>NC_135486.1:2338971-3043869 GCF_052094955.1 Ictidomys tridecemlineatus | reverse complement strand
GTAATCCCTCATGGTCACCCGGCTTCCCCCTCCTCCTGGCCTCCTGTGTGGCCCTTGGAGAGAATGGCTGTCCTTCCCTCCTGACAGGTGGGGAGACCGAGTGGGGCCAGGACCCGCCCGCCTCTGCTGCCACTAGTCAGGGGCCTGCCGCCCTGGGCATGCCACCTGGTCACGGGAAGGCAGTGTTGCCGGGACAACGGGGGAGGCCTGGGCACAGAGGGAGGTCGGAGCCACCTTGGTCGGTTCCTCCGAGTGTGGTCATTGGTTTGAGCCCTGGGCAGGGGAACGGCATCCTCCAGGTCTGCAGGTGCTGGCCAGGAGCCCCTGGAGGAAGCGCCCGGCCCTGACCTGCCCTCCTCGGACTGCCCCTCTCCTGTTCACACACAGGCCTTGGAGCAGCAGCTCCAGTGGGAGGGCCATGTGATGCTGACCGTCAGCAGGCCACAAACCAGAGACAGGGGATGTGGTAGCAGTGGGGACTGGCTCCCAGCGTGGGAAACGGTCTGCACGAGGCGGGCACCCGCCTGCCGACGTGCTGTGTGCTGCTGGGCCCCAGGGGGCTGTGGGGGCTGAGGGCACCTGGGCTCCGTCCAGCTGTGCTGCCGGCCTCTCCTCTCACCTCTGGGGCCACAGGCATCTCCCTAGGAGCCCCAGCCGTCCCCACAGCCCCCTCTGGCCTGCCCACCAGGTGGCGTGGAGCTCAGGGAGGGCCGCGTCCCGAGCATCTCTGCCCCCCAGGCCCCTGCTCTGCACCCCACATGGCCTCTCACGAGCCGTGTGACCCAGGCAGGCCGGGTCCTTCCGGAATTTGATTTCTCACTTGAAAACTCAGGTGTGTGGAGAAGCCAGCCAGCTTCCTGATTGTGCTGAGGTTAAAACGCACTCTCTTCCCGCTGCTGTTCCAGGCGCTCACTCCTGGCCTGGCCCAGCCTCTTCTCCCACTGGGTTTCGGGAGCTGGGAGCTGAGGCCACCGGCCCCTCTGAACATGACCGTGTGGCCTGGCCAGGGTCAGCAGTGGCGTGGGCAGCAGGCCATGTGGAAGAGGTTTCTGGAAGGTAGCCCGCCCAGGGATTCGTGCCTCCCTGGTCCTCCAGGCCCTTGCTTTTTCCAGTGACCTGGCTGGTCAGGCTCCTTGTCCACCCCTTGGCTTCTTTCCCCCACTCGCACCCACAACCCACCTCCTCGGGAGGCAGAGGTTGCCCTGTGATGAGGTGGGGGCAGTGTGTCAAGCCATGACCACCGCCTTGGCCATCCGCAAGTGGTCCGGCGCGGGACCCGTCAGAGCCAGCCCGGGGCTGCTCCGTGAACTGGCGGAGACTAGGGGCTGGGTATGGGACGCAGCTCTTAGAACGCCCAGCTGAAGGGCTCCAGTCAGTCCTCCTCCTCCAGGACCTGGACCCTGTCCTCTGAGCTCCCCGAAGGCACTGGGGCACAGAAGGGGGCTGTGCCTGTGCCTGGGATGGGGCTTGGGAGCCTCCGTTCCCACCCAGGGAGGGGAGAAAGCAGGGGCCCGACCTTTAGAAGTAAAGTCCATCTCGAGAGACCAAACTCCTCCAGAGGAACAGGAGGGAGGACAGGGGACGGGGCCTGCCTGTGCCAGGGCTCCAGAGGAACGGGAGGGAGTACAGGGGGATGGGGCCTGCCCGTGCCAGGGCTCCAGAGGAACGGGAGGGAGTACAGGGGGATGGGGCCTGCCCGTGCCAGGGCTCCAGAGGAACAGGAGGGAGGACAGGGGGATGGGGCCTGCCCGTGCCAGGGCTCCAGAGGAACAGGAGGGAGTACGGGGGAGGGGGCCTGCCCGTGCCAGGGCTCCAGAGGAACAGGAGGGAGGACAGGGGGACGGGGCCTGCCCGTGCCAGGGCTCCAGAGGAACAGGAGGGAGTACAGGGGGACTGGTCCTGCCCGTGCCAGGGCTCCAGAGGAACAGGAGGGAGGACAGGGGGAGGGGTCCTGCCCGTGCCAGGGCTCCAGAGGAACAGGAGGGAGGACAGGGGGAGGGGGCCTGCCCGTGCCAGGGCTCCAGAGGAACAGGAGGGAGGACAGGGGGATGGGGCCTGCCCGTGCCAGGGCTCCAGAGGAACAGGAGGGAGGACAGGGGGAGGGGGCCTGCCCGTGCCAGGGCTCCAGAGGAACAGGAGGGAGGACAGGGGGACTGGTCCTGCCCGTGCCAGGGCTCCAGAGGAACAGGAGGGAGGACAGGGGGACTGGTCCTGCCCGTGCCAGGGCTCCAGAGGAACAGGAGGGAGGACAGGGGGACTGGTCCTGCCCGTGCCAGGGCTCCAGAGGAACAGGAGGGAGGACAGGGGACGGGGCCTGCCTGTGCCAGGGCTCCAGAGGAACGGGAGGGAGTACAGGGGGATGGGGCCTGCCCGTGCCAGGGCTCCAGAGGAACGGGAGGGAGGACAGGGGGACTGGTCCTGCCCGTGCCAGGGCTCCAGAGGAACAGGAGGGAGGACAGGGGGATGGGGCCTGCCCGTGCCAGGGCTCCAGAGGAACAGGAGGGAGTACGGGGGAGGGGGCCTGCCCGTGCCAGGGCTCCAGAGGAACGGGAGGGAGTACGGGGGAGGGGGCCTGCCCGTGCCAGGGCTCCAGAGGAACAGGAGGGAGGACAGGGGGACTGGTCCTGCCCATGCCAGGGTTCCAGAGGAACAGGAGGGAGGACAGGGGGACTGGTCCTGCCCATGCCAGGGCTCCAGAGGAACAGGAGGGAGGACAGGGGGACTGGTCCTGCCCATGCCAGGGCTCCAGAGGAACGGGAGGGAGTACAGGGGGAGGGGGCCTGCCCGTGCCAGGGCTCCAGAGGAACAGGAGGGAGGACAGGGGGACGGGGCCTGCCCGTGCCAGGGCTCCAGAGGAACGGGAGGGAGTACGGGGGAGAGGGCCTGCCCGTGTCTAGACAGCTGCAGCTGCAGGCTGCACACCAACGGCCTCATAGACCTCTGCCCACCCAGCCCCCACTCGGCTCCCAGTCTCCCTCCCCAGGGTGCTGGGGGAAGCAGACGGGGGGCCACTGGCCCTGGGCAGTCTGGGTGTCTTTAGGAAGTCTCCCAGTGGCACTGTGGCCAACCTGGGGGTCCAGCCATTGCTTGTGTCCCTTGGAAGGCAGCCAGGGCATCCTGTGCTGGGGCAGGGCACTCTGTGTGTGCCTCAGATTCAGACCCAGAAGGCTTGCTGGGAGAACAGTGCCCGTGTCCAATGCTGTCACGGTTGTACCATCCGTGGGCAATCATGCCACCTCCCAGAACAGTGCCCCTACCTACCATCTGTGTGTTCTTGGGCAGGTAACCGAATCTCTCTGAGCCTCAGCTTCTTTGTCTATAAGATAGGGAGAACATGGCCTATCCCCCTAAGTGGGCTGTGAGGATCCAACAAGACACATAACAAGTTCTGGGGACATAGAAGATAGTAATGAATACCAGCTCCCCTGGGGGGAAAACTAGCATGATTTTTTTTTTTAAGGGCATAAGGATATTCAAGGTCTGTGGGGAAGCAGGGTAGGGGAGAATGGCTACTGTTAGGTCTCGGCACACAGTCCCTGAGGGTTCCCAGTGTTCTTCCATGGGCACTCACGTCTGAGCTGAAGGTATTGGGGTCCCTGAGCTCCTCAGCAGTCCACCTGTGGTCACTAGGCTGGACTAGGCCTCCCAGAAAAGGTGGAGACCAGGAGCCAGACGAGGACTTGCCTGGCCTCCCCTCCTTCCCAGACCCCCCTCCTTCCGGCTAGCTCTGTGCCCAGCCTGGAAGCAAACTTGGTCTCTGTCTAGTGGGCCTTGGTGGCATGCGCAGGACCAGTCACCTGCCACCTCGCCTGCCTTCCCAGGGTGGGGACAGCTGAGACTCCTCTCTCAGGGGAGAAGGCCGTCCACAAGCCTCTGAGAGGGTCCCTCAGTAACTCTGGGCCCTCCGTAGGCTTGAGGCCCCGTCCTGGTACTGCTTCGTCCCCAGCAGCCGCTGGGTGTCCCTCGGTGAGGAGCACGGCCTCTGGCCCCTCCGGTCCAGCGGGGGGGGAGGTGGGGCAGGGGGAAGAGGAGGCACCAACACCAGGCACAGGGAGGAGAGCAGCCCCCCACCTTCCCCCAGAGGCCGGCTGAGGTGTGAACCAAACCCAGGACCCTGGCCCTCAAGCAGCCTCCTGAGTGGCAGAGGGGAGGGGGAGGGGGAGGCCCGCCATCTTCCTTATCTCAGCACCATTCATGAGCACTGTGGCCCTGCAGGGTGGGTCTCCTTGGCCCCAGAGTGGCAGGGTGGTGTTGAAGGGCAGCGTGGGGGCTGGAGCTGCTGGGCTCCACCATCATCCTCAGGCCTGGGGCCTTCCCTGCCTGGCCAGCTCGGAGGGTGGGCCTCCTTCCAAGAGCCGTTCAGAGGATGAAGAGAGCGGGGCCCCCGGAAGTCCTGCTCCAGAGAGGGGAGTGGGGTCAGATGGGCCTGCTGAGGAACCCCCAGACCAGAGTGGACGGGCCTCGACCCTCTCGGCCCCACCCAGCTTCCCGTCCCCACCCCCGGCACAAGACGATTAGTGACTGTCCCTAGACCCACGCCTCTCCTGGGGAGCAGGGTCGAGGTGCAGGCTCCCCCAGAGCGCTCTGAGGTCCTCTGCTCACGGCCGCCTTGCCAGTCCAGGGGAAACAGACCCTTCCCCACCACCCTTCAGCCCCCGTGAGTCCTGGGAGCCTGCCGACGCCCTCCGCCCCGCCTCCCAGCTTTCTCCCCTGGGCACTTGCTTTGGGAAGGCCGAGGACTGAGGTAGAGGCTGGCTCTGACTGCACTTTAGAACGTTTATAGAAGTGTTTCCAAGAGTCGTGCTCAGCGACTATAACTGACAATGACATCTGCAGGAGTACGTCTTATTGTCCCTGAAATCATCCTCAGAAACCTCAGTAGCCTGTTTCCATGGCCCAGACCCTCAGGATAAGGACTAGGAGAGGCCTTGTGTGGCCTGGGCAGGAGGAGAGCTCTGGTGCCAGGGCCCAGGGTGGGGGACAGCTGACGCAGGCAGTCACCTGCACCTGGCCCATGCTCACCCAGGAGACCAGCCTGGGCCACTCTGACTTTCCAGCTAAATGACCCCTTCGCTCCGGTTCTCCATCCGCACAGGCCAAGGTGCTCTGCTGTCCCTCAGAGCTGCCGAGGGTCCGCCTGTCTGGTTCTTGGCCACGGGCAGCGGTGTTCTTGGACGTGTGCAGAGGTCGCCGACTCCCAGCTTGTGGATTCTGCTTTTGGTCCTGAGCCCTGAGCTAGACCATTTGGTGTGAGGCCTGGGAGGTGGAAAATGTGGCTCCACAGTCCAGGGAGAAGGGGGGACATCGGCTGCCCGCCGCTGCTGGTGAACACTCGGCATGCGCAGGAGCAGCGTCTGACCAGTGTGGAAGGGGCACTCCAGATGAGGGGTCAGCAGCGGGCATCCAAGCGTCCAAGCTTGGTGAGGGCAGGTGGCGGTGAGTCCCCAGGGATGTGGACATGGTGGAGGGAAGAGAGTGGAGAGGGGACAGAGGGGGACGTTGGGTAACCAGAGCAGCAGGCTCTGAAGCCACACGACGGGAGGAGGGTTTCGATGTGACACGAACCAAACCCAAGTCCTAGGTGGTTTTTGAGCGGGGGGCATGGCCGCCAACGGGCTGTGGCGTGCAGCGGGTGGACGTCACACCTTCGTGTGGTCGCAGAACCACGGGCGAGGAAACCAGATTAGCAGGCCTCCAGGCAGACAAGCTAATGTGACCTCTTTTCCTTTTAGCTGGTTTCCATTTCAGGTTAATCCCCCACAGGCCTCCATTTTCAAAGCAGTGGACATTTAATTTAGAAAATTCTGAAAGTACAGGAACAAACCCCACTCGTCACCCACCCCCCCAGAGCCCCATTTCCTGCCAGGCTTCATTGACCTGCACCTGTTTCTTCACGGTGGGATTCAGAATCAGTAACCACCACCATGAGCCAGATGGGTTTGGATGGGTCACTGTTAGTGGCAGGAGACGTAAACCCTCCTGCTTCCCAGGATCTCGTGGCATTTTTAGGTGTGTTTGCCGTTTTAAAAGAGAGATTACACTTCAAGGCTTTTCTAATTATGAAATAATATAAGCTTCCCTGGAAAATATGCAAAATTTAAAACTGTGATAATGTAAACCACTCCGCGTCCTTTTGTGCAGAAATCGCCATGGTTGATATCTTGGGATACGTTCTTCTAGTGTTCTTCCAAAACAAGGTGTATTAAAGACAAAATTGGAGCAGCCTGCGTATGGTGGCACTTGCCTGTGGTCCCAGCTACGTGGGGAGCTGAGGCAGGAGGACCCTCTGAGCCCAAGGATTTGAGGCCAGCCTCGGAAACATCGCCAGACCCCCGTCTCAGTGGTAAAAGAATGAACAAGTAAAAATAAACTGGAGTCACACCATATGCAGTTTGGACCTGGCGGCTTTCACTCGGCAAGCCACAGAAGCGCCCGTGCTTCAGTCATTAACAGTCACCTAACGTGTGTGGGGACGTAGCGGGAGCCGGGCCGTCCAGGGCTCGCAGCCACCCCTGAGAACCCTGTTTGTCCCCCTCCCCAGGTAGGGTGAGGGAGGCACCGCAGGTGGGGTTTGGAGCCAGGTGCTCTACTCCTGAGCCTGCTTCCTGTTCGAGGTGGGGCCTCTCCCACTGGTTCTTAGGCTGTATCCTCTGCAGGTCTGAATGGTTCCCTTGGTCCCCCGGTGACCCCTTGCGTTTGCCTTTTTAAAAGAGAGATCCCCCCCCCCCACACACACACACACAGGTCCAATCTCTCCTCCATGGGACGCCTTTCACGTGTGACAGCATCTCAGAAGTCCTGAGTCCCTCCAGGTCTGACCCCTCATCTCTGATTGCTGTGGCTAGAAGGCCTGTGCCTGCTGGCCACTCCCCAGGTCTGGCTCTTCTGTGTCTCTAACTGGGAGGCCACAGAGGCAAGCCCAGGGGAGGCCGGAGCGACCGCTGCACTGTGTGTGCTGGCCAGTGGCTGTCCCCGCAGTCAGAGGGCTTGGCTTTTCCCCACGTGGCTGAGCTGCACTGCTTCCCCCTGTCCTTCGTCCACAGCACTATGGCTCGCCTGGTCAGCGCCGGGTTTTCTGCAGGTCCTACAGGGCAGAGCTCATGAAAAAAGGATGAGGTTGCCAGAGACCTCAGCAAGCCTGGGTCGAGAACTTCTGTGATGTCCTGGTGGGAACCAAAGGGCAGAGTCTGGCCTGCCGGCGGCCATGGGCACAGGAGGAAGCCTGGGCCCGCAGTGGGGCCAGCAGTTGCCTCCGCAGCACCAGCAGCTCTCCAGATGGCTTCCAAGAATTGCACCAAGATGTCCCTAGAAGTTCCTGGAAGTCATGAGAACCCGTCTGCATGAGGAAGGACCTGGCCTCTCCAGCTCTGGTTGCCTGTCGACTGGCACTGTCTGCTGAGGTTGGGTCAGGGAAAAGGGCCTGGGGCAGGGACTTGGTCTTCTGCACCGCCTCCCCTGGGCGTCTCCTGGCTTCACACCACCGTTGCTCCCGGGGTCCAGACAGGAGGTGAAGCGCTCTGATAAGTAACTCCATATCGAGGGTGAGTGGGGCAGAAGCCGTGTGTTACCTCTCAGGGTAATTAACACTTGCACAGCGACCTTGCTGCTCAAGATGGAGACCAAAATGCCTCCATCCAGAGAGATCTTCAGGGGGAGAAGGTCTTGCTCAGGTCACATGATGTGGCCAACCACCTCTGCCACCTGCGTGCAGCCAGGACAAGCCTGGCCCTGCAGCCTTTACCCCGGTGCCTTACCCTCCCCGCTCGGGAGACAAAGATGATCACAGCACACTCCTCCGAGGGCTTCGTAAGAACTACCTGAGAAAATGTGTGTACTGCTTTAGAGCTGAGTCTGGAACGCGGCTTTCCGCGTACGTTAGTTGTCAGCCATGGTCACGACGTGAACCATTCTTCTAATTATGGAGGAATTCACAGATATTCTGCCGTTTCATCCCCACAGCGTCCCTCTGCATTAAGTCTTGCTCCTCCTTCATAGACAAAGGGAGCAGAGCGCCAGCGTCCCGCTCCGAGCCCCCAGGAGGACCCACAGGCCCATGGCCTCTCGGGGCCTGGAGAGCACACAGTGGACCTTGTGCCCCAGGGGGTCCCTTGTGCCCCAGGGGGTCCCGGAGGAGCCAGAGGATCCAGGCCCTTCCTTGGGACGCTTCCCAGGGCCTCAGAGAAGGCGCCAGCTGCCTGAGAGGCGGTCAGTAGGAATGTTCTGGTCACCAGCGAGGCCTCGCTTCCGGCCCACTCTGTCTCCTAGAAGAGGGAATAGGATTTTTTTCTGTTTTTTTTTTTTTTTTTTTTTTAAAAATACAGAAGTAGAGGAAATCCTGTGATGAACTGCGTGGCACACTTTAGATGTGTCTCTAAAGGGCAAGGACTTCTTCTAAAAAGAAAAATCCCGTCATCCCCCTGCACGGCTCTCAGTGTTTTCTTACCATCATCACACACCTGGTCGGGGTCTCGCTTTCCAGCCCCCTCTCCGTCTCCCCTCCTCTGTCCACGTCACTCTGTCAACCCAGCCAACACAGCACTGGGTCTCTCTGGCGTCTCTGGCTTCCTCCCGGCCCACCCCCTTATTTCCTTGAGCCCCCTTTGCTGAGGCGGCTTCCCTGTTCGTCCCACAGGACCCCGCAGCCTGGATCCCTGTGGCCTCCCGTCCTTGGTTCACCCGGCACGTGGGCCGGGGGCTGCCTGGGGTTCAGGCCGGAGCTGGGCAGAAACTTGCCCCCCGCTGGGTGCTTTCCTGGGAGGCTCCCGGTCCTGCATCGTCGTCATCGCCCGAGGTGCTCTTTCATTAGGGGAGATCTCTTTCCTCATTTATTCTCTGGGATGTTTCTACGGAGAGGAGCTTCTCTCTCTGACGCCTTGGTTGCCCTGATAAACACCCTGGATAAACGTAGATGTCTTCCCTTTATTCACGGTGATTTGTGATTTATGGATGAAGTGAGACGACGCCTGTGATTTGATTGAAAATAATCCAGGGAGAGGAGCCTGGCTGTGGGTGTGAAAGCCTGGGGACAGCCACAGTCCACCATGGGTGTCAGGTGAGGGGCTCCCCGAGCTCCGTCGTCTTGTTCTCCTTCTGCGAGTGTTAACCATTTTACAATGAAAGGAGATTTTTTTCCCAGTAAAAACTTAGATTTGGTTCCCCAGCACCTTCAAAGGTGAGGCTTTAGGGTCATGATGGGTGCCTGACCCTAAACACTCGTAAGGGTTATCAGTGCTTAAGTGTCCTGTCTTGGCCCTGAGGGGCTTCTCAGGTGGGACCCTGTTCCGTCCAGCACACACCGGGCACCTCCGAGAGATCTCTTCAGGCTCCAGCTACATTCTGTGGCCAGAAGCAGGATTTTCCTCCCCACACCCAAGCCGGCCTGCCTCTGCCACCCTCTCCCCCACTACCGCTGCACGCCCACCCCCACCCGAGCAGGTGTCAGGATGCGTTGAAGGAGCTGGTGGTGGGTGGAGGGGAAGGAGATTAAAATCTGACTTTAAAGGCTCAGGCAGCATCTTGCTTGAGACAGCTCCCTCTCCCCAGCCGGCCCCACCCCCAGAGCCAGTGCCGGGAGAAGGGAAGGAGGCATGAGAATGTGCCTATCTCCGCGATCGATGATTAGGCAGCTTAATCTCGCAAATTCCATCAGAGGGAGGCATTTGGGGAGGAGGTAGTGGGTACCTCTGGTTCACAGAGCTTTATCTGATCTTCTGGGGGAGACTCTGCACAGAGCACACGGAGCCTTCCAGGGACCACCAAACCCAGCACCAAAGACCAAAGTGAGTCCAAAGAGGGACGGAGCACATTGGCCAATTCCTAGGGCAGAGCTGGGTGACCTGTGGATCCTTGTGACTAGAAGGCCACCGGGTGGAGGAGCCAGCGGTGCTGCGAGCAGGGGCCCTTCCCAGGAGGCTGCCTTGTGTCAGGAGGGTCCTCCTGGGCTTGCTAGACACACCGTCCTCGTGCAGAGCAGGTGATGCCAGGCACGGTGGACCACGCCTGTCACCCCAGCCACTCAGGAGGCCGAAGCCAGAGGATGGCAAGTTCAAAGTCAGCCTGGCAACTTAGCAAGACCCTGTCTCAAAGAAAAACTCAAAAGGGCCAGGGATGTAGCTCAGTGGTAGAGTACCCCTGGGCTCAGTCTCCCCCAAAAGAATAAAGAACCGGTGAGCTCGAGAGGCTGCGGGTGTGCAGGGCCGAGGGCCCAGGGCGGTGAGCTCGATGCCGGATGGGCCTGGTCTGGGCTGCTTTCCTACTCTGTGTACAGGGGGACCCCACTTCGTTCTCAAGGCTGTGGTGGGGGTAAGGGGAGCTGGTGAGCTAGGAGCTCTGAGGATCGGGGTTAGTAAGGCTAAGGGGTCCTCACGTCTGTCCTGTGATTCCCGAGACGGGAGTCTGTAGACAGCCAGGGAGAACCGTGCCTGTCCTTGGAGCAGCTCCTCTCTGACGGAAGGCCCAGCCTGAGGGGTGGCAGGCAGAGGGAGGCGGCCGGTGGTCTCAGGTCAGAACCATCCAGAGCCCCAGTGTGGAATGACTGCTGCCCAAGGGAAGGCCTCGGGAGAGGTGTCCTGAAAGAGGCCAGGGACACTTACGTGTGTAAAACCAGAGAAGGCCAACGGCAGCAGGTGGCCGCGGAGTGGACGCCCGGCACCTCCCAGGCTGAGCTGCAGAATTCCTGGGCACATGAAGGGCTGAAGGGGAGGGCAGCCGGGCGAGGCCCAGGCCTGCAGGGACCACTGGGAGCCAGAGTCCAGGTTTCCACACACCAGCAGGTGTGCACTGCTGCTTCCTGCAGGCCCCACAGGTGTGGACCAACGACCTCCTTGCGGACGTGCAGGTCAGGGGGCCAGAAGGCCACCAAGCCCGATGGCACTTGGGCAGAGATGTGATCAGGCAGGCAGGACAGTAGCCACCTCACCCAAGATCATGCAGGGGCTGGTATGGCTCGGCATTCACAAGGCCCCCGGTCCCCACACTGCCACACACACACGAAGAACATGCAGCACAGTGCTCTCCAACAGCGTCCCCAGCAAAGACGGGCCACAGAGGCAAAGGTGGTCCTAGGAAATCCTGTTTCCCAGGGACGGTGCTGTCTCGGTGTCTGTACAAGCACACGCAGTGGCACACAGTGCCCCTGGGACTTGACTTCTTAAAGAAAACTGTGATAAATTAAATATACGCAAGGCAGGGGACCTGCTTTGAAAGGTGGCAAAGTTGTACAGGAAGCAGGACGTTGCCTACCTACTCTCCGGCCACCGAGCAGCGTGGGGCGCTGGCACTGCCCTCTCAAAAAGAGCCACAAGTTTGCCTTGTTCCTTTTACCACGTTGAACTAGATAAGGTTGGGTTTGCTAGACCTGCTTTCCTGTGGGCACACAGCACGTGCGTGTGAGATTGTGCACAAACACAGTTAGCAGAGAATCCCACCAGCCTGGGCTGCTGCCTTCAACATCTCCTCATTCTTGTTTGTGTTTCTCAAAACATGATGGAAATTAGCACCCCCAAGAAAACATAAGAGAAGATATATTTGATCTCAAATGAGGCAAGATGTTCTAAGCATATGAGACAAAGAAAAAAATGATATTTTAAATCTCAATTTTTATGTGCCAAAGCCACTAAATGAAGGAGAGCAAAGTGGGGAAATCCACAGTGTGTACTGCGGGGAAAGGGCAGAGATCCCCGGAGCATAACAGGGTTGTAGAAATCACCTTCTCCAAGGCGGAAGGAGCGAAACTCACCTCCATATAATCTGTAAAACAAGAAATTACACAGGGAAGAAAGTCCATGGCAAAATCCAACATCATCCATCATCGAGTGGGAATTTCAAAGCCAGCTTCTGGACTTTGCTTCCCCGGGGGGCTGTGTGGTTCTGCTGGTCCTGGGTCAGTGCTTGGCCCCGTGTTGGATAGCACATCAGAGCCCCAGAAACCCCTGGGTGTAAGTTGGCACCGTCTTTCTGGAAAATAATTCAGCCCTAAGTTTAAAGAGCCTAAGACGCATTATTTTTCCTTTGGGCTACATATTCTCATGTGTCATACTTTATTCTTTAGAAATAACGAAGGATAAAAACACCTATTTTCAAGGATGTTGATTGTAATATCCTAATACTAAAAATTCAGTAATAGTCTATATTTATAACAGTATATAGGTGGCTCACTATATTATTATATATAGAAATACCCCAAGATAGTTCAAAATAGAGAGCATTCAGAAAAAACATCCCTATACAATGCCCCACATCTTTGAACACTAAAATAAAATGCTGCCATTAACACAAAAAAAAGAAAGAAAAAACAACCCTAAAGATAGGATCCTAATTTTTTTTAAAAGAGAGAGAGACAGAGAGAGTTTTAATATTTATTTTTTAGTTCTCGGTGGACACAACATCTTTGTTTGTATGTGGTGCTGAGGATCGAACCCTGGTCGCACGCAAGCCAGGCGAGCGCGCTACCGCTTGAGCCACATCCCCAGCCCAGGATCCTAAATTTTAAAAATGCATTTCAACAGACATTGGAAAAACATTGCCAGTGTCAACAGGGACTATGTTCCAGGGTGGGGTTAGGGGTAATTTTGATTTTCTTTTTCACCCTGTCCCGTATTTTCCAATTTCTCTATGACTAATGTTTTATTCCTATAATTGTAAAACTCATATAGAAAACAATAAATATTCCCCTCAGTTTTGAATTCAGAAACCAGATTCCTCCTAATGTGACCCAAGGACCCCAGAAGAACAGGTGTGGTGGGGAGAGGTGAGCAGCTGGCCAGCACAGTCGGAGCTGAGCCATCCCGGGGCGTCAGAGCAGAGGCCCAGAGCGAGGTCAGCAGAGCTGGGGCTGCAGGCCACGGCCTGGGGGGCACGTCAGGCCCGAGAATGAGGGAGAACATCACAGAGGGATGGTCCAGGACCTGACTCCCGAGTCGCTCTGGGGACAGTTCTGCAGTGACTGACAACTCAGGGCTACGTATTCTAAAACCTCAGACCGTGTGCATGCCCTCTCCTTCCCCTCTCTCTCCATTAAGGCCCAGTCCTGGGTGGCTGGGAACTGTGTGTAGGTAGGGGATATTTCCCCCACTTCACTACCAGGGATTGAACCCAGGGTACTTTATCCCTTATCTACATGCCAGTCCTTTGTATTTATTTATTATATTTTGAGATCGTCTCAGCAAGTTGCTGAGGCTGGCCTTGAACTTGCCATCCTTCTGTCTCAGCCTCCCAAGTGCGGAATCACAGCTGTGCGCCATGGTGCCCAGTTGTCTGTATTCTTCTTGAGGATAATATGTCTTGGCTAGAAATGAGGCTCAGTGATAGAGCAAATGCGTCACCTGCACAAAACCTGGGTTTAATCCCCAACACCACACACACACACAAAGTGTGTCTTGATAAGAATTTCAAAATTAAAAGGCACCGAGTTGAAGTTTGTGGCTCTCCCAGTGAGCATGTTAATAACCAGTGGAGTGTCGGGGAAATGATGCGGTGCTGGATGAGACCCGTTTCCCTCCTCCATCGACTTGGTTTCCTTGACCAAATGTTTAGTAGGTTCTTCACTGAAGAGCAAGTGGGTTGCCACCTTCCAGACCCACGCATCATCCCGGGGGCCCTTGGACGGGCCTCTTGGGACTGTTAAAATGGACTCAGTCCCACATGTCCCACACGTGTGGACTTAGCAGGCCACACCTGAGAAGCCTCGCTATCCAGTGTAGAAAGTCCTGCTTCCTTCTGCTCAGTGCTTGGGAGAGGGGCTCCTTCCCCTGCTGGTAGGGAACACCCTTCATTCTCCATCCCTCCACGCTGGAGGGCTCGGCTGGGCCGAGGACAGTGTCCAGGAGCCCTGCTTGTCGGGAAGGCTTACTGGCCCGACAGAGCAAGGTGGGCCTGGAGGTGGGAAGAGAGGCCTCCTTACCTGGGTCTGCCCTTCCTGGGAGCAAGGAAGGGGGGCGGAAGGCCGGCCCTGTACGCCAGGGTGGGGCGAGACCCGCCGGCCACCTGGGCCCACTGTGTGAGCACTGACCTTGTGCCCAGGCTGAGCTGAGGAGGCTGGACCCAGGAGGCCTCCCGCGGCTCCGCGTCAGCGCTGCCATCAGAGGGGCCTGAGCTCCAGAGACTTGAAAAATGACTTGGATGAAAAAATGGACTCTGCTCAGTAATGAGTCACGAGGACGTTAGTGTTTATAGAGCGCCGTCCACCAAGGGACTTGTTCTTTATGGACACTAACTCACCCTCCTCAGAACAGAGGAGCCATCATTCTGTCAACTCCATATTTTTGTGTTTTCTGCCCCGTTACTGAGAGGAGGGCGGCTATTACAGGACGCTTTCGTGTATTAATCTGGAGGCAATAAGTCTTCCTCTCATTTTTTTCCTCCACCGGTAATCTTTTCTTATCGGATATCACATAAGGAATTAAAAATGAACAGTGATGCCTAAAATGTGTGTGTATGTGCATTTATATGTCAATGTGGCTGTAGTATCTACATAAATATTTAATTTTTATGGTCTAAGCCTTCTCCCTCCGTTTTCATGATCTAGAATTTATTAGCTACTGAACTGTGGAGCTATTATTATTTGCTTTTGCACCTAAATGATTTAAAAGTCAATTACGAATTGGCTGAGGGGATTGGAGGACTGTGGCATGTAATAGGGTTCCCGGACTTCAATTTGTTACCCACCGTCTGGAACGAGGAAGTGTCCACAATGGGAAATCGCCCTCCACTGGACCACGCCGATATTAAACCGGCCAGACGGTGGCCCTAGGTCACTGCCATATGAGCTGGGGCGGGGGGGATGGGGGGAGGACGATGGGGGACGGGCAGGCAGACCAATAACTCAGAACTGAGCAGAACCCCGGCACTGTCAGCCAGGTGAGCGCAAGGTGAAGCTGCGGGTGACAGCCAGCATGACACCTAGGTCTGAGCTCCACGGCCCTCTCCAGTGGCAGTCAGAGCGGTGCCAGGCTGTGCCAGGGCCCCTGGGGGAGGGACTGCCATCACTCCCTGAGTTTCTTATTAATCTGCAAAGTGCAGACCTCGAGGTGGGAATAATCCCTTGCGACAGAATCATCTGTCGAACAGGAAATCCCTCGGTCCTCATGTCCTTCGAGCATTCCAAACAGAGAGGGGCGTTTTCAGGTGGCCAAGGGGCAGAGGCAGCAAGGTTCACTTTCCTGCCAGAGGCTCCCTGGGAGGCACCTCCCTGCCCATGAAGGCCAGGTGCAGAGCAGATGCTGTTACCCTGGGAACTGGCCAGGAGCAAATGGCAAATCCTTGCTAACAAGCTGGGAGCCCGTGATAGATTTTACAAAGTGAGAGTGTGCCGCGATGAGCATCTGCAATAAATCTCCAGCTGCCTGTGCGTTCTGCTCGGAACGCTGAAAAGGATAAAGCTTCTGGAGCAAGATCCAGGCCCTCGCAGGCCTCTGCGTGTTGGCTAGCTCGCCAAGGTGCCCAGCAGGCTGGGCGTGGGCTGACTGGTATTGCTTGTCATTCTTCCTGATGGCCACCAGCTCAGAAATTGAAGCTGCTGCCCAGCACACGTTATCCCCACGAGTGCCATGCACCTGCGTCTATGCGTATCCACCCCACATACACATCCACACCCTCAGGGGTTTCCCTTGTGAATGAAAGTGGATTAAACTTTATTTTCAATATTTGGGTGACTCTTAAAACTTAGGAGAAAATTGGAGATGGAAAACAGCAGGGCAGGGAACAGTCTGCAGGTTACCTCAAGATGGACATCTCCTCAACAAGATTAGTTCTGAATTCTAACAACAACCAAAAAAAAAAAAAAAAACTAATGCAAGACAACATAAAGATGGACTCAGATTTAACACACCATGTAGCAGCTTGGGTCCGTTGGAAGACAAACTGGCTGTTTGCTGGTTCTGACGCGGGTCTGAGCTCACTCTGGCAAGTGGTCAGGAAAGTCTGTAAAGGGAGGGCTCTTGGGGGGTTCATTTGTTTGATTTTTGGTCTCCTAAGTGTCTCGATCGGTAGCAATAATGAGGTCTGTGCTGAGCCACAAACTCCAAAGCTGCCTCCCGAGCCCCCGGTGAAGTTAATTAAGTCTGAGTCTCAGAATCCGCAGCTGGTTGGTGCCAGAATAAATCTAGTGGCTGTCAGCAGGCAGAACCCAGAGAGCCGAGCCCCAACCAGGAATTTCTATGCAGTAAATATCACTTACATTCCTCTCAAAGTTGGAGCTGGTGTCAAAGTCCCAAAAAGCAATATTCCCTGGCAAGTGCCGTCAAGACTGTGTGCGCGCCGGGCCGTGGGTCACCCCAACTCAGATGAGCAGGAGAGAGAGACAGTTAATGTCCCCCAGCTGGCTGCTCAAAGAACTGCTCTAACTGCAGCCAGAGAAATATGGCGAGGGCACGGCCAGTCATCAGTGACCTCCGAATGACTAGGCGCTCAGAATTTTCTGGCAGCTTGGGCTGGGAAAATAATTCCTACTGTTGTGAAATAAATGGATGCCCCAAATATTTCAGAGAAACCAATTTTTTCCCTTCCCAGTCACAGAGCTCCAGGGACTGGAAGAGCACGTCACGTGCAGAGGAAAGGAGGTGGAGGGGCCCTGGTACTGCTCACTGATCTGGGTTCCCAAGGGGCTGGGCTCCGGGGTGGCCGGCCGGCTCTGCTTCCAAGAGCCCTGTGCGTCTGTGTGCGAGGCTGGCAAACGGGCTTCTGTGTCTGGACAGTTCTTAGAAAGGGAGGAAGAAGGTGGAGAAGGAAGGAAGGATGGAGGGAGGGAGATATGTGGGCAAGAAGATTAAGGGTGGGAGAGAGGAGAAAAACAAGACGCCATAAAACTAATAAAAAGAACTAAAGATGGAGAGACAGGAGTGATTGGATACTAGTTCTCTTCAAGGGAGGCTTGTTAAGCTTCTTGTTTTACAGAGTAAATGTAGCGGATAAATATCGCAGTCTTGGAACCTTTTCAACAACTGTACCATTACACTTTCCTTTTGCTTTTTGTACTTTAGATAGAAACTTTGCCTTTAAAATGGAGTCGACTGAAGTTGGGGTTAGTGCTATCAGCCTCCAAAATTCCAGCACTAGAACAACCACAGGCAAAATTCTCCCTTTGTTCCCAGCTTTTCGCCCTCTTCACCCAGCTTTCTGCTCTCAGAAAATGAGCAGGGGCTGAGAAAGAGAAAAAACCAGCTGGGGGTGGAGGTGGAGGTATTTAGGAGCCCTGCCCACAGCAGGGGAAGCCAGTCCTGAGCAGTGCTGCCCAGTCTCCTAGGGGACTCTCAGGGAGGGCAACCCCAGAGAAGTTCAAAAGTGGAACTAGATCCGTCCTCCCTTGAAGAGAGCCAGGGCTTACAGGAGCCCACCACGCAGAGGGGGGACAGCCTCTGTGCAGGAGAGAAGTGTTTGTAAAAAGCCTCCCAGAAACGCAGGCCGGGAAATACATGAGCTGCCCACGCAGCCCACGCAGCCCAGCCCGGGGAGGGAGCTTCTAGCTGGGCCCCCCTGCAGCCCCAGGCGGCCTCGGCTCAGGGAGAGCGGCATCTGCTTGGGGGAAATTATAGCTACTTATTTCCATTTAAAAGTTGGGCTCCTTGAAGGGAAGGTAAAGACGTTTTATTACTGCCCACTGAAAAGACAATTGCTGGCGGCACAGTTGGTCCATTCTGCAGAGAAACAGTGTCCACCGGAGCTTCCCCCCAGCTTCCTCCCTGGCTTCTGAAGGCGTGCGTGCGTCTCATCAGCCAGTGTCAGGGGTTCTGGGGGTGTTTGTTGTCTCCAGTAATGAGAGGCCAACTCTGGGGCTGCGTGCTTTTTAAGTCAGCCAACAAAACAAACTCCTGGGCTCAGGGGGTCCTCCCACCTCAGCCTCTGGAGAAGAGCTGGGGACAGGTGGGTACTCACACACCCAGCTAGAAAAAGGAAAATTTGTTAGCCAAAGAATTACCAGTTTTAATTCAGGCAATAGGTTGACATTTTTCTTAATTTAATGGCTTAAGGGAATTATAGATTCAGAGCCAATTCTAACCAGTCATTTCAATGAGGTCTACTCCTGAATCGTTGAAAGTTTCACTTTGTGCCACAAAATAATGGCTCTTTGAATTTAGTGTTCAACTAATGAATTAGCACAACTCAGTTCAAGTTTCAACTAAACTGGGAATCGAGAGAAAAGGATGCAAGTTGCAAACCTTGATTCTAGACATCCTCGCAGATGGACCAGTTCACAAAATCATCCTTTGTGTGTGTGTGAATAAGTGTATGTGTGTTACCTCCCTCTCCCCTTTTCCTTTCAAAGAGAGAAAGAGAAATGGTGACTTTTTCAGGTCTCTGCTTTCTAATACGAAGGCTTTGGCTATTTGAAGTCAGAAGGGAGGCAGGAATGAACGCTGCTAATTGGGAGCGTCCTGGCGTGCGTGATATAAAGGGCAGCTATGTAACTGTGGGTGTCTGAGTACACTGCCGCACCTGGCCTGTCTGGGGACTAAGGAGGCTTGCTGGCCCCAGGTCACAGATCACGCAGCCAACCTGATGGCAATCCCCTGATGCTCATACTGCGGAGCAGACGGTGAGACTTTCGGTGCTCAACAGCCAAAAGCAGCTCATGCTCGGTGGCCTTGCAGGGAGGCTGCTCACCGAGGCCAGGAAGGGTGGCCAGGATGACCAGTGACTGCCTGTCCTCCAGAGATCTGGAGCCCCCAAGTCCTTCAGGCCAGGGCTGCCAGGCTGTCACCCACCCAAGGCTATCCAAGGGCAGTGGCAATGATGCCTCCTCTGGCGGTGACCATGTGGTAACCCAGGAGAGGCGGAGGAGCAAGAGCAATGTCGGAGGGGAAAATAGGCTGGTAGGAAGGACAGCAGCGACAGTGCGGGGAGGAGACACGGGCGAGAAGCCACAGGGAGGTCAGGGCGGGCCTGAGGAGGGCTGCCCAGGAGGGGCGAGCTTTGAGGCAGGGAAGCAGGTCTTTGCAGGGTGGGGAACTGGCCTGGCCACTTTTCACTGTCTGGTCCATTCTTCTGACATTACAGAGGGAGCCTGGGTAGGGGAAGTGGCCGGTGCTTCTTCATTGCGAAGGGCCTGGAGCAGAGAGGGCTGTCCCAAGGGCCCTGCACACGGCTCCTAGCAAGGGCTTGGTCCTGCCCTGTGAAGTACTTCTTTCCTGGTTCAGACACTTCTGAGAGGCGAGATGTGCCCCTGTGCAGACCTTGCACACCTCTGAGCTCTTGTGTGACACACACAGCCTCCTGCACAGGCACACGCAGAGACCACAGCCTTGCAGCACGGCCCCCACTGCTGAGACCTGGTCCCCATACCGAGCCAGCCCAGCTGCAGAACCTGCCCCACCTGGCACCTGAGACTTCTGTGGTCCCAGCTGCACTTGGGAGAGGCTCCAGGGACGTTGGCCAGTGACCCCAGAGCACCTCAAACCCCAGCTTGGTCCTTGCTCTGGGAAGTGAAAGGGAAAGTCAAGCCCTGGGTTGGATGAGTGGATGTGTTCAGGCACTCGGCTGGGCTGGACCAGAGCCAGGTGGGCAGAGGGCCTAGATTTCAGACGGGTCTGGCACTGACTGGCCTGTGGTCATGGCCAAGTCCTGTGGGACTCATACCATGCTGGTCCTTCCGCTTTCCTGCTGTGGGCATTTATTTACTCTGTGAATTGGTCAGGACCAACCTTTAACTCCAGTACCCTCCCCTCAGTTGCCCTCCATGCCAGTCCCCTGCTCCGTGTGTGGGCACGCTGGCATCTGTAATGTAGAGCAATTTAGATATTCATTGACCTAAAGTGCAAATAGGGGTTGGGGGTTGGCAGGAGGGAGACTAATGCAATGTATTAACATGCACTTTGATTATTTTTTCTTATTTCAAAATTATATGTTCGTACATGTTGTGAAACTTGGGAAATAAGGGAAGGCATGAAGAAAAATTAAACCGCCCTTCATTCCACAAACCAGGGCTGAAGCCGGCGTTAGCATTTAGCTGCACTTTTTCTTCCTCTGCTCCTCTAGCTGGCCACAGCAAACCTAGATTTAGAACCGGATGGAATGGGCAGGTGCAGCAGGGGCCCTCGGCCACCTCACCTGCGGGTGCAGGTGAGCCTCCTGAAGACCCAGGTTTGGCTGTCACAGAGGGCGGTGACAGGCCGGGGCTCCAGGGCGGCGCCCACAGGGAGGGCGTGGGACTGGGCGTGACCCTCCCAGCGGTGGCCCCCGGCCGCCCACGGGCTGCGTCCCGAGCGGCAGCTGCGAGCGGGCGTCACAGGCGAGCGCTGCCCGCGTGGGCTGGGCCCCGGGAAGCCGCCCCGCGCAGCCCCGCCCAGCGCCGAGCCGCAGGTGCGCCCCGCCCGGGCCTGCGCTGCGCTGCGACCGCGGGGATGGCGGGAGCCAGTCCCTCCTACACCGTGCGGTCGCCGGCGAGGTCTTCAGAGGCTCACCCACACTCTCCACCCCAGACACAGGCGCTAGCCCCGCTCCCGTTCCCTCTTGTCGGGTGTTTGGGGGAACTTGGAAGGGATTCTTCAACACAGAAAGACGGAGGGGGCCCCTCTGGGTTCAGCCACCACCCCCACCCCACCCCGGGCCAGAACCCGGGGGAAATGCACTGCCCTCCTCTGTCCTCCTCCATTTGTTACACCCTCAGGCTCACCCGCTGCGAGCGCTAGCCAGGGACTGAGGACCAAAGTGAATGGTGGGGTTCTCCGTTTTTAGCAGGGACAGATCGGGAATCAAATAATTAGTGGGAAATGTGCAAGAACAGCAGGGTGAGAAGTCGGAGATAATGTCAGACTTATTTTTAAAGTAGAACATTAGCTGGAGGCTAGCTCAGTGGTAGAGCGGAGCAAGGTCCTGGGCTCGGTCCTCAGCACCCAAACCTGCGGTGACTAAGTGCTCAGACCCAGCGCTGCTGTTCAGCTCCTGTTCAGGACACTCCACATGGAAGGCGTAGAGCACAGGTGCCCCAAAGCCTGGAAACCCGGAGGAGATGGGAGTCACTTCTACCCTTTTACAAGATTGACAGTGGGATCCATTTCTTACATTTAGAAGTTCTTTGCCTGAAAAGTATCTGAAGGTTGAGGGAAAACATACTGAATATATCATTTGAAAATGCATCTTTTTGTCGTGGTTGGGTCTTTTGCTGTTTCATCATCATCATCATCATCATCTATTTACTTATTTATAAGATGGGGTCTTACTGGTTGTCCAGGCTGGTCTAGAACTCCTGGGCTCAAGAGATCCTTCCACCTCAGCCGCCTTAGTAGCTGGAACTGCAGGCCCATGACCATGCCCCCAGGCTGCGACAGCCTTCTGTTTAACAATCAATCCCCCCGCCCCCATTCCTGACTTTTAACTCACTCTGGAATAGAAACAGTAGCCCACTGAAGGACATTGGTTCTGCCTGAAGGTAGCACAGAAGTTTGCCCAGAGGAGGTGACATTTGAGCTGACCCTTGAGAGAGAAGTAGAAGTTTGTCAAGTGAAGACCTTAATGTCTCATTGGAAGCAGCTGCTTGGCCCGCCCAGGGCAGCTGCTTTCAGGTGAGCCCAGGGCTGTTCTCTGTTCAGGTATCAGAAGGAGCTCCTGGAGGGAAGCATTCTCCCCCGACCAGGGCCCAGGCCCGAGTCAAACGCAAGGCAGGGGTCTGCTCACAGCTTGGGCCTGACAGAGGAGAAGGAGCAGCCTCACCGCCTTCCTCTCTGTCCACCACCCAAGCCCATGCCAGGCCCAGCCAAGGGCTCGGGAATCTGTGGTGGCTGCTCATTAGGAAACCAAAAGTACTGGGCACATTTCTGTAGTTGTTCCCAGCTACTGGGAGGCTGAGGCAGGACTGAAAGTTCAAGGCTAGCCTGGGCCACCTAAGAGTGACCCTGTCTCAAAATAAAATTAATAAAAGGCTGGAATGTAGCTCAGTGGTGCCCTCCTGGCTTCAATCCCCAGTTCAGGAGCTGGGGTTGGGGCACTCTTATTTTGGAGGCAGAGAAGCTAAGGGTGAAAAACTTTCCTAAGGTCACACTGGGTGATAGGTTTTGCGGTGGTCCTCACAAAAATAAGAAACTGCAAAAGAGTAAAACAAAAAACCCTCAAATCTCTTCTCACTCGTAGGCCCTTCGAAATGTAAGGGGCAAAATTTCATTTTACTTTTTTGATCAATCTCTCAATCCTTCAAACAATTATGAATTACTAAGTCCAGGTGTTACCTAAAACTGCGCTTCACTCTGGCGATGGACACAAAAGAACTTGAAACCCTGGGCTTGCCCTGAGCAGCCCGCAGGTGCGTGGAACAGGGAAGAATCCACACCTCAGAACAGCTGAGCGCTCTTTGCACCTGAAAACATGGACTCCATTGGTTCGGAGTGGGCTGAGTGGACTGCTGTCTGGAAGGTCCTGGGCCAGGGAAGCTGAGGAGGGCTGGGGCGGGGGGAGGCAGTACCAGGTGGAGCGCTCGATCCTACTGCCCCCGACCTGGGCTTCACCAGGCACAAGGCTCTCCGTCCAGGCTTGGTGGGTAATTTTGCCCTTCTCCATCTAGATAAAACCGTGGGGTAGGGGCAGGACTCCACTCCATTTTGCCTGTAACATTTCTTTGTTCTTTTCTCCTTTGCTGTCATTCTGGTCTTGGGAAATTGGCCTGTTCTCTTCAGTCAGTGAACTGTGCAAGGGGGCGTGGAGCGTGCTGCGGACTGCCCAGGCACCGCCCCCCCATTCCCACAGGGCCCGGGGCGTCCACTGAACCTGCCCAGAGCAGCTGGCGGCTCTGTACCAGGAGCAAAAGCATGCCAAGATGGAGATGATGCTGATGCTGGCGAGCCCCCACCCAGGCTCTGGCCCACAGGCTGAGAGCACACCTGATTCAGAATCTCCCAAGACACACGTGGAGTGAGGTCTTTCAGGACAGGCACTGCACCCTCCCAGCTGTCCTCAAAGTTTAGCCAGGTGAGAAGAAAGCAGGGCTGGAAGAAGAATCAATCAATTCTAGGACTGTCTCCATTACAATGTGTATTTTATTTTCCGTTTCATTCTTTTTTCGTGATGCTGGGGATCACATGCTGGACAAAAGCTCTACCATTGACCTACATCCTACATCCTCAGCCCATTAATATATTTTAAACCAAGTAGCTCTTTAGTACGCTGTGTTAGGATGCCATGATGTCCATCCACCCTGACACCTCGAAACATGGAGAATAAGCCCAAGATGGCCCTACAGTGCAAAGTCACAGCTCACTTGGGTGTTGATAGAAAAAGGAGCCTGCAAGTGGCTCTGGTCCCTGTGGGATTGTGGTGTGTCTCTGGGAGAGCTTTATGCTTTCCTTTCTGATACAGAGTCTCAAGCTGCTCTGGGCAATGGAGGGACTCAGCAGACTGCTCAAGACCCTGAGGAAAGAGGAAATAAGATGGAGCTTGGACAGTCTGCTGCAGGCTCCAGGCCCCCTTGCAAGGCCTGGCCACAAATGTTCAGTTGGAGCTGGACACAGTAATAGAATGTTCTGGACCAACCCAGAGCAGAGGGTCCAGGAAAAGTAGTACACATGAGAATACCTGCTTTAGAAGGCAGGGCCCTGGGCCTTCTGCCAAGACTCGGATTCAGCAGCTTTAGGAATTCTGATTCAGGACAAACTCTGGAGCACTGCTCAGGACGTGGGCTCTGCGATGAGCCCAGGGGAACAGAGAAACCCCCCATTTGTCATTTGCTCTGGAACTAGCTCAACCACCTTTTCCTGTCTTTCTAAAATTTGCAAAATCCTCCGTGTCTGTAGCTACAACGAGTCGTAGCCTGCGATCTGGTTAGCTCAAGTCAGAGAAGCCAGGAAAGGCTGACCACGGCCATTGCCTGGTGTCCTCCCCCACAGCGGCCTCACTTCTGCAGCCAGGTGCACCAGCTCACAGCCCGAACTCCAGCAGAAAAGGTCCCCGAGGGGAGATAAAACTCCGGGCTCCCCCTTGCTGGGTATGGGCTGGTGCGCGCCGGGCTGAGAAAGGAAAGCGCAGGTCTGACGACATCTGGAGTCCCCCTGTGTGAGAACGGAGACCCCTGGTGCTTCTAGCCCGCGCTCCGACGGGGGAGGATGCAGGGGCGGGGAGAGGCCCAGCGGGGCCGGTTTACTCTGCGGCCTTCAGAGGAGGCCTGGCCTCTCCCCGGCTGGCTGTGCCCGCAGAGTGCGCGCGTGGGCTGCTGTGCTGGGGGAGCCGGCCGTCCGGGTCACTCCTCTCAGGGGACCCGCGCTGCAGCCTGACCCTAACCGGGGGCGGCACAGTCGGCGAGGGACCGCAGTGGGGGCGGGCGCCAGCGGCTCGGATGCGAGGTCGCCTGCGATAACCCGCGGGGACCGCAGCGCCGACAGGAAACCTCGAGTTGGCGACCTGCCGCCGCCAGGCCCTGCTCCCGGGACGCAGGTGGCCGCGGGCTGCGGTGGGCTGGACAGACGGCCGTGCGTGCCCCGTCGGGGAATGAGCCGGCCCTCCCTCCAGGCCCAGTGAACAGTGTCTCCCGAGGCGTTTGTCCTTTGGGGAAGCGCGGGGCAGGGCACAGGGCTCCTCCTCTGCCTCACCACGCCCGCCCGATGGGCCACTGGAGGCCCAGACGGTTCCCCGCCAGGAGAGCACAGACGCCTGGCCCCCTCCGGCCCCCAGTCTTCCCGGGGTCTGGCCGTCACCTCCCAACTTGCAACTTGCTGAGGGGAGGGACCGGCTGGTGTGCCTTGTGGACCTGGACCGCCGCACCCCTGCCAGGTGCTCACCTAGCCAGGGTGGAGAGGGCTTGCAGGGGAGGCATCTGGTTCCTGCAGCACTGGATAGTAACACCTAAGGAGCACAGTAACCAGCACGCTATGGGCCCAGCAACTGTGGTCGGAGCGCAGCATAAACGTAATCCTACTCTACAAACACCATCACAAACACTTTCCGTACAGCTAGGGTGCATCCAAACCTGGCAAATCACCAACAGAAAGGTCCCAAGCCAGCCCTCCCAGAGGGGCGGCTTGCAGTCCTAGCACTGGAGGCTGAGGCGGGAAGATCCCTTGAGCCCTGGAGAAGGAGACCAGCCGGGCCAACAGAGGCAGACCCCATCTAAAAAACCCAGAAAACAAAAAGAAACACACCCAGCCTCGACCAGGTTCAAAGACCTTTGCTAGACTGACCCTATGTCTGACCCTACTTCTGCATTGCCAGAACAGTGGTGTTCACGCCTTCCTTGATTGAAGAGGTCACATAGCTGGGGATAATATTAAAATACAACCACTGTCATAGAGTTTCACACAGCACAAACCGTGCAAAGTGAAAGACATGAAAGATTCTCCCAAACACTCTTCTTCTGGCTTCTCTGCAGAGGTAGCTGAGGGTGATCTGTGAGCCCTTAGGCCTCCAGACAAACATATATTTAACACATTTTCAGCAGCATGAGATACAATGTTGTAGGACCACCACTGTCCATTCCCCCTCTCCATCTTCCATTACCTCAAACCCAAACTCCATCCAGAGACACTCTTATGAATATAGAAACATGCATACGTAACCTACATAATATTCATTTTTTCTATACAAATATTATACATACCATTTTAAATCTTGCTTTGTTAATTTTTAACATAATTGTCTTGGAAATCTGTTCATAGTAGCACATATAGAGCTATTTGTTGTATGTGTGTGTGATTGCTGTATAAATATTCCAAAACTTATCTGGGCAAGGTGGTGCACACTTGTAATCTCAGCAGTTTAGGAGTCTGAGGCAGGAAACAAAAGGTGTGGGAAAGCAGCTACGTGGTGAAGCACTCTGGTTCAGTACCCAGTGCCAAATAGATAAATACACAAAAGAGCACCAGATTCCCAGTTAGTGAACTCTTAAGTTAGTTTTTTGTTCTTCTATAGATGAAGATACAACAACATTTTTGTACCTATAGCTTTATATACTGTGAGGGTTTGTCTGTAAAATAAATGCTCAAAGAAATGGCAAAATCCTTCCTGGAATTCTGACGTAAAGGGGCTTGGTCTGGAGCAGGCTCTTTCTCTTCTTTTTTTTTTTTCTTGCAGCGCTGGGTGTTGAAACTAGGGAGGCCTTACCACTGAGCTGCATTCCCACCCCTTTTTACAACTTTTTATTTTGAGTCAGGGTCTTGCTAAGTTGCTGAGGCTGGCCTCGAACTTTCCATCCAGCTTAAGCCTCCCCAGTTGCTGGGGTCACCACGCCCAGACGGTGGATTTCTTTTAAACGCTGCTAATGTTCAAGAGCATAATGTGAGGGTCCTGTGCTTGAGAGAAAGAACAAAGGCCTGGTGAGCCTGGCCTCATCTCTTCTCTGCCACGCACCTGCCAGGGGCCTGCAGGGGAGTCATTTTGCCCTGCTGACCTTTGGTCTCTCTATCTGCAAAGCGGAGCAAATAAGATCTCAGTTACCTCACTCAAGTGTCATTATGAGCAAATGACATAAGAAATATCAAAGGATTGTCCAACCAAGTGTGTGGAGCAAATGTTGCCAAGGGTATGATTGTTAGACTGGGAGGCCTGGAGCCCGGGCTGGGTCAGAATTCTCTCTGTACACGTTGCTTTATGCTTGTGTGTATATATTCCCAAGGTGTTTTTAGGACAGTTTTTTTTTTTTTTTTTTTTTTTTTGCTTTTGAATGATTACAAATCATAAACAGCAAATTTGAAAAGGCAACATGGTATCATGTTGGTCGTAGTTGTGTTTGAACAGGAAATTATGGGTGATTTTGATTTCTCTACTTTTTTTTCTTCAGAATGAGTTGGCTTACTTGAAAATAAAAAGAAAGATGATCACATAAAAATTAGAAGTATTGCACAGAACATAACAACCTTAATGGAAATAAAAATATAAGAAGGGAAATACCCACCCATAGTCCTGTTACCCCTAAGGTACCAAACAGCCTCTTTCTTCCCTCCTACCTTGGAATCTTTGACTGTGAGCACATTGAATTTGTAGGTGGTTGTGACCAGATGATCCACTGCACAATAAAGCAAGACTACCCGAAATCTGAGGAGGGGTGGGACTGTCGGGCCAGTTACAGCAGGAGTGACGTGCTCTGCCACCAAGGGCATTGGCAGTGTGTGTCCTGGCCTTACATCTGCAGCCAGCTCCCCTAGGCCGCCCAGCACACTAGCCCCCGAAGAAGGAAGGCCAGTGGTAGAGGCAGGATGTTGCCTGCTGTGCAGCTGAGCCCCGAGGAGGAAGGACCCCCACAGCCTGTGGGGCTCCAGACCCCAGCCCTGAGGGACATGTGTCATCTACGGGCAGTGCCTCATGGTGGCTTGGAACATAGAGTGTGGCTCCAGGTCACTGGGTCCAACCCAGCTCTTGACCTTAGGCATGTTATTGTCTGGCCTGGTCTCCCCAGTGGTAAGGAAGGAATCACGGTGACGCGTGAATGGGAGCACTCACACGTGATTGCCGGCACAGGACCCCTTCGGCGTGTGATTGTCATCGTCACCGTTTGTCTGGCCTGTAGCTTGGCCACCGCTGTGAAAGTTGCTCAGGGAGGGGGGCAACGCCAGAGGGGAAGGTCTGGGTGCCCTGTGACACAGTGGGCTGGTGTCACACCCAGCAGCCTGCCCAGCACAGGCACCCCTAGAGCTGCTGCCACCGCTTCCTGAGGACATGTGACTTCCTGTTTTCTAAATTCTTAGCCTGCAGTGTCATTGTCAGTTTGTCTGAGACTAGGAGTGGGGTTGAGCAGTAGTGGGACCCGGGCTCAAAGTTGGGGGTGCAAAGTCAGGAAGGTCAGAAGGCCTGGAAGGTGGCCCTTCCGACCTTAGCTGTGGGCTCCTGTGATTCATACTGGTGCCATTAGTTCCTGTGAACTGAGCACTCACCAAGGGCCAAGTCCACCCCACTTGAGGGCCGCACGCCCTGGGAAGGAGCCAGGGTTGCTCCGGGTCACGTGGTAGATGAGCCGGGTCTCGTCCTCACCTGCGGCGCCTAAGTGCTTCTGTTGAAGTGCGGAAGAACTGGACGTGAGCAGGCCGGGAAAGGCTGCCATGTAGAATGGCCTACTCTGCATAATTTGTGCTTCTGGAGACAGAACTGGAACCAAAGTGACTTTCTTACACTCTGAAAATTAGAGCTCTCCATCTTCGTGGGTGGGAAGTGAGTAGCTCCCCATCACCAGAGCTGTTCAAGCAGAGGCGAGAGGTGCAGCTCAGGGAAATCCCTGCAGAAGGACTCACGTCCCTGGGGACACACAGGAGAGGAGAGGAACTTTGCATCAGGTGCCCTCCAGAGCTTTCCCGCAACCTTCTGGCCTTAACAAGATCTGAGTGTGCAGCCAGATCACGGGAGGGCAAAGCATGCTGTCGGCCATGCAGGGTGCGTCCTGCCGCGAGGGCATCCTTTGGTGAGGCCGGGATTCTCAGCACGCCCACGCTGCCGAGGCCTCCTGTGCACCCAGCCCTCCCTCCACAGTCACCAGCAACTGGGTGCTCACACCCCTGAAAGGCAGGTGTTCCCATCACCAACCAAGGAGCCTGGCAGCTTCCACCCCAAATCTGGCTGGAAGGGGTGGCAGATGGAGGCCTGCTGGTTCCTGCTGTTTGCACCAGCAGAGCCTCCAGGGTGGCCAGAGGGCCCTGGAGCCAGTGCCCTGCCTGCGCCTGTCGTCCCAGCTCCTCGGGAAGAGGCTGAAGCAGGCGTTGGCAAGCTCCAGCTCAGCCCGGCAGCAGAGGAAGATGCTGCCAGAGATGGCAGGTGTCCCCACACCTGGTCTCGCCTGCTCTCTGTCTCTGCCTTGGGATGCCCTGGTCAAACTGCTTCTGTGGACGGGAACTGACGCTGGAAGGGCTGAGGGAGCTGCCCCTGGATGCTAGTCAGAGGCGAACCCAGTGTGCTGCGTCTTCCCGACGGAGGGCAGCGATAGGCCAGTGAAGAGGTGGCAGCAAGGGTACAAACTCACCTGCCAGGCTGCCAGAGGGGCCTCGCGGCCTGAGCCTGCCGCGGCTGTCGGGCAGACAGCAAGGCTGTGCCTCCAGAGGCAGGGAGGCCTGGGAGGAGGGGACAGGCTCTGCCTGGGGCTGAGAAGCAAGGAGTCACGTGCCCTGAGGTGGCATCCTGGGGGGCAGCCCGCTGCTGGGGGGCAGCCTGCACACGTGGCCTTGAGCCCCACCCAGACTCCACCATTGTTGGTGCGGAGGAACTGGAAGCCATCACTGACAGGTTGCCTGCTGGTGCCTTCTTATTCAGTGCTCACCACAGACTGACGGTAGACGCGCAGCCCTCCATTTTGCAGATGAAGAAACTGAGGCCCAGCGTGAGGTGACTTTCCAAGACCATGCAGTTAACAGGTGGCAGGGGAGGTACCAAGGTCTCCCTGTCCCTGGTCTGGGGCTCCTCAGCCTCAACAGCCCCTGGCACAGAGCTGATGCCCCCGAATCACCTGATTCTGTAGTTGAATTGGGTCCCGGCCTCCCCGCACAGCACAGGGCCGGATGATGGGGAGCCTGCCGGGGAGGGGTGTGCCGTCCATGTCCTTCTCCTCCCCAAGCAACAGGGCAGCATCCCACGTGCCCTGGCCGGAAGATTCTGCTGCTCCCTGAGCAGGAAGGAAACCTGTCGCAGTGGCTCATCTCCAGGGAGATGGCCAATCCCCTGCCCCCACTGGGCTGCGTCCACACAGCACAAACGCTGCTCCTATCTGTTCTAAATTCACGTCCAGTGATCCTCTGTTCTGCGTTTCTCTCAGCCCTTCCACCCCGTAAATCGCCACTAGCATCTCCTCTCCAGCCCAGAAGGCAACCCCCCCACCCCGGGGGACCTTGGCTGGGGCCGAGGGTCTCTGAGCCTTCAGGGCCTCACCAAGCGTCAGCGCGAGTGTTGTGGGATGCACCCAGTGGTCCTGGAGCGCCTGGCCAAGGAGGGACGCAAGTCCTGCTACGTCCTGGAGTGCTCTGTGGGCTGCAGGTGTTGCCCAGGAGACGTGCCAGCACAGCCCGAGCTGGGCACCCCGGGGTCACCACCCACAGGCTGTGTTCTTGCCCGAGAGGATTCTGGCAAGACCGCAGCTTCGCGAAAGAACGGCAAAATGTTAGAAGAGAGGACGACGGAGAAGGGGACAATCTCAAGGGAGGGTGGGTCCTCTCAGAGAGGAGGGGGCACACCCCCTGCCCTCCAGTTTTATTGGAAAGTTTCCAGAGTCCCATCCAGGTCCACCTCTTGACTTCTGTTTGTTTTGGTGCTGGGGAGTGAACCAGGGGTACTCAACCACTGAACCACACCCCAGCCCTTTTTTATATTTTATTTAGAGACAGGGTCTCACTGAGTTTTTTCGGGCCTCACAAAGTTGCCGAGGCTGGCAATCCTCCTGCCTCAGCCTCCCAAGCTGTAGGGATTTACAGGTGTGTGCCACTGCGCCCGGCTACCTCTTGACTTTTTTTTTTAATCTTTATTTTTTAGTTGTAGGTGGACATAATACCTTTATTTCTTTTTAATGTGGTGCTGAGGATTGAACCCAGTGCCTCGCCCATGCTAGGCCAGCTCTCTACCTCTGAGCACCAGCCCCAGCCCCCTACCTCTTGACTTTTGACAGTAGGATGGTCTCAGACTTCTAGTCCCCACTGGGCATGGTAAAGGGTCACTTTGGCCGAGGCTGAGCAATTCTAATGGGAAGTTGTTCTTACAGATTTTATGGTTGGAGGAATTATTCTTCTGTCCCTGAGTTCTGGGATGTGTGAGGGCTGCAGAAGTGAGGTGGCTGGTGGGGAGGGGCCTTCTGGGCCTGCACTTCTGTAGAGAGCGGGTAGTTTGCTGAGGAGCATAGTGTCCGGTTAGCCAGGGGGCTGCAGGTGAACTGCTTTTTAAAAGAAAGGGCTGTGGGGGCGGTACAGTGGGCCAGTCCCCGCCCTCCTGACTCCTGTTCCTTCCCCGACAAGAGCCAGTCACAGAAGGTGGGTCGGGTGGGGTTGCAGGAGGGGGTCGTGCCAGCACTGGCAGGCCTGCAGGGTACTGGCTCCAGCAGAGGCCGGCGCAGGACCGCACTGTGTGGTCAAGGAGAGACAGCAGTGAGCAGGGCTGTCTGGGCCTGGGGTGGTGAGGCAGACCTGGGTGGTGGGCCTGGTTGGTGGCAGGAGCTGGAGGAAGTTGACTAAAAGATCGGCTGGCTGGGGCCAGGAGGGGTCTTGAATCAGGGTGGGCACCAAAGGCTGTGGACAGAGGTGTGGAGGGTGGTGGGGATGGGGACAGAGGGGCAGCCTAGTCCCAGCTCCACGGCTTGTGGGGGGAGCCAAAGGGTGGCTGGCAGGGAGGGTCCTCCCTGTGAGCTCTCTCCTGAGCTCTGGCGCCTGGTGCCGCTTGGAGGATCTGAGGAAGACCACACCATGGCGGCGAGCGCTGGCCGCGCGCTCACTGAAGGAATGTGGCAGTTCCCATGCTCTTCACAGAAGGCAGCCGAGGGGCCAACCTGCCCAAGTCACCCACCTAGTAAGGCCGCGCGCTCCTCAGGACCTTGTCCACTCCCTGTGCCCGCTTGAGCCCTCGGCGGCCACCAGAGGGCGCCTGCGTCCGGAGAGGCCACCTGGCTGGGGTGGAGGGAGGGGGACCAGCTGCTGCGTCCAGCCCAGAAGCTGCGTCCCCTCCCTCACGGTGCCAGAATCTTTTAAATAAAAATGTAAGCCGCACATTTACTGGACCATGTCCCTGCCCTTTGTACCCGAGTACCAGCTCAGGGTGCACTGAGGGCAGTGTGAGAAGGTCAGTAGGGCAGCAGGAGCCGGGCACCCTTGGAAACTTGGAGAGGCTGAACAGAGGACTGCCCAGCTATAACGGCAGGGTGTGCGACGTTCAGCTGTGGCAGGATTTTAGGGAGGAGGAGGAAGAGGAGCAGCGTGGGCAGTGTGGGCAACGGCACAGAGGTGTGTCTAGGGGGCCAGGACTGGTGGACAGGGAGTTCAGGCCCCAGAGGGAGGTGGACCTCTGGTCCCTTGGGGCCTGGGGGTAGGAAGCCAAGCACCAGAGCCACCACTGGGGTGGAGAGTCCTGGCAGTGAGGAAGCTGGGAGTCAGGAGGGTAGAGCTGACCCTGGTTCTCATCGTCCTGACGTCACCTGACCACTGAGTCTCTGAGCCCACCCTTCCCAGGCCCCAGAGTCCTGCTCTCTCCTGTGGGTGGCCTTGGGAGCCACATACCCTAGTCATCCAGATGGGGGCACCTGGCTGAGGCTTCCTGAGTTCACGGCTCATGTCGGGCTCACTTGCAGCTGGGGCTGGGCTCCCAGGGCACAAGCCCTGTGGTGGACAGCTTCGCAGTTCTGGGTGCCTGCCCCATCTTCCCAGGCTCTGGGGCTCCTGCAGGTATCACGCAGCCACTGTGGCAGCGAGCTGCTCCAGGAGCTGGCTGAGGTGGGATGGCAGGGTGGGGTCTACGTCCTTGTCATGGTTTCTTTGGCCACAGTCACAGGGCACTCTGGGTGGTGGGACGTGTTCTTGTTATCCTGGGCCTGGCTGACCAGGGTCTCTTGACAGAGGCACAGAGCTTTGGCCTGCTGGATCCTAAACTCTGCTACTTGCTGGATGGAATCCTCTTTATCTACGGTGTCATCGTCACTGCCCTGTTTCTGAGAGCAAAGGTGGGTACCCAGGGCTCTGGAGAGGGTGCAGAGAGGCCTTGGTCTTAGTTTCAGGCTTGGTGGTACCTGGGGCTTGGTTCCCACAGCAGAGCAAGGCCAGACCCAAGTGCATACTTGGGGCTGAGTCTGATGGGGTGGGGGAGCTGGTGCTGCACCAGTGCCTGAATGGCAGCGTCCCCTGCAGGGGCCACTGCTGGAGAGCAAGGGGCTTCTGCACAGGTGTCGCGGTCAGGAGGTGGAGGACCCACAGCCTCTTCCCAAGTCCTGCTGCCAGCTGCCAACTGAGGCCATGTCAGCTTCTCTAGAAACCTCAGTTGGCTCAGAGCCCTGATTTCACCATGGGCTGGTGAATTTCTTAGAGACCCCAAATTTCTTAGAGGAGCTGGACCTGGTGTGGACAGAGGGTGGAGTTACTGTCTGTCATCACTCCAGTGCCCTCTAACCCATTTCCCCCTTGGAATTTGTGCTCTGACTCTTCTTCTACTATTTTTTCTTTTTTTTTTTTTTTAAATTTGGAAAGGGGCCCTGGCTGATCTCCAAGTTTCTTTCCAGTGCCCTGACTCTAATGCCTCGAAGTTCCTCCACTGAGGTGGCCTGGACTGGAGAAAGAGCCAAGTTGTGCTAAACTTGGGGCAGATGCTCCAAGTGTTGGAGCCCAAGGCTGAGGCTTCCTGCTCAGGTGCTGCAGGGCTAAGGTAGAGGGCTAGGGTAGGGGAAGGACAAAAGCCCTGGCCCAGGGGGCGAGAAGGAACTTGTGCAGTCACAACCACTGTGATCGTTCCGAGTCCCTGGAATGCCCACCCTGCACCTCTGTGGGCAAGGGCGACTGGCTGGGAGAGGAAACCCCAGATTCCGGGACAAAGTCACAGGCAGGCGCAGAAAGGGCAGCTGAGCTCGGGAGAGGGCTGCTGCCTCAGACCCCTGCAGGCAGCACAGGCAGGGCAGGGCCACCGTGAGGCCCTAACCCGCTGCTCTGTTGCAGTTTGGCAGGAGTGCAGACGTCGCCGCCTTGCAGCAGGGCTCAAACCAGCTCTACAATGTAAGTCCACTGGTCTACCTGTCTGTCTGTCACCTGCAGGCAAGTAGTTTGCCGTTTTCTGACCCATGAGACATGGCAGGGGTGCCGTGAGCATGTGATGCACGGTGTAGCCAAAGACGTAGCCAGCCTCCAGGGAGCCGCTCGGCCTTCAGCAATTCGCAAAGGCTAGAGGCTGCAGAGAATCCTCCCAGCAGAGGATGACAATCACATGTCCCTTTCAGTGGGACTTTGGTCCAACTGATGACCCTCTAGCAGCCTGGGCTTCCTTATCTGCTCATGGGAATGTTGTGACTTGTCCCATCTGATTGACCAGCATGTAGTAAGAAAAGCATCTGGTGACTCTGGGTCCCTCCCACGGTCACGGTAACCACTGTGCTCTGAGAGGTTCTCTCAGGTGACGGTATCCAGATGAACCAGGTCCCCCCACCTCCCTCACTCTGCTCCCTGTTCCCTTTCTTTGTGAACCACCACCAAGAAGCCAAGCAGGCTCCCCCGTCCCGCTGCCCCCCCCCTTCCTCTTCCCCAGGTCTGACACCTTTTTATTTTAGGAGCTCAATCTAGGACGAAGAGAGGACTATGATGTCTTGGATAAGCATCGGGGCCGGGACCCCGAGATGGGAGGGAAGCAGGTAGGGAGCACCTCTGTGCCTGTGTGGAGGGGGGCTTGTGGGTGGGTCCCCTGCACCAGCACACATGGGGCTGGCTGGCTGCCAGCTCTCGACCCCTCCTTGGCTCCTTTCTGCATTACAAGGGGCCTGAGCTCAGGAATACTTGTGGGCCTTGTGTCCAAGCGCCAGCTGCTGTCCTGGGAACTGCTCCTTGGCCACCACCTGCCCCCAGGAGGACAGACCTGACGAGAAGGTCCACACAGAAAAGGCTACGACCACTTAGCGAGGATTGTGGGTCTGAGTACCCTCCAGAGCCTCCTCAGAGCCAGGCTTCGGTGGCTTTGCCAACTCCACCCCTGGTGGCAAGCGGGACAGACAAGGCCAGAGCAGAGATCTCTCAGGAGCAGGGCTTCCAACAGAGGCAGAAACTGCCCTGTGGCCCTTGATGTGTTGGGTCACACCTGCCATCAGCCCTTCCCTAGCCCCTCCGAGCCCTGGGCTGGGTGTGCACTGCTAGAAGGAATGGGTAATAGGAGAGGCCACCCATTTCCTTGAACACTCCCATCCTCTTTCCTCCTCTTCCCTGGACTAGGAGGTCTGTGGGAAGGGGGAAAGGAGGGGCTGTTCTCTGCATGAAGAGAGGACCTGCAAACAGGGGGTGGCCTCCAATATTTCTGTCCTTAGCCACAGACTCACTTGTAAGCCTTCTTTATTTTTGGTACTGGGTTTTGAACCCAGGGATGCTTTACGACTGAGCGACAGCCCCAGTCCTTTTTACTTTTTGAGATGAGGCTTCACTGAGTGGCTGAGGCTAGCCTTGGACTTGCAATCCTCCCGCCTCAGCCTCCTGAGTTGTTGGGACTAGAGTGCACCACCACCACACTGGGCACATAGAATGCTTTAGACACACATGAACTACTCTGGAGGTCAAACAGACTGTCAGCAGACACCCTGAGGCCACCCTGGGCAAGACAGGAGAAGTGTGTCTCTAAGTGCTGGCAACCGGGCTTGAGCCGCCTGGTGCAGCAGGGGCCTGAAGGTGGCCTCCCTGGGCTGTGGCGGGCAGGGAGGAGGGAGGCGGGTGGCAGATCTCGCAGGTGAAGTAGGTGGGGGCAGGGTGGGCTGTGACTCGCTGGTGGCCTGAGCCTCCCCTCCTGATGTTCCCTCATTTCTTTCCTAGCAGAGGAGGAAGAATCCTCAGGACGGCGTATACAACGTGAGTAGGGAGGACTTCACGTCAGGGCAGGGGGAGGGCTGAGGGGCTCTCCTCCACAGGTGTCCCTCCCTGGGTCATGCACCTGGTTTCTGCTTGCAGCCTGCAGTGCCTCTACTTGTCCCCTGCCCGTGCCTTGGCTCTGTTGGCCTGGAGCCCGCTGCTGGAGTTCCCAGGTCCACCGGCCTGTGGGGAGGAAGGCCACCGGCAGGCCAGGCTGGGTGGGAGCCCCTCCTGGGCTGCGGCTCCTGGGGGCTGGCATTTTCCCGAGGCCTTTTTTTTCTGTACTGAAGCTCACACCTCCCCATGCTGGGCAAGCACTGACCACTGGACTCCACCCCAGCCTTTTTGAGACTAGTCTTTGAACTGGCAATCCTGCTCAGCCTCCCCGAGTTGCTGGGACTACAAGTGTGCGGAGTGCTGCTTTTTATTGAAATATCCACTCCACCACCCTCGGAGCTTCCTGTCCTTGCTCTGCAGAAAGCCGATCCACAGCCCGTGTCATTGGCTGCGTAGAGACAACTTGCTCAAATAAATGATTAGGGACTTGGGGAGTCCTTTACTGTGCGGTGTACAACTCCACCACGCAAAGAGCTACAGCTCCCAGCACATCCCCAGAGGCCGAGGAGCAGGTGGTGGGTGGAGAGCCGCTGGCTGCCTGAGGCCGGGGCAGGACGGTGCGACCCTGTCCCTGGGGAACCCGGAGGCTTTCTGGCGGCAGAGCCCGCTCGCTCCTGCAGTACATCAGTGCCTCCTGCCTTCTCCTCCAGGCACTGCAGAGAGAGAAGATGGCGGAGGCCTACAGTGAGATTGGGGCGAAAGGAGAGGTGAGTGTGCTGCTGCACTCCCGAGGGGTTCCTCAGCGCCCTCCAGGATGCCTGCCACAGGATGCCTCTCCCACCTGTTCCTCCTGAGACTCACAGAAGCCCATGTGGTTGCCCTCAGGGGCAATGTGACTCCAGGGCTTCCCAGGAGGACACTACATGAGGCAGAAGCAAGTCAAAGCCTCACTCCTAACAGGAAGCGCTGAGGGCCCCAGGTGTGCCCAAACGGTCACTGACTGGGACCGGGGTCTCAGGGCAGGATGGAAGCACAGGGGCCTTTGTTCATAAGTGATCAAGGATTTCAAAATGGAGAGAGAGCCTGACGAGTCCCTGTGACAGGCGCTGTGTGTCCATGATGCCCACGTGGCCAGCACCTCGCGCTGGGGGCTCCACGAAGTCCCCACAGACCTGGTGAGGCTTGTGTGTGTGCCCGAGGCACGAGAAGGTAAATGGCTCACCCCAGGTCACGCAGTAAACAGGGAGTGGGGTTTTCCACGACTCCCCCGGAGCTCATGACCACTGTGCAGAGCCACTCCTGGTGAGCAGACAGCAGGGGAGATTTTCCAGAGCTGCAGGGGGCCATTTCCAAGCTGTGGGCAACAGGGCAGCCCCTGCGAGGGTCTGAGTGGGGCCTGACCTTACTCTGCAGGGCCCCTTCTCCCTGGGGCGGAGGGCGGGGTAGGTGTGAGCTTGGACAGTCACCTGACTTCCCAGAGGTGGGGCCTGAGCAAGAGCCCATGCTGACTTCACACACCCCTTCTCTCTCCACAGCGTCGGAGAGGCAAGGCGCAAGACGGCCTCTACCAGGTGAGAGCCCAGCCTCCTTCCTGGGGCTCCAGGCTAGTGGCACCTGTTCTCGCCAACAGCAGGGCAGGCGCTCAGGGGCTCCTGCAGGCCAGCGGCAACCCCACTGCCCTAAGCTCCTGCGCAGGGCCGGGACCTAGACACTCCACCAGATTATGTGGCTCTAGCCAGGAAGCTGTGGGCACCCCATGCACAAGGCCACAGCAGACAGGAGGCCGCTGTCCAGAGGGTATGGGGCTCCCCAAAGGAACAGACAGCTGTGGGCACAGGCTCCTACACAAGTGACCCCTGACTGTCCACATCTGTGGCTGGGTCCTGGCAGAGGCCTTCTCTGCCTCCAGTTGGCCTTGGTCAGGGAGGATGGGCAGGAAGGTTGAAGAAAAGGAAGAGAAAGGGCAACTTCAAAAGGAAGACTGTTATTACAATGAGGTGCCTGGTTCATGCAAATCAGTGCAGATGATCATGCAAACTGAGCATATTCAATCTACTTCTCTACCAGGGTCCCCAGGGGTCCAGTTTCTCCAGGCTTCCTGGTGCGGGCTTGCCACAGGACAGTGATATCAAAAGTGGCCTTGCTTGGCCTTGGGAAAAGGGAGGGGCCTTCCACCAGAGTGGGGTGGGGGCACCTTGAGTGTCAATTACTACATGACTGGCAAACTCACTGTAGGGACAGGGTCTGGGAACAGTAGCCAGCCCCTCTCTCCCTAGGACTAGTCCTCAGGTATCAGAGCAGCAGATTCTCTGGAGCAAGCCTGGCCCCTTTCCTGAGACTGCAGCTCAGTATTTGAGGTGGGGGAACTTCTTCCTCTTGATGACAGGAAGGGAGCCTGGTCCAGGCACCGGGGATACAGCTTGGGGAGAGGTGAGCACCCAGCTGGAGGGGAGCCTTCTCTCCAGCAGCTCCTCCAGCCAGGGGCCCACCTATGGCTCCTGGAGGCGGGGGCAGGGCATGGGGAGGTGGCTACGGGTTCTGACCACTCTTCCCATTTGCTTTCACCAGGGCCTCAGTCCAGCCACCCAGGACACCTACAATGTTCTCCACATGCAGGCCCTGCCCCCTCGCTAACAGTGTGGGTCTCACCAGCCTCAGGCCTGACCTGCTGATGCCAACTGTAAGACAGGATGAGCTCTTTACCACCGCCTTCCCTCATACTTCTCAGCCACTGAAGTACTCCCCTCCACAAACAGGATGCTTCCCAGTTGTGACATTTGCTGATCTCCAATTCCAAGCCCTGGCGCGATGAACATGTCCCTGGGCTCCAAGGGAGTGCAGCCCACAGTCATGGGCAAGGCCCTGCCCTTAGGACTTCAGACTTGCTGGTGCCTGGAGAGCAGCCCTCTCCCTTGGCTCCATGTCTTAACCTGGGGTTGGGGACAATTCCCTCACAGCTGGGTTAGGTCTGCCTTGTGAAGTCCAGGGCAGGCCCCGTGTCAGCACATGTCCTGTCTGTACTGCTGTCAGGAATCTGAGTGGCTTCGCTCCTGCTGTCAACCCCCCCCCCCCACTTCAAGGTAACCTGTGCTTGGGCCACTCTGTGGAGGGCTGGGCAGAAGGGCCAGCAGGGCAGTCCTCCATCAGACATGCCTCTGCATCACCAAGTCACATGCCAGGCACTGTGGGGGGTGGAAAAACGTGCAAGGCTGTCCTTGTCCTCACAGGTTCACATCTTAGAGGGAAAATGAGTCGTGCACAATCTGGTTTAAAAAATGGGAAATGGAGTGTGAACACAGAGTGTCACTAAGATTGTGAACAAAGCGTGGAAGTGAGTAGGGAGGAGTCCTTCCTGCCCTGCTCCAGGCACCGTCCCTCAGCCTCCCGGGAATGGCAAGCCCGTCCTGGGGACTAAAGGACTCGTGGCCGTGGGTGGCAAACCCTCTTTGCTCTGCTTGGTTTTAACTTATACTGGCTCGCTAAAGCCCATTTCGTATAATAAATGCTTCAGTGAAACCGGTGCTGTCCCCTAAGCTCTGTTCAGCAGTCAATCTGTGATGGCGATGCAGTCGGTAACTGGGAAAGCAGTGTCACCCTTGCTCCGGGGGAACTGCCTATTCTGCCAGGAACATGCAGGTGGACATAGGTGCACCAGCCCAGAGTGCTGCCATGGGGTCAGTGCGGGCCAAGCAAGGCACCTCAGGTAGTGGCCGAATCCACTCCTGAGAGAGCAGTACCCAGTATAGGAGTGTTGGCCCAGTCTTGTGCCCCAGCCCAGAGAAGGTAACGGGCAAGGAGCCCTGCATCACCATGCCCAGCTCTGGAGGGCAGGAGACCCCCCCCCCCGCCCCCGGAGGCCAGAAGTGGGTGATGCTGTGGGCAGAGGGTGCCCGGGAGTCAATAGTAGCACATGCCACTGCACTGAATGTCTCAGCCCACAGGGCTGCAGGTGGGTGGTGGGCAAGAGGTCCTCAGGTCAGTTTCCCTCTGGAAGGTGGCCCTGCCCATAGCGGTGGCTCTCTGTGAAGCCCCAACTCGTCGAGCCCACCTGTTAAACTTTGTGAGGTCACTCTGAGCCTTGGCTTGGTCAAGAAGTCCAAAGCCACCTACCCCCACAGCACTCTGTATGCTGCCAGGCACAGGGGACAGCCCAGAGAGAGGAGAACGTCCATCTGGGAGCAGCCTCGCAGGGGAACCCACTCCTGAGCCTCGAGCGCTGAAGTCTGCCGCTTCTGTCTGTTGAAATGTGCGAGCCGTACCCAGGGCTGCGCTAACCTAGCCTCACTTCAGGAGGAGCAGAGCTACACACAGGCTGCGGGACCTGCACTGACCCAGTTCTGTCAGACACGTCTGAGATGGCGGGTGGGAACCAGCAGTGCGCTGGGGGGCTGGCCGGCTCCCAACAGCACAACTGCACAGAGCGCGGCTGGGAGAGGAGCAGACTGCCTACAGAGGAGAGTGGAGAGGGCAGAGCTCCTGGGAGAATGAGGCCCTGCAGGCAGGGCGAGCGTGGCTGCCCCTGCCCTTCCTGAGGCCCAGCAGGCCATGACTGTCAAGACCCTGTCCTGTTCCTCGTGCTGGCACAGACACACCTCCCAGTCCAGGAAACAAGGAGCTGGACCTGCATGAGGAGTCCAGAGTTTGTCAACTGGGGCAGCAGCGCAGAGGACACCTGCAGGGGCTGGCCATGCTGGTGTCTGGCCAGCTGTGGTGTGTGGGCTTCCTTCCGCCAGCGGCCCCGGGGGTCTTGGTGAGCTGCAGTCACTTCTGTGAGTCAGAGTCGAGTCCTGACCATGTCTGTGCCTCAGTGACAGCCCCTCGCACTGCTGCTCATGCCCTCTCCAGGAGCCGTCAGAACAGACCTACCTTACGAGACGGGACGCAGGCTCAGGTCCATCCCTTCACTCTATTCCGTAGGATGTGACACCAGGTTTTCACGTGCTGAAGTCTGCCTTATGTTGTCTTTACCAAGGAGAGAGTTTCTGTGAAGAACTTGAGATTATTTTAGGAAGACACTTTACAAACTCGTATACAAGCTGTAAGTGCGAGAAGGGAACCCAGTGCCTCCTCGCTTTGGACCTTCTGTAGGACAGTGGCCTCATCTTGAGATAGGCACTCTCTTCTGCAAACTCACAAACCCAAGACGTCGACCTGGGGGATCTGACTCCACAGCTTTCTGACAAGGTCAGGCTTTCTCTGGAGAATTCACCTTAGTTTCAACTTTCCTTCCTATGGAACCCTGCAGTGGCCCATGAAGACACAGTGCTGAGGGGCACAGTGAGCCAGAGGCAGCCGTGTGCGCTCCCTCACACAGGAGACCAGCCTCCCTCACAGGACTCCGGGGAGTCCAGATGCTCAGGGTCTGGCAAGATGTGCCCGACGGGCATGCCAGCCAAAAATACATACAGGGAAGTGGAGTTCAATCCAAGTTCTGCAGTCCCAACTGCACAGCAGGACGGGAGCTTTGAAGAGTCCCCTGTCAGGATCATCAAGCAAGAGCCTGCATGTTTGATGACACAAAGCACTTGTGCTCAACACAGGGTCCCTTCTAGACCACCCTGAGGGCCTGGGGAGGAGAACTCAGTGCCAGCTCCCCGAGGGTAGGAGCCAAGCCAGTGTGAGTGGATGGAGACTCGGCTCCCGAGAGCACCTGCTGTGAAATGAAGGCTGGAAGGGTTATAGGAGTCATCTGTGGGAAGGTGGGTGAAGGATCCAGAATGCCAACACAGCAACCTCACAGAAACCATGTGAAAACACTTGAAAAATGGTTTAATGATGTTTTACAACAGAAATGAACTGTACAGTTACAGTAAGTTTAATATATATATATAAAAATTACAGCAGACAAATGCATCTACACAAAATCTACCAATTCATTCTGATTCACTGGCACCTGTGCAGTCTCTCCCAAGCCTTCAGCCCTGCGGGCAGCAGGAGGGGGTCACATAAAGGGCACTTTTGAAGAGACAGCACCTCTCACAGTCCCCACCACCTCCGCAGGCTTGGGAGGCTTCGGCTAGCTAGTTCCCCAGCAGGTAAAGTCGCTTTGTTTGAGGTTTCCAAAACCAGGAAACCTCTGTTTCCCAGGGGCACAGATAACAAGGTCCAGTGCTCCAGTCATCAGCTGATTCTTAGGAAATATTTCTACCCGAGGGGAAACGGCTACACAGGTGCTCTGGGGCAGTGAGGCTATACAATAGCCACCCAGACTGCAAAGTCGCCTAAGGAGAAATGTAAAAGGACTCCCGGTAAACTACTTAGGAATTGTCACTGCCTCATTAAAGCTGCTGGACAATTTTGGAAAGAATCATTTACACCACGTCTTAAGTTTCCACAAAGAAGAACTCAAACTCACATTTTAAAGTACATAAAACAAGAAGTTTTAGGAGGTCAGGGGACAATTCCCCTTGTACCCCTCCCTTGACAACAGTGGAAAAACACCCCTGAATCAGTAATTTTAAAAAGAACAAGAAAGAAAAGGAAGAAAAGGTGGGGGAGTTAAGATATTTGAAGACAGAAAAAGAAAGCATCTTTAGAAAAACACAATCACTGCTTCTTTAAAACAAAACAAAACCCAGTTGGGCACAGTCATCAGTGACGATATGATCCAGGTGACACTTGGTGGAGGACTATTACTGAATATTATGTACACTCACAACTTTTTCATTTTCTTTTTTATTATGAACACCTAGGCAGTGAAAACTGTTATGTTAATACATACACAGACACACTGAAAACATACAAAAATACTATTATTTCAAACTACTAAGAAGAGGACAGTTCAATTAGTTCCATGCTATGACTTTAAGAGCATTACACTGAAACAAACAAGAAGTTAAACGACATTTTTTTTTTTTTAAATCCCAGAAATATACCAAAATATACATCTAAGCTTTGGAATTACTGAGGTTAGACTAATGCAAGTGCTGGGTAATCGTACTTAATACACAAGTCTAAGGTTCTGCAGGAAAGAAATTTTCTTTGGTATCTGCATCAGGCTAATATTATTAACATTTGGATTTTGCTTTGGGATAGAGCTTGTATGACCCTAGAACCAAATACCCCCCTCCCCCAATCAACTGAGATTAAAAAGATCCATGTAAAAAGTTCCTTCATTTGCAACCCCCCAGGTAAAAAGTCACAGGCATCGACCTAGCGCGAGAGGTTGTGAAGTACAATGCATAGTTGCACAGTGGTGCTGGGAGGGGAGACAAACCGCAATGGAGAGAAGCGAAACGCCCGATGGGCGTCCTGCGGCCTCTGGCCACCCCAAGCAGCTCAGTGAAGCAGAGAGGAAAGCTCCGAGGCCCTGACGAAAGCCCTGCAGAGCGGACCACCCGTGCCAGTGTCCCAACTTCCCCCACTCTGCGGGGCCTGTGGCCTGGCCAGCAGCGGCTCTGGCCCCCTAGTCCCTGTGCTAAGTCCCCTGGTGGCCCTGCTTGCAGTCGGATGGAGTATGGTGTGACGGGGTTTGGGAAATCTGAAATGCCAACTGCTCCCTGGCATGCTCACAAGCTGGCAAGCGCCAAAGCCACCGAGACACACCTGAACGAAACCCCCGGCGTGGAAAACGGCTCCCCGCCCTTTAGAGTCCGAGGCCCCTGCCCGGCCCACTGCGCCAAGCGCCAGGACGTGGCGAACTGGCTGATGCTGAAGACTCAACTTCCCTTTTCTTTGGTTTTTTTGTTTGTTTTGAGTTTATACAATCATTAAGAAATCTTTGGTTTTGGCTGGAAATTTAAAAACAAAACAAAACAAAACAAAGAAACCACCCTCCCCTGGCTTATAGCAGCAGTCTGAGGACCTGGCGAAGGGTTTCTTCAGCTTTACGGGTGGGAACTGGAGGCCAAGCAGTACATTCAAAGAAAAGGTGAAAGGGCTGGGGATGCAGCTTCTGAAGAGCCCACTGAATATAAGATTGTCAAATAATAATAATAATAATATAATAATAATAATAAAAAACAACTTAAATATTTGGATTTTTTTTTTTTGGTCATGTCAAAGGAAAAAAGTGAAATGTGTACACAGCAGTCCACTCCAAGGGACCTCTGGTGTCTTCCCTTCCACCTAGGTCTCAGGGGAAGGAGACGGCCTGGACCCCACCTGGGGAGAGGCAAGGACAGAAGTCAATGTGTGGCCAGAGTCAGACATACGGGGTGGGGCGGGGCGCAGACAGCTGGCACCCTGAAGGCAGGTGGCAGGACAACCAGGTTATGAGACCTGGGTAGACCCTGGCAACAAAAGGAACCCTGGGCTGTGACCCGCCCCAGCTCGAAGTAGCCTCTGAGCAGTGGCATTCAGGGGCTCCTAGGGGCACCCTAGCCACAGGTCCCACAATGCTATAGGCCAGAGTTCAGCGTTGCCGAAAGGGGAGGGTGGGTTGGGCAGCTCTGTGGGGCTGAGAGGAAGTTAAAGCAAGCCACTCAGTCACGAGTTAGCAATGAGGTATACAAGAGCTCCCACGCCAGGTGGGCAGAACTCTGCTCCTCACTCACCTCTGTCACTGCTGTCCCGTGCAGGCGGTGACCTGCAGGGTCAAAACCCTGGTGGACCCTCGCACGTGCCCAGGCTAGCAGAGCCAAGAGCTGGGAGAAGGCTTTTTCTACCACCACCAACCTTGGAAGAGACACACTGGTTGCTGCAGAGTCCGTGCCCTGCATCTGCGCAGCCTATGATCCCTCCCTCTTTCTCTCATTGTTTACAGTCTTAACCACCATCAGGCTGCACTTGTTGACTCTGCTCTTAGAAGTGGGCGCCTTCTGCAGACTCATGTGGGAATGGAACTGGAGGTGGGCACCCCCCACCGCCTGCAATGCAGTGTCCCTAGGTTGCCACCTGAGCCTCTCAAAGTGCTTTCCTGCCTCCCTTGCTCTTAGACTCCAGGATGGCTGGGGCTGGACGGGATCGGGCTCTGCTGTAAGAGATTCCGGTTTCAAGGAACTAAGGTTTCCAGATGTCTTGTTTTAAAACAGTACTGTCCCCAGCTGTCCGCCCGCAGACTTGGGGTACAATGGTGGAGAAGTCAAGAGCTGTTGCCAGTTTACAGAAGCAGCCTCCATCTGTTCTTGTGAGGTTGTGGCCAACTTACATACAACGATCCAGTGAACAAGGAAAACCCTGCAGCAGACCTCAACATTTTTATACTAAATTAGTTTGGGGGTCTTATCTTTTGGCAGCTTCCTGGGTTTGAACCAGAAGCTGACACTGGGCACATGGACAGACTCAGGGACACAGCAACAGTAAGCGCCTTCCTTCCATGCGGTCCTTATGCACACCTTGTCTTCCCACAGCTTTGTTTCAAGTGCTCTTATCTTCAATATCCCTATCACCTACTTAGAAACCTATCTAGCGCTTTTAAAAAAGTCACACATTATTAAGACTACCTTTACATAATGTCAGAACAATAAGGTTATTAGGAAAGCTATTATGAGGTTCTGCACCCTGATCATTTTTGAGGGATGATTAAGAGAGCAACTATTCCTATTCCCTTCCCTCTCCCTTGCACGGGCCCTGTCTGGAGGACACTGAGACAGGACTACTCAACTTCCCAGAACCATATATTTTAAAGACACCTGGGAACAAAACAGCTCTACAGGAGAAGGGAAGAGCTTCTGTTTCCTTTGTAATCCTGCTCTTGAAAATGCTGCTTCATAGGCGAGACAGCACAGACACCACATCTGAATAGTGTCTGAACCCAAACAGGCTCCACAGTTCTATTTATGAGGATTAGATAAAGGGAAATAAAGAATTTACCCCATCTTTTGCCCTCCCCAAATTTCTCAGCAATTCCAAGACTATCACGGCCACACGGAGCAACCCCATCCTCACAGAGCCAGCAGAGGGACACAAAACCAATCTCTTTTTGAAAGGCAGAATAACCAGTAAGACTTTCAAAAAATGGGTAGGAGGGAAGAAGGGGAAGAAGAGACAAGGTCAAACTTTTCTAAATTCCAGCTTTTTGGTCCTATTCTCTCTGCCTGTTTTGAAAACCAAAGATAAGCAATGACACAGCAGTGTCTTTGGTCACAGACCAAACCCCACGTAAGTTCTGTGAGATGGATCACTTATTCAAATAAAAGCCTTTCTGGAGTGCTACATCTGAACTCAGGGAGCCGGGAGCATGGGCAGAAAGGGCTCCCAATTCTCCTGACCACCACTGTTTCTCCTCTACGCCCCCACTCGGAACAGAACTCCCTCCATCCCATCAACCAACCGGTCCTTAAAGGCCGCACTTTGTCACAGGTGTGAGGAGCAGGCTGGTGGTCTTTCTTTTGTTTGTGTTTCTGGTCTAGACAGAACTATTCTTTGAGAAAAGGAAGTGAGGTTTTAAATGTTGGGCTGCTAGCACAACATTCAACAGCTTGACAGAGGCTGCCACGAAGAACCACCTTAACTGTCCTAGGTCAGGGCCACTGCTCAGTGCTCTCTGAGTTGGTGTGCATCTTCCTCTGTCTCTACTTCTCCCCAAACACTCCGATGGCTACACTTGTCCTTTGCCTAAGTGTCTGCTATGTACAGAGGTAATGGTCATTTGGAGAGGCTGGCATGTTTGGGGGCATGGCAGCCATAGAAAAGCTGCAAATGCTCCCGTGGCAACTCGCACACACCTCTGGGCCCTGCCCTGCCCTGCACACCAGACCTCAGAGGGCTGTAAATCCCAAGTCCAGTCCCAGGGACACCAGGCTTCCTTCGGCAGGACAGACTTAAGGAAACACACACAACAACATTTTCCTTCTAACATAATCATCTTCTCCCCCACCCCAACCCTCCCTAACCCTGTAAATTGTAACCTATAAACAGGATCCCAAATACATACAGCATCAATCATGTTTATCAATGATAATGAACATTAGTTCAACTAAGTACTACAGCTAGAATTATTTCCACTATTTATAAAGTTTTTTATTTTATTTATTTGGTTTTTAGTTTAAACCAATTCTGCAACACGTAAGCTATGCTGAGGTATTTTATGAAGGTGCCAGAAGCCAGCGGTTACCCACAAGCATCAATCATCCTCACAGACTAAGGAACCACATTCACAGAGAAGGAGGGAGGGGAGGGAAGGAGACCCAGATGAGACAGCCACCTCAGAGACCCACAAAGGCCAGGGCAGACGAGTCCAATAAGTAACTGTGCCTCAAGAATAGGGAGGGCCATGGAAAGCGACAGCCGTTAGCCCAGAGAACCGGATGCAAACTGGACAACTCAAGAAACGTGTACCCCGCCCTCCTGGTAGGACCCTTTCAAGTCCTGCTGCAAATTTCAAGGCTGTCCTGTTGAATCTCTCTGGAGTAAGAAAAGGTCGGGCAGAACCGGCAAAGAACTCCAGTCAGCTGTCAGGGATGACCCTGCTGCCTTCCGTCCCCCACTGTGTGCATATTGCAGGTGCCACCCAGCCTGCACACAGCTCATCTCAGTTATTTTCAGAGGAACGCCAAGGGACTTTTTTCCCCCCTTCTCAAAACTAAAGATAAAAACCAAAAATATTTACCACTTTATAAAGTATCATCTTTAAAATGTCAGAAACTGAAAATGACTTCAGAATGGCCAGGGCTATGATTACACAAGCAGTATGACGCACTAAGTGCTTCGTACACACAGACACACGCGCACACACAGACACAGACACACAGTGAACTCACAGTGGTCACAAGCAAATTCATCCACCAATTCCTGTTCCTTCTGGGTAATTTAAAATTTCAGACCTTTTAGTCTTTTTCTCCCATCAGTACTGGCAGCCTAAAGAGTAAAGAATAAATAAACTCTAAATTCTTCAAGTTTAAATGCTGATTTAATGAGAAAGTATTTGGCCAAACTCTCCTAATGAACTGTTGCAGCCCTTCCTTGACCAAGGGTTTTCAGACCACAGGCTGGCTTTTGGGGGTTCCTTATGGCCAGGCCACGGAAGGCTGCCCACAGGAGGGCCCTCACTTCTTCATACCTGGGTAGCATTTTTTTGGGGGGGGGACTAAAGAAAGAGGCTTCTCCTCTGCTTCCTAGCTCAAGGGTCTTCTTTCTTTCTTCGTTAAGAAAGACTGTGAGGATGATGTAGCTTGGGAACCACTTCAGACCATGAACTCTCAGAGGGCTTCTCTGTGAACCAAGTACTTATTATCCTGATTGCAACATTTCAACCGGGATTTCTAACTAACAGTAATTACCTACATTTGCAAATATATTCGGTTTTTCCAGCACGTTAAATAGAATTTAAAGATTGGGCTAGATGTTGTATCAAGCAAATATTTGTGCTTCTGGATAATACACAGACTATTTCCCCATCTTCCTAAATAAATGAAAAATGATGGACAATATAACATTAAAAAGAGGCATAATTGTGCTTTTTCTTTCCCAACAAACGCTATAGAATGAATCGGCAAGATGAACAAAAATCTTTTTAATCGATATTTTCCCTTTTGCTAAAAAAAGTTCACTTCTAATAATGCTACCACGAAGTACAAATAGGCATGCTCCTGCATAAGAGGGAAGTTGGATTCCTTTGGTTCCATTCTTAAGCAACCAGCTGAGTATGTTGGGAAGGTACTGACCTTTCTGACAATAAATAAATGGGAGTGTGATTTACATCAGCCAAGTGATATAAATATTTTTTTTCTTAATTCTAAAAAGCTGCCTATTTTTTTGAACTTCAGAAATAGCACTCAACTTATGTCTTAGAACAATCATATTGTTCCTGTGAGAGGCCCCCTTCAGGTCTTTCTGCTCTGTCCTTCAGATTTACATGGGATATAAATAAAGTTCATGACCAAATTGCATTGCTCGTGATAAGCAGGATTTAAACAACTACATTCACCACCCCTAGGGATGCACGGGCAAATAAAGTATTGTTATAAATGCATTTAAAATTAGTCTTTGGCTTAATGTGTTAAGCAAATTCAGGGATGAAATAAAACTTGTCTAAACGTTAAGGGGAAAAAAGAAGAACAATGCAATGCATTGTAATGATCTACTGTTCCTCCTCTCTGAGATGCAGAAACTCTACCAAATACTTCTTTTTGGTCAAATGGACCTTTTAGTTTGAAGACTGTTCCCAGAAAAGGTGGCCAAAAGTTAAGTCTGAGTACCGCACCTTAGGAGATAGTTCATTCAATTCAAAGAGCATCATTTGAGATGATAAAAAAAAAAAAGGAATGATATAAAATAAACAAGGACTACGGTGATCCATGAAGCAGTATGATCAGCAGAGTTTCCAGGGATGATGATGGGGAGCTGATTCTAAACAAGACCCCCACCAACAGCTCTATTAGTGTTTCATGTGTATATGCATAAAAGTACCTTTCATTTCACAACTTATTTTTAAATAAGTGAAAAAAAGAAAAAAGTTTTAAAGTTACCTTTGTCTAAAGATTTACTTTTTTCAACAGAAGTTTTTATGCTGGCTTAAGGTCTACCCTCATCAAGTGATTCACATTAAAAAAAAAGAAAAAGACAGAATTCCCATATTCCAAAGTGATTAGAATATAGATAGGGTAGGGGACTCAAAGATCACTGTGCTGACAGTTAGGGCTTAGCATCTTCTTCGGGACTGGAGTTTGTTGGTGAAGCTTATTTGGGAAAGGGATCATTTTTTTTAGCTACACAGAAAACAATAACAAAAACAGCCTTTCTCTGAACTCACTGGGCATAGCCAGAGTCCCCTGAAGCTCTATGCTTCCTTTGGTAACATTTGGGAAACTGATTTACAGCCTCGGATCCAGTATGGTGGCTATCTGCATTTCTCTTCCGGAATCCTTCCTCCTAACTTCCACCACTCCCAAAAGAGGGACTTGTGACTATGGGCAGCCACAGTATTATTAATAGCCCTAAAATCATTTACGCAGACTGAAATTAGAGATGTCAAGTCAGAATAAGAGATTATATTACATTTAACTACAACAGAGAAAAAGTTGATGGAGTGGAGAGAAATTAGTAACTAACAGAGCCATTCTATTTACATACCAACCTAAATAAACTATTTAAAAATCAAGGTAAGTCTGCCCAGAGGATATTACAATTAACCAACATAGAAGATTAAAAACAAGCAGCAACTTTTATATAAAATTAAAAAAGAAATGAAAAAGAAATTGTCAGTAGCATCTATCTCCTCCATGTGTCTGAACTGCACGATATAAACTAGTCCATTAGTACAGCAGCTTGCTAAAAAATTGACTTTGGTTCAAGCTTAGTTTAAACAAAACAAAACAAAACAAAACAAAACAAAACAAAACCACACACCACACACAGAAAGGTGGATAGACATTTGTTAGTTTCCCTGCTTGTAGTTCACTGATTTTAGAGGGATTTTAGGGAAAATGACAGGTAAAAGGAAATTTAGGGGTAGTAGTTAAATATTTTGTGAAATAAAACAAGAGGAACTAAAGAATTAAAAGGGGACTAATATGTTTCTGACCTTTAATATTAATTTGACTGTCTCCCCACTTGAATCTCTCTCTCTCTCTCTCTCTCTCTCACACACACACACACACACACACACACACGTACACATTTGTGTCAGTATTACTGCCTTCCCGAACAATGGTGAGGAGAGGCAAATACATGAATCCCAGCTCCCTTGAGGACACAAGCAGAGCAATTGATTGGAAGGAAAGCTCTTTCTCAACCCCCAGCTCAAAGAGGGACAAAGTGCAGTCTTAGGACCACCCGAGACTGAAGCAAGTGCCCAGGGACACCAAATGGGAACCTCTACCTCCAAAAAGAAGGGAAATTTAGATCAAGCTACAAGGCGGGAAGGCAGTCTTTGGGGGAAAGTTTTTGGTACACAGAGTATTACAAAAGTACATTGGCAAAAATGGAAACTGAACCTCTGTATTGCCCTTGTTCCTCTTGATCCATGTTCACAATCTCCTCCCTTCCACTGGCTCATTTATGTGGTCTAGAAACACCCTGAAAACAATTACAGAGCTGATCTCTTTCTCTAAGAATAGAGAGATGTGCACTACTGTTGGACTTCCTGGCAGGGGCAGCCCCCCAGGGGTGCACCACGTTCCTGCTCAGTGTTTCTTCAGAGGTTCTGCAGAACCCAAGCCCCACCAGCAAGTACCTTGTCAGTCAGAGAATCCAGAGAGTTCAGGTTAGGCCTCATGAGCCATCCAGTGGAAAGGAAGTCTGCGGTGCTCTAGAGGAAAAGGTGGCGACCTCAGACTCCTCTCAGGGACTCTTTTAGATATATCAATTGATGGACAACAGTCTAATAGAAGTCCTTTAGAAAATAAAAAAGGGAAAATTCCCTGACACCAGTAAGTCAATTTGTTCTTTGCCAACAAAATTAAAAGAAGTTTGGATGAGAAACTCCCATAAAATGAACAAACAAACAAACACACCAACAGTAGGAGCATTTTTCAGGAGATAAGAAATCAGGCGAACCACCAAGTCAGGTGTCTGCAGTAGTCTTTGCTCTTTGGAACCAAATCCTGCCTGCAACACATAGAGCTGTTCCCATTGAGAGTAGCGGAAGCAGCTGCTGCACTACAGGATCTGGGCCTCGGGGGCGGTCCATGATTGGGTGAGTGAGAGCTACAGTTCAGCAGGAATTCCTTCCTACACAAAAGTGCTCCAAAGGCACGCCTGCTGGGGGAGGGGCGTGTTGGGCGGGAGTGTCTGCACACACTGCCTTCAGCTTTTGCACCAGCCTCTTGCATAAGTGGCAAAAGAAAATCATTTTCTAGCACCTCTGTAAGAGTCGTGGAGGATAAGGAAACCAGCAAGAACATTCCCCGCAGTTAAGAGCATACGCCTCCCTTGCCCCAAACCCTCCCTCCCCACAGTGTGGGAGCTCACTGAAACAGGATCCAGGAGCAAGAGACAAACATGTCCAAACTATATATATATATATATATATATATATATATATGTGCATATATATATATATATGTATATATATAAAAACAACAACAATAACCATAGAGATACAGTAATACAGGCCTGCCTAAATTGTACCAGTTAAGAAAGGAACCCCCAACGCAATTGATACGATTATAAACACCTTGTTATGACTTAATGGCCTGTACAACAGACCCATAAAAATGATTTTTTTTTTTTAAAGAAAAAAGAAATCTAGACAAATCAGAAATCCCTTCCTACACTGGAACTGGTACCCACCTTAGCTTGTCATCACGACTGCTGGAGATGATAAGTAGTCCTTCCACTTGTTTTTTTTTTGTTTTTGATTTTTTTGTTTTTTAAATTTTTGGTTAGAAAGTTCTCCAATCCATGAAGCAATCCTGAAAAGACAGTGTTTTATTATAAAATTAGGCAGATGCTGTCCGTCTCCATCCTCTGCTTTCTTCTGGCATGTGGACTCCCTTTCCCCTGCCTCCCCCCTCACCGGTGGTGAGGGCAGCGGCTGGGGGGCTGGCAGCCTGGCCACGCTGCAGAGAGGTGGAGGCCCTGGCGGCACCCCCGCACCCGCTCACTGGGCCTTGGAGGCGGTGGTGGTGGTGGAGGCAGCCCCGCTGGCGGAGGCCACTGTGAAGAGCGAGTTCTGCATGGCCTCTGCCGAGCTGGAGGCGGCGTGAAGGCTGGCGACTGGTGTGGAGCTCCCGGTGGAGGCTGCAGCGGCAGACACCAGGCTGACGGGGTTGCTGGTGAGCAGAGAGAGGTTCTGAGGGTTCAGGAACAGAGGGGCAGTGACGATGTTGGGGGCTGCTCCGGCATTGGCAAACACCAGGTTCCCAGTTGCATCCAGTGACGTTATTGGAAGAGAGCCACCAGAAGCAAGGGCTAGACACAGACCCCGAGAAACAGGCAGGAAGGAGAAGGTTAACGTCATCCTGGAGAAGCTGGACCACATTCCTTACAGCTCTGCGTTTGTTTCATGTAGCTCAGAAAAAGTGCGAGCCTCTGCTGACTTTTCTTCCTCACAGAGCTACACTGATACCAACCGGAATCTATTTACAATTCTGAAGAATGTAAAGGACTGAGAAACATAACTTATTGAGTATCAGCAGGGTAGGTTAAGGAGTTTTAATAACTGTCTAATGATGACTCAGTCATACTTTATCTTTAAATTAAGTTTATTTCATTTAACCTAGAAATACTTGTTAAAGCCAGTAATTTTGTCTTCAATGAAATTGATATTAAACTACCTCTGTTCAAAAGACAAATTAGCTAAAGTCATTAAAGCATTAAAAATATATTTTTTTGTAGGGCTAAGGATGTCACTCATTGGTAAGCACTTGCCTAGTATGCATGAGACCCTGAGTTCTATCCCCAGCACGAGGAAAAAAAAAGTTTTTATTAAACCAACTGGCATTATCGATAAATTTGAGCAAACTCTTCATACACAATGAAAACAGTCTTTATAAAAGGCTTTAGTTATAAAATAAAGTGAAAGGTCTGCCTGATTCTTATTTCCTGGGCAGACCTGCGGTAGCTGCTATAGCAAAAACAGAGAGGCAGTGAGGCACATGGCCTCGGTGGCTGGCCAAGGCCAGCACGTGGTCATCAGGGGAGGACTTCTGTAGGGTGCTGCTGTTCTCCATAAATTCTATCATCAACATCTTATGTAAAATAATTAGGGCCTGGGGCTAGGGCTCAGCGGTAGAACATTTGCCTAGCATGTGTGAGGCCCTGGGTTCGAACGCCAATACCACATAAAAACACTAAATAAACAAAATAAAGGTATTGTGTCCATCTATAATTAAAAATATTAAAAAAATAAAATAAAATAATTAGAACTTCCATTTTATAGCTTATCCTATTACCTGACAACACTCCCACACACTCCCAGTCTCATAACCTCACCCCATATGTGGATTTCAGGGTTTTCTGATGGTACTAAAATTTTGGCTGGTAACATAATCTATAGCTCAAGGGAATGCTCCTGACTTTGGATGTGACCACAGAAATACGACACAACGGTGAGACTTGGTGTACCCTGAAGTTTCCTGATATTCCAGGCTTAGGGTCACAGACCTATTCTAGATCTTCCTAGACTATGATCTGTGGTCAGGCATTACGCCTTTGTAGTATCCCCATATCCCAGAGATACTCCCTAATATAGGAGAAAAAGTGATTTATCATAAATGTAGTCTAAAAAGAAATCCTTGTATAACAAAAAGCTTTAGATCTGACCATCAATTTAGATAGAACTTAAGTAAAACAGAAAGTCAAAATAACATCAGGCAATCAGGGCTATGATGTGTTTTTTCTGCAAGTCAATATTCTCTACAGTATGCAGCTAGACACACCCATGGCACACTAATCTTGATCCAAGCTGACTAATACCTTATTTTTGACTCCAACAATGTTTGTATAAGCACTAAGTAGTCAAGAAAACACTGTTCTGATTAATATGGAGATGCTCTCCTAAATCACACAGCAGCCAGCCCCTTCAGACATGAAACACAGATGCAGAGCAGGACCAACCACCCCTTCCTGATGTGGAGTGCATGTCCCTCGAAGGGCATACAGGGACCCTGCACAGGCTTGGAGGCAACACTACAACCCGAATGAGCCTTCTACCCTGATGTTCATTCAAGAAATAAAAATATCGGGCTGGGGATGTGGCTCAAGCGGTAGCACGCTTGCCTGGCATGCGCGGGGCACTGGGTTCAATCCTCAGCACGAAATAAAGATGTTGTGTCCACTGAAAACTAAAAAATAAATTAAAAAAAAAAAAAGAAATAAAAATGTCCTGGAAATCCACCCATGTGCTCTATTGACCACTCACCATAGGACTGTCTACCCATGGTCTCAGGGGCAGGGTGGGGCTGGGACTTTTACTTGGCCAAATTTGCCTTGAGAAAGATTTGAGATGAGCACTTGGGTACATTTATCTGGAGGAAAAAAAAAATCTGCCTCCAAGTCTACTCACATAAGAAAATAAACATCAGCATAAAGTCCTGGTTTCTTAAAATACACCAAACTGGGTATTCTTCTTACAAACTAACACAAACCTTTTTCACAAGGATATTTTCGTAGTCCTCGAGAAAAAGCCAGTCAGCATTCAACCATCCCTCCATCAAGCTCACCTCTAGCAGAGCAGGCTCCTTGCCCTCGTCTCCCCAGCACAAGCTAACCAAGGAAAGACTCCTGACTCACCTTGAATAGTTGCCAGCGTACTGTTGCTCATCAGAGCTGGGCTGAGAGCACCGCCCAGGGTTCCTGGATTGAGGCTGAGTAAGGCACCTCTGCAAGTCAAAATAGGGGCCACACTATTACACACAGTGTCAGCTCAACAACATCCCCAAAGAACAAGAAAGAAAAACTGGGGTGGGGAAGTACATGGAACTGTTCTCCCTACACTAATGCTTGGCTGCTTCTGAGTTCCTGCTTTCCTTGAGGCTTACTTGCAACAAGGCCATATGGTCTGCACAAACACATGACTTTTACAGCTACTTTGACTCTTCTTTGAATTATGTCATTCTTAAAATAAATAAGTAAATAAAAAAATCCAAACAAACAACAACAAAAAAACTTCAGAGAAAAGGAGAATTTAATTGGGCTGGGGTGGTGGCTCAGTAGTAGAGCACTTGCCTAGCACGCGTGAGGCATTGGGTTCGATCCTCGGCACCACATAAAAATAAAATAAAGGTTATTATGTCCACCTACAATTAAAAAAAATATTTAAAAAAATAACATAAAACCAGGAATCTTCTTACTGCTTCTCTTATCCTTGTTGGAGAATTAGAAAGAAGACTGCTGAGCGTTTAGTGGAGAAAGCACAGAGAGAGTCAGGAATTCTGGGCTTCCTTCCCAGCGCCATCACTGAGATGCTGAGATGCTCAGTTACTAGGTCTCTGGGTCTTCGAGTGGAGAGAAAGGTGTGGCTCTTGCCCTTACCCGAGTGCTGAGCAACCTGGGCTCAACTCTGGAATCAAGGTCCTTGTATGACCACAGAGCAAGCCATTTAAAGAGCCCCCACACCACAAAAGATAGAGATAAAAAGTCTCCCTCATAAGCAATTCCTGGACAACTTTCCAGTTGTTTCTCAGATGTGAACAAAATGAGGACACTCCTTACCCAGGTGCAAACTGTGAAGGTGCCATCAGGCCTGGGCTGAGCCCTGCAGCAGCAGCCATGGCAGCGAGACTGGCGTTTGCTGGCAACTGTGCTGCTCCCTGGAGCGCAGCAGCTGTCTGCAAGCCTGATGCTGTCACCATCACCTGGCTGGTCCCAAGAGAGGAGGACAAAGGAGCAGAGGTGGTCTGTGTTGTGCTGGTCTCGCTGGCACTGGATGCCTCAGAGGTGGAGGCCAAGGCAGAAGGGGAGGGACTCAGAGACGGGGAGGTGACTGCCGAGGAAGCTGGAGGTGCGGTGGAGATCACTGTTGCTGTGTTGTTGGAGGTGCTGTCTGTGGTGCCTGAAAAGAAAGCTGGTTAGAGAAGAACATTCTGGACAGGTGAGGCAGCACATGCCTGTGATCCCAGCCCATCAGGAGGCTGAGGCAGGAAGATCACAAGTTCAAGGATACACTGTGTGTCAAAATATAAAAATGGGTGTGGCTCAGTGGTTGCACTCCTGGGTTTAACCCCCCGTCCCCCCAAAAATAATGAAACCATACGTGATTAGATCGTCACGCTGGACACCACAGGTCTGGAATACATCTCGGAGCTGGTATGTTGGGGCACAGAGGCGAGCGTGACTTAAAGAACGCTGCCACCCTGCCTGAAGCAGGAAAGCTGCCACCCACCTCTCAGAAGATGCCAATTGACCTACAGACACTCGCTACAGGAGACGGTGTAGGACAGGCCCTCTGATGTCAGTTGTCAGGAAGTGGGACACTGGACAAAAACAGCTGTCTAAAGGCAGCCAGGGTTTAATTTGGCGAAACCTTTTATGCACTAGGATATGAGCAACTACATATATGGGTAAAGAAGAACCTAAGTGAGACCTTTTCAGGATAAAAAACTCAAAAGCCAAAAGACCAACCAACCAACCAACACAAAACAAAACCCAATCTCACAAAAACTATATGTAAGCCAGGCACAGTGGGGCACACCTGTAATCCCAGCAGCTTGGGAAGCTGAGGCAGCAGGATTGCAAGTTCAAGGCCAGCCTCAAGAGACCCTATCTAAAAAATAAACAAATAAACAAACAGGGCTGGGAAGGTAGCTCAGTGGTGAAGTACTCTTGGGTTCAGTCCCCAGCACCAAAAACCAACCAAACAAAATTATATATGGAAGACAATGCAGTATAAATAGAACCAGACCAATCAAAATAGGTATCTCGGACCTAAATGGAAAAAATCTCAGGTAAAAGTAATTTTTGTTTCTATTCGTGCTGCGGGAGACTCTCTTCTCCTGTAATGGCCTTATCCGAAATCCTGTGTAGAACAGGATTTGTCTTTCCAGATCTGTTTTGAAACTGTCTTCTGAACACCTTCAAGGCCAGTTCTCTCATGTTCCCTCCCCAGGTTCTTTCCCTTGTCACAGGGCTAGGGTAAGCTCAGGTGTCCCTGTGCCAGCAGTGACTGCCTTCCCACTTCCCATAGTGCTGCCCACGTGCAGTTCTGTGGCCTCTGGCTCCATGGGCCAACCATATCATTGCACACCTGAGAGAGGACTCATTCCTTTCTACCTTTGGGAATATGTGAAAAAGGTGATTCCTTCTTATTGCAGCTGCCCTAGTTCAATAACATCTTTGGAAGTATCATTCACTCCATTTTCACTGATCTCTCTTCAGTTTTAAATCTATCGCTGAGCCTGTGGCTGTGTTGCACCCTGTGCATGGCAGACTCATTACACACTCCTCCACTTGATCCTCTTCCCCAAAGACTTGGTTCTATAGGAAGGTAAATGTCTCTTCTTATTTTCCTTCCACTGCTAAGAAGTTTGAATGTACTTTCAATCTTTTCTTGAACAAATTTTCACCTTACCTAGTTCAATCTTACTACAGACCCACTCCCCTTTCAAAGTTCTGAAACTAAAACTGTCCATTTCATGTCTTAAGGTCAAATAGCTTAAAATGGCTGTTTCCTTTTGCCGCTTTCAAATCATCCAGTATCTCTTTAAAATCCATAGGTTTACAGAGAGAAACTGCAGCCAACTCTTTTGGGTGAACTTAATCTGGGCTAGAAATAAAAACTATTTGGAGTTGTTTTACTTTTGACTGTAATACTCTAAAAGCACAGTCTAGTATCTCCAATGTGAATGTCACACAAGCAACATGGTATAACATGATCTTCAAATTAATTCTCCCAGCCAGTGAGTCATGTTTCAACCAAAAAACACTTTTTATGGCCCCAGCGTCTTGGCAACTGAATTACTTGGGCAATTTTGATCAGTGAATTTAGGCTTACAGAGCCTCAATGTCTGTAACAACCACCGGAGGTGCCACCACCTGACTGGCAGGTAGGCAGGCAGAAGCTGGGACACTGTGTGCAAAGCCCAGCACAGCCCACTAGCTGCCATTCATCTTCTTTGGTAAAATGCACATTAAAGTCTTTTGCTCGTTAAAAAAAAAAAAAGAGTTGCCAAGCAGTGGTAGAATATTCGCCTAGCATCCTCAAAGCTCTCAGTTCAATCTCTAGGGCCTCAACCCACCCCCCAAAAAGAATAGCTCCAATTCCTTATGTTTTCTTCTAGTCTCTGGCTTGTGTTTACACTTTTTTATCCGTGTCTTCTGCTGTACAGAAGATGTTACTTTTGATGAAACTCAATTTAACCTTTTTTTTTTTTTTGGTACTGGGATGCTTAACCATTGAGCCACATCCCTGTTTTATTTTATTTTTTATTTTTAGACAAGAGTCTCAACTAAGTTGCTTAGGGCCTCATTAAGTTGCCCAGGAGAGCCTCGAACTTGCGATCCTTGCTCCTCAGGCTCCCAAGCTGTTGGGATCATGAGTTTGACTGTAGGTGTGTGCCACCAGACTGGGCTTTCTTTTTTGTTGTTGCGTTTTTTAATGGCTTGTGCTTTGGTGCAGCATCTGTGGGAGCTCTTTGTCTACCTAACCCCAAAATTGTGAAGATCTTCTCCTGCCTTTTTATAGAAGGTTATAGGTTTCAGCTCTTACATTTATGCTTTTGGCCCATTTTAGCTAATTTCTGTAAATGATGAGAAGTAAAGGTCTAAACTGATCTTTGTGCATACAGGTATTCAATTGTCCTAGAAATGTTTGTTGAAGGCTCTTTTCTCTTTCATGTTTGTGTTAAAAACAAAAAACAAACAGATAAAAAAACACCAAAGTACAGAGCATAAATTTAAAGGTTTGTTTCTGGTCTCGTACTTCTGTTCCACCGAATCCACCTCTGTGCCAGTATTTTGCTGTCTGGATGACTGTAACTTTATGGTAAGCTTTGAAATCTGGACACACTTGTCTTCTAACTTCATTATTTTCAAAGTTATTTTGGCTATTCTGGGTCCCTTTCATATATTTTACAATGAACATATCAATTTCTCTAAAACAAACAAACAAGAATCTACTGGAATTGTGACCTAATCGTGTTGAAATTATAAATCAATCAAATTGGAGAAACAGTTATTCTTGAGAATGCTGACTCTTCCAAACCATGAACATGGAATATGAAATGTTTACTTATTTAGATTTTCCACAACCTATAGTTTTCATAAGTCTTATGCTTTCGTCATTAAATTTATGACTATTTTACTCTCTGAACCTACTATGTATAAATTATCTTAATTTCATTTTCAGACCATCCATTGACAGTATGCATATACAAATGTGTTTCATTTTTATATACTGATCTTGTGTCTTGCAATAGTGAATTTATTGATAAATCCTAGTAGTTTTATAATAAATTTCTTAGGATTTTTTAAATTTATGGAAGGAACAAGTTGTATTTTGCAAAGATGGCTGGATACAAGATAAATAAGAAAAATTAATTAAGTTTTTACATATTAGCAACAATCACTCAGGAGATAAACATATTAAAATTACTATACACATCAGCACAGAAAAACTCCAAATATCCAGGAATAAAGTTAATCAAAGACATACAAAACTTCTGAAATAAAAACGACAAAATTTTGCCTAAAGGAATTAAAGGCCTAACTAACTAAAGATACGCAATAGCAACCCTTCAGAGGTTAGATGAGTCAATATTCTTAAGACGTACATTCTTCCTTGGGATTTTTTTATACACATAGGATAATGTAAGTAAAGGCAGTTTAACTTTTCTTCCACATGGGATATCTTTAATCCTTTTTTCCTTTACTAAACTGGCTATTATCTCCAGTTAAATGTTAAGAGCACCCAATCTCAAGGGTGGGGGAGCATCAGTCTTTTACCAGTCTTTCATAGTGTGAGCTGCAGGGTTAGGAGATGCTTTTTATCAGATAAGGCAAGTTCCTTCTGGTCCAAGCCAAAGGATTTTTATCATAAATGGGTTTGGACTCTATCACATACTTTCTCCTTTATTCATTAGGATGATCATTGCTGTTTTTGCCCCTTTTCTATTACTTTACTGTTGTGTCAGCTTTTTGTCAATATGACCAAAATACCTGACATGATAACTTAAAGGAGGAAAGCTTTATTTTGGTTCAGTTGCAGAAGTTTTAGTCCATGGTAGGCTGACTCCATTGCTTCAGGCCTGACACGAGGCAGAGCATCATTGTGGAAGGGTTTGGCAGAGGAAAGGTATGGAGCTTTCCATGAGGACGAGAGAGACAGAGAAGGGTCGGGGATCAGATACAGATCCAAGGGCATACCAGCAAGGACCCCTGACCCCTCCCTCCAATGAGGCTCCACCTCCTACAGTTTCTACCACCTCCAAAGGATTAATCCGCTAATGAGGTTAAAGTCCACATGATCCAAATACTTCCCAAATGTTCCACCTGTGGACACTGCTGTAAAGGGGAGTACACCTTTAACACATGAACTCTGGAGGACAGTTCAGACATAACCACAAATCTATTACGTTAACTGATGTTCATAGGTTAAACTAACCATACATTCTTGGGTAAGATTCTGCTAGGGTTTTGGATTTATTTTCACCAACATGAGTCTGTAATATTTTTTCCTGTGACATATTTATTGAGCTTTGGTACCAGGATACACTAGCCTCTTACAAGTAAAGTGTCCCTCTTTCTCTGTTTCCTGGAAGAGATGTATGTTCTCTGTGTACTTGAAAAGAATGCGCTTTCACATTCACGGCAGTCAAGACAGGCTGGATGACAGCCCTGCTCGAATCTTGCATATCCCTGAAACTTTTTTGTACATAGTACAAGCATTGAAAATGTAGTGTTAATTCTTTCAACTACATTGCTGCATTGCCTATTTCTCCTTTTAATTCTATCACTTTTACTTCCTGCATCTTGGGACTCTGTTGTTAAGTAACTAAATGATTAAAATTGTTCAATAATAAACTTTTTTTGTCCATTATAAAACACATTTTGGAAAAAAATGGAGGCAGAGCATATTTAGTTCAGATTATCAATGACAGTGGCATTTTTGCAAGATTCTGAGATACGTGTCTTTCTAGAAGAGCATATAATCCTAATCATTGTATCCATTCTAAAAATGTTTACCAAGGCCTTTTATGTGCCAAGCACCATGGGAAAATAAAGACGACCATAACGATCAAACAAGATTTTTCTTAAAAGGAGTAGACTGAGTATACGTGTTTTCTCTTTGCTTCTGAAATCCAACTCCAAATGATAGCAAAGCAACACAAAAGGGAATATGTTCTGGGGTTAGATATGAGATATAAGATTTAGATACTTTTGCAAAAATGAGAAGAAAGAAACTGGGTGGTGGAGACTAAGGATGGTCCAGATGGGCGCAGGAGAAGGTTGCAGAATGAAGGGGGAATGAATCACTTAGAGGGAGCCCTGAGAAGAGTCCAAACTCAGAGCTTCTGGTACTGCTGAGGCAGAAGTAGGAAACAGGACCAGAGAAGAGAGTGACTGAAGGACTGTTCACACACTGGGCCTCTCTCTCTAGGACCTCCCACACGTCACCTACTCCTGAGGACGGGCGGCTAGATCCTGGTGCAGGCATGAGCATGTACAAGTAAAGAGCCTTGGGGGAAGTGCAGGTGTGAAGCCCTGCTTGCTCCTGCCTCCCACCTGCATACCCCGAAATAGTCTGGCTGGTCTTGGTCACACTCATAGCTAGCCCTTCCATTCAGGGGGCAGACTGTTGAGTAACAGAAGCCACATGATGGCAGGAAAAAACCCACAAGCTACTGACAATAAGGAATATGGCCCTGCATTCATGAGTATAAGAAAAAAAAAATCAAAATACCAGAAAAAAGGGGGGGGGGACAGCACAAAGAAATGATACAAAATGAATAAATGCAGCTAGTGCCAGAAGGAATAATTTTTATAAATAAAGATAAATGGCCAGAATTGTTTACAGAATATGACACGAACTCAGATTGAAAGTGCTTGCTGACAGCCAATGAGGATACAATTTAAGTATCCATACTTAATTTTTAAAAAAATTTTAATTAGTGCATTATAGTTATTCTTAACATAATTTGCTCCATTCCAGTTCCCAGTACTGTTCCTTCCCACCTTCCTCCCTCACCCAGAGCCCCTTCCACTACTCTATTAGTCTTCCTTTAATTAATTTATTAAAATTAATTTTAATAAATTAAAATTAATTTATTTTTAAAATTAGTGCATTCTACACAAGAGCGGAATTCAGGGTGATAGATTCATGCATGCACTTGATGCAGTTTGGTTATTTTCATTCTGGCCTCTCACCACCCTTCCATTCCCCTTCCTGTACTCCTCTATTCTCCCTTCTGATTTCACGAGATTACCCACAGCTTGAAACCTTCTAGGAAAATTTCAGAACGCTGAAGTATGAAACTCCTCAATGTTTCACAGTGAAAGAAACAACCTATTAAGAGACTGAAGTTAAAAGACTTCACTGGCAACACTGGATGCTATAACACAACTTCAAAGTTCAAAGGAGAAATAATTTTGCACCTAGAATTCTATTACTAGATAAACTCCAAAAAAAAAAAAAAATCATGAAGACATACTTTTCAGGTATGCCTGTACTCATACATTTTACTCCCCAAATAGTCTAAGTAAAGAAAAAGACCACTTGAGAATGTGTTCCGAACAAAAAGGAATCAAAGAGGAAGACATGGGATCTAAGAGACATTTACTTTAACTTAGTGTTTCAGTTAGCATTTTTGCTGCTGTTACTAAAAGACCTGACAAGAACAATTTTAGAGGAAAAAATATTTGCTTTGGGGGCTCAGTTTCAGAAGCCCCAGGCCACAGCTAGCTAGCTCCATTCCTTGCGTCTAAAGGTGAAGCAAAATATCATGGTGGAAAGAACATCCTGGCAGTAGAGTGTGACAGAGGAAAGCAGGTCAGGACAGGGCCACCAAGAAACAGTGTCTCCACTTGCCAGACACAAAATATATACCCCAAGGCACATTCCTCATGACCCACCTCCTCTAGCCACACCGTACCACTTTCAGTTACCACTCAGCTAATGCCCATCACTGATTGGGTTAAGGCTCTCGAAACCAATCAGTTCACCTCTGAATGTTCTTATATGAGCTTCTAGGGGACACCGGTTATCTAAATCATAACACTTAGGAATTCTCTGAAATTAAAACAAGCAATTGTAGGAACCCGAGAAGAAAGTCTGCAAGAAGGAGATGGATTGCATTAGACAGGTTGTACACTTGATGTCCTTAATAAATAGCGAGGTAAAGGAACATACTACTTTTTGTCAATAGAAAAAAAGAAAAGGCATATAGAAATGTCCAAGGAAAAGAGGTTAAATAAGAAAGAAAGAGTCCAAAGAGGAATAACAAATTAAAATGGGGCATGACTTTGAGCAATAGCTGATAAGAAGGCAAAACCCATTTGACTCCAATTCTTGTAATCTTTTTATAATGCAACAATGCTATGAGATTACATTTTCTCCTGTAGATTCAATTATGAGCTGGCCTTGTACAATACCTAGGCAAACATTATTACACTTACTTTTAATTGTTGTATAACAAAGTCGCACATATTCAGTAGCTTAAAACAACATGATTCATCATCTCACAGTTTCTGTGGGGCAAATGTCCAGGCCCAGCACAGCTGGGTCCTCAACTTAGGGTATCATAATAAGGATGTGAATACCACACTGGGTGAAGATCACTGAGACTCTATGTATAAAACATTTTGAAGAAAAAGCAAGAATAGTATTTGCTGTGATGTTTTTCCCTGTTTGAATTTTCTGTAAGATAAATTTCTTAATAATTAAAGAAAAAAATCCATCATTCCAAGAAGAGTTATCAACTTTTCATAAAACAATTACAATTAAATCCACATACATGGGTTGAGTAACTGAATTCAAGAAAATGTGATCCAAAAATGGATACAAATTTACAGTTTACAGTTAATTTTGAGTATATACAGATTCTTAAAATTACTTTGATTTTTTTTTTCACATTTTAAGAAATCGGTAAATATGTGTGTGTATGTGTGTTTTAAAGTTGGTTTTTCATAATATTGCCCAGGCTGGCCTGGAATTCCTGGGCTCCAGTGATCCTCCTGCCTTAGCTTCCTGAGTTGATGGGACTATAGGGAAGTGCCACTATACCTGGCCCTAGCTATGTGTTTTTAATATCTGGACCATTAGGAGTCTCTATGCAGAAAATGAATTATCTTTAGGTCTAACACAATGTGATTTATAACTAGTTGGGAAGGTGAAGTCCAGTTCACAATTTCCAGATAACTGGAGTAGGGTGAGACAGTTTATCAGAGGTAGGCACTTTTGCTGATGCCTAGCACAATGCCAATCTGCCTCTAACAGTTTGCTTAGCAAGACACAGTACTGAATAGTGTGGACACATTGACCAAAGGTTTTGAACCTGGAGTGTGTAGGCTCCTAAGGCACCCATGAATAGCTGGAGACAGGGAGGACACTGACGGGGGATATTATATACACACTGCCTTAGACTTTACTAAAACTTGTGAGTATGTCTATTTTATGGGAGGTAGAGAAAAGTCCATAGCTTTCAAATTCTCAAAGATCTAACACTCAAAATAATTCAACAAGTGCTATTTAAAATAAAAAAATAAAGTTTTCTAATAACTTAGAAATGTAATAAAGCATAAAGCCATTTTGAATTTTTATATCATGTTAACATAGTTGAAAACGTGAGTGAAGAAAACCAAAGACCTCATTCTAGGTCAAATCAAGTTTGATAGTGAAAGATCACAAACCACCCAGTGACTTACTAGCATGTCACTGACTTGGTGAGTAATTATGGCATATCTTATACATCATGTGTCATGAAAATATTTGATGACAATATGAAGTCATCTTAAATGTATTGGGAAATTTGTTTCTTAAAGGAGGACAAAAGGAGAAAAGAGCATTTATTCATTTTACCATGAGAGTCAGGTATCAAAAAGAACACAGTGCTGAGATCTTCTGAGAAGTACAAAGGCCCACTGGGAAAGGCAGGTTTTTAAAATATAATACAGGTAAGTGGCAGTGAACAGCTTCCTTGGCAAGCTAAAGAACACTTCTAAAAAGAATTGACCTGTAATCTGACCAAAACTGCAGACTACAATGGACAGACATTTCAGGCTGTAAGAAAGTGTACAGAGGTATAGATGGAGGCCTCCCATGTGCTGGTTGGAATGGGCCAAGGTCCAGAATGAAAATAATCTATGAACTGATGAATTTGGAGGTTTTGCTGAATACAAAAAGCCATAGCTATTAAAGGTCTGTGAAGAAAGGACTGCTGTGAAAAAAATGTTTGTGTTTTTAAAAGATAATGCTGGGAACAATGTAGGAGGTGAACTAATGTGGGAAAGAAGAGGTAAGAAGGGCTAGAATTGTGACTCAGAGGTAGAGCACTCACCTACCATGCATGAGGCACTGGGTTCTATCCTCAGCACCACATAAAAATAAAAATAATGATATAAAGATATTGGGTCCACCTATAATTAAAAAACAAATGTTTAAAAAAAAAAAAGAGGTAAGAAAATCCTTGGGTGAAAGTGTTTGTTTTTTTCCTACTAAAATTGATCATACCGGATCTTTTTTGAAGTTCAGGTTTTCATATAGAAAACTAACTTTCTTTGTGGCACTGGGGATTGAACCCAGGGTCTCACACATGCTAGGTAAGTGCTCTACCACCAAGCCACATCCCCAGCTCTTTTACTTTGAAAAGGGCCTTCCAGAGTTGCCCAGGCTGGCCTTACGCTTGTGATCCTTCTCCTCAGCCTGCTGAGCAGTGGGAATTATGGGCAAGTGCCCAGGCATTTGACCATAAATAACTTTTTAAAAAAGCAATATGTGTCTTTAGTTGGAGCCTTAATTGACAATTTAGTGGCAGACTATCAGGGAAACTTATCACAGGCTGACTAGGTGCTGACAACCACAGGTGTGGCTACTGCGTACCTGAAACAGAGAGGCTGGTCACTGTGGCACTGGTCAGGGGGAGTACAGGGTTGACTGTGAGGGTAGTTGCTGTACTGCTTGTCACAAGGCTTGGTGTGGTTGCCACCTACAGGTCAGACACAAAGACACAAAGAAAGCACTCAAACTCAAACCTTGAGACATGCTTAGGTTTCAATAATGTTGAGTCAGATACACGCTAAGTCAGTAAGAAATGGTATACTAATTATCCACTTTACCTAAACAAGAAAACGACATGGCAGGATCAGGAATCTGAGGTTCTTGTATAACTTTTACTTTTGATTCTGTGGGGGCAAGATTGTCTCATTTTTGATACCATACAAAAAAACTGCAAAGCAAATGTTTAAAAAACTTTCTTTTTGAAATAACAAAATAGTTCTGGAGTTTTATATAAAAAAATATTGCCTTCTTTCTAATACAAATAAATGTGAAACAACAAATAGTCACATACACAAAATAAAACTTACCTAATGCCCATCTTCTTCATAACAGCTATCTCATTAACTTAAAGGTTTTAGCCGCGCCATTTAAGAACCAAACATGTGCTTTTAATGCTGACTTTAGGTTAAAATACCTTCCTAAATGCCATGTTATTTAAATAACAAATTAACAAAAACGGAAAGAGAAATGCAAACTCGACAATCTTTACCTTTTGAGCCCCCAGGGGCACGGGGGCAGTCACATTTATGATTGCCCTAGAAATCAGGGGAGCCATGTGGCTACTACATTTCCTTCCGTCTGGGAACACCATCCTAAGTGTGGACAGCAGGAGTCACTCGAGGAGGTAGTCTATGAAGAACCATGCGTGTGAGAGTGAAGGTCTGAGGCGACTGCCTGAGCACAGCCAAGGCCACAGTTTACCTGGGAACTTACTATCACTCAGTTATAATAACTGTAGAACATCAGGCTTTAGGCCTTCATATAAGTCAAGAGTAATTAATTTTTTTTGAGATAACTAAAAAAAATTTACCACTATGGTTACAGTTATTGGTTACCCAATAAACTATACCAGAGACAAAAACAATGAAAATGCAATGAAATAGGTAAAGAATTAAAACTGTTCATTTTAAAAAATAAGAAAGACCATTAACTTCTTGGATTAGAATGTGAAATTTCACTATTTTGGAAATATCTGAAATATAAATTTATATACACTTATTCAATATGAATGCTGTACATATACAATAAATTCCTGTCTGTTAGAAAATAAACTGACGTCAGAAGCCGTCTGTGAAATCGTAAGTGAGCCCTGAGCCCACATCTGCCATCTCTGTTCTTACCAGTGAGGTTGGGCTGGGGAAGATTGCTTTGATAGGTGAGCTGCTGGTCCCACCACTGCTTGGTGGGTTGATTCTTTTTTCCTTCTGCCGGCGGTTACAGAACCACACCCGAATCACCTCCTTTTCCATATTGAGCTGTTCAGCAATCAAGGTGATCTCTTCCGAGGTAGGCTTTTGATTCTGAAGAAAAAAAATCCCATCTTTTGGAATAACTTTTTGAACAAATGATATTGATACAATCATAGAGAAAAGCAAGTCAGAAAATGAAGTCAGGAAACTTATGACCATATTAGGCCACTTTCGATATAGATACAATTTCTAATGAATCTGCTCATGTTAACTTTGAATAGGCTATTCTTGAATATTTAGACATAAAATTATTTATAAAAGGTGCATTAATTTTGGGAGTGGGTGCGATACTGGGGATTGAACCCAGGGGTGCTCTACCAGTGAGCTCCATCCCCAGCCCTTTCTATTATTTTTATTTTGAGACAAGGTCTAATTTGCCAAGGCTGGCCTTCAAATTTTGGTTCTTCTGACTCAGTTACCCAAGTCACTAGGATCATATATGTGCGCATCACTGCACCTGACTCTCAATCCTTTGAACTAGAGAAGTCACAATTCTGGGGCTAGGGTCGTGGCTTAGTGTTAGAGTGCTTGCCTAGCACACGTGAGGCCCTGGGTTCGATCCTCAGCACCACATAAAAATGAAGTAAAGATATTGTGTTCACCTACAACTAAAAAAATAAATATTTAAAAAAAAGGAGTCAGAATTCTGTTGGAAGCTTTTATTATAATATTCCCTAGTACAAAAGAGATGCTGAGAGGGGCTGAGATTGGGGCTTAGCGGCAGAGCACTTGTCTCCCACATGTAAGTCACTGGGTTTGATCCTCAGCACCACATAAACTTGAATACAAAACACAGAAACTGTGTCCATGTATAACTAAAAGAGAGAGAGAGAGAGAGAGAGAGAGAGAGAGAGAGAGAGAGAGAGAGAGAGAAAACATGATGAGTGTCTTCAGAGTTATCTTAAACTTCAAGATCTCTAGTATTTGGCCCCAAACTACCATTGTAGGCCACTGGTATCTCACTGGTGCAGCCCAGGCAGTTCCTCAACTTGAAGTGCTTTCCACCATCTTCTCTAGGCTGTAGAGGTAGCTGCCATGCATCCTACGGATGGGTCACTGCCACCTCTTGCGCACAGAACACATACACATGGCTGCCACCAACTCTCTGGCCTGTCTTCGTGGTAAATAATCTGCCTTGTCTCATTTTCTCCACTATGTTGTAAGTGTCCTACATTAACTACAGATAATTCCGTGCACAGGAAAAGCAGACCCTTACTGACCTCCAGGAAACTCTTCTCTAAGGCCGCACGGATGTTGGTCTCTATGCTGGTGCGTTTCTTTCTCCTCCGATTCAAGCCCTCAACTCCCTGTCCTGAGGAATTGAGGGCACTTGGGCTGGAGACAGCTGAATCAGATGAGAGGTTCTCTGTAAGAATGAAAAAAATAGAAATAAGATTTCGATGTGATCATATGTGCACAACACATGTTAACCCCACCAACAAAATGGATAAAACATTTTCAACTACATCCTAGCATAAGAGGTCTTCACCCACGCTACATCACAACACCACATGGATTCAGTGCTCGTACTGGTATTCTCTGGCCAGGATGGCTGGCTACAGAGCCACCACACTACTTTTTTGGTTCTCTTTCTGAGAATGTAGAAGTTTACTATTCCTATGTTTTGACTCAGATCTCTCTCAGTTCTGTTCTTATGTTTTGTTCTTTTTATAAAACCGATAAAAGGGGATAAAAGGGAGAAAGCCTCTTGAAAATTGTTGACTGTTTAATATAATATTTATCTTACAAATGACCTTTCATTTTATTTGTATGATATGAGGGCGGGGAGAGAAAGACTACTTGTAAATTCCTTAGTTAAAATAATGTTCTGTCATTTAATAGCTTAGCGACCCACAGTATGGCACACTCATCTCTGGACTTCTTTCTACTACATGGAGAACGAGATAGAGCAGACCAGCAGCTCTCTCACCTGGGATACTCAGAAGGATGTGATGGCTCACCCAAGGCTACTGAAATGACCAAAGGTGTGTTTTCAAAAGGCCTGATTTTTGTTCACATCTACAAAGAGAACCACAATCTAGGGCACCTTTTTGGTTCCCTTTGGCTCTCATGGTTTATCATTCTGTGGTTCAAAACCCAATTTTCCAAAAGGAAATCTTGGCACAAAATAGGTAAGACTAGAAGCCCAAATTTTTGTATAAAATATGTGCCATCTTTAATAATGAAAGCAGAAGTGTTATCAGGAACAAGTTCTATGATAATACCCCAAGGAAGAAGCAACAAATCTGCTGAACTTTATCTAACTACACAGCCTTCTTCTCTTCCTCAAATTTGAGTGCACGTCGAAATCCTGGCTCAAACACAACAGGTATTTGAAAGCTGAAAAGTATTGCTTATTATTTACATTGTCATTATTAGAATATTTAAAAGAATTAGCTCTCTGATTTACATAGCCATAGTTTATGATCCTCCCAGGAGTAGTGGGCTTCAAAATTTTGTAGTAAGCTGGGATTGTGAAACAGACCTCTTGTCTCTTACATGTGAGGCACTAGGTTTGATCCTCAGCACCACATAAAAATAAGTAAATAAAATAAAGATATTGTATCCTTGTATAACTAAAATATTTTTAAAAATTATAGTAATAATTGTACAGTAAAAATTTAAAACTCTATAGTTTATACAAAATTCCAATGAACACTGAAGAAATATTTTATACCTCACTTACCTGCATCATTTAGCCACTTCTCTAAAAGTGGCTTTAACTTGCACATGTTCTTAAAGCTGAGGTTCAAGGCTTCAAAGCGAGAGATGGTAGTTTGGCTGAAGTCATTTCCATATAGTTTACCCATAGCAAGCCCAACATCACCCTGCACAAGCCAGAGCAGGAAATGGGGAGAGAAGAAAAGAGGTTCATCTCATTAATAATCCTTCCTTCTGGGGGGATGCTCCAATAACTGCTCTAGACAAAGATTCAAAAGTCATTCTCTTTACTGGGTCCTGCACAAGCTCCACCCCTAAGCTGAGCACAATATTATAAAGGAGGACTCTGTAGGGCTTTGATCCATGTCAGTGTTCAACTCTGCCCCATATACTTTCCATTTTGAATCTCTTTTTGCTATCTTATGATAATCATGATACCAAAACTTCTGTAAGTCTCTAAAACAGGGTGATATTCTTAATCAATGCAACCAAAGTAATATAAGTAATCTTTAAAAATCAATTCACCTGTATCACCTACCAGGATTAGATGTAACTGTCTAGAAAACCCCAGACATTTCTGAGCTAATCAAACTTCCCATAACACACTTCAAAAATTACAAATGATCCTTCATTCTTTTTATTTTTTTCTTATGAAGTATTTTTGGAAGCTGGGGGGGGGGGAATCAATTTTCACCCTTAGTTTGGATTTCAAAGTTGGTTACAAAAACAGGTATTCAAAAAGATCACTTTTGTAACCATTGTAGAGATAGAAATTCACAGTAGAGAGGTCTGACCCATTTAGTCAAAGCTTCATGGGTCCTGGAAACCTGGTGGCTGTAGAGAACAATGATTCCTGAATGTATTATAGAATGTGTCTTTCACCAGGCACCTGGAACCTTTGAAATGTGCACGTGCTTTTCTTCCAGCTGGATTTTCCCTGTTCAAGCTGGAAAAGGCCAGGTGTTAACAGGCAGAAGCTCATGGAGTTTAAATGAGGTATCCACTCATTTCAATTAGTTCAGTGACAGGGACAAAAGGCAACAGCAGCTAATTCTCCCAAGAGGCAGCCTGCTCCAGCTATCCTGGCCACACTGATACTGAACTGGACTGTCCCACCTGTGACCCACCCCATCATCTTCTGGATACTGTACTGTTATCAGCATCTGCATCAGGTAGTGGTTAAGGAAAAGAAAAAACTCCCCCTGCCCAACTCCGTTTTCTTACAAGTGAAGTACTCCTGACAAAAAGTTTCACAGAACACAAATATGAATAAAATGAGGCATAGAGAATACTTAAACTTCAAGTCATCTACAGCCCAGGACTCCCATATGAAAGCCACAAGCCATACAAGGCTATTTACATTAAAATTCATTAACATCAAATTAACTAAAACTGCAGTTCATCAGAACATTCCTTTTCTGTTGGTGCTGGGCAGACGCTGTGGCTTCCAATGCAGTGGACTGCTCATCACCTACCTCCCAATTAGACGGGAGGGAGGGACCTGGATGGGGCAGGCTGCACAGAGGGAGCGCTCCTCTACCCATTTAAGTTTATGGTTTCAAAAAAACTGGGGCAACTTAAACTTGCAATTTTTTGAGTATGACACTGAGTAGCAGTTAGATGACAAAAAATGTTTTCTGAAGTACAGTGGAAAAATTCACTAACAATTTTTTACAAATACCTGTAATATTTAATCATGAAAGTAATAATTTTGACAAGTACGGAAAAAATACCTATTCAAAAAAATCATGTCAGCTGGGTATGTTGGTGCAGGCCTATAATCCCAGTGGCTCAGGAGGCTGAGGCAGGAAGACTGTGAATTCAAAGCCAGTCTTAGCAACTTAGGCCCAAAGCAACTCAATAAGAACATAAAATATTAAAAAAAAAGGGGGGGGGTTGTGTATGTGGCTCAGTGGACAAGCACCCCTGTGTTCAATCCCTGGTATCAAAAAAACAAAACAAAACAAAACAAAAAAACCCATCACATCATAGCAAGTATAAAAAAACAATACTTTCAGTTGGTGTCTGGTAAAGCTGTGCCATCAACTAGAACCATGCCAATAAATGGCAAATTCACTTACCTGAGATTTGTAATACAATGTTACTCCACTCTTAAATTGTTTGGTGGAATAAAAATCAGTATGTCCTTTAGTTAACATATCAATTTTCAAAATTTTGCTATGTGCTTGGATAAGTGATTGTGAAACTCTTGGATTCTTCCCCACAAGTCAAACATTTTAAATAGCTGATTCATACATGATCTGAACTATATTATAGCCCCTAAATATTTTTAAAAAGAGCAAGAGGAATAAAGAAAGATTGGGACTGGGAAATAATGAATCCACTACATTTTGTAAACGTGTTATACCTTATGACATGCTTTATAATAATGTAATAACACCCACAGCAATCCTTTAGTAAGTACTTATGTAATTAGAACATAATTGTTCTAATAATGTATATTTACTCAGAGAATAGGGATTTGTTTCAATAATGTTTAACTTTCCTTCTGTGTATTAATATAATAACCAGATACAATTCTGCTTTTGCATAACTACAACAAAGGTGAGTAACTTAAAAGCTAAGTTGATTTTCTCATGCTGCAGCAGTACATGTGTTTTAATCCACCTAATCAAGGTTTGCAAACTCCTATAACTGCTATGTCCAAGTTATTTTGAAAAATAAGGAATGGTCATGCAAAACACAGGATGGAACCATAAAGCAGAACACAGGCCCACAGGAGAACTCCTTTACCTGGAGAGGGAGGGACACACACACACACACACACACACACACACACACACACACACACACACACAACACTGGCAATGTATCAGGTCATATGCTGCAGAAAGGTGAACCATGATTTGGGTGAATGTTAAAAAATAAAAGCCTTGGCATATCACTTAAGCAAAAATCTCCCAGGAAACCCAAGAGTATGCTGTGCTAATAGCTTAAAACTGGGCACACTGCTAAACATGCTAATACCTATTTCAGCTTATTAACTTACCCTTTCAATCAATCCAGTTTTAATCCTTTCAATCCAGTTTAATCTTGAGCTTTATTTTTAAAACAAGTCAGATCACTCAGGTGCTTAAAAAGTACTAAAGTGTTTCTGGATTGTAATTTGTTTCTTTATAACCGAACTCCTCAAAAATGTAACAAAATTTCACCTAAAATTACATCTATTTTAAAAATCATTGTTTTCCTAATGCGTACTTTCTTTGAACAAAAAAAAAATCCCAAATAAATATAACAGAAATCCATTTATAAAAACATAAATAAACATCAACTAAAATATTATAAGCAGAGATATCATCTTGATTTTTGATCCACCAGAGCAGATGGTGCATTACATACTTTCAACACAAAATAATTAGGGTAGTATATAAATGTTGGCTTAAATTCCAAATAATAACTATATTCTCTGGAAAGAAAATTTTAGGATTTTTCTGGACTCCATAAAAACACCCAACCCAACCCATACTTCAGGTTTTATTCCTCCACCTAATAACCTCTGACACTGTGTACCAAGGTCATTCAGATGAACTCTTCTGCTCTGATAAAAGGTATGACTCAGGGCAGTGCTCAGAGTGAAAATGGAGGATGCCCAGATGACTGCAGAGTACCCTCCTTCCATAGGAGAGCCCGCTGCTAGCTGACATTAAAAAAATAATTTGGACTTTGATTAATTTGTATTTTTCATTTTCAATAGACTCTTACTTGATTAACTGGTTTCAACACAGGCTTAGAGAGATTGTGTGTGTCTACCCCCACCCTCTTCTCCAAAAGCTATTATTCTTTTCTTTCCTTTTTTTTTTTTTTTTTTGGTATTGGGAAGAGAACCCAGGGGTACTTTACCATGGAGCTACATTCCTCAGCCCTTTTGTGCTGCACTTTCTACTTGGAGGCAGATCTTACTAAGTTGCTTAGGTCCTTGCTAAACTGCTGAAACGGCCATGGAATTTGCAATCCTCCTGTGCCAGCCTCCCAAGTCACTGGGAAAAAAACTATTTTTAAATGAGTCTTTCAAACATATCCATTTCAGCTATTATAAATAAACACTGTAAGTTTTACTCTTCGATAATGTAGCAGTAAGGTCACAACCAGATGTTCTTCAAATAATAAAACCTTCAGTACAGTTATATCATCCCCCAATAAAATCTTTCAAACGCTCATAATTTATTAATGTAACTGTGATTTCAGAGGCCTGGGCTGTGGGATGAATCTTGGATGTTTTATCTAACATTAAATCATAAATGTACGACTGTAACTTATAGCTGAATGCATAACATTCTAAACTTACAAATGCTAAATATGACAAGAATCTATAGTCAAATCAAAACCCACCATGTCCGAGGGACACCCTGCTCCCTGAAGCCCTGAGACTCCCACCAGGAGGCTGTCTGGGGGTCTCCTCCTACCTGAGTGAAGCCGAGTTTGATCCGCCTCTGTTTGAAGGTCTTGGCAAACTGCTCGAGCTCCTCAAGGTCGCTGGGCTCCTCCAAGCTGGGAGTGTCGATGCGCTTTGGTGTGGTCTGGCTCTGCGGAAGTGTCTGGATAGGGGTTGCTGCTATTGTGCGTGTTGGGGTTGCTGGCTGTTGTGAAGGGACAAAATGACAAACAAGCAAAAGACATTTAATTTACAACAGTGACGTGCTGCAACCAAACACATTAAGACACTAGTTGACTTGTGGAGAATGAGGATGACCAGGGAGCACTACAGAGGGTATAGCACACAGTTCACGGCAGCGGCCGGCCTGGGCTTAGGCACAGGGCAATCACAGCAAAGGGTGAGCAAAGCAGGTCTAGGGAAAAAACCTGAAAACATACAGATAATATCAACTGTAGTGAGCACATGATCCTTATGTCTCTTTAAAGATGTATCTCATGAACTGCCACACAGATTGGCAAACAGCAGGGACTACATCTGACTTACTCCATCTCCAAATGTGACAGTATTATAAGACTATCAAGACCATTTTACAGGAGAATTTAAACAAATTGCCTGTACTTTAAAATAACTTAAACAGGCATCATTTGGAGTATTTATTAAATTTTTACCTACAGGCCTACTTTTTAACCCTACCTGTAATTATGATTATGTGATACATGATTTTATATTATACTTTCTCAGGTAATATTTTTCTATGGTGATTTAGTCTTTAAGATTATCCTTTTCAAAGTATTAGGCAGTTTTGTCATAATTTATTTAACCATTTCTTAATTGCTGGACAGTTTTTCATTTATGTTTCATTCTATAACACAGAAAATACCACAAGGAAAAACTTTGCACATCTAGTTATCTATGTGTAAGCAGCTCCTCAAGATCAATTCACAACATTCTTCTGGCAATGGACAAATAATGTCCTGGTTTTGATATGCTACTGTAGTCTCTACTCATGACACCTAGCTTCCTCCACGCGGATGGTGTCAGCAGTTCCTTTATTTCCACTTTGGGTGATTATGAACAAATCTGCATATCCAATATACATGGGGTCTTCCATTTCTGCAGACATGTGCCTTCATTTCTAGGAGTCATAAGACACCTTATAAGAAACTGCCAAACTAATTTACAAAATGTGTATACATTTTGTTCCTCATGGTATACACTCAACGTCACCTCTGCTATAACTTGTATTCCTTACTACTTTCTACTACATAGAAATCGTGTTAATTATTATCTGCATTTTCTTGGATGTGAACTAGATTTATATCCTTAACCCACTTATATATTAATGATATCCTCATTCTTGTTCTTAAATTTTGTCAAACATTTACCAAATGTGGCAGTGTGTGCCTTAGTGTAATCATATTAATGAAAATAATTTTCCAAATGTGCTTTCTTTCTTTTAACTTCAATGCACTAAACTTCAAATGATCATTTGGTTTGAGAAGTCTTCCTACCTTCCAGCATCTTCAGTAGTTCAAATGGGAGAAAGCACTACTTATTTCAAACACTGAACTGAGAAGTTTCCTTCTGATAATCTGCTACCACCTTCTTTATATTTTGTTTAATTACTTATATCTATGTAAAGTTTAGTCTGGGACATAAAATTATAGTCTGTCACCTTCTTTATCTCTCTTTGTGCTAAAGACTCAGTCCAGGGCCTAGGGTATGCTAAGCATGTGCTCTAGCCTCTAGCACTGAGCTACCTCTAGTCCTTGTCCGTGTGTCTTTTTTTTTTGGTACCAGGGATTGAACCCAGGGGTGCTTAACCACTGAGCCATATCCCCAGCGCTTTTTCAAAATTTATTTTTTATTGTATATTTTGAGACGTGGCTCACTAAGTGGCTAAATTGCTGAGTCTGGTTTTGAACTCATGATCCTCCTGCCCAGCCTTCTGAATTGGTGCACCACTGCCTGCCTCTCTTTCCTAAAAAGGCTAGTGTTCTCCTCACAAGCCCTGAGTAGGACTCTCTAGAACCTCTCGTGAGTACTCACTAATGGGAAGTGCTACTCTTATTTTGTATCCTGATTGCTCAGCTGAACAGCAGCTTGTTGAACAGTAGCCAGGTGAAGGATTACAGAACAAGGCTTCAGATAAAGACTAAGAATTTCCCTTTGTGAAATTCAGATGAGTCATATACCCGACTTTGATTTCGTTAGTCAAGGCTCTCTACAAGGAACTGATAAAGCAGAAAACTACAATAGGCACCACACCATCACTGGGTAAGTTCATTTCTATCTGCATATCCAATATACATGGGTCTTCCATTTCTGCAGACATGTGCCTTCATTTCTAGGAGTCATAAGACACATATAAGAAACTGCCAAACTAATTTACAAAGTGTGTATACCACTTTGCAAAACCACTAGCAATGCATGAAAAATTCAGTTGCTTTACATTTTTGTTGGCACTTGGTACTAAGCATGGCTCACATTCTAGTGAATGTGCAGGGATACTCCATTTGCATTTCCTTGATGACTCAAGATACTGGGCATGTTTTCTTGCTTGTTGGGCATTTGCACATCTTCTTTGGTAAAAAGGCTTCAAATTTTCTTGCCTCTTCACTGGCTTAAATCCAGTTGTGTTATTATTGAGTTGTAAAGATTTGTATCCAGAATAAAAAACTCTTTACCAGATATGTTTTAAGAATATTTTCTCCCCATCTGTGCTTTTTCATTTTATCCTCTTAAGCTTTAAATTTTTATGCAATTAATCAATTTTATTATTTCATGGTTAATGCTTTGTGCACTGTTTCACAAAATCATTGCCTTACCTAAAGGCATAACAATTGTTCCCCAAGTTTTCTTCTGCAAGTTTAGGTCTATGACCCATTTCAAATTAATCTTTGCATATGGTATGAAATAAGGGTCTAGGTGCTTAAATAACATTAAAGGTTTGTTTTTGTTTTGTTTATGGACAGCCAACTGTTTCAGCATCATTTGTTGAAAGATTTTCCTTTCCCCATTAAAATCCGTTGATACCTTTGGAAAATCAGCTGGTCATTTATGTGGGTCTACTAGACTCTCTATTCTGTGCTACTGAGCTATACTTTTATCTACATTGCAATACCACACTATCTTCATTACTATAGCTTTATGTTAATTTTTTGTGTAACTGGGGATTAAACCTAGGGGTGCTCTATTATTAAGTTACACCCCCAGCCCTTTTAATTTTTATTTTAAGACAGGGTCTTATTAAGTTGCTGAGGCTGGCCTTGAATTTCTATCCTCCTGCCTCAGCCTCCCAAGTAGCTGGAATTAAAAGTATTCACCATCACACCTGGCCTTTAAGCTAATTCTTGACATAAGAAAATCCTTCAAATTTTTTTACTTTAAAAATTGTTTGTTCTATGAATTCTGCAATTTCATATAAACATTAGAAGCAGCATACAAATTTCTACAAAAAGGCTGCTCTTGTTTTGATTATCCATTTGGGGAAAATCAACATTTGAACATCTTGTATCTTCTGACTCACAAACATTTTAATTCTCTCTGACCCATAAGCCTTTAATTTAATTCAGCAATATTTTGTAGTTCTTGAAGTTCAGACCTTAAAGATTGTTATATTTTCTTAACTCCAATTTCCAAATGATCATTGTTAGTGTACAGAAATATAAATGCTTTTATATATTGACTTTGTATGCTACATACTTACTACAACTCTGTATGTCCTTTCTTTTTCTTTTCTATTTTTTTTTTTTTTTTTTTGTGGGGGTAGGGGGCTTGGGAGACAGTACCTGGGATTGGACTCAGGGGCACTAAACCACTGAGCAAATCCCCAGCATCCCAGATCCCTATTTTGTATTTTATTTAGAAACAGGGTCTTACCAAGTTGCTTAGCACCTTGTTGTTGCTGAGGCTGGCTTTGAACTCACAATCCTCCTGTCTCAGCCTCTGGAGCCACTGGGATTATAGGCGTGTGCTACCGTGCCTGACTGTCCTTCTTTTTCTTGTGTTACTGTACTGCTAGGTTCATCAGTGCACTATAAATAGTGGCAACAGTGGTCACCCTGTCTTGCTATAATCTTAGAAGGAAGGTGGTCAGGCTTTCATTGTTAGGTATGATATGGGTGGGATTTTTGATTTCTCTTCCTTTTTCTTAATCTGGTAAAGGACATTCCTACAGCATGCCCCTCCCCACTTTAAAGTTACCTCCTAGTAGGACTAGGACAGGAAAGGGTTCTTACTACAAATAGATGTTGAACTCTGCCAAGTCTGGCAATGTGCTAGTAGTAAGTTTTAATCTTTATACTTTAGATATAGACTCAGACCCAGAACTGGGATTCAGAGTGAGCCAGTTCAGTCAATTTACAGGTGAGTAGACTAAGGTTCTGAGAGGTGAAAAGACAGACATGTTCAAAGTGACTGCTAGGTTAGAAGGAGAAGGTAGGTCAATGCTAACACTTCTATACACCTTCTAGAAGATCTGTGAATTTTGTATGGGTATATGGACTAATAAAAATGAGCTAAAGTAACATTTAAGCACTGAGACAAGAGAAAATATAGAGATCTGACCTCTTTGCAGTTTCTGAGACAGGGCAAAGGACAATTACAGATTTTAATTGAGGCATTAGGTTTCCAGCTCAAGTGGTAATATCTATTGTCAACTACGTGTGTGTAACAAACAGCCAAAATTCATTACTCATTTATTGCTAACAGTTACTCCTTATGAACTATGAGAAAACAGGGACTCTGAAAATTTTCAAATACCACATCAATTTGATAGCATTGCTTTGTCAAGCCAGATTTGAATTTTTGACTAGTTTCTGAAAACTGGATTATTTTTATTAAGTTAAAATAGTCCCAAAATTTCTCAAAACAACGTTAAAAAACAAAGAGCTGACCTGGGAGGCGAGGGTGGTGCTGGGCTGCGGCTGCAGGAGGCTGGCTTGGCTCTGCTGAGGTAGCTGTGTTAGAAGGCTCTGCGCTTGCAGGAGACCTGGCAAACACGGACATGTTACACAGGATCACTAACGAGCACTGTGAACACACAGCCAAAGGAAGAACAGGGACGTGAACTGACAACTTCTAACCAATCTTCTAACAGTCAAACTCGTCCTGTTCATCTAAAATTCAATCTCGTTAAATACAAACTGGGCAAGTAGAAATAAACATGAATGTACGTGCCTTTAGTATAACCAGAATAAGTTCTCTGATAAGCCAATTCTTTATTTTAGCAAGGAATGGATGAAAATGTAGTTATTCTAAATGGAAGCAGTTGAAAATTCTAACAAGAGCTCCTCCTCTTACTCCCGCATCTGTTAGAATCTGCCAGTACCAGAGAAATACCCAATTCATGAAAGAACCAGGCTATTCTTTAAGTGGGAAAAAGATGCTGCTTTTAAGTTCTCTTTAACAAACATTTGCCTTCTGGCGATAATAAGGTGGAAATGTAAACTCTAAACTCTGTCTGATAGATGGGTGTGGTGGCATATACTTGTTATTCCAACTACTGGGGAGGCTGAGGCAGGATCCCATGAATGCAGAGTTCACAAGAGACTGCGAAAAAGGGAAAAAATAGCAATAGCAGCAATACTACACGATGACAACTGACTCTTGAGGAGAAATGTGAGTCCCAATGTGTTCATAGTAATGCTCAGAGGAGCACCTGAGTCTAGGATTTGTTACTTTCACAACCTTGTCAAGAAAGAACCAACCCAAAAGCTATTTTGTCCATCTACAACTAAAATATTAAAAAAATAAAGAACCAACCCACGATACTTGTATTCAAAGATTTAATATGGGTACATAGTTTTAAGTATAATGCTATTGCTAAAATACTAAATTTAGGATGATCTATAAGAGCAGTGGTAGGAATTCTCCAAAATGGTACATCAAACAAAGCCATAATATATATATATATATATATATATATATATATATATATATATATATATATATATATATGATAAGATTAGCTGGGAGCAACAAACTCTTCCTAATTTGGATTTTTTAGGCTATTGAATTTGGATGTACTGAATGTTGAAAAACTATATTCTATGACAATGATTAAAGGAAACCTGGTAAATAAAATCATTTATAAAAGGATTAAGAGAAAATTTAAAAAAATAGTGATAATAAATAAAACAGAAGAAAGCATGAAGGTCAGAAATCAGACCCCATTATTAAACTTAGGCATTTCAACATGTGTCTTTAGTTTGGCAATAAAATTTAGATTTTTGTTACTTATTCACAAAAGAATGTATTTCCAAAACGATTCTTATTCAATCATAAACTATAATCCCAAATGATTCATTTTGGTTGCTAGTAGAATGTTCTATGAATAAATTCAAACCATAGATCTTTTTCCTCCAAATGAGCACAGCTAAAAATGCTAGAAGGGCCCACAGAGGTTTAAAATTTACCTGAGGACCAACACTTGCCACCTCCCCCAACCTCAAAGAGTCAAACAAATGAAACACAAATGTATTCAACAGTTTCCCAAGAGGAACATTTCTTTGATACTTTTGGAATAAATGGAGAGAGTAGAAAAGGCAGTAGAAAGGTTAAGAGTAGAGATTTCCAATGTACCAGGCCTGGTGGCTTGCACCTGTAATCCTAGCAGCTTGGAAGGCTAAGGCAATAGGGTTCAAGTTTGAGGCCAGCCTTGGCAACTTAGCAGGGCCCTGTCTCAAAATAAAAAATAAAAAGGCTTGGGGATGTAGCTTGGTGATTAGGCACCCCTGGGTTCAATTCCTAGTACCAAAAAACAAACAGAAAATCCTCCAATAAATTTTAACTCAAGTTTAGAAATGTATTAGTAAGAATTTTCTTAAGAAAATCTAAGAAAAATAATAATAAAAATAATTCTGGAAAATGGTTTAGATTTGCCTCCCTTGTCAGAAATTAAATCTTATACAGTTAGTTATATAATAGCAATATTGCCAAAAGTACGAAGTATATTTCAAAAGTTCTGGATTAATAAATGAAAGGAAAAAAATCAGAAGAAATGGATATTTCAGGCTAATCTCATTCTGGAAATTATTATTAAAATCCCTACAAACTAAATCTGTCTCCTTCAACACTAATAGTTAAAAGTACGAGCTGTTCAGATACTCAGTGCTCCTGGTGCTGCTGACCACAATGGATTCCACTCAGGAAAGCCTAACACCCCCACCCCCACTCCCACCCCCACCCCGTTCTGACCCTGCAAGCTGCAAGTCAGCCATCTTAGAGAACCAGCAAGACTTGGCAGCAATGGCACCCTTAGACTCAGGCTACTTTTGAGCTGGTCTTTACTGTTCAAGGAGCCATCAGCTTCTGAAATAGCTGACAAGGTTTGATGGCGACAGCAGCCCGGACCCAGAGGTTTCCATCTATGAGGTTCCTTTAGCAAAGTGCCTCAGTGCATTTATTCACCAGCCCTCTGCAACCCTTGGGTACAGGCTGACAGTATCCTCTTGTTGCAGGGGAGGGAACTAAGGCACCCAGGCAATGAGGCAGAGCCCAGATTCATAGAGCAGCAGTGTGCCTTTGGAGTCTGTGCTCTTAACTACTACGTTACAATGACATTCCTGACATTGGTCAAACATTCTTCAAAACAGACCCATTTAAAGGGAAAGATGAAAAGGAAACACATGAAACTCAAGAAACGGTAGGTGACTTGTCCAATGTCACTGGCTCTAAAACCAATCAGCCTTCCACTGTCTGCACTCCTTCTCAATCTAAGGTATGAAGGGAAGAGGTTACAAACACAGATAACCTTGGCAAATAAAAAACAGGAAAATGAATACTCATTTGTTATTGCAACTATATTAAGGTGAATTTTATTCTTTTAAATAAATAAAATGCAGTCCCAGATTTGAAAGAGGAAAGACAGCGCTCTTGGATTTGCTGAGAGTCAACGAGAGGGCTCTCACTCAAACCTGAGGCTTCAAAAGTTTCCATGTCTAACGTGTGCACTTCTGTCTTGACTTTCCAAGGCCTCCTGCTCCAGACTGTTCCTCCTTCCCTGTAGGAATTCCCTTCCATTGGGACTACAACTCTTCACCAGCTCTGACTTCTAATTCTTCCTACATCTGAAGTGTTGGTTTTACCAACACTCTTCCACTACTTTAGCCCTCACTGAACTTCAGTAGGACCATCGCAATGTTCTCCTAATTGGTATTACTTTGTTCTTATCCATTCTAATTTTTCTTCTCCAAGTTTCGGCATGAGCTTTTTAAATACAAAATATGATATGCCACTTTTGCTTAAAGCTTCTGCAGTTTTGTATAACCTACAGAAGATTTCTTTATTGGAAGGTATTGGCCCATTCACATTAGACTCCCCAAATTGCTGGTTAAAATTCTGGGTGTGGGCTCAGAAATCTACTTTTCTAATTCTTCAAGTGACTAGCAAAAAAAAAAAAAAAAAAAAAAAAAAAAAGGAACCTTGGGAAGAATTAAGCTATTAGATTTAAGGTCAAGCTTCTGGATACCATGCTAGTTCCTTGAATAATCCGGTTGGTCTCTCTTAATCTTTCTGTCCTTAAGTTTCATTATTATTCAAACATGTAACTTATAGTTTTTTAAGGCATTACTTAACAGTTCTTTGAACACAGCATATGAATTTTCCTCCATGTCTTTGAGCTTTGCAAAGCTGTTCACCTCCTCTTTATCATCCTGTGCATGCCATGCCTTATCCCATCTCTAAAGGCTGCTATGGGAACAAAGATATGGGGGTCTCTCTGCTCAGCTCCTGCCACATTCTGTGCTCATAGGTTCTAACACTCATAACAGTTCTGTTTCTCTTCACTAGACTGTGAGCTCTTTGAAAGTAAAAACTGGCTTATCCCTCTTTTAATTTTGAACATATGCTAAAATAGGTATTTACACAACAAAAGATTTTGGAATCATGACCAAGAAGAAAAAAGGCAAAAATCAAACCAAAACAAATGCTCCAGAGATAATGAAGAACTGATACTTGATTAGTGTATATTGTATACATGTGTATAAATATTACACTGTACCACATAAATACATACAATTATTTGATCATTATGCACTGTACACTGTACCAGTTATCACATTGTACTCCATAAATATGTACAATTAAAATGTATCTTAAAACATTAGTAGAGGGGCTGGGGTTGTGACTCAGTGGTACAGCATGGGTGAGGCACTGGGTTCGATCCTCAGCACCAAATAAAAATAAAGGTGTATTGTGTCCATCTACAGCTTAAAAAATATTTTAAAAAATCAGTAGAGATGCACAAATGTTTTTGGGTTGAGCTCTTGATACCCCAATGTTTTCTACACCGATAACATGAACCAGTCCTTACAAACATGACTGAACTTTTTTTTTACTGTTTGGATACAGTAATTATACAACAATATGTATTACATAAAGGGTGTTTTTTTTTTTAGTATTCAGGAGTGAACTCAGGGCCTTGGGCATGTAAGGCAAGTGCTCTACTGCTGAGTGACATCTCAAGCCTTAATTTTTTTTTGAGACAGGGTGTTGCTAAGCTGCCCAGGGTGGCCTCACACCTGCACTTCTGCTGCCTTCGGGTTCCAGCAGGTGCACACGGCTGTGCCCAGCTCAACGACATTCTTTAACCACTTACAGAATGTGGGCAGTTTCTAATATAGCACCCTTTCCTTCTTTAAAAGAAACTAAGTTAGAAGCATATACTTTCAAGGCTTCCTATATAGCCTTTGAATACACTCCCATGATGAACTATGGAAGCAATAAAAGCAATTTATCCAATTTGTGTTTGGCATGCTGAGTGGTTTCATTTAGACATTTGGCCAAAGCCTTGGTTCCTCTTTAGTGATGAAATGTTGACAAGGGAGGCAACCTTCAACCATGGGGTGTATATGACCAATAAGAAAAAAAAGAAAGAAAGCATATCTTTCTTTACACACATAATGATATTTTAAAATCAATATTCATGAAAACTATTATCCTAATGGCCAGCTGTAGTGTGAAAATGACACTCAGTGTGCGTGTCACATTAGGTGGACAGCCTTGGGGTGCCACTCAGGCCTAAGGAGAATCTCACCCTGCTGGCCCTGGGGCGTCTGTGAGATGATAAACTGCGCTGGTTGCAAGTTGGTGGTCGGGTGAACCAACACAAACTGCTGCAGGTTGAGATTCTGCTGTTGTAGCTGTTGTAGCTGTTGCAGATCCTGAAAAATCAGAATTAAACATGGAATGGAAATTCTGAAACCAACGCTCTCTTAATCCTAAGTTTCCCAGCCGACGACTTCTGTCACTCCACCTAGAGAAGAGTCAACATCTAGCATTATTTCATGTCCCAACAGTGTGTGCCATGAATATGCTTCACGAAGCATGGAAAGACACTGGGGCTTCCTAAGACCTTACTATTTCTGTGGGCATACAGAGAGTAAGCTCAGCCTGATTTTCAAATGATATAAAATCCTCTCTGAACCAATGGTTACAGTTCTATTTTTTAATGTATAGAGACCAACATGAGTTTTAAAACTCCCATTTTGTGACAAAACAGCTTTTAAACATGACTCATTTTGTTCTTGTTAAGAAAAATTGAGTGTTATGTCTGAATTTCCAACAATAAACTAAGATCAATGACTCATGAAATTTGACACCAGTTTATCTAACTCAACTGAGAAATCAGGGTTAAATTACTAAAAAGAGAAAAATAGCTATCCCTACAAAAATCTGGTCCATAGCATAACAATAGCCTCGGTGGTCTCTAGGGTCTTGTGGCTATCAGACTGCTTTCAGACACACTGCCTTGCCCAGACTCATGTCAACACACAAAGCTTGGTGACGAAGAAAGCAGCCCAAACTGAAATACTATCTTGATAAAAAAAGACTGCACAAAGAGTAATAAAGGTTAGCCTGACACCATTTTTTAAACATCTAGTCAAACTCTTGCAACAATTTAAGTCTACTATTGAGTCTTCTCTGGGGGATAAAGGTAATTGTCCAGAATTAGACTTATAACTCTTCATATATTTTACTCATTGAATGAAAGTTCACCTTTTTCCTCTTTGTGAGATAAAAGATTTATTTTCCTCCTTGGTCCTACTGTCTATGCCTCTTAAATAATTTCTTTAATTGTATTTGGATTCTTCACCCTAAAATGAGAAAAATCAGCCAAATAACACTGTACTGTGATTCTCCACAGTGCTAATCGCTCCAGAGCAGAGATGCCTTGCTGTCTCCCACACATGGTGGCCGTTCGCTGCCAGCACGTGAAGAAGCACGCCTGCTGCAATTAGCTAATTAAGATAAACGCAGTAATCCCCTGCCTCAGAAATTCACCAGCTGCTTATTCAAGATCATCGCTTATATAAACAGTCAGTTATTCAAATAATCTGCTATGTGTTTATAACACCAACTCAAACAAGCAAACAAATGAATTATTGTGAACTCAGTAGTAAGAAAGAACTCTGTTAACTCACTATCTGGAGTTCCACACCAACCATCATAAAGCTAAGTGGACACTAAATAAAACCCACCACTTCCTCCTCGCTCACCTGTGCGATCTGGATGGGCTGAGACAGGGGGATCTGAGTCATAGGCGTGGCAGCAGAGGCGGAGATGGTAGCACCAGCAGCGCTGTGCTGCTGGCTGGCGGAGTGCTGCTGCACAGCTGCGGCCAGTAGTTGGGCCTGGGCTTGGGCTTGCTGCAGCAGCAGCTGCTGCTGGGCTGGTGTCAAGGTGAGCTGTGTGGACCAGAGCAGACAGGGTGTGGGTTGAAGAAGCTGACCTCCTACAGGACAACTGCTCTAAGTAAGTGACTCAAGTGGTGCCTGGCCCTAGTTACCCAACTTCACAATCAGCACTGCAGCTAAAATGTTTACTAGTGATTAAATGACCATCACTAGCAGAACATTTGAATTAAAATGGTAGTTCTCACTCCGGACTTAATCATTCAAGCTTGCCCAGGGCTCTAGGGTTCAGGCAAGAAAGTAATTAACTAGTAAGCAAGGGAAAAAAAAAAAAAAGAATTAATGCTGACAGGATATGAAAAGAAATTTACACCCAACAGAACAGCAACTGATGAGCCAGATGAATGAGGAACAGGGATGCTGGATACTACCAGGAAAAGAACTGATAAGGCCCAGCTGCCTCCCCCTGGCACAAACCCCACCATATTCCAGCATTCCCATTATGTCCTAAGATGTGACTAAAGACTATGAGGCCATTTGCTTCTTTTCTAAATCTCCCTACAGACCCCTCTCACACAATCTTTTCTGTGTTGAAAGCACCGAATCTCTGCAACTTTACATCCCCTTCCAACATATTATCTCTGTGAAATAGGTGGTGACAACCACTTTCTTTACATGCAAATGAACCTTAATGCCCAGGTTTAATAGAAACTCCAGCCACAAGAACCTGGAATCTCAAGTGCCTCTTACTATCATAGACACCAGTAACCAAAAAGCTGCATATGGTAAAGTGGGAAATGTATATAGAGCCGATTTACACTTGCTTTCGTAAAGCAACTTATTTAAAATAAGCGTAAATCCAAGTTGCAAGTTTACAGAACTGTCATTTTGGAAACATTTCTAATTAAAAAAATAAGAAATCATGTAATATTCTGAAGTGCATTAAGAGTCACTTAGAGGCACAACCCTCCTTCTAAAAGGTTCTAACACAATCTGTGCATTATAAACAAGAATCAAGCTAAGCATGGCAATGCAAGCCTGTAATCCCAGCAACTCCAAAGGCTAAGGCAGGATAGTACCAAGACTGAGGCCAGCCTGGTCAACTTTGCAAGACCCTGTTCCAAAATTAAATAAAAAAGGTGAAGGGTAGGAGGGAGCAGGGGGAAGGTCTGGGATGGAACTCAGTGGCTCAATCTCCAGTACCAAAAACCATATATATACACAGATATATGCATGCATCTTTTTATTCTGAGGTTTGACGTGATATAAATGATGTCTTAAAGAAAGCTGGAAATTTACTGCAGTCACATAGGCCAATTTGTTACCAGTAAAAATAAATTTACTGAACGTTACGTACCAAGCACGGTTTTATGAGCTTTACATATATCATCTCTAATCCTTATAACAGTATTGCAATAGGTATTACTGACACCTCCATTTTACAGGAGGAAAACTGAGGTTCAGGGAGATGAGTAGTCAGCCCAGGCAGTATGCTGCAGAGCCTGGTATGAGACCACGTATTTTAGAACATTATTCAGTCACTTAGGAGAGAACGTTTCCTTTTGTTGGTACTAATCCACTCTTGAACTTCTATCCTGCAGTGACGTCGTGATTCTAAACTGACAACTGCCACTTAACCAATATAATGAATGGTCTCGACACGACTCCATCTCATGATGAAGGAACACCTGAACATGGGTTTAGAAACTCCTCAGGTTATCTGCAACTGTAACAAAAGACATCCTGAAAACCTGTGACAGAGCTGTCTGCAGCACTGGCAGTTCCTTAGACACAACAATGCCATGTTCAGTAAACAGTGCTGATCGGATGTTGGCTGATGGCACTTGTGACACAGGAAGAGTTTATTAAGATGTTCTCAGTGGAAACTTACCCCAGTTATCTGTCCTCCAGCAAGCATGAGCTGGGTCTGGGGGATGGCCGCCTGCACGGAAGGCTGCGGGGAAGGCTGGCTTGGCTGTTGAGAGTCCCCTGACTCTTCATTAGATTTAGACTGAGGTGGGAAGGATAGGAAATGAAAGAATACAACAGCTGATTAAACGAAATGTATTAGTAACTCCATATTTTAAGAATCATTTAAAATATGGGTTATTTGATGATGAATTCTCTATTTCTCTTTTTCTTTCTTATTCACTTATATCTTCCTGGTTTTGCATATAAGTTTTTAGTTTTTATTCTAGTGCCAGCAATGTTGCAATTATATTTTTTAAAAATAAAAAATAAATTGATCCTCCACTTATCAAAAGAAAATTTTACAACCGCAAATCCTTATCCGTTTCTGTGTCAGACCCTCTATACTAACATCCTGACACAGACTTGGCAGTCTGGAGCTTCTTCATAGGCCACCTTAGGGGCTCACTGTTTGACCCAGAGAGTTTCTCCTGTACTATTTTAAATGACCTGTAAATCTAGCATCTTCGTCAAGCTTGAGGGGAAACACCGCAGTCAAGAAAGAGCACATACTCCTGAGAGGGGCACAGAGAGAAAATTTTATGGTAATTAAAACTGGTTATGTAGAGCATTAAAATTCTGCATAGATTTGCATATTTCCCACCACCTGTTTTGGGGACTGCAGCAGGGCTAATTAACATAAAAGCTCTGATTAATTCTGCCAGTCATTGAAAGATAATTACAGTGCAGGACTGTAAACATTCTGCACTGGAGATACAGCCTGTTTGCCAACATCCCTCTAAGGGATGAAAGTCTACCATGGCAACCAAGGCAATTTTCTACCTCCTCTCCCTCAGAAAGGAAGATCACATTATCTCCTTTTCTTTTCTCTCCTTGTTTCCATGTGTTACAAGGTCCATATTCCACTGGGTTTCATGGAATGCTCAACCCAAGGTCTTTAGTCACTAGCAACACTGAAATCAATCCACCACAGTACTGTTGCTACCTCTTGACTGCTAGTCACCCTACACTATAATGAAAAGAAGCCGAAGGAGGGATGCATGACACCTGATTTCCGCACGCTCTGCTACATACCACATGTTCACATGTGCAAACTTACAAGATTTAAGTTTTGCTTTAAATTTTTGTCTATCTATACACCAACATCCATAAACAGGTTTAGTTACAATTTTTAGAAGCATAACATAAAGTACAGAGGAACTCTGGCAATTTTACAAATATCCACATTTCAATGAAGATAAAGGGGAAAAAAAACTGGGTCCCCTCAAGTGACATGACTTGCTAAAAGTCACACAGTTAGTTCACACCTAAGACTTCCACAATTCTCAGTCCAGGGCTCTCTGCATTGTTTTCCTGAGACATGAAAGATGAAAATAAAAAGACCTTTGGAAACAAAAGAGCATTTAAGAGATTATATGGCTTAGTGATTAGATATGTGTACAGTGTGACTTAGAAACATTTTATTGAACTTATATATAAAACTTTGAAGGCAGACTTTTCTCATCCATCTTTGATTAATGCATAGAATATAAAATTGATTTTCATGAATGGCAATAATTATCATTTGTATCTTTATGATGTTCAGTAATAAAAATATAGAAATAAATAATAAGAAAATTTAAAAATGGTAAATAGTAATACTTTTGTTTCCTATTATAAAATTATTATGTGCTCATTATAGAAAATTTTGGAAAAACTGACCCATTATCTCATGTCCCAGCTTACCTGTACATTTAAAGACTGAGCAGCAGCCTGTAAACTTGTTCCAGCGAGCTGGACCTGTAAGTAAAGTAATAAAGGGAGGTTCTAGGCCAATACCGTTGGCATTCATCACCAGAGGTGTCCTCAACATTTATAGACTCTCCATTGAAGGCGTGTGGCTGAGAGAGAAGGTAAGTACAACGAGCTCATCTTACTGGGTGAAGACGTAATGGGAAAGTTCACAGTCCCCATCTCCACTAGAAGATGCTGCTGATTTTTTCTGAAGCTGTTTTCACCCTAACTGAGTATTCACAGGGTTTTACATCTGTATTGGATGTGCCTACTTAACATGTCTGTATTTACAGGATGCCTAGATCCTGAGCACTTAATTCATCTTTCACGTATGTTAAAGGACACATAAGAATAAGCTCCCTAACATATTAGTTTATCATTAAAAATGAGAACCATATACTTCTTTCATAATTTCCATGTATACAGAGTAAAACTTTCTTTTAAATCTTTTTGTTTTAATTAGTTATACGTGACAGTAGAAGGCACTTACTCACTTTGATAGATCATACATAGCAGAGTAAAACTTTCATATATGCATACCAACACAGGTAAATCCTTAAAATATTTAGCATCATAACTTAACATTTCTAGCTAAAATAATCTGTCCTATAAACCACACATGAAAGTTTGTCAAAATATTTACATTTCACACATTCAGAAAGTTCAAAATCACAGTTATGTTGAAATATGGGTATAGAGCCAGTCTACTCCCAGCAGCTCAGGAGGCTGAGGCAGGAGAGGCAGGAGGAGAGTTCAAGACCAGCCTCAGCAAAAGGGAAGGGCTAAGCAACTCAGTGAGACCCTGTCTCTAAATAAAATACAAAATAGGGCTGGGGATGTAGCTCAGCGGTCAAGTGCTCCTGAGTTCAATTCCTGATACCTGCCACCCCATCCCACCCACTCTCCCCCCATCCTCACATGCACGCGCGCGCGCGCGCGCGCGCACACACACACACACAAAGAATATGACAGGAATTAGACAGCCATTGTTTGGCAACTGTGAAAACTGTCTCAGGCAGGAGTCATCACTGGATGATCAACTACGGACAAGATTTGAGGAGTAACAGGAAATTGACAAGGTCTCAACTATTTCTCCCCAAGTGCTAATGACAAGAGCAAACTCGTACCTTTACAGTGGGCTAGGGCAGCAGTGACCAAGCAAGCACAGAGCAAGGATACTCGTGCCTCCTGCTAGGATGCACTGTGAGGAGCACCCACTCCCTGCATGGTAGGGAGAGAAAGGAGCACAACAATGCTCCCACCAATCGAGGATTCTGGCAAGGGACTGTACACTGGAGGAACAGAGCATCATGAATCACTCCAGGGCTCAAACTTGAGAGACTGGGAAATGGCTGTGTCACCAACAGGGAAGGCAGAAGTAGTTCCGCTCTGGATATACCACAGAGCATTAAGATGTTCTGAAGTTAATGGACTCGTGGAGTGAAGCGCTAAAATTCACTGACGCTAAGTCCTTTATTTGAAATGACTCTACTAACAGTGCTGTTAGTAAAGACTCCCCCAAAGGAAACAAAAACAGAAACTCCCCCTGCCGAGATTTATTGGAGAACACATTTTAGATCCACTGGACTCAAAGAGACCAACCTGAAGAGAGAATATTTACAGCATGCAGCCCAGGAGAGGCGAGCCCCAGCAGAGGAAGGGGTTTCAACACAGAGGTTTAAAGGAGATCAAGTTCTATGTGACTTTATTTAAACCATGATGTGATGCTCCTGGGCTAACACTTGTTGAGAAACAGGATATTTATGCAGTTTTGCAGAATCACTCCACAGATTATTAGTTACAAGGAGGAAACAGTGACTTACAGTGGATCAATCGGACAAACAGACCTTAGTTGAATGATCAAACTTAGTATTACAAAAACAGGACAAGGCAATATCCTATGCCTTTGGACACAATGTTTAGGAGTGTTTCTTTCAAAACCACTCCAGTCATGAGAAAACATCAAACAAACCCAAATGAGAGGTATTCTATAAAATAGCTGGTCTTTCTCTACTCTTCAAAATTGTCAGTATCATGAAAGACAAAGAGGCTGAGGAATTGTTCTGAACAAATGTGAAGACTAAACACAAAGTATGGACTGGATCATGGACAGAAAATATTTAAATAGTAACCATATATTAGAAAATAGTCTCATATCAGTGCTGAACTTCTGAAATTTGAATTGTAGTTTTTAACATAATGTTGTTTATAGGAAAAGCATATTTAAGTGTTTATAAGCAATCAGCCACAATGCCTGCAATGTACTCTCAAGTGATTTGAGAAAAAAATTCACATTTTCTATGTGTATATATGTACACACACAAACACAAAGAGCAATAAAGTAAATACCATAAAGCAGCAACCACTGGTGATTTCAGACAAACATTGTTCCACTGCAACTGTGTAGATTTGAAAGTTTTCAAAACAGAAGGATAAAATAAAAAAGAGAGCTGCCCTTTAACATTTGATTTTGCTAGTTTCTCACATTTTCCTAGGCTCAGCTGAAAAGGACATTTCTTTGGCTTCCATCCTTTTGCTAGGAGGTACTGGAGGGTCTGTGACCTTGGAGGCCCCAGAGCTGGTTCAAGGTTTGCAACCATCTTAGAATCTAGACCAAGGGGAAAAGACTGCATGCCATCCATGCACCTCCGCCAACTGTTAAAACTGTACATTTGGACCATGTTATGGCTTGGATGCTACATGCACCCCCGAAGGACCATGTGTTGAAAAGCTTGGGACCTAGTAGAAGAAAGCTAGGTCACTGAGGACATGCTGTCAAGGGGGACATTAGGACCTTGGCCCCTTCCTTTCCCTTCCTCTTTGCATCTTGGTCATCCTTTGGTGTGTGGCTTTGCTCCACCAAACATTCCTTACTATAATGCTCTGCTGTATCACTGGCCCGAAGCAACGGGGCCAAGCAACCACAGACTAAACTTCTGAAATTGTGAGCTAAAATCAATCTTTCCTTCATTAGTTGATTTTGCTCAGGAGTTCTGTTACAGTTCAGAAACCTGATTAATATAGAGTGACATACATCGAAGCCAATAAAAGATGCTTTCTATGTACAACATAATTAACTACATGCATAAAAGACATGACTCCCTTTAATGTCAGAGAACTTGTTGGAAGTTTAAATATGTTCTTAGAAGAAAATAAACATGATAACATTTTTATAGATTATGTTACGTTTCTCTGATTCAAAGATGCAGTTGTCCCTCCTATCCACAGGTAATACATTCCAATATTGGCCCCTCACTGATGTTTGAAACTGCAGATAACACCAGACCTGTGTATACTAGAATTTTTCTACAGAGAGATAGCTACAATAAAGCTTAATTTACAAATTAGGCCAGTAAGAGATTAGCAAAAAAATTAGAAACAAAATAGAGCAATTAAAACAACGTACTGCAACACACATCATTTGAAACTTGTGAACGGTTTCTGGAATTTCCATCATGGATAACAGAGACTGTAGGTAGGGGGCACAGCACAGACAAAGCCATGTGGCTAAGCACAGCATGGACAAGGCTTGGCCCTCGAGAAGCAGCTGGCTGTTGCCAACAACCCCCTCTGCATCTCTGGACAAATCACAGGCTTTGGAGTAGCTTTCCTGAATTTCATCTGTTTTCAGGTAGAGAAAAACTTCTTTTACAGTTTAGATAGTCTTATAGTATATTTTTATGAGAAGAGTAGAGCATCATGAAATGCATCCATTCACAGCAACTTAACATGAGAACACACAGCCTGGGAGGGTTCATGTGGGCTTATCACTGAGTTGCCGCCCCCATTAGGCATACTGTTACCAGCATCACTACTAGCAAATACATTGTAAGCATTAAATTAATTCTAGGCTTTGAGGAGAAACCACTAACATGTGAAGTGTGTCTCTTAATACAGAATTATGAACATAAATCAAGAAGTGGGATGCTCTGATCATATACCGCCTGTTTTCACTGCTAGCTTTCCACTGTCAATCAGCTCTCATATCCCAAAACTCTTAGGTGGCCAATGTTTGTTTTGTGCTCTCTTCCCCTTTACATTATAGGTATAACACAGATGAAGAGAATCCACGGTCTGTTTTAGACTCATGAAAAAAAAATTCCTCTGGTGTCTGGGTAATAAAGCTGAGGCAGGACTTTTTAAACCTCAAGCTAGGGGGGTCACAGTCGAGCAAAAGGCTCTGAGTAGTTGCCTGAATCAAAAGATTGGAAGCTGTTTCAAAGAAGGGATAGGAGCACTGCACCCAGAGTCCTATACCAGAGGTGACAGGCAGCAGTAATTTTGCCATTTTTGGAGGACTGACTTCAGTAGGCCACCACAAACTCACATCAGGCTCAGGATCTAGACCCAATGACCCAGATGTTACAGACATTCCATTCAACAAGAAATGCCCCCAGCCCCCGCCTGTGGCCTCAATGGCTGTCCAGTCAACTAAGGTGTACTGATTCCATGCTAACCATTTGGATGACACAATTAGATGGGATCAGTATAGGGTTTACTTAATTTTAAAAGTCTCACATTCTGAAAAAACTTCCCCAGGCCCTAGCACTTCAGGTCTCCATCTTTTACTCTCACTTATGATTGAGCAGAACATTCTACCTGATGGAGATGTCCAAGGAAAGCCTGGGCCTGGGCTGTTGAGATTGCTCCTCCAACAGGCACAGGCTGCTTCTGGAAGTCCAGACCATTGGTTTGTGTGCCTGGAAAGCAAGCGAAATGATTAGAACTACTACAAGAAAAATTTCAAACTGAAGAGAGTAACAGACTTCAGTTACCAATGTAACTGAATGTTCATAAGAACTTACTTTGCATAAGCACTTTTGAAATACCTCCAAGGAGAAGATGGGAATAAAAAAAAAAAAAGAAAATATAGTAAAATGGTTTCTCTTCAGAATATAGGACTACAAGACAAGTTTGTAACATAAACAATGAATTATAGCCATTATGTGGCACTATATCATTCTCACTATTGTAAAGAATGGTAGAGACAGAGTTCCAAAAGAGGCACCAAGCCTCTCTTCTACTCTCATCATACTTGATATTTGGCTTGGACAAAAGAAAAGCACTATGACTTTGCAAGAGCAAGGAGTTACTATTGATTTAAACCCTTTAATGAATGATGCCTCTGATGCCAAAGAAGTTCTTTATCCAGTAAGCACAATGAAAACCAAATAGTTGTACTGATTTCTCCAATTCCAAAGTATGGATTACTCCACACGGTATCCCCCAACCCCACATCCACCCCAGGGATCCAATCCAGGGCCTCATGCATGCCAGGCAAACACTCTAATCACTGACCTACATCCTAGCCAACTATACACATCTATTAGCAAGGGCTCTGCTCTAATTATATTTTTCAAAATGTTTTGCCAGTGCTTTTTAAAAATCTCTTATGCTGTGATTTCATGTTGGAACAGAACTGATTTTATGGAAGGACAGGGCACCCTAACACCCAGAAATATTTTCTCAGGAATATAATACATTGTTTTCAAACTCCTATATCCAGTTATTATTTTTAAAAAGCCAGAATACTTTATACTGAATAAAGCATAACTGACCAGGAGCCTCCAAAGTCTTCTGGTACAAGGACATTTCCTACAACTCCCACACCTCACCTTCCTACCCTTACACAATGTGGCCATGCCCTGGGCAGGCAGGAGAACAGAGCCAGAACCTGACTGCATCACTGTTAAGACCTCTCATTTTTGCCACCACATACCCTAATTTCTTAGGTATACTGCACGACCCGGAAGAGCTGTTTGAGGTCTCCTTAAGATAATCACAAGAGAAATGTGTGTGTGTGTGTGTGTGTGTGTGTGTATACACACACACACACACACACACACACACACACACTTCACTTCCTGAAAAAGTCACAGATCATTTCTTGTGATTTTCTTTCCTAAAGTCTCCCACTTTGGGAAACTTTAGGACTACCTAGACACAAAACAGTTAATGCATTTAAGAGTACAATTGTGTCAATTAATTAGAAACTAGCATGAAACAAATTTTAAAGTAATTAGAGTCACTTCCATAGCCAAATCCAGAAGTTTTACTATTTTAAAGTTGTGTTTTGTCATTAATTGCTGCTTTTCTCTCTATGCAGGAAATCATTACCTACATGAAGATTTTAAGTTGTACACCCTAAGATTATTTAGTCAATCATAACTCAGCAAAACTGGGCGAAAAGACTGTGTACTTTTGGAGAAATCTGTTCAAAACATACTAAATAAGCCAACATGGCTAAAAGATGAGATTAGGAAAACCAGAGCACTTAGAGATTCATTTCAATGAGAAGTCTTCCAGAGCCAACTATTTCACTCTTATGGAGTCAAAATTCTATACACTGGGCTGGGGATGTGGCTCAAATGGTAGCACGCTTGCCTAGCATGCGTGAGGTACTGGGTTCGATTCTCAGCACCACATAAAAATAAAAAAATAAAGACATTGTGTCCACCTAAAAGTAAAAAATATTTTTTAAAAAAATTCTACACCCTGAGTCCACCTTCCAGTTCCCATAAAAACGATGACAAACTCCTTGTAAGTCACAAATCATCACACAACAAGAGACTCGTTTCTGGTATCCCCGGCCAATGCTCTACAGTGGGCTGCTGCTAATCACAGTAGTAGCACTCAGCTGGGGCTCTGCCTGGCGGGGGGGGGGGGGGGGGGGGGGGGGGGGGGATGGGATTAAGGTATGGTCTTTGTACTGTAAACTTCAACATTTTTTACATATTAGGATGTTCTGACATCTTACAAAAACCTTTTGGCTGGAAAGAATCTGTTCTCCTGTCAATTCTTTTTTTTTTTTTTTTTTTAAAGAGGAGAGAGAGGAGAGAGAGAGAGAGAGAGAGAGAGAGAGAGAGAGAGGGAGGGAGGGAGGGAGGGAGGGAGGGAGGGAGGGAGAGAGGGAGAGAGGGAGAGAGGGAGAGAGGGAGGGAGGATTTTTTAATATTTATTTTCTAGTTTTCGGTGGACACAACATCTTTGTCAATTCTAAGAGCCCAAACTGACCAGTCCTGAGCCACATTTGCCCAGACTCTGGAGGCAACACTCCTCTGTCTCAGTCACCCTAGACCAGGTGCCAGGCCACCAGAGAACACTCCATGGGAAACTCAATACAGACAGTGGCCCTAACTTCCCTGCCCTTTTCTTCTCTGGCTCTGGGCCACCTTGGTGTCTTTTTCATGTGAGCCTGAATAGAGTGCCATGCTTTTTATTTTTAGGACCTGTAAGTGTAATAAACTTTGTCTTCCTGAGCCTTTACTGTGACCCTTTTTGTGGCTGTAACTAACTGACCATCTCCTAAAAGAACACAAGACAGTATTCCAAGGCACAAAGGTAACAAGAACACTCAGACAATATCTGAGATCAATACAGAGATGAAGATGCAAAAGCAGATAATTTCTTTCCTTTTTGAGGGGAGGACCAGGAATTGAACCTAGGGGCGCTTAACTACTGAGCCAGATCCCTAGTCCTTTTTAAAAATATTTTGTTTTGAGACAAGTTCTCACAAAGTTGCTTAGGGCCATGCTAAATTGATGACACTGGCCTTGAACTTGAAAAATCTTCCTGGCTCAGCCTCCTGAGCTGAGATTATAGGCCTGCACCACCATGCCTGGCAGACAATTTCTTTTAACAAGGTGCTAAAGCTTCACTGTAAGGTAAGGGTAGAAGTAAATAGATATTACATAGAAATCATTCTTATAAAACTGGACTAAAAGGAATGGAGAGGGGAACAGATGTACCTCCCACTCCTGCCCACAAATGAACTTGAGTGTGAGATGGTAGCAGGAGACAGGGTGTGAGGACAGAAGTCAAGCCATACAAGCCTTGCCTGCCTGGGAGAATAGGGACACTGGTAAAAAGAACCAGGGGGTTGAATTGTTGGGGGGAAAGGTGAATCAGTAAGATGAATAATATAAGACATCTGAGGACTGAGAAATTCAAAAAACATCTAAGAAAAATGGCCCTGAAGGCATTTAGAAATGACAGGTCAGGGCTAAAAATTCTGTAAGGTTGTCACCTAAAACAGTATTACTGAACTAAATCTCCAGAGATCTTAGTTCAGAGCTTCTAGAAACCTTAAGTGAACAAGGCTAGTTAGTGGAAGGGCTAAGTTACAATGACCAGGTCCTTGGATTCTGCCTAGTTATTCACATCAAAGTGATAGTTAAATTAAGAGAGAAGAGATGGGGTGTAACCAGTGGTGGAGTGCTCACCTGGCATGTGAGGCCCTGGGCTCACTCCACAGCATTGCATGCATGCAGAGAGAGAGAGAGAGAGAGAGAGAGAGAGAGAGAGAGAGAGAGAGAGAGAGAGATAGATCAATAAAGAATGGGTACAAATAAGAGTAGACTAAAGATGAGGGTACCTATATTAGGAGCCAGAAAGACAAAGAGCCAGAGAAGGACCAGTTAGAGCAGAAAAAACATTCAAGACTAGTCTCGGGAGCAGGAAGAAAAAGCTACAAGGAAGACATAATTTAATTAATGTCAAGTGGTACAGGGCACTGAAAAAGAAATTAATTTGAAGAAAATAGAGAAAAGGCAATAATACAGCTAAAACCAATAATTGATGAAACAGGGGAAAACATAATAGAAAGACATCAACTTAACTTACAAATTTCTGGTTAGATGAAATGAGAAAATGAGAGAAAGAGCAAGTAAAAAATTCAAGGATTAAGAAAAGGTCAATAAAATACTACAGTACTATTAATTAAAATGCATTCTGCAGTCATATATAACAAATTAGAATAAATAAATTTTTAAAAAAGACAATACTACAGATAACAAAAGATAAGGAGTATCATAAACCACTTCATGCTAATAAAATTAAAACAGAAATGGAAACCAGGAGCAGTGGCATACACCTGTAATTCCAGCAACTCAGGAGGCTGAGGAACTAAGCAATTTAGGGAGACCCTGTCTCAAAAACAAAAACAAAACCCCAAAACAAAACCTAAAAAACTTAGAAATTAACTCTCCAGAAAACATAAGAGTGACTCAAGAAATAGAAAATCCAGAGTCCCACAGCATTTATAGAAACTGGATTAGTAGGTAAAAATCTGAAAAAGAGAATACAAAGCTTATACAATTTGAGTATCTAAGGGTGCTTCAAATTCAAGGAACATGTAATTCCAGTGTTTCACAAACTTTTCTAGAGAACAATAACAAAACAAAATAAGAAATACTTCCTAATTCACTTAATGAGGCGAAATAACTTTAACCAGAAAAAAATACAAAAAAGAAAAAATAATACAAACTAGTTCAATTAATAAACACATATGGTAAAATCTTAACAGCAATAGCAAACCTTATAATAACCTTATAAAGATAATACATTATGTGTAAAGTGGGCTATTCCAGGAATACAAGGTTGGCTTGTGGTTTTTTTAAACAAACAAACAAATAAAAAATGAATAGGATTCACCAAATTTACTAATGGGGGAGGGAGAGTGGGAGGTGGCAGAAGCAAAGGGGTGGATTATAGCGTCATCTCAAAGGATGCAAAAGATACTCAGATAAAATGCAATATCCACTAAAAACTCAAGGTACAGGAATATAAATTTTCTCAACTTTATACTATGAAGCAACGCAAATAAACAAATGAATCTGAGGTGATAGCCAAACACCGAAAGCCACTAAGGTCAGCGTGCTAAGGCCACCTCCACAGCCACCACAAGAGGGGCTTTGCCAGCACAAGCAGCAGGGAAGGAGACATCTGGGCTGGAAAAGTCACTCTTCTTGGGTGGTCTGATTGCAGATGTGGAACATCTCAAGGACAATAATACTGTCACAGAAGCCCAAGTCTAACAAGGTGCAGCACAGAAGTCCATTGCAAAGCTGCCTTTGTCTAGGCCGAATGAAAAAACTTCAAGAGTTTATGTATAATACTTATGGAGTTCTGGGAATAAATATAACAAAGTACAGCAAGTTCTATAAGTAAAACATTATAAAGCTTTACCTAGACACGATAAAGAAGACAAATGTGTGGTACAGGAAGTCTCAACCTTGTAAATAGGTCAGTTCTCCCCCAAATTACCTATAGATTCAGAGAAATTTAATATTACGATTCCAACAAGTCATCTTCTGTCTTCTTTTCTCTCTTTTTCTGAACAGAGGGGTAGCTGATTCTAAAATTTAAATAGAAAGGCAAAGGACCAAAATCTTATTAAAACCTAGAGGGACTTTCATGATCAGTTGATTGAGACTTACTAAGAAACACTATTTTAGTTAGCTTTTGCTCTGTGGTGACTAAATGATCCACCCAGAACGTATGTAAAGGAGGAAAAGTTTATTTAGGGCACACATTTTCAGAGATCTCAATCCACAGAAGGATGGCTCCATTCAAGGTGAGCCTGAACATAATGGGGGAAGCATGTGGCAGAAGGAAGCAGCTCACATGGTGATCCGAAGCAGGAGGGCGGGGGACGAGGAGACTCCACTCTCCATATACAATATAGACATGCCCCCAATGGACCACTTCCTCCAGCCATACCCCATCTGCCTCCAGCCCCCACTCAGTTAATCCCATCGCGGATTATTCACTGATTGGGTTAAGACTCTTACAACCCAATCATTTCTCCTCTGAACTTTCATGCTTTGTCTCACATGTGAGCTTTTGAGGGATACCTCACATCCAAACCATAACTGACAGCAATAATCATGAGTGCAGGGATAAACAAATAAACCAGAGTCCAGAAACAGCTACAGCTGAAACAAGACAGAGGTGAGGAAAGGGTGAGCTATGACCCATCAGTGAGGAAAGGATGGAGTTTTCAATAAATAGGTAACTAAGTATCCATTTTGGGGGAAAAAGTAAGAAAGAAAGAGAAAGAAAGATTCAGAAGGATTAAAGGCTGAAACGTGATATGCAACACTATGATATTTTAAGAAAACCACACAAGAGAATATCACTGGGACCTTGGGAAAGGGTTTTTCTATCAGGCCCCCAAAGAGAAAGGACAAATTTATCTGCTTTAAAATTGAAGGCTCTGTTCATCAAAGGGTACAAAAATGATTGGAAAGGAGAAAATACTTGCAATCCATGCAAACAACAAGGGTTAATTAGTGTTCGGAATACACAAAGAACTCCTATGAATCAATAAGAAAAAGTCAACTCAATAGAAAAAGTGGGCCAAAAAAAAAAAAGATGAATAGGAATTTCACAAAAGAAACACAAATGGCCTATAAACACAACAGGCAAGAAGATGTTCAATGTCCTTGGAAATTAAGGAAATGCAAATTAAAATCCCAATAAGATATCATTTTTACTTGTAATTGTTGGATATGAGCCCCCCATTACTGCTAAACTCCCGTGTGAATGCAGGAACATCCAGAAGCGAGATGACTGGATTGTGAGTGCTATAGCCTATCAGTCCACGCTGGGTCCAAGGGACCGACTGGTGGTGACTCTAGACAGTTGGGGCTGGAGGAGGCAGTCCACAGCTGAGCAGCTTTCCTCCCCTGGGTCTTTCCCCCATAATTTGTTGCTTCATCTCAGATGCAGAGCAAATGGAGGCGGCTGTCTATGTGCAGAGACCTCTGACACCATGAAACTTTTGTTCCTCTAAGTCGTTCTCATCAGGTATCCTGGGCAACAGCAGTGCTAAAGCTGAGTAAAACAACATCCAATAAATTGGCTAAAATTACAAAGCTGGTTAATATGAACTTCTGGCAAGACTGAAATTCTCCTTCGTTGTTGGGAGCAATAGAAATCAGTCTTTGGGAGTCTGGTTGGCAGTCTTGGGTAACACCAGAAGTTCAGCAATTACACTATTAAGAAAATACTTGAGACTTTTTCACATATGTGAAATAAGTACAAAATTATTTATAGCAATACTGTTCTTAATAGCAAAACGTGTGCCCTAAATAAACATTTCCTCCTTTACAGAGGAAATACCCAAATGTTCATCTATAATAGAATGGACAGGAAAATTGTGAAATATTCATATAATGGGATCCTACAGCAGTGAAAATGAATCACAGATAAACATACTAACACAGATCTCAAAAACATCATAATCCAGCCACAGACTATAAACAGTATGACTCAATTTATAAATGGATATAGGCAAATCTAAGTAATGCATTATTTGAGGATAAATACACAGATGGGGAAAAAAAAATGAAAGAGATGACCACTGACAGTAAGTTTAGGACAGGGATTACCCTTGGGGGAGAAGAATGAAGTGTTACCAGGCAGACCTCCAGAGAACTTCTGAGCAGTGATCACATTCTATTTCTTGGCCAGAGTGGCAGATACACAAGTGCTTCAACAATACATACATGTTAAGAAAACATCCATGTCACATATACAATGTAATGTCACACACACATATTCATTGTTTTATATAAAATAACAAAATAAAGACATCAAGATTGACAAAACAGTACATGAAAATTTTAGGTCCACATCCAGACTTCCAGGAACCAAGGGAAAAGCCAAGGTAGGGGGTGATGGCATGACTTCCTTCAGCCAGGCCAGTCAGTCAGGGAGCGTGGGAGCCTGAGGATGGCAGTTCAAAGGCATAGGTGGAGAGGACACGGGAACCTGAGCACACTTAGGAGACCGAGACACTGAAGGTGTAAGGGATACAGGGGGCTAAAAGGTGGGGCAGGAACCTAAAGGGTATGAGAAGGGACTCAATTATGAGTGAGAAGCAGAGGATTACCAATGGAAAAGAAGAATTTTCCTCAGCCAGAGGCAAAAGAAAAGGAGGTGGGTAAAACAAACCCAGTGAAGAAGGAGGTAGTGGGCTTCAATTAGACAGCTAGAGTTTCTCCAGTAATCAGAGGGTAGTCACTTCCAAAACACAGAAACAGCAAAGCAAATAGAAAATATTTGGGCATATGCAATGATGTATATGACAGGGAATGAAATGAGGTGACTCCCAGGACAGTCCTGGTTATAACAAGGGTCCAGCTAAGACCGACTTTCATGGATTAGAGAACTAGAAAGTCCTCATCTGCTCCCTGTGTGAACAGATCACATTGACTCAGCTCTGCACAGGTTTTAGGTATTTAAACAGCAGCCCGAATGCCTCTGTCCTTGTTCCCAGCTTTCTAACACAGCAGCAATAGTTTATATCTCCCAATTATTACAAAAACACATTTGGAACCTCTCCACCCTTGGGGGAAAGGAAGAAGAGAAATAAAATTGAGCTAACAGAATAGGTAAATCACAAACAACTATGCTTGGTCAAAGACGACAAACTCAAAAGGCTACAATGGATGATATTATAGGACATTTCAGAAGAGGTAAAAGTGGAAGGGAGTATTTTAAAAAGAACTAGCCAACTCCTTATTTTACAAATAAGAAAGCAAAGAAATACTTCCATGGTGCCTACCTTTACCATTCCCCTTCTTCAGCACTTGCTTGCTTCCCTACACACCACAATTTCTGTTACAACCACTTTAAAGAACACTAGTAACTCCTACTGTCAAATCCAAGAGTTCTGACCTCTTGACCACACTGAATACTAACTTCATGAACTCCCTGTCTGGTTCACTTCTGATCTCTATAGTTTTTCTTTCTAATTCAACATGAGCACTGCTCAACAACTTTCTGTGATGCGTACCTGGTATCCAACAGGGCAGCCACTGGCCCACACAAGGCCACCAGGAACTAAACATAACTTAGCCAGTGTGATTAAGGAGCTAGTTTTAATTTCATGTTTTCCTAGTGACAGTGCACAACTCCCTTTGGTCTGCCAGCCCTGGCCTGGAGAGTCTGAAGCTCTTTCCATAGCCTCCCCAATGCCTCTGCAGTAATGCAGACCTCTCTTTGCATGAACACATCTCTACCTCCCACACCATCACCTGCAGTGCCACAAGGCACCACTTCAGAACTGAAGTGTGCCACCTCACTGCCAAGTCCGCTCTCCCCAGAGAATGACACCATATCCAGCTCACCCCACACCAAGCACAGGCATTCATTTTGCATTATGTCTATTCCCTCTTCCTTTTCTTACCCACCCTTAGTCTCTTCCCCCCAATGGCTCATTATATTTGACCCCCAATTTCTACTACTGCTGCTCTAGGCTAGGATGCTTTGGAATGGATCTAACTGAATGAGTAACAGAATATAGTTTTTTGCTTCAAGCCAAGATGTAAAGTGTAACAGGGCTAGAAAATTCTTTTATATAAAAATTCTTTTATTCCTGTTGGGAAAAAATTATGACAAGAGCAACATGACACAAAAGTCAGCTGCCCTCTAAGAGAAGAAAGAGAAAATTATAGACAATCTCTAATAATTTGTGCATAAAGCAGTCTTTTAGAAACAGATCCTCTCATTAGTGTTCCACATTCATATACTAGTAATGAATAAAAGTAGATACTACTTTTAAAATTTAAAATTTATTATTAGGTTATTGCTGGCAATAGGATCAACTGATCACTCTCTCATTTAACAAAGGTATAATCATACTTCAGGTGGTACTTTTTACTATCCTTACAGGTTTAGTGATTATAGCTCCCTTTCCCCCTTCTATACTTAAAAACTAACCAACCAACCACATGCACCAGGGCCATATTTTCAACAAGCGGTGGCCAAAACCTGTTAACAAACGTACAACTCCTATCAACTCAAACCCTGGAGGAAGGCCTACCTTTCTGATGTGCGTTCTGACACCTGATGAACTCTTCACTGTGCTCTTGAGGTCCTCTGGGAGTGGTCAGCTACTGTCAGTGGCCCCTGGAATTACCCATTATTGAAAACGTCCCTGTGAAGGACTCCAAAAAATTTGGTATTGGGATTTCTACCCTCAGGCTTATAGGAGCATCTTACTCAGTGCAGAATGAAAGCCACAGTAAATTATGTATAAACATTAAGATTATGATGATAATGAAAGAAATGGCCTCTAAGTAAATGTAAGTTTCAAGGGAAGCTAGTCCTTCAGAATCTGAAGTCTGCCATTGCTCTACTCTGGTTTGATGAGATTTTTACCTGAGGCCTGTTCTCTAGTGATTTTCAGATGTTACTCCTGAAAACGCTTGTATTTTCAGGCACATTTTTGGAAATGTTTCCAAAGTGCCAGTTCAAGACATCAAATTATTAAGAAGAATACTAGCTTATTTACTGGGACCCTGGTCTTCAGGATCCTTTCTCCTCATTCTGGAGAAAATGACCTCTGATCATTCTCTTTATGAATATAATTTACTAATTTCAGCCATGGTATTAGTAAATTCCACAAGACAAACATCACTGGTTACTAAGAACTTCTCATGAATGATATTTTTGTAATACTACTTCATAAATGCACATTAGTTTACATTAATAAATTTCTTTGGCCTTTTCATTTGCCCAAAAAATCTTACCATTAATCTCTGGATCGGGGGTGGAGGGAGGGAAGACCTCTGGATAGAAAATGAAGTAAAACAGGACAGGATATGGAAGTCTTACATCTATCATAATTCAGGTGGGAAAAGAGTAGAGTTAACCGACTAGAAAGTCAGTAACTTAACAGGTTCACTGCTTTACAAGAAAATAAGTTTTCATATTTCAAAACCTATATTATCAGAAAAAAATTACATAAAACTTGATATTTAAAAACAGGTCCTTTTTACCTTCCTTCATTATCAAAACTAAGTCTAAAAAGCCCAGGTAAATTTATAAAAACAATGAGCTGGAGGAAAGAGCAGTGGCTGCACTGCAGGGGAGGACCGGGAATGGTCACTGGTTCTGAGGATGGCTGACCGAGGACGTGTCTGGGCATCAAGGCACAACAGCAGCACCCTGAAGGAATGGGAGACCTCAGGACGCAGCTGGCGGCTCTCCCTCCCTAACTGGACTCCTGCTGCTTCCAAGGATCAAACCCTGCCCATCACCATCTCATTTAAATGCTACCCTCAAGGCACACTGGAGGCTCTACCTTCTTCAAACCCTTCCCTGGTCCTCCAAGTCAGAAACAGTTTCTCCCTACAGTGGATTCTTATATACCTTTTATGAAACTTCTCAATTTCTGCTGTATTCTCAAACATCTACAACATTAATTTCTCGAGAACAAAATCACTATCTTATTCAAGGTTTAGTACTTCCACTAAGTACACTAGGGCAGACTGGGCACTGGAGACAAAAACAAGTCTTCCATTCTTCCCTACTGTAGAAAAAGGGTGCACATTTTTTTGAAAATTTTTTTTAGTTGTAGATGGACACAAAACCTTTTATTTATTTATTTTTACGTGGTGCTGAGGATTGAACGTGCTAGGTGAGTGCTCCACCTCTGAGCTACAACCCCAGCTCAGGGTGCACATTTTTTCATTCTCAAAATTTATCCTCATTCTGCACTTCCTTTATCACAGCCTTTCCTCTGTCAGTTAGGTTTCTTCCTTCTCTTCACCCATGATGGTTCCTTCCACCAACATACTCAAATTTCCCCCACTGACCAACATATTGCACCCCTCCATATCTGCTCTTGAACTACCTACCACCACCTAGCCAGAATCAGTGGGCTGCTAACCCTTTGAAGACTGAAAGAGGCTGGTCTTTTTGCACTGGACCTAATAACACTAACTATGATATGGTACATACAGAAGACACAAACCTGAACAAGTCTAAACTACAGATTTTCTGTGAACACATAGGGTCATCTGACTAAAATACACTCACTGTTAATATTGGTTTTGAATCATGAAAACTTATTTTCTTGTAAAGCAGTGTACCTTGTTAAGTCACTGACTTTCTAGTCGGTTAACTCTACCTCTTTTCCCACCTGAATTATGATAGATATAAGATTTACTTTTTAAAATAAATCATAGAGAAAGACAAACAAGCATAATGCCAACATAATCTTAAATAATTTTTAAGATCATTCTCCTTAAAATCTCACAAGTCAATATCATAATAATTATAAACATTCGAGAAAAGATGATCAACACAAGTATTCTGAATCCAGAAAATATCAGATTTCAATATGGCAATGGAACTTAAACATTAGAGAAACAGATAATTAAGACTTCTGTTGCTCTCAAGTGAATGTAAAGACCCATAAAGTGGAAGTAATTTATAACTTTACTAAAGCAGCAAATGCCCCAGTAAACAAATGGGAAGTAAGCTACTCTAGTTCAGAGTTGATGGCTGATCATGTCACATTTGATCCAGCTACCTGTTATTGCATTAGCAAAAGCTCTTTTAAAAACAAAACAAAACAAAACAAAAACAATAATAATGTACTTTCTTTGTAAGGAGGAAATCAAGTTCCACTAGTGGTGTTGGGAATAAGGACTTATATGAAAGTGCCAGCTCTTAGCTCCCCCTTATCTAAACAGATAATGCTCAGCTCCATAATGAGAACAAGTCTGTCAAGCACCGAATATGATAAGAGGCAAGAAATTCACAAGACTGTTTCAAGGAGTGCTGCAGCCAGGAGTTATCTCAGAGCTGTGGAAATGGTTTAGGACTGAATGAATACAAAGTATGGCTTAAATTTTCATTTTTATTTTGTTACACTTCATGGGGAAAAATCATATTCAGGGTACAAATACTCTATTTCCTAGTTGCTTTGGTGTCTCAATTTCCTAGTCCCTGAAATAACATATAACTTGTCATAAGAACTGCTATCGGGAATGTGTACAGTGCTTAGGATTTTCTAAAACAAGCCACCGGGTTTTATTATAGTTTGTAGCTGCTCAATAAGACATGGCAGGCACTGAAACTGTGATGTTAAAGCAAATATGGGGATTCCTTTTTTTTTTTTAATTAGTTGCTCATGACAATACAATGATCTTGACATATCATACATTTAGCCAATCCCTAAAAACCAAATGCCGAGTGTCTTCTTTGATATAAGAGGGGTGACTCAAAATAGAGAAGGGAGGAAGAGCATGACAAATATGGGCATTCTAATGAGGCCCATATAGTGAATATTTTAAGTATTCTCCAATCCTTCTGTCAGTCTGTTTCTATTCCCTTGACAGAAAAACAGGGTCTTGTCTTTGAAGCTATTCTTTAGCCAAGTGTGTCCCACCCACTCTCCTCTGACCTCCTAGTGTGATCAACAGCATTTTTTCTCTCTGCAAAGGTATGTACCTTTGGCTGTGGCCAAAGTACCCACACTGGCACAGGCACCAATGCCCCAACACACAGGAAGATGGGGCAAAAACAGGGTTGGAGGAATAACAGGAAGGAGACTGTGGCTGATGATTCAGGAAGAATTCAATGGTACCCCCCATACCCCTTCTCAGGAACCTAAAGCAGTCTACCGCACTTTTCGGTCAGAGTGACAGGAGACACCTTTAATGTAACCCAGTTGCACATGTTAACTTTACAGCTCAGTTCACACAAAGAGGTAGAAACATTTTAGAGATGACAAGGTTAATAGGTGTCTCCAGGTATAGGATAGCCTATAGTAGAAACCACACAGGCAGGAACATTGGTTCAACCCACCCATCTACCACGAATTAAAAAGTTTTGTGGCCAATAGAGGCAGAAAACAGTTTCAAGGGTGCCTCATTCTTGCCATCTCCCAGAGTCAGGCACATTTTTTAAAAAAACAGCCAAAGAGGGAGGTCTCTCTGCAAGTGGAAACCTGTCTCTCTAGAAATGCCACCTCCTGTGCATCCTACCCATGGTACTCTTTTCAATGCAGCCTAATACTTGGAATCCAAGCTCTTCCAGAAATGGGAGTCTCTGCACATCTCCAGCAGATGATAAAGATACATAGCCAAATGTCCCCTGAGCAATATACTGACTTAACAAGAGTATGGGCTGCGGAGACCAACATTCTTTTAATGGATTCACCTTTCTCTCATGGGGCTTGAGTTTTCTCATTTATATGATAATGATAATTAATTTTCTCTTGATCAAAGGTTTAATCGTGTGTAAATTTTAAAAAATGAAATAAAAGAATGTATTAGAAATGAGTGTGTTTATAACTACTTAACAAAATATGGACTTTTTAACATAACTTATAACGAATATGGGGTGGATGAGATTTACTATTCTGATCAACGTCTATAACAAGCGACACTCTGAACAGCACGATCACGGTGCAGCTGGCACTATGCTTCACACTTCACGAACTTTCTCTCATCTAATACTCCTAATGACCTATGAAACATTCCCATTGAATAATTGAATAAATTCAGTCTCAAAACGATTGGGGAAATTGCCTAAAGTCACACAGTCATTAAGTGGTAAATCCATAATTCATACCCTGAACTATCTGACCCAAACAACTATTCCCATAACGATTCTGTAGTTTCTGATAGATGGAAGCAGAAAGATAAAGCAATCTGCAGAAGAAAGTTAGATAATATTAAACAACTGCACTTGGTGCAACTACTAAATAATATTTGACAACTCAATGTGCAAACTGTTCTGTACAAGCCAAATATATGTCCAAGTGAAGTGGCAAGTTTCTTCTATCAGCTCTATCTCATCTAATTAAAAAGCTAGATCAGAGACTACTTCTTACCTGTAGCGTCATCTCCACTCTCCATCGACGGTTTACTGGTTTCTGACGGATTGTTCATTCTTGAGTCTGTAATAAAGCAGAGGGGAATACGATTTTTAACTCAGAGTAAAGATGGGCTAAGAAGGCACCCCTCCCCCACCAAAAAAAAAAAAAGAAAAGAAAAGAAAAAGGAAAAGGGTTAACTAATGTCACATTCATACAGTTAGTTCAGGGACATATCAAGCTAAACGTTACAAACTGTAATAGAAGTAACCTGAAAGAAATTCAGGATCCCTGGGATCCTGATGGCAACCACAAATAAATTACCTTTCTAAAGAATTTTAATATGGATAATAGATGGGGTAGTAACTCAAAAGAAAATACGTCTAAGAAAAATATACTTCTTCCCTTCCTCAACCAAACTAATCTAAGTCAAAGTAATATTAGGTCAAATATATACCTCAAGCAAAAACCGGTACAAAAGTTATACCAGCAGACACAACAGAAATCTCTAAATTAGACTTCAAGACTGAATTGTAACCATGTCCACTTAGAATCTTATCACCCAGACATCTCAAATGAACCTGCTAATTTGAGTTTACTTCTTTCAGTGCTATCTATGTAAACAAGTTCGTTTCCACCAGGATTTTCACCAAGCTGTATAAAATAGTGTCCTAGAAAACACGCAGGAGAGGAGTCAAGAACAACACTGTTATTCTACCTCTTTAAAAGGGATTTTTTTAAAAAAGTAAACATCTTGTTCTATATCTACTGCAAACTAAAACTTGGAATATTTACAATCAAAGAAGTTTATTAACAAAAAAGTTCTACTTTTTCCAACTATTTAACTGTAGTTATTAGAGAAGAATAAACACTTCAACTAGGAATGACAGCATTGATTTGAAGTCCTGACCATGTGTCCATTAAGCTGCAGCATCCACATGCACAAAGTGCTAAGGAAAAAAAGATCAAGAGCCCTTTTTTGATAAAATTTCATATCCAATCTACAGGCTATGTAACAGCCTCTCAAACTGTAAGCTTTTGTGCCTGTTTGTCTTTTGGGCTTAGACGGTATAGTGTATCCTTGGTTTGTTCTATAGATATTTAAAAGCATAAAGTTTGTGTCTGTGGTCATAAATGAGGACAGTTCTACAACTTCCTTTCCCCACTGTCCAGAAAATTTTAAATATCATCTGAAAGCATACTAAGGTTTGAAAGAAACAGGTGTGCGACTTAGTGAAAAACAGCTTTCTGAATGACTTACCCAACTCTTATGAAAGTTAACAAAGATCACAAGTTTAACAGAAATGCCATTAGGAATGCAAATGGCTTAATGCTTCTCTTAGAATGTATTTTAAAGGAAAGTAGAAAAAATAATAAATAAGTTAACATTGATAAAAAGGGTAACGATTTCCCACATATAGGGACATCATAGAAACAAAGCAAGCACAAATCGTTGACTCACGAGCCTGACCCTGCATAATTCATGTCCTTATTTCCACATTTATAAGTTAAAAATTATGTCACAGGTATTTTATGTGAATCTCCTAAGGACCAATCACTGAATTGTCAAAGAGTTTCAAGGGCATTTAATGAAATTACTTCAAACATACCAAAGAGAATAAAACAATAAAATTCTGATTAACTGCAACAACAATGATAAGACTATTTCAATGATATTGACTGTTAGTTGAAAGTAGTAGACATAATTTCTAATTCAACAATAAATGTTAAAAAATCTCAAAAAGGTATTTTCCTTTTGTTTCTTGAGTTTCCAACTTAGTAAATGTAAAAGAGTAAAAACAAGTAAATTCTTCTTTGACATCTGAAATCATCTTCTCTCTAGCCAGTATAAAAAATTCACGTCTACGCCCCTGAGCTGACTAGACACAGTGAGACCAACACGAAGTCTACAGGCTGCTCCTGAATTCCTGACATCCATGTACTGCTCATCACGTGCCCTTTAGATGGGGATTTTTATTGTGGGGGACCATGTAACTACTACCTTGGGTTCAGGCCATGCCTTCTGCATAAGAATTCATCCATCTTCAGAATGATCAATTTATTTTCCCTTGGCAACTGGGAAGGTGACGGAAGTAGCCTCAATTTTCAAGTAGGGAAAATGACACACAGGAAAAGAAAAATCATCAGCAGAAGTTTTAAACTTAAGGTATCCAACTCCAGGAGTTTCTATCCCCTGACTTTTCTGGTGACTACAATAACCTAAAAAGGTTTTATTAATACTATAGAGAAATAAACAAAACTCCACACAAAATATGGCCACCAGGAGCCACCATCTGCCTCAATACCAGAATGCCTCTATCTATTTTAAATCTCAGTCAACCAAAGGCGGTGTATACATTAAAATTAAAGTAGGATACCTCCCTCTCTAAAGGCTTGCTTGTCTATAGGGAAAACTCTTTTAAGATAAGCTTTCCAATACTTAAAACCATAGTTTTCTACTAAAGATAGTTGGTTTCAACACAAAAATAAGGACTAATCTTGGAATTTTAAAAGTTCATAATGTCTAAAATTTGGAAATGGGTCAATACATAAGGTGCAGTCAACACTACAATGTTGCAATAGTATGTACGGAAACAATTCTAGAGGTGGCTCCACTTCATTTTTCACTGATACTAGGTTTGCAAAAATTTTATTAATATGTTCATTTTATATTAGTTAGGTACAGTTCAAACCTTGTTTCTGATTTTAAAACGTTTTTTAGAATTTATATTAAATGCTTTCCACAGAAGTCCCCCAAAAGTAAAAAACATCTCCATTGAGGTCAAATTCTCAATCCACACTATTTATTCAAAGTACCCTCGGAACCAGAAGAGCCAACATAGGGAGGGACCACAGCTCACTCAAGCACACATAGTGCTTTGCAAATGCTTTCCTTCTTCCCCACTCAACCACCTCTCCCCCCTCCCTTGCCTTGGCTGCATGTGATTAAGCATTTAAGCATAGTCAACCCCTCACATGCTATTTCCATATTAAAGCTTCTAAGAAAGAACTGTGCTGGTACCCACCTAGAACACAGTCACTGCAGTCCAGCATCGCTGTGAAGTCTTCTAGAGGTGTGGACAATCCAAAGCAAGCAAGAAACAGGTAGCGGTCTGGGGTGGGGGAAAGAAGGTAGTACTATTTCTAACAAATCTGCACCATGTTCTTCAGAGAACAGGGTGGGGAGTGGAAAGTGGATTAACAGGAGAAGCAAAATACAACTTCAGTTACACCATAGCAATCTTCAGCTGAATAAGGAAACTTCAGTTGCTCAGAGGAGTTTTAGTCTCTCCTACCAGCTAGGACTGACATTGTCAAGGCAACTGAAGCATGAAAAGTTCCCCTTTTTGTAATAAAATAGAAACAAAGATTGCAGCTGGCAGTTTCCATAATGAAGCTTAATCAGTATGCGCGTGATTAGGGCCTTATGCAAATCTCTCCTCGTTAGCACAGCAGCCAGCACTTTGAAGTCCAGGAACAATTCATTTACAGAATACACTGAAAGCACTCCCTGCATAATTTAAATCATTGCATAAATATTTATCAGCTCATTTGCATATTAATTGGCAGTGCATGAAGGGAAAAATTATCTCCTGAGTGCCAGCATAATAATTAGGAGGATAAAATGTGATTTCTTCCAATGGTCTGGCTTCTTGGACTTAACTTGAGATAGTACCAAGGGAGAAGGGAGGGACAGGAGACAGAGTTCTGTTAAAATGCCACTGAAATGACACGTACAAATTAGAAACAACTCTACAGACTTAAGCACCTTTAATCTTATTCCTGCTGGCAACAATGACTTCAGTAATAAGAGGATTTGCAAAAAGCTTTTCCACACAATCCAAATAATCCCAAGGAAACAATTAGCAAGGTAGAAGCAGAACCCAGGGCTGTCAAGATGGTGCCATTCTACTGATAGGGAATTTTCCAGTTATTAACACACAGTCAGGAGAAAGTCCTACTTAGAACATGGCAACAGTACAAATGTGGAAGCAGGACAGAGTGTATGAAAGTATCTTTGAGGGTATGGAACTCATTATTTGCAAATCTTTTTATACTACCAAATTAACAGAAGAGATTAGTGGAATGCCACAAATTAAGCAGTGTCCTTTCTCTCATGAAAACCAATCTCATGTGAAAGAAGGCAGTATGCTACTCAAGAGTACAGATCTTCAGCAAAAGGGCTAAGCAAACTATGGAATTACTCAGTATTTTCAAGTAAATTTCACTTGATGGATCTCTCCCTTCCTTTCTACATCCTTATCAAACAAGGCTGATTCAATTTACAAGGTAAATGATCAACATAAAACCTTTTGGGCGTTACACAATAATGTTATATCCTAATCATCACAGACAATTCAGGAGAAGGTTTATAAAAAGTCCATAAAGCATTATTACCCATTTTAAGAATAAGGAAATAGGTACAGAGAACTAAAACCCTTTTTATGCAATATTACATTAATAATTTGAGGTCAGGGTTTAAAATGAGATTTTGCTAGTTTCAAACTCAGGGTTCTTGACTTTTACCATACAGTGTGGCTAAGGAACATGTTCAGGGGCCACACTAGAATTTTTGTGTAATGAGGAAGCAGACTAGTCACTTGTGGCCAAGGCACTGTGCTCCACAGTCAGGTGTGCACAGACACATGTAAAAGGGCCCTGGATAGAGTTCTCAAGGGGAGCAGCCCACTATGACCTGCTTTTTTAAATTTAGAAATCCTCTTCAAGCATGCCAAACATCTAACTTTTAAAATATGCATATAGCTTTCCTGAACATTAAGGATGAAATTAAATTTCACATGCATACAAGGAAATGAAAAAGATTTTTTTTAAAAAATCAGGAGCCTTTAAAAATATTTCCTTGAAACTCAGTAACTTAGAAACAAAAATCTTTCTTAGATAAACATTCTACTTATCTTGCTAGTTTTTCTCTTTTACAGAATCACAAAATGCTTAATAGAGTAGGGGAGAAACTTAACACCACCACTTAGTTCCCGTGACACCTCTTGAAGCTCCTTCCCTCTGGAGTCGGAATGTACTCATCTCTAACATGCTGAGAAGGTTGCTATGGGGTAAGTGTGCTCATGCTTCTCAGTCTAGAGTAAGAGACAGCTGCACAAGGAGACACTTGAAAAACATGGGACAGCTTTTAAAAATCATCACTTTTGTTCATGAAGAATTCACACCACTTTGTATCAAAATAAGCAACAATGTATCACAGAACAGAAAACACATTTTGAATGAGGTAGACTGTGTAAGGCATGGTGAGAAAAGGTGAGGTGCAATGATGACAGAGAACACAGCAGCACTAACACCGGTCCTATTCCTCCTCTGACCCTGACCGCCTGTACTACTTACAGAATTGCACCACCATTCATCATCTGCACTTTTGTACTTTGCACAGTGACACCTTCAACGCACCCTTTCTTTGCCAATTTGGTCTTTCATCTTTAGACAGGGATGGCTTGGGCCTAGAGTCAATCAATGTGTTTGCTGATTGGTACCCCACAGATACAGTACCTTGGTGGCATAGTTACCAGCCACAACAGACCAAGAGAGTCCCACAGGGCCTCTGCACTGCAAGAAGGCCAAAGCTTACACAAGCCACTGTCCAGAGTGGGACTCTGCTCACCTTCACTATAGGCAGCTGACTCTGCTACAGTGGGATGTTCAGAAAAAGCCCTTCCTGCTACACTTGATGCAGGCACCCTGCGAGTTCTAGAGGGTATACAAAAATATACTTTTGTATTTCAAATACAAAAGTCTGTCCCGGCCTCTACAGATGGACTAGGGACTTGGGGAGAGATGGCTACCATCTTTCCCCTGATTTCTCCAACTACAGCCCATTCATATCCAATAGAAAAGGATAGATAACTCTGGCCACAAAGTCAAAAGTTCATTTCATTTGTCCTCCGAAATATCAACAAAGAATCAACCAGATTAAAACTAAACCCAAAAGAAAAAAGCAAAACCACTTCTTTAAGGAACAACAACAAAAAATTCTGAAATGTCTGTGGGTCATTCACACTTCAGCATGAACTGATCCCACCCAACTGCCTTCCTTCAACACTGGGTTTCCACTGGAGAAGAGACCAATAAATACTCAATTAAAACAGCTTCAGGTAATTTCGACTAAGAGAGGGAGGTGAAGGAATGGGGTGCACAGAATGCACAAAGAACAGGAAATGGTTGTACAGACATGTGAAAAGGAGTTGAAAGGGCAGAGTTCAAAGTCAAATATTTCAAAATTATGTCTAAAATTTGCCTTCCTTTTCCCCTAATAGGGGGAAAGCATGTTCTTTGAAGACCTAGAATTCATGGTTATTTTTTTTTTTTTAAAGAGAGAGAGAGAGAGAATTTTTTTTTAATATTTATTTTTTGGCAGACACAACATCTTTATATGTGGTGCTGAGAATTGAACCCGGGCTGCACGCATGCCAGGCAAGCATGCTACCGCTTGAGCCACATCTCCAGCCCAGAATTCATGGTTATTAATACTAAAATAATTCTACACTCATGAACAAAGTTTTGGGCTAGTCTAGATCTCACTAGAAAAGAAAATGAGGGCAATAACAACCAAATTACAAACTAGGGTTTGAAAACACCTTCTGTGTGTGAGTTAACTGAGACGGGCTTGTACTCTCCCTTACTAAACCATCAGCATCCACCCTGGTCATGCTCCAGAAGAACAGCTGTTTGTACACACTGTTCTGTATTGACTGCTCCTGGTCCAAGAGGCAGAGATGTCTTACTAAACAACTACTCCTGGTCACCTCCCTGCTGTCTCACAAGGGACTGCAGTTCTATTTCACCCCAGGCATCCTTTTAAATCTTCATCCTTTTTCAAATTCTACTATAGATACTCTACTAATTTGCTTACTGAAGACACTTAATACTGCTTCAGCCATGAACCTTCAGTAATGAACACACTTAAGAACTGCAAATTTTTTTACCAAAAAACCTCATTACTCACATACCACGTAAAACAATTTACTTATGCCTAAATACAGGACATTCCAAGATGTGAAAACTTCAGATGTGGTCAAGTGGTGGATTTTAGTATAGCCACCACAACTGGGCAATGTGTCACCATGTATATGAATGACACTTTCCAGGATTGCCTTATGGGCTCTAAATACTTAAGAAAATTATTTAAATTAACATAAAATGGAATTTCTACTATTTATAAAACATTCACATGGACAGAAAGAAAGAAATGTACTTTATCAATCTGGCTATCAAGCACTGCCCTATAACAATAAATCTTAAGGATTATCTCATAAAAAGAAAACCAAAGTTTACAGAAAGACTCTAGGGTCACACAGCTAATAAGTGGCAGAGAAATTTGGGGTGAAGGGTACAAGTAAGTAACAAGGCCCAGGAAGAAAATAAACAAAATAAAATATGCAAAAACTGTTATCCCACAAGACCAAGATTAACCAAGTTGTCTGGTTAATCAGAAAGGTCAACTTAGATACCATAAAAACATTATATGCATAAACATTTTACTTTAACCCAAGGCACATACACATTAATTTACCATCTTCTGATGTTAGACCAAAGCCTTTTCTTTGAGTTTAGACCCAAAGCATTTTCAAGTTTTGAATTCAAGCCACATTTTACATATATTTATAGGATAAATATAAAAAACTCAAGAAATGCTCCTCCCTAGGTGTAATATGCTCTGACAGGTATTATTTTTACAGTGCTGGGGACCAGATCCAGGGTGACTCCTACATGTCAGGCAAGTGTTCCACCACTGAGCTACAGTCCCAACCCTGCCTTTTTTTTTTTTTAATTACTGATTTTAACCCAATAAGTTAAGTTTATGATACAAAGTTTGGAAGACACTGCTTTAAAAGTGAGACAGGGACTTAAGATATATGGAGTAATATGAATGCAGAATCCCCTTTTCCATTTCTTCCAGAATCATTTATCCTTAATATTTTACAGCTCTCTTGCTCTAAATTCAATAGTATTTTTTTAGTAATTAAATTACCCTTTACAGCTCTTTTCAAAACATTCAACTTAATTTACAGAAACACTTTCTTTTCAATGATTTATATACACTGTATAATTAAAATAAGGAGTACAACTAGCAGGCAAAGGCTTGGGAACACAAAAAGTAAGTGGCTCCTGATGGCCTTCAAGTCCATCAGTGGGAGTGGATATAGACACAGGCGCTAGGAATACTCGCTTGGCTGGAAGGTGCTGGCTAATCTCCCCAGTCACGTAAATGGAGGTGTGTTGAGAGAGCAGTCGTACTAAGCTATTAAACAGCACTACTTCAGGCCTTTTTTAACCTGTACCAGCTTATATTTTCAAAGCCATTTACATAACTCCTATATTGTTCAATAAAAATTCTGGCAGCCTTTAGAAGTAAACGGGGGCGGGGGGGGGATAAATACATCATAATTACAAAATTCACTCCTGAATTTATTCCTTGTAAAAGCAGAAATCCTTACACATCTATCAAAGCTCCACCACACACTGCCCACCTGTCTATCCTGTTCTGAACCATCCTGTTTGTATCTGTTTTCTCTTCACTCTAGCTGAAGAGTTTTGGTAAGTCACCAATTTCAGGCATTAAGCATTTGACAAGAAACAAGAAATGTGGTGACCAAGCGGAACCAGGCACTAGGACAGGAAGTGGGCATACAATCCTGACCTCAGAATGCTTGTAATCAAATAGAAGAGAAACAGTAAGCAATCACCTAAACATGCACTCCCAAGCTGTGAACACTCCATGGAGTAAAAGAATGGGTGATTCCACGGCCTTAGCCCAGGCCTATAATTTATCTCGACATCTTGGCTAACAGGTAAGCTCTATACCCGTCATGCAACTTTTCCTTTTCCTTTGATTCCATTTGTTGTTTAAGTTGTAGATGGACACAATATCTTTATTTATTTTTATATGGTGCCAATGATCGAATCCAGTGCCTCACACATACGAGGCAGGTGCACTCTACCACTGAGCTACAGCCCCAGCCCCTCTGGTTCCATTAAGTCCATGAAAACTATCTTTGTTTAAAATCCCATGCTGCGTTGATTATTCTCATCCATCCTTTGAACTACCGTTTCTGATACTGGAAATTCAGGTCTTCTTTTCTTACACTGAGGCTTCCTTAATTTGTGTGACAAGGATAACAAGTATTCCAGAGTTCTATGTGAGATAAAGGTACAATCCTCATCTCAGTTAACCTGAATGTTCTTTAAACTCATCAGATATTATGAACATGTCTTAATACCAGTGAAGTGGCACTCATTCCTTAAACATTTACTGACTCCACTTGTCTTATATACACTCACTTCTTCCTATCTATAAACACAGGTTCAAAGACCATGGTCTCAAATCTTTCCTCATTACCCTAGTTGCTATTGTTTTGCACTAGGGATTGACCCCAGGGCACTTTACCACTGATCTACATCTCCAGTTCTTTATTAAATTTTGAGACAAGGTCTCGAGAGGTTACCCAGGCTGGGATGACAGGAGTTCATGGCCACCGTACTCTAGCTGTGAAGCAATCATTTCTTCCTTTGGAATCCTATAGCAAGTATGGTATCCATCTTTTAGTTTTGACTTTTTATCCTGAAATAACTAGAAATTCACAGGAATTTGCAAAGCTGGGTCCCAAGTACCCTTTGCCAGTTTCTTCCACTGGTTACATCTTACATATCAACAGCACTACACCAAATCCAGGAAGCTGATATTGATACGGAAATGTTCTTCTGTTTTCCCCCTTATGCAAGGTTTAGGTTGAGTCCTCCTACCCCTAATCATTTTTCAAAGACTATCCTTCCTTCCTCCAATGCATTGGTTTTGCACCCGAGTCACAAATTAGTTGGCAATACTTCTGTGGTCAATTTCTGGGTCCCCCATTCTGTTCCATTGTTGAGTATGTCAATTCAAGTAACCTTAGATTTGATTCTTATAGCTGCATAGTGAGTCCTGAAAAACTGGGGAAATGGATTCTTCAAAAACTATTAGCTAATCTAGTTCTTTTGCACCCCCATGTGAGTTTTAGAAATTCTTATCTGTATGTATCTACAACAATTCTGCATACCACCTTGGGAGGTACTGAGCTATTCTTTGCCTTTTCTGTCAATTTGGAAAGCATTCAGCCATGGTTTTTCAAGTGCTTTTTGGCCTTGCCCTCCTTGTTGTCTCTTTCTGGGACTCTAATGAATGTCATTGTAGATCTTTTTGTTGTAGTCCTAAAGATCTCTGAGGACCTGGTTCCCTTTCTTCTTTCTTATTCAGACTGGTAATTTACTTTGTTCCATCTTCCAATTCACTCTGTCCCCTCCATTCTGCTGTGAACCTGTCCAGTGACTTTCTAAAGAAAAGAAATTCAGTTGTTATAGTTTTTGTTCTAAAAATCTCCATTTAGTTCTTGTTCATATTTTTCTGTCTTCACTAGGCTTTCTATTTCTTTGCTGAGATCTGATACTTTTTCATTTGTTTCAATGTGCTCATAATTACTCAGGAAAGCATTTTTTGATAGCTGCTTTAAAATCCTTGTCCAACATTTCTGTGTAGGTGGTATCTACTGATGGGTTTTCTCATTCAAGTTGAGATTTTTCTGGGTTCTTGATAAAACAAGCAATTACCAATTAAAATGCAGATTTCACATATAATTGGATTCTAAGCCTACTATAATAATTGTCCTCTTAACAGCACCACCAATCCAGCTGGCAGGAGAGGAAGCACCTGGTTCCATCCAGGTTGGAGTGGTATTCCAGGTTCCCCACCCCTGTCTCCCAGTACACTAAGGGAAGGGGAAGGAATCCCTTGTTACTAGCAGGCAAGGGTGGAAGTTCTAGTGCCCTGCCAGGACTCCACTGACAGCTGTCCTGGCTGGGAAGCACAGGCATGTCTCATTAGCGCTCCCACATGGCCTCCATGTGTCAGGGAGATGGAGATGTCCTAACTCTCCTCAAGACCTCCTCCTACTGTACCCCAGGGAAGAAAAGATGGGAGTTCAGGCTTCCCAAATTATCTAGCACCTGGGGGTTTCATTAGCTCCCTGCTGTGTCTTCCCTGGCTGCACCCTAACAGGAGGGCTGGGGCCCCATGGAACAGCCTATTGAGGACAGGTGCAGGCTTGCCACTGGGCCTGTGCTGACAGAGGAGCTGCAGTTCTACTATATGGCATTTGACCTGACAAGTGACTATTAAGGTTTTCTACCTTATTACAAGGCTGCACCTTTCCTCCTCCTCTGGTTGGAGAAAAAACAGCTTTTGCTGAGCCCTGCACTTCACCCCAAGCCTGGGTTGTTCGAAACAAACCAACCAACCAAGACCTGGGAGTGCAAGTGTGCTCCTTGGGTCCCCAAGTCCCTATTACTTGGTCTCTTCTCTCTAGCTCTTAAGTCTTACATTTGCCTATGCACAGTATCCAGGGATGTGGACTGTGCTTCTCAACAGCCTCACTCCCCTTCCAGAGACAGAGTGCTGCCTGCCTCCTTGAATTCACTTTTCTTATCAACACAGCTTGCTGTGGACTGAAATTATTTTGTCCTTTTTTCAGTGAGCTACCATAGTGACCATAGTCCCTTAAAACAGCCTGGGTAGTTTCCCTTCTGTTCCTGCAGGGAAAGTACTGTCTGCATCTTGAAGGATTATTATAACTGGCCCAAGGATACAGTTGATTCTGGTGCCTCCCTTGGTACAGAGCTGATGGCTTCCAGGGATGGAAGGAGAATTCCTCTTGACATACCTCACTTCCTTTCATCATTATTATCTATTCAAATTTTTAATTTCTTCTTGAGTCAATATAAATCATAGAAAATTATTAAAAGAACAGTATTTATTTAATTTCAGGGGTTCTGTTTTGTAATGACTACACTTAAGGTCAAAAATTTCTCTCCAAAAATCATTTTTAGCTATGGTCCATATAGTTTTCCTTTGTCACTCACTTGTACATTTTTAATAATGTCCATTATTTTTCCATGAGGTATCTAAGAGTACATTTTTCCCTTGAGCTCATTGTATTGTTGCCATTTTATTTTAATGACCTGTGATAAAGCAATGTAGTTTATCACTTTTTAAGAACTTGCTAAGATTTATGAAATACTTGAGCTCAATGTTTGTAAAATGTTCCATATATATATACACAAAAAAATGCTATTATGTTTTTTTAAGGACAAGGTTAACGATATTATTCTAAGGTGTTCAACAAATTAAACCATTTATGATTTTTGTCTTTACAATGGTGCAAAAAGGAATTCATACAACTGTTTGGGTTTTTATTTTCAGTACACCTTTGATAAACTGCATGAATGCTCAATACTTTATTAAAGGCTTTCTGTTAGATGATTTTGCTCAAATGCTGTCTACTCTAAGTGTTGAAGCATACTGAAGGTAAGCTAGGCCATGCCACGATGGTAATTCAGTAAAGCATCTTAAGTGCATTTCAACCTATGATATTTACAACTTCCGATGGATTTACTGGGAAATAACCCCATTGTAAATTGAGCACATGTACTTATTTGTAGAGAACAGATCATTAAAATTCTCCATGAGCTGGGGATGTAGCTTAGTGGTAGAATGTGTAGTTAACATGTATGAAGCCCTAGGTTCAATCCCTAGCACCCCAAAACAAAAATAAAAACTCCCCACTGGAACAAATAATTCATCAATAGTTCTTTGGAATCACTGGGATTTGCTATAAATATTTTTAGTTCTATTTTTGTGGCAAGGGCTGTTAATAGACTGCTCCTTCTTCACTTTAAAGTGAACCTACTTTATCCTTGTTCTCCTTCCCCCTGGCTTCAGAACTTCCTGCTACACCAGGCTTCCTTCCAATGCTGCCTGGTATATTTTTGTAGGTTTATTATTAACCATCATTTCTGTCACTTGGTTTTAGGTATGTCTTTTAAAGAATCCAACCTGAACATGTGCTGTTACTAGGCTTGTTTGGCCCATCATTTCCTTTGTGATTATTGATATAGCTGGTCTTTTGCCATCTTATAAAAAACTTTATAGTTTTTATTTTGCCTTATTTGTTTTTTGTTGTTGCTGTTCCCTCTGGCCTTCTTCCCTGGTTTATATTAGAGGCATTTTCTTTAGTCTTCTTTTATCTCCTTCTAATAGTTTGGGAGTTAAATTTTTCTCTATATTCTTTTTGATTGCTTTAATTACAAAAAGAAATTTTTATTTCTTTAATAATGCTAAAGTAATCAATTTTAGGTAGTTCCCTAGTAAGAAAATATCCTTCTATGAATTATCTTTACACATATAATAACTACTTGAGCTTTTTGGAATTCATCTTATACTTTGGTATATTTATTTCATAAATAATGTTCTATGAAAAGAATTCAGAGCTAAGGTAACTTGGACCAGAATCAACTTACAAAACATTAAAAGGTCCTCGATATTCTTACCAGGATATTGCCTAGATTCAAATAAATGTGTTAAGACAACATGACTTAAGTTTATCAGCGCTGGAGAAGAAAATTAAAACCCTGAAAGCCGAAAAAAACTAGAATGGACTCTACAATACTGAGTTGGAAATACATGTTCTGGTATGAACTCATGTTTTTTTAAAGTATACAGATAAGAAATAAAGAGACTCACACATAGCCACATAGCCATTCTCTGGCTGTCCTCTGAGGACCTGAGAACAGCTGTGCCCTGTGGTGACTATAAATGATTCTCCAATGAGAAATCACTTTCTCCATTCAAAGAAACTACTAGTTGAAGTGCTTTAAAAAATAAAGGGAGAAAATATGATAATACATGGAAAAGACACAGAAGTCAGCATAAAGGATTTCTAATCAGATTTTGGATAACTGGAATAAAATAAATAAAAATAATGATGAATGGAATTATAACCATAATACTTACTTGCAGGAACTCATGAGTCTATGTTGACATGGATGGATGGATGGATGGATGGATGGATGGATGGATGGATGGATGGATGGATAGAAAGGTTTCTTACAGAATGCCAAACAATATAGAAAAAAAACTAAAATTAGAAAATTGACAGGTACTGTGTCCATCTACAACTAAAAAAAAAAAACAAACCATAATAATAATTAGTTCAGTCAAGAAACAACAGATGCTAATCTAGTGGGTGAAAACTGGATGATGAAAATTTACACTTGCCCTACAAAATACTTCAGTGTGACTTCACCATGGAGGAGCCAGCAAACTGTGCCTTAACCAAGGGATCAAAACTAGCTAACAGGGCAAGGTAAATCCAATTGATGCACCACCGGAAGGGTGTGATGAGGATACAGGCCATTTCTGGGACATCCTACCAGCTAGCAGCACCTGCCTCCAAACACAGGATGATCCTAAAAGCTGCACCTATAGACTGCACTCCTCCAAAGCTCAGGTCCTGGAAGCCAGCAGGCTGAGAACCGTCTTCTAGATGGGAGAAGAGTGAAGACACAGCAACTGCACAGAAGGCACAACACTATTCTTCCAACTTTCCTGTTAAGTCTGCAATTATTTTAAAATTAGCAAAGAAAAAATAACTGATCAACAAACTCAGCTAGTGCTGGTTTTATTGTCCTACGTAGCTTTGCCTTCCCCATTCCTCAGAAATCCTGATCACAAGGGAAGACAGATGTTGACACTGGCAATACCAGGGTTCTTAACATGAGCGCTCTATTATCAGAGTGCACCTGCAACAACGTGCACAGTGCTCACAGACAGCACGAGAGCTACAGAAGAGTCCACACATTGACTCAGATCTAAGCACTGGGCCTGGAACAACTTTTCATAGTTGATGTCATCACATTTGTTATCTGAAGAAAGAAACAAAGCTCAGAAACTATTATACCCCCAAATTTTATTAAATATCTTAGAAACTCAGTTAATTTTAAATAAAATCTCCCACATTTAAGACTATATTAGAAAATGAGTTTGATTTGATTTTTCCTCCTGTATAAACTGAAACCAGGAATAAAACACTTATGTGACATGAGCTATTAAAAGATATATTTTCAGTGTCACACTGCCTATTTCCTGGGAGCGCCCACCAACCAGGTGGCAGTGGTAATTCAATGGAGCATGGCAAGGCATGGGGAAATATGGGAGTCAAGTCTGGTTTGAAGGTAAAAAGTCTCCTGAGTTTGGCAAACTTAAGCATTTTACTAATAAGGGAAATGGGATTTTCTTTATACTTGCATTGCTAGTTTTCATTAATAAGCCTTTATTTATCCCAGAGCCAATTAGACATTTGAAATGTTGTATTAATTTCTGAATGATATTTTTTGCCGCAATATCTAAATTTTTCATTAAATATATCTCAGCTAATTTTGAAAGATCCATTTTAAAAACTGTTTTAGGAATATAATCATTGGTGATCAACTACAAAAAGTAATAACAAGCCAGGCACAGTGGCACATGCCTGTAATCCCAGCAGCTTGGGAGACTGAGGCAGGAAGATTGTGAGTTCAAAGCCAGCCTCAGCAACAGTAAGGCTCTAAGCAATTCAATGAGACCCTGTCTCTAAATAAAATACAAAATAGATCTGGGGATGTGGCTCAGTGGTTGAGTGCCCTTGAGGTTCAATCCCGCTACCAAGAAAAAAAAAAGGTAAAATCACAGAGCCAAGAGATGAGTCACACTAAATTTCCTTCTGGACTTGTTCAGGTTAATTTATTCTAGTTTAAACATCTTTGTAATACATAGGCACTTATAAGGATTTTAAAAGGGGAGTTAAGACTTAATCTTAAATCACATTATAAAAACAGCTAATAATTCCTCTAGTTAAAATCATTACAGAAAAATAGTTTCTCAGCACTACCTCATGACTATTTCTAAAATGTTCAGGTTTGTTCACAAGTGAATTGAGAGAAGAAATGATTTCATAATGAACTGGATTTAACACTGGACAAACTTTAATTCCAAAACCGAAAAGGTTCACAGTTCAGTAATGGGCTTTGAATTTAGTCTAGTAGGGACCAAACCCCAGAACCTTTTCCACTGTTGACTAAGCCATAGGCATCCCAAGCACCACTCCATCATAACAGCAAATAGCAAACAAATTTCAGAGATAAAAATGAAAAGAAAAACTTGATAAGTCATTTTAATAGTCATTCCACAAACTAAAAGGCAATCATCATTATCAGCACCTGGATTTATCAGTAGCTACCAAATTAACAGCTTTATTTAGCAGAAAATATTTATGAGGAACAGAAAGACTACATTCTTTCTTTGAACTGATTCATTGAAAACTGAGAGTAGTTTGGTAATAAAAAGGAAGGAAAGCTCTTCCTTACTTTTCCAGTCTATAAATACAAAGAGAACAAAAGCAGAACTGAGTAAGCTGCATAAAATAACCTCTCACTTTAAGCGGGGGGCAACTATGCACAGGGGGAACACTGAGGACTCTAAGAGACACTCGGCTCCCTTAAGAGGCACCTGTCCTGGGCCCACTTCATCCTCACAGAGCAGAGCACCAGTGCTGGCCCTTGCTAAAGGCACACGGAGTAAATGGTGCTTCTTGTATGGGCACTATTGTTTAAAGGACAAATTTTACTAATAACAAACAAACTAACTTCTAATCCTAGCAGTCTCTCTCCCAGATTTACAAGAACCTACTTTAATTGGCTTTATATACATATAATATGACAGGTATAGATAGACTAATGCTATCATTGTAAAGTATTCTGGGAAAAAAATACAGGATTACAGTTTCTGCTTACAAGAAGGGAAAGGTCAACACAGCAAACACTGATGTAGAAAGTCACCTTCAAACCCTTATCAGGAAGTCTCAGAACCCTGACCAGCTGGGAGCTCAACAGCCTCCACCAAGACAGCTACTGGTACATGACTAGCTCTACACCTGTACTCCAGTACCGGTGCCATACACCTGTACTATATATCTACTTTTGAATAACTAGTATAAAATTAGTATAACTAGTTAGGGAAAACCATCTAAATCTTACATAACCAAACTCAGTAGTCATACAACCAGTCCAGCCCTTTTTCCCCTATACATTAGGTCATTTCCTACTTTCATGAAACTCAGAGCCAACAGGTAGGTTCAATGATGTAAACAAAATCAAATGTGTAAATAGTTCAAATTCTCTTTTGTTTTTCGCCCAGAACATTCAATCAAATTTACTGAGGCAAGAGTCTTAACATTAGATGTAGCTGCTTTAATTACCTACTCACCAGGCCATACTTGAACAAGCAGCAATCTGACCCGACCCCACCCCACCCCCCCCCACACACACAAAAAAAATCCCACACAGTTTTATATATTTGAGACCTGTGTGTATATTTTTAGGATATTTTCACATGTGCCATTTCATTCGCTTCTTACAAAATCTCCGTGAGTTGGGTGATATTATTCCCCTTTTGTGGATAGTGGTGCTAAGGTCCAGATGGCTAAAATGACTTGGAGAAGGTCTGCTGACATCTACTAGAGGGAGAGAATTGAAGGCAAAGGGACTGGGCTGCGCTAAACTGAGCGAAACTTTTTTCATGTGATAAGTGCCTAAAACTTGAATCACAAAGACTGAAATTTAATTATGTTCTTCTATAATGTTGAGTTAGATTAGAAATGTTTTTCAAAGTTTTCTCCTACAGCACTGTCCTATTTAGGCATGAGAATGCTGTGTAGCTAGAAACTCAAAAAAGTACGTAGCTTCCTAATTTTTCTAAGTGTAAAATTTAATGGAACTTTTAGGTTGTTTAGTGAGAATTAACTTCTTAAAAAGGAATTTTTGTGAGAAGGGGATTACAGTGGTTATAATACTGGAAAGCAGGGATCAACATAAAACTCTGCTGTAAGTCTCTTAATATAAATTAAAAATTTTCTCTCTTGAAAAATTCTGATCTGTTTTTTGTACTTTAAGTTCTTATGTACTTTAAGTTCTTTATAACAATAAAAATAAAAAAGCTTTAAAGTTTAAAACACAAGCAAAACAAAATAACAATTTAAGAAAAGGGGAGCAAGACACTGAAACGTTTATATACACAACACAAATTTACACTCTACTACATATCCACTACCCCAGAGAAGCCCTGTGATGATAAGGAAATCCCACCTCCCTCCCAATATATGGTTGCAAAGGGACTAGCTCTTTCTGGCTGTCTCCTTTTTGAAATTCCCTCCAACTTAAACTGGATGCAAATAAGCCAGGTGTGGTTCTTACAACAATAATCCTGCTAGTCCCCACTGAGTTCCCACAAGGACAGCACGGCTGAGAAGGCACTGGTTGGTTTAAGAAGTTTCAACACTCCCTGAGCAAAGTAACAATCATGGTCTCTTAGTAAAGAACAAATACAATGCACAGGAAAAATTCTTTGCTAGAAATATCAAGCAAAATAAAGCAAAGCATTTTCTGCTAGTCCAAAAGAGTCTTTCAGCCTAGCTGCAGTAAGTAATAGATCTGTAAAAAGTTACAAGATGCCAGTCATCAAATTTAGTAATAATCCTGACTAAAGAAACAAAGCTTTAAGCAAGTACTCCCCAAGGGTCACTTAATGTAATAAGCAACATCTGGAGAGGGAGAAATAATATGAAGTCTGCTCTATATAGTAGTAAATACAGTATATTTGTTTCTTATGTAACCTTGATATGACTATTCCTTGGTTTTATTTAAAAAAATTTTTTTTTAAATTAGATGCTTCAATGACAGTGATTCTCAAAAGGCAGTGCCAGGGTCAGCAGCAGCACCATCAACTCAGAGACTTACTAGAAACACAAATTCCAGCCCTCCCGTGAATATAATGAAGTAGAAACCCTGAAGATAAAGGTTCCCGAAATCTGTGTTTTAAAAACCCTAAATGCACATTCAAGTGTGAGAATTGCTGGTTTGCAGTGTCTGACTCCAGAGAAGAACAATGTTTAGCCCATTCCTCAGGGGAACTGAGGATGCAAACAAAAAAAAATGCGAAGAATTCACTAGCCTCCTGAATGGAGCCTGGCTAGTACCCCTCTCTGAGTAAAAGATGTGCAGAGATTAGCAGTGGTCAGCACATCCTCTTTCCTACAAATTAAGGGAACCAAGCGTCTGTTCCCGTAGGACCTCAATCCACCTCCATTCACAACCCATGTCCAATCACTGAGGGCCAGCCTTCATTCACAGGGCAGCAAGACAATAAACACATGGAGGGGTGAGTATGAAGTCTGAGTCATAGATTTAACACCCTTCACTAATTCTAAGAATTCCTTAAAACATGCAAGGACACACTTTAGTATCTAACTCATGAGATACAGCCTTTATGGATTCCAAAACACATCTTTCGTTCTTCCTTTAACTTCAATTACAAACTTCTTCCATTTTTCTTTTCTTTCCATATTTCTAATGGGCAGCAAACATTTCAAAGAACAGCTCAGCTAGTGACATTAAAGTGACCAAAGACACACAAATTTAAGAGCAAAAAAACAAAAACACTAGATAAATCAAATATGGCATATTTGAAAAATCAATTTATTAAAATTGACTAATTCAACCCAAATGAAGTTTTCTGAAGCTCACAATTAAGTATACAGCTAAATGCTTTTGGTGTTACACTTGGAGAATATACTTTTGAAATTATATTTGGCAGCTGGTGCACATCTGTAATTCTAGCAACTCAGGAGGCTGACTCAGGAGGATTGTAAATTCAAGGCCAGAGGTGGGGATGTACTCAGTGGTAGAGCATCCCTGGGTTCAATCCCCAGTACTACAGGGGTGGGGCAGAGTGTGTGTGTGTGTGTGTGTGTGTGTGTGTGTGTGTGTGTGTGTGAGTACACATACATACTTGAAGGAAGGGTATAGCTTAGTGGTAGAACACTTGCCCCCAGCATGCACAAGGCCCTGACACTGTAATCACCAACACGGTGATAGACATTCAGTGAAACTGAAGACCAGATATACAAGGAAAATAGAACGAAACAAAAAGACGACCCCCCCCAAAAAAAAAAAAATCAAAGGAAGTGTTTACTTACTATTCCCTGAGTTATCTTGTAATCTGTTTTATGATAAGAAATAATGATGAAAATCTCTCACAGGTCAGATTCTTGGTTTTACATACAAAGTAGGAAATAGAAAAAGTGTATATTTGTTTTCTTAAATTAGGAAATGGTTGTATCACAGGTTCAGTTTTATCTAAATATTTAAGGAGCCTTTTTAACTTAAGGAATAAATAAATACAACTCTTGATTTTTAAGCTTAATGTGCTGCCAGCATTTACTCTACTCTTGGAAAAAGAAATGCAAAAGAAACGAATCCTGGGTGATCACTATTATTATCTAAAAGCAGCAGCAGCAGCAGCAGAATAAACACAAAACAGATTCACAGGCTCCTACTTCTCCACCTCTGCTAAGTGTCAGTGTTCTTTAGGGTCCCCACTTAGCCCACTTCTTTATTATGGCAGAAATTGCTAATACAGTCTTTGTGCCACTAGCAATGTTAGAGAACTGATCCAAAAATGTTAGTTCTGTTGCCACAACCCAGCAGGACATGTTGGCTGCCACTCCAACTCTTCCTGAGGAAGAACAAGGGCATGTAGAAAATGGTTCAGGAGTAACTATCTAGGCAAGAAAAGAGCCCCTGCCACTTTTCTGGAATAGCGCCCGCCCCTCAGTTTTAAAACTGCACTGTGCGGTTGCTCTCCTTTCTCTCAACATGAATGAGGAAGCTTGTTTCCTGACTGCTGCTGGCAGTTATCTTGCAACCATGAGGAAAACAACCAAGAGCAGAGTCAAGACAGTCCAGTCCTATTGCTCTGAAGCATCAGATCTCTCAATCATAGGAGCCAAATAATTCCTTTGTGTTTAAGTCATTTTCAATAACCTGAGGCAGAAAACAACCTATCAACAGCTATGCAAGTTATCAAGAGTGATTAATTTTGTGTTCAAAACTTAGAAGTTACCAGAGGTTACTATAGATTATTTATTTCCGTTTCCTGCTAATAAATGTGACTGCCACATGATGTTTGTCAACTCTGCAAAAGTTCTATTATATATGCTTGTTATGTACAAGCCAGAATTTCCAAAATCTGGTCCTATTTTTAGTGCATAATCAGTTATTAAGTTATAGATTTTAGTTTCAACTATTCTTTTAATTCTTGCATATCAATTTTAGTCATATACTTGCAGATCTGTACTAACGTTTCTAGCCTATAATTTTTCAAAAATCATTCTTCATGGTACTTATCATTAAAATGCAAATAGTCCCTATATTTTATTTGACAGTGCTTGGAATATGCTGGATACTTATTCCATTTGTAGCTACAACTATACATATATTGTGTTCATAAAAAAAAAAACTTTTAGGCCACACCAAATGGTTAATATTCACCATATACACTTTTATCTTTTTTGTTTCTATTTTTTAGAGAGACACAAAAAAAGGTTTTGTAAATTTCTTTTTATTGATTAAAAAATTTTATCTGAAGGCTGGGGTTGTGGCTCAGCAGTACAGCACTCGCCTAGCAAGTGCAAGGCCCTGGGTTCGATCCTCAGCACACATAAAGAGAATAAATAAAATAAAGGTATTGTGTCCAACTACAACTAAAAAATAAAATATTAAAAAAAATTTAATCTGACCAAATTTTTTTTTCTTTTTTAAACGTACTGGGGATTGAACCTTGGGGAGCCTTACCACTGAGGCACATCTCCGGCACTTTTTATTTTTTTATTTTGAGACTGGGTTTCACTATGTTGCTTCCGGCCTCATTAAATTGGTGAGACAGGCCTCAAACTTGAAATCCTCCTGCCTCAGCTTCATGACTTGCTGGGATTATCCCTGTTCCTGAACAAATACTTTCACTTACTTAACAAAAAAGTTAACTAAGGGGATGTAATGCTGTGAAGTCATTTTTATTACCTCATTACAATAAGAAGTTTTTCTGCTTTAGATAATAAAGATCTAAGATAAACCAGAAAGGATCCTAAAACTAAATTCAACAGGGAAAATTACAGGAAAGGTTGAAAAATAAGTAAGAATTATTTAGGCAGGAATGATGATTCTGATGTTAAATACAAGAACCTGATATGATACAAAAAAGTTCTGTAATTAAGGGGAAACAGGAAAATACAGAGGAAAATATTTCAAACACAAAGTCAAGTTATTTAGAAATGATACTGACCATCTCTCTCTTTGGTCTGAGTTTCAGCCTCATTTTACACAAATGGAAAGACTAACTGGATGAACTTTCAAAATGCTGCCCTTACTCCTGAGTCTCCACCAATAATTTGTTTCCAGTAGTAGGGCGACTTTTTTAACCACATGATGACTTAACTGTATATCATGCCTCAAGATCAGAAGATGGAGAGGCAAAGACCATGTATATTAAAAATGGATCTAGTCTCAGTTACAAAGAGTAGTTTTTAAAAAGCTTCTCTGACCATTCACAGGGCGAAGGGCAAAGTGAGTAGAGTGGCATATTTTCAAATTACTGAAAAATAATGTAGAAATGGGTTTTAAGACTTGATCATCATTATTCTGTCAAATAGCAGTGGAAAGAGTGCCCAGTTCAACATGACAGTTCAGGTGAAAATGCAGTCAGGCCAGCAGGAGATGCAGCACAGCCTGTGGAGGAGCCACGAACACAACTGACCCATGTGTGAGGTCAGAGCACTGCCTTGAACACTCCACGGTTGTCCAGATTAGAAACACCCAACCAACTTTCAGTTAATACAAAAAACACCATCATCTGTTACAAATTTGGACATTGGCTTTAAGATGAACATCGTTTAAGCAGATAGAAAGTTGAAATCATTAATTAAGGAAATAAAAATAGTGGAAGAGAAATTGTTCCATAAATACAAGATAGAGCAGTTAGAGAATGAAGTGCTCTGGCAAGGTCCTTATGAGTAGCTCACTGACAGCTTACATGGGAGACTCCATAGCCAGTGCACGGGCCAGCCAAAATTCAAGTGTGCTACTACTGTCTACCCCAAGGGCAAGGTTACCCAGAGCAGGGAGCCCTCTCCTTCACAACATGTGTCACAAGAACACAACACGTGAAAGACTACTTCAACTTGTCACTATCACAAACTCCAGAAACCAGCATGTTTTTATCTTCTACCATGTGGTACAACCAGCTATCTGAACATAGGTCTTCAGTCCAACTTTAAAACACAAAAGACAGACACAGGACCCTAAAACAACCCCACTCACAAAGAGTAATCTAGTCCCATGTCACCAGATGAGAAAGGTACTGTTTTGGATTCCAGTAAACTTCATACTGCCACATATTCACCTTGCCCTTCTTTTTTTTAACAGGGCCTTAAAAATGTAAAAACCATTCCCAGCACGAAATTCCATTTGCTAGGAGGCTAAAGCGCAAAGAGGCTCAACATCTGTGTCAGACAAGAAAGTCAGGACGCACTTCCCAAAGAAGCAGAAACAAGTGAGACCAAGAACATGAGGTAGGGAGGCATTTGAAAAGCAGGACATGGGAAGGAAAGAGGTGTGACACACAGGACAAGTGTGGGGAACAGCAAATGGCAGTATACAATCACAGTGACAAGACAAGCAAGTCAGCAGTAGGAACAAGGTCCGAAAGCCAGGCAAGCACCACATTACCCAGTTCCTCATGTAAAGTTCCAACTTCAACTTAAATCAACTTAAAATTTAAATTCTATCCTTACAGCCATGTGGTTTTAAGCAAGACATAACAAAAATAATTTTTTTTTGTAGTTTACTTGACTAACAAAATGAATAGATCAGAGGGGCAAGTGTGAAAACAGCAACCAGAACAAAGGGAAGAGATGAATGTGAACAGTCTTAGGGACAAATTAAAATGCTAGCACAGTGAAGACAGCTGGAGGGCTGCAGGCGTCAGGCTGGGGCCACCCAGGAGGTGGGCACTGCCAGGAAAACAGCTGGGCTCTACAGGGCAGAAGAGAGACCACTGTCCTACTCCTGAGCACACAACTCTTCATACAGTGACTCACTCCAGAAGGAGGCCACACTTTCCACAACCTCCATTTCACTGGAAATCGTCATTGTACCCATCATTCCCACCACATCACAACTCTCTTAAACCTACACAGTTGAAAACTGAGATCCCTTTTCTTCAGGCTTGGTTTCCTTTTTCACTCTTTTATTCGTCAGTTACCTTGCGCGATACACAAAGAGCACCTAAAGCAGGGCACAGAGGCCTATGCCCGTAGTCCCAGTAACTGGGGAGGCTGAAGCAGGAAAATCCAAGTTCTAGGTCAGGCTCAGCAATTCAGCAAGACCGTGCATCCAAATAAAAATTTTAAAAACGGCTGGGGCTGTATCTCGGATGTAGAATACTCTTGGCTTCAATGTCCAGCATCCAAAAATAAAAGGGGGGGGGGGTGGAGTGGGGGTGGGGAGGGCTGCAAGAGGCAGGAGTAGAGAAGATTGCTGCTAGGCATCTGCTACTCTCTCTAATCTCAGCATATGTTCTCACCTTTTCCCCTCCAGCAGGGAAGCTTAGAGCAGGATGGCTTCTTTATAAAGGTGAAAGGCAAGGAGCAGGGTGGCTGGCTTGTGTGCATGATGATGAGCTAGATAACCCTGAACTAAATCTGTACTTATATCTGATTGGGTAGATATAAGTTGGGGAATGCTGGGGTAGAGATAATATTATAAATGCAGGTTTCTGCTACTTGGTTACTACATGGTGCTAAGAAGTGGCACAGCCTTAGATGCCAGTAGTACCTTTCTTCTCCACAATGGCAGCAATCAAAAACTGTCTCCAAAGCTGGGCACTGTTAGTCTCAGTGACTTATGAGAATAAGCTAGAAGGATCACCACCAGCCTGGCATCATAGTGAGACCCTGTTTCAAAAAGCAAAAAAACATCTCCAGACAGTGCCAAGTCTCCAGGGGCAAAACCACTATTGGCTGAGAACACTGCTCTAGACACAAACTTGCCTAACACCTCTTCTCTGCTTCCCTTTCCTACCTTGAAAGTTCCTCATTCTTTCTGACTCCCAGAATGTTCTTCCACTTTCAGCAGACCAACTTTTTATTAGTCAAACAACTCTCCCAAAGCTTCCTCCCCAAACAATCTCAAGCAGCACAATGACATCCTAGTATTCCACAAGGATGAACATTTACATGCTGTTGGAGGCACGTCCATCTTCACTAAACTGGAGCTCTAACTTACTAGTGAATTTGCCTAATGACATGCTGGTTAACTGTGGGGCTCTTCTAATAACCTTCATTTGTTCAGCTTTAAGTCTGTAGGAAGTTCCAGCATTCTTCACCTTGATAAATACCATTTATTGGGCCCTTGCTCTGGTCCAATAGCTGTTCCAAGCACTTTGCATACATTATAGTAAAAAACAAAAAACTAACAACAAACAATTTACAGAAAACAGAGATCCAGAGAATCAAGGTGCCAGGACTTAAGCCCAGGCAGTTGGCTCAAGAACCCATTCTAAACCCCAATATCTCCTGCCTCTAAATGTAAGTAAACAACTGCATCTCTTCTATCTATTCAAGTTTTAAAACCTGAGATGATATACAATTTCAAGGTTTTGCTTGCTCTGCATGTCCTGTTCTTTTGTTTTTCCTATAAAAGCAATAGGAAAAAAAGCTGAGACATGGCGCACTCGAAGCCAGCATTTGCTTGGAGAGAGGCATCGTTCTGTGTTCAGCACAGCAGCACAGGACCTAGAACACAGCTGCTCCTTGGTGAATACTGGTTGAATGAATGCTTAAACATGGCAAGAACTCAAAAGATTCAGCTTGAAAGTCTTTAACTCTCTGGCCCTTAATCATCCCATTTCTGGATTTTGCTTTTGGTAAAGAAATGATTCAAACATCATGGTCAATTTTACATACAGCACACAGAGCTCATTTCAGACAAGGACAGAAACATACTTTGTTTCCATGAACTTTCTCTTAAAATCCAGAACTAGTCTTCAAGTGAACAGTATATCAACCTTCAAATAATAAATGACAATGACTTTTGAATTCTCCTCAATAACTGCTTGAAATCCATTATCCTATAAATATAATTTAGGTTATTTTTCTCACTGATGCCTTATTTTAAACTTGCACACTATAGTTCTTATGCTATTTTTTCCATACTCAGTCATTCTCAGGCATTTAACAACTGATGATATAGCATTACCAAATACTTTATATTTACTTCAAGTTAAGACTCGTCTACAAAATGGATTTCTGCAGAACTCTGTATCTTATATTTCTTCACCTAAACCCAACCAAAATGAAGACAAAGCATGTCACCCCTTCTCCGTGGGGATGTAATGTTAAGGCATTTAAAACATTTCGTTTGAGAGGAGAGGTAATGGGACAGAACAACAAGAAACGATTTCTATGAATGCCTTGGAAATTTTGATTTGCATACTGTTACCTGGGTTTTAAAAGGCACTTCATAGATATGAGTGCCATTTGTTCCTTTTTTATTGGAGCAACATAGCACAGTAGCAAGTACATATGGACACTCAATAAATGCCTTTGGTTGAGGACTGCTTGAAATAGAAGCTGAATTTAGCACAATTAATTTCGGGGAGTGTTAGAAAGCCAAGGCTGGAAAAGAAGGGACTGGGGGAAAAGTCAGAGGAGGGGGTAGGACTGCTGAAAGACTATGCAAAGGAAACTCTCAGTGAAAAAGGAAGAAAGGTCAAAGGTTCATAGAAGCCCAAGTTAAAATCATTTCAAAAGAGAAGAAACAATGATTTGAGATATGCCTAGATCTTCACCTTTACATGAGGCAAGGGTCAGGTCCTATGAAACCTTACTGTCAATGCTGACTGTCCCTTTAGTGACTTTCCTGGCACTGTGTGTGCCTTCAAGTGCTTCTGGCTGATGATGCTGGCACAGTGACTATAAAAACATCACTGCCAAGAGCCTGGAAGCATGCTCACTAATAGGAAGGGGGCGGGCTTGTTTTCTACATGAACAGACTAGTTGTAAAGCTAAAAGAAAAAAGAAAGCAAACAAAAAAAACCCTACTTATCAGTTATAAAATCTTTGAAAAATATACAAAACCAACTGGAGTCAAAATCATGGCATCTTTGCCACCTGCCACATCCTATCTTCAGTCCAACAGAAGCTGTATTTCCAATACTCGGAGTTTACAATATGCTTTCAGTACAAACCACTTTGCCAACTCAGAATCCAAGTCCTGCATTTCCAGTCCCCACTAATCAGCACTCTCCACCACTCTGGACGGATCAGCCTGCCTGCTGCTCAGCCTTCTGCTCAGTCTCAGACTCACCTGGTCCATCAACATCTATCCCGTTCCCTCCCAAACGCTGCAATCCCTCTCTATGAATTGCATTCCTCCCCTGCTCTGTCGCACCTCTTCTCATCTTTAAAGTATTCCTCAAGCTCTTGTGGAAACCACGTACATTTATCTGGGTTGCAAGGGTAGGTCATGGGGCACAAGGCCTACAAGAAAGGAAGCAATTCAGCACAAATCGACATTTAATAACTTGCAGAGGCTCTCATCTGCAACCCAGGGTAGAAGTCAGTTGCATTATGTTTGTGAAACATTTGAAGAACTGATGAATTTCTTTTTTTTTTTTTTGTAAATCACATTTGCTATATCTTATCAGTCACACACCATCACCTACCACACACCTAGGAAGTATTCTACATAAAATTGTAACCATTAAACACTGCCATGCTACTATCAGTAGTACTGCGTGATAATACAATCAGGAGGAGGAAGAACAGGGGACAGCAACCCTTTCCCAACAAAATTTGAGAACCTTTAACGTGCATCATTATATATTCTCATTAATTTGTAGTCAAGTGAGAAAAAAAATCAAGTGTTCATTTTATTTGTAAAGTGTCTTAAAATAATAAACACACTCAATACACATATATATTACCTATGTGAAATAGAAAAATTGAAAAACAAATCTACATTTAAAATCACTTTAAATTCCATTATCCATAGAAAGATAAATGCAGGGGGTAGCCAAAGTCTGCAAAAAGCCTGGTACACTGTAGGTGCTTGAATGTTCACTAACCTAGAGCAAAATCCCTACAAGTCACCTCTCTTCCTGGCAGGGGACAAATAAGAACAGGAAAATGGGCTTCCCAGACAATCTGAACAGACTCAACTCCAACCCAGGACCTGGCTGGCCTACCTAATCTCCTAAACCTGTATTAAAGGATAAACATCACAATGACCTTTGAGGCCTACAAAGATTATGCTGTGCCTAAGCATGGACCAGTGACGGATACCTTGAGTCCCAGAAAGGACCACTATTTATAAATGACCTACCTTATGCCAGGTGCAGGTAATACAACAGTGAGTAAAACAGAGGGGTCCATCCCGTTCAGTTCTCAGTCTCATCACAGAATACATAATGACAAATTATGATAAATGCTATAAAGAAACCACACATAAAGAAACCATCTTTGTGTAGAGATGTTAAGAATAAATAAGAATAGGCTAGGCAAAGAGATATGGAGGGTGAGCACAGCAGCTATGAGAATGTGAACAAAGACTTAAGCAGCTCCAGGGCAGATGGGGCAGAGGGGCAGGGGCAGAGGGGCAGGGTGGAGGAGAGGCAGGGGCGGAGGAGGGGCAGGCGGAGCAGCAGGCCTGGGGAGTATATTTCTTAGCCTAAAGGCAGGGGGAAATAACTTTAAGCAGGAGAAAAACACGATTAAGTTTATACTTTCTACAAATGTACTAGCAGAGCTTCAGTGAGAAAGAAATTAAAGGAAGGTTATGAGGGTAGCTACTGCGCTCCAAGAGGAAGATGATCATTTAGACTAGGACAGCAGAGGACATAGACTTGGGAACCTCGGAGGGAGAGGGCAGAGGAATGACTCACAACTGAAATGTTATTTGGTGGAATGCAGGACACAGGACTATCCAGCCAGCTGCATCAGTGAAGGAGGAGGCCATAGGGATGGGTATGAATTCTATGTTGTAGAATGAAAAGAAATGCAGTCTACAACTGAGCCTTCCATGTCAACATCTTTCTTTTTTCTCCCCCCCCTTACTGGTAATTGAACCCAGAGCACTTAATACTTAATCACAAAGCTACATCCCCAGACCTTTTATTTTGAGACAAGATCTTGCTAAATTACTGAGGCTGGTCTGAGCTTGTGATCCTCATGCCTCAGCCTCCTGAGTCACTGAATGTGGGCCAACATCTAGGAGAACAAAGGAGTTACTAGAGGAGTGAAAGGAAGCTAAGAGAGCATGAGGTCACCATTTCCAATGAGAGGACAGTTTCAAAAAGAGACGGTCTGAACCTGCCCTTTGGATTTCTATTAGTAAGAATCTACCTAAGAACACTAAGCCATTTCACAGCTCCCAGAGCAGAACGGGACAAGCCCTGTTCTCCCCTCCTTATTCTGGTCCACACTTCCTTCCTGGGCACTCTTTCCTTCTCCTCTATGGAATCTAACAATAAAGAGTGAAGAATGACCTGCGTGCGTTCTAACTATGCAGCCTCACCCCTCTCCATTCTTTACTGATTTCTGCCTTTACTTTTCCATCCTTTACTGGATTACAAAGTAGAACCAAAAACATCTCATTTTTTAAAAATTTGAATTCAATTTATTTTTAACTGTTATAAAAAAAATACTACACGTTAATGGAGTACCATGTAGTGTTTCAAACATTTTGCTTTTTCCTGAATATTTTCTGTTCTTTCTGTTCTCAGTTTTAACATTTGACATACATATTTGTCGTGCCGCAGTCTGGCTGGGCACAAATCATGAGCCACTCAAGCAGGAACAAACTTTATTTCTGAACTCCACCAGCACACTCCACACACGCTCCCTGGGAACTCTCCCAAACGCCACTCGGCTCCTCCAGGAACCACCAACCAGAAAATCCCTCCTCCGGCACCTCCCCAACCGATGGGAACTCTTCAGGAATCCCGGGGAGAGCTCAACTGGAACTCAACGGGAACTCCACGAGAACTCAAAAGTCATCATTTAATGGCTCGCTGGCGTCACCTCAACCACTACTTCTGGCAAAAATGCCATGCGTCACCCTGACTCAGCCGTGGCCCTCAACATTGTCTGGGTAGTAGTAGTGGTAAAATGTCTTACTTGCATAGAAGACTTCAATGGTTTCTTTCACACAGTATGTCAATGGTTCCAACAGAAAATAATTTCCTGAAAAACTGAACTCTTCTCATGTAAGGTTAGTTCTCTATTGTAAGAGAAATGCTCTGCTCCTATATCACTAATTTCTGGATGTTACGTGGCCAAACCACCATCTGTTATAAAATCTTAAGTTGCTAAATAGGATTCATCTAAAGCAGTCTCTGCTGACCACTTGTAGGGCAATAAGGTATTCTTGTACAGGAATTCAGAACAGAAGACATAAGTCGTGTTTCCCAAATCAGTCTTTCTCAGGGTTTAACAGTTCTTTGTGTGTTATTTAACCAACCGCCATCATCATTTTTATAGTGCTGAGAATGAAATTGAGCCTCACACGTGTTAGGCAAGCACTCCACCAACTAACCTATGTTCCCAGTCTTTTTTATTTTATTTTTTAAATTGGTTGTTGTTGTTGTAGTAGTTGGACACAATATCTTTATTTATTTTTATGTGGTGCTGAGGATCGAACTCAGTACCTTGCACATGCTAGGTACTGAGTTCTACCACTGATCTACAACCTCAGCCTCCCCCCAGTCTTTTTTTTTTTTAATTAATTTGCTGAAGCAACTTGAGATCCTCCTGCTTCAGCCTCTCAAGTAGATGGGATTACAGGTATGCACCACCATTCCCAGCTAACCAACATTATTCTTAATTCCATCCTTTCTTTGTGGAGGAAAGGAAATGACAGAATTTAAACCCACCATTCCTATAAAAGAATTCAAGAAAGATGTTCTTGTCCTAAACTTTCAGAGCTCTGCCAGGTGACTCAAATATAAAGATCCTAGGCTGGGGTTGTGGCTCAGTGATAGAGCACTTGCTTAACATGTATGAGACACTGGGTTCGATTCTCAGCACTGCATATAAACAAATGAATAAAGGTCCATCGATGTGTTAAAATAATAAAAAAATAATAATAATAAAGATCCTGTAACCCTATTGGCATAGTTAGGCTCAGGCAATACTTACATTTTAAAATGGGAATGGAAAAATTGGAACAGTTGAATCAGAAATAGTATTCAGCCTCATCTTCCAACTTTTTTTGGGGAAAAAAGTGAGTAAGGAGATTTCATGGCCATTGGGTCTTAGAATAATATAATTTATAGCCACAATGAAGATTCAAAATAAGCCACAAAGTATCTGCTTCTGATGGTCTTATCATAATTCAACTAAAGTCAGGACATGCATGATTGGAAGGGTGCCCCAGGTGGAAATCAGGAAAGGACTGTAAAGGAAAGCAGGAGGATAGAGATGGAAGCATTATAAAAAGTGACCAGAATTCTTTAAAGAACTAGAGTTGTAAGAAAGCATAACTTTATGGTAAGTCATGGTTTGTCCAGAAAATGGAATGTATCAACAAATGACAAAATAAGTACTAAACTCACAACCCTTTGGGTAACACAGACCCACAGAGACTCAAGCCTACCAAAGGTACTAACTGGGTTAAAATGCAGAGTAGTGGGTAGACTTCTGTTTTCCAGGGCAGAATACAGACCAATTACACAGCAAACTCATCAGAAACAAGGACAATGGCATAAAATGAATGGGTAACTTCCTATTTAAAATGAAACTTGCCTCTTGAATAACATCATATCTCTCTCCTATACAAATTTATCAGAAAGAGTAAATTCCACAAAGACCTAGAAGGAAAAAAAAGGAGAGGAAAGGAAGAATTTAGGAAAAGGAATTATTTAAAATAACCCAACTGATTTCTGCTATTAGGTGTGTGGTCACACAGATTTTTCAGAGTTCCAGTCTCTGACCACAAACACTACATTAAGCTCCTAAACCTAACCTAAAAGCAACAGGGGAGGGACTTAAAAGCAATGGATTAACAGTAAAATATTACATGCTAGAGATTATAATTGAAGAAAAAGGTACACAACTAATGCAAAGTAGTCAAAAAAAGTTCAACATAAAATAAGCCTTATAAAGTGGGTACAGAAGCCACAAGGAAGTCAGGGAATTATCAACCTTTTTAGTGCCCCATATCATAAGAAATGAGAAAATCTAGCTGAGGGGAGGTCACATATTTAGTTAGCAGCTGGTGGTCACTGAGAATAAATCAGGAGCTTAATACCTTTGCTTTGTCGTGTAGAAACAGATCACAAACCACACATTGCTGGTTCAGGCTTGGTTATTTAGGAGGTGAAGAAAGGCAAGGAAAATTAAAACACTAACCTTTAACTGACTGTTCTACCTTTGCCACACACCATCATTTCTTTCATTCTAACATTTCTGAATCTCTAGTTTACAGTATTAAGCATGTAAAGCCAATTAAAGGGAGAAAGAAGGAGGAATCAGAAAAAATGGACTGCAAATTCAAATCCTTATCCATACACTGCTCCCCCCACCTGGCAAGTCAGAAATGCTAACAGAGGTTACACTAGGTTTTGATGCAGAAGCCCAGGAGTGCTTCCAGGTGTCTTCCCAACAACTGCCTCACTTCTCAGCAGGACAGTGAAGCATGGCAGATACAGGCCAGAGACCAAGAGAAGGAGAAGCCACGTCCTAAAGAACAAGCCCAGATGCGACTTCTTTCTGCATCTTAAAATGCCCAAGTTATGCCAGGCATGGTGGTGCATGCCTGTAATCCCAGCAGCTGGGGAGGCTGAGACAAGAGGATCATGAGTTCAAAGCCAACCTCGGCAACAGCGAGGTGCTAAGCAACTCAGTGAGACCCTGTCTCTAAATAAAACGCAACATAGGGCTGGGAATGTGGCTCAGTGGTTGAGTGCCCCTGAGTTCAATTCCCAGCACCAAAAACAAAAAATGCCCAGGTTATAAATTTGGGAAGTCCTAATACTTTTTAAGAAAGACTCTACATCTCAACATATACAACTCAAATGGAACAAAATTTGCCTGTGTAAATCTAAGTACTTAAACTTTCCCAAACTGTTCTTCTGTTTGTCTCCCAGGCTCTAAAGAAGACTTAGAACAGGGAGTTAGCTTGAGTTCTATCGCTTGAGTTCTCAAAATCCTATTGAGTGGTAATATACTCAAGGAAGCAGAATTAGATATTATCAGACAAAAAAAGAGTGGGAAGGGGAGTAATATTCACTATGTTGGCATTTTGCAGAAAAAATAAAACAATTCACTAGAAAAAGCATTTTTTTCCTGAGCAAATACAAGAACATAGAAAACAAACGTATTGATGGTAAACAATCCTAGTCTTAGGAAAACCTAGGCTGCTTTTTTTGCGGTGTGTGTGTGGGGGGAGGGGGTGGGCGGGGAGCACAGTTGTCACTCTGCAACTGTCCCATCTGTAAAGCAAGAGTTTAAATGCACCTGTATTAAAACTGTTTCTGGCTATTTCAACCTAATGGCGAATTCTCCTATTATCAGATGCCATCCCAAGGAGCAAAACCAGAAAAACAAGCCAACATCTGAGCAAAAGCAAAAGCAGAAAAGACCAGAACCCCAAGCTTGTCTGTTTCCTGAGACTCCTGGTCATATCTTTACAACATCTTGCACAGACCACAGGAATGGCAATTTCCTACACACTACAAAACAAGAAGCTCTGTCTTTTGTTATGCTGCCAAGTGTACAAACCAAAGGATTCTTGCAGGCTACTGTAGCCCCAAAACCATGAAACCGAGGAATGGCTCCTAAAAAGCAACTTTCAGGGTTCATGAGAAGTCAAAACATTCAATGTTAAAAGAAATTCTTAAAATTACAAAAAAAAGTCAAATGTGCTACATATTTTTATTTGAATGCCATGTAGGGAAGAAGAGTAAGAATATGGAATTTTCAAAATAAACTGTAACTACTACACTTTCTGCAAGGAATTATCTCATTGATTCTTTATGTTCTTTTAACCCTCACTGAATATCATTATAGAACTCTATAATCCTAAAAGGGCAGATCAGGGCTCAGGAAGCATTCAGGATGGTCACTGAATATTAAGTCATGTATTGCTCACCATTAGTTCAATATTAGATTAAAAAAAAAGACACCTGTAGCCAGAAATTTAACTCTTGTTCTGTAGAATATTGAAAGTCTTTTTGATTTTAAAATAACACTTTAAAAATGTTTCTTCTCTTCTTATTACTCTTTCCATCTCTTTGCCACTCCCAACCTATTACAAGCCACTTACTGATTGAAAGAATAAAAATAAGCAAAATCACAGTCTAAACCTCCAGTCATCAGCTACTCCACATTTATGGGAAGTAAGAAGCTCTTTCTGGCCTAGGGTTGTGGCTCAGTGGTAAGCCTAGCATGTGTGAGGCACTGGGTTCAATACTTAGCACCACATAAAAATAAATAAAATAAAGGCATGCTATCCATCTACAACAACAAGGAGAGGGGGTAAAAAAGAAAAGAAAAAAAAAAGGCACAGAGCATAATCACAGCAGCAGAGTCTCCAGCTTCTTTTCTACCTGCCTTGCATTCTTGGGTTACAGTTTCTCTAACAGCTAATTTCCTTCCTTGGAGGGTTTAACTTAGTATGCGCTGCTCTCCACTTCCATATCTACCCTGTTGTTTTTTACAGGAGTTAAAGCAACTGTATAAGAAAGCCTAAAAACATCAAAGACCTAGAGCTTCACTGGATGTGTGTGGCACTGGAGGAAGAGGAGGAAAACGTGAGGTAATGAGGATCTGCTGTATTTACCTTATGTGCAGGGCATGTGGACAACAATGGAAACCAAGCAGGGTGCGCTTTTGGTCAAAAAAAGAACATGGCAGCCCAATGGGAGGCCTTTGTTCTTCAAAAGGGTCTCCTTTTCCCCTTTTGTGCTTCACTTAATTCATGGCATCTGAGCTGCTCTTGAACTTGACAGACTGAGAGAAAGGAAGGGAGAAGGGGGAAGTCAGACACACAAAGAGAAGGGAAAAGGAAGCACTTCAAACAGAATCCAATGGAAAAAATCAGTTCTACTGCCAGTTTTGATGAAGTTTTGGAATTTTAAAGGAGTTGGAAAGTAGAATTCAGTGTTAAAAATAATAGTTTTCCCAGAGACGATAAGAAATATAAAATTAATAAGGTACAACATTATTATGTACTGAGTACTTGATGTATTTTTTCTGCTACGTGTGCTTTTGAAATATTAGTAATAAAATAGTTTTACTTTTCAACAGCTACATGAATGATAAGCATTGTACAAGCAGAACCAGTAAGTAAATGATTTCCTAGCTTAGGGGAATTTTAACAAGTGTTCAAGAGACAGAAGAAACACTGTGAAACCACCTGCGCCACCTGCAGGATGAATACAGGCATGCATGCTATAATACATTTCAAAGCCCAAGATTTAAGACAAATTAATTAAACTGTAAGGACTTTGAAGTCAAGAATTAAAAAATATATATATATCAAATAACTTCTGATGGAAGACAAAGCCCTAGGAATCTCAGGCCAACTTTAAGTATTCAAGTATATAAATAAAAGATCCACGGAAAAGTTATTATTAGCTGTTATGTATAATACATAAGGCTGTTTCAAAACAATTTTTTTTTAAACATTTGGCTGTAAAGTAAGTGACTGACCCATGGCTTTAAACACACACTCATCATAAAACAATCAACCAAGTGTGAAATATGGACATTTGCCCTACTCCAATGACTTGGCATTTCTCCAAGTCTCTCTTTTACGCATGTTTTACATGTGTTATCTTCTTTTCTATCAGTATACAAACATTTCAGTTTGGGGGAGTACACAGCATTGCTTGTAACCAAAGTGCTCTTGGAGGTACTGAATTATTTCTATTTTTTCCACTTTATAAACAAAGCTTCTAGAAAGAGCACTGTAGGTGTATCTTTTCTTACTAGTGTAAATGTTTCTGTCAACAAATAACTAGGGGAAGAATTCCTAAGTGAGAGGGAAAAATATTTAAAATTTAATATATAAATGTTCTTCAAAAGTTGTGCCATCTAACTTCCTAATAATGATGTAAGAGTGTTTCCCCAGACCCAAGACAACAGCAATCTTTTTTAAACAGTGACATCTGATAAATCATTATAGAACATCTACATAAATTTTCTTTGAAACCGAGAATATGACACTTATTCTCAATATTTACTGGAAAAAAAAACACTTTGTAAAGGAAGTAATAATTTTAAACTACCTTTACAACCAAGTATTATTTGGTAGTCATATTTCAATTTCATCCTGGAATTATTTCCCAATCACTTACTCATCACAATACTTTCAGAGAACAAAAATCCACCCTCAGCAGACAGTGTTGCACAAAGAAGAGACAGAAAATCTGCTGCGAGACCCAAAGACAACTGTCAAGACAGCCAGACCATATGAATGAACACCTTCCCACATTCTGAAAGTAGAGCTTTCAAGTGGACTTATGTGCATGTACACAACAGTGGATCAGTTATGGTATGTTTGTAAAAGTTAAGGAAGACCAGGTATATAATTTCTTGTTATCTAGACACCGTGCAAGTCTATGGATTGCAGCATCATGATTTAGCATTGACCTAAGATGAAACCAGAATTTAATTCCTAAAACATGGTTTCTCGACTCAGCACTACTGACATTTTGGATCAGATGATTCTGTTGGGGGAAGGGAGGAGGGCTAACTTGTACACTTAGAATATTAAGCATCTAATCACCAGGTGCCACTAGCATCAATATACAATTTGTGACAATAAAAAATGTCTCCAGATGTTGCCAAATGTTCCCTGGGGAGCAAAGGGGTGGGATAGGCAAGTTCATGCCCAGTTGAGACCCACCACCCTAGGGTGCTTAAATTAACCATCACACACATTTTACAACTGCACAATACGCTCCACTTTAAAAGTGTACAAGGGTGGGAGATCTCTTGCCTAGCATACATGAGGCCCTGAGTTTGATCCCCAGCACCACATTTAAAAACAAATAAATAAAGAAAGATTAAGATCTGAATAGTTAAAATAGTATCAACTTCTTACTAGCCTTCACCACACTCTGGCGCCATCAGAGAACACAGCAACATCCAATAGACACAAACCAAATGATAACTAATTACTAGCTAACACTGATGTTTCCCAGCAATTTAGTGTAAGAAACACTGAATCTATGCAAAAACCTGAGTTGTTATTATGAACGATCCTGTTGAATCCATCTCCAATATACACCTCGAATCCTCCACCATCATCTTTCCTCTAGATTCAGAACCTTTTGTCTCCCAGCTTACGTTCTAGACTGCCAAGCCATACTCTTTTAGTACAGTAATTCACTCAACTAATATTTACTGACTGCCTGTAATATGCAGAACTCTACATGAACACACAAAACTCTGACAAAATCCTTTACATAGTGAAACTTATGTTCTAGAATAAAGTATTACAGCAGAGGGCAGTAAGCATTTTGGTGAAAAAGGAAGTAGGAAAAGATAGGCAGAGGTGGGGTGTGGTGTTAAACAGCAGCCAGGGATGGATTCCCCAGTTGTATAAAGACCAGAAGGAGGTTAGAAGTGAAACATGTATATTTACAGAAAAACCATCCCAGGTAAAACATAAACAAGTGCCTGAGGGGACCGCATACTTCTGACTTTTACTCTGAATGAAATGGGAAACCCATAGAAGATCAGAAAGAGAAGGTAGCCATGCTCAAACTTTTTCAAATAAAACAGAGCTATGTTGAGAATAGGCTGCAAGGGTGGAAGCAGGGACTAGTTAACTCATAAATTTAGACTCAGGTAGGCATAGTGGAGATGACGATAAGTGGTTAGACTGTCAGTCTATGATTGATGTTGGATTGTGTCGATCTTCAATTCAAAAGCCCTCCAATGCCATTTTTTTTCCCAATGTACTTTATGTAAAATGCAAAATCCAATATGGTCTAAAGGTTATTATGATCTGACCTCTTACTCTTCTAGCTTCATTTTACTCCCCAGTAATCAAAATACATTCTGGCCACAATGATCTTCCAGGTCATCAAATACTCCTGAATTCTCTTCCCCGTGAGGGGCCTGGAAAAACACTGTTCTCTCTACTCTTTGCTTTGCCAGTATGATCTTGAATCTCAATTCTGAGTTTAAAATTCACTTCCTCCACAAGACCCTCCTGACAAGCCATTCCAAATGAGCTTCACTCCTTCCCCCATTATACTCTCTCAAAGGGCTCCAAAGCACTCTTCCTTGATAATGTTTCTCTCTTTAGACTGTAGGCCCTACGTATCTCCCTGATCTGGCACAATACCTGGTACAAAGCAAGTACAAAAGATACTTGAACAATGATAGAACTTTTGTACTTGCTCTGCCAGAATCTGCTCTCGTCACACAATGTTTTTCCCCTCTCTGCATCTGTGATGGTCACAAGAGCTATAAAGTACATGAGACAAAGAAGTGGAAAATCACAAGCAATCTTACTAACAATTTGTGTGAGCAGGAGAAACGAACACGGATGGGCCTCCTTTGCTGGGTTATAATACTTGGATTTTATTTAGCAGTCAAAAAGAACAGTATTTAAGGTTTTTCCAGCAGTACAATACAACATTCAGAAGAAATCATATTTTTGGAAGATTATCTGAGGTGTATAATTCACAAGAAGAGTATGAATGCAAAAATTAGAACTAGAACCAACAGGTGAATAAAGCCGCAACCAATTTTCAGACTAGTTGGATATGAAAACATAAATGATTTTTTCATACTTACTCATTAGTGAAGATTCTTAGTGTTATTTGATAACTAAATTAAGTTCACATTATTTTAGCTGCTTACACAGAAAGCAAAAGTAATCCAACATGGAAAATACTTTCATTTTTTTGTTACTTCATTACTGACATGATACCAGATCAACCTTCCAAAAGCATGGATCAGATTATATTAATCAAAAACTTCAGTGGCTCCCCACTGTCCACTGAATTAAGTCCAAACACCTCAGCCTGATATTTAAGACCGTACACAAACTGGCCCCAACTTACTTGTACTCCCCTAAATTCCAGCCAAATGGAAACTAAATTTGCTCCCATCATAGCCAGTTTTTCTCCTTTTATCAGACCTTGCTTCAGATTGTTTCTTCCTTTTAAAATGCAATCCCACCCTCCACTCAGAAGTCCCCTTTTAGGGCCCAGCTCAGTTGCTACCACCATTCTCAGAACCTTTCCCCAGCTCACCTCAAGTACAAAATGTGCTCTCAAATCCCTGGGGCTTTGAAATTCACCACATTAAATCTTGAATGACTCTTTCCTTATACATCTGATCTTCCCAGTAACCTTGCAAACAACCTCTAACACCCTATTTTTGCAAAACTAAGATGGGGCACATACATACAAGGGCAAACAACCGTTATTTGTCCTTTACAAACTGATCTAAGAACATATTCCATTCCAAGGCAGAACTTGTTTCTGATTCACCTTTTATTTCTTGCAGCTCTTTGTAAAAAGTATGTACTTGAATAATATGGTCAAAAATCTTAAGTAAAAAAAAAAAATTTGCCATTATCACCCTGGTCTTCCTCACTGAGCCACATTAAAAGCTGACATTTACTAAGCAAGCATCAGCACTCTCATTGGCTATTCTATGAGCTAAGAAACAGCAGAGATGATTAAAAGTAAGTATTAAAAAAAATAATCCCAGGGCTGGGGATGTGGCTCAAGTGGTAGCACGCTCGCCTAGCATGAGTGAGGCACTGGGTTCGATTCTCAGCACCACATAAAAACAAAATAAAGATATTGTGTCCACCTAAAACTAAAATATATATAATTTTAAAATGTTATTTTAAAAAAATTATCCCAGGTTGGAAGTGTAGCTCAGTGGTACAGTACTGAGAGCTATAGCTAAGTAAGAAAGACGCATGGTAATTTCCTTGTCAGCCTACCCCATGTTGCTTAGGGGGAGGACTCTCCATTGTGGAAATGGGCTTGTTTGAGTAAGGTGACCCTGCTCAAGGACCAGGGTGGATCCGGGTTTAGGGAGGATCCTGCTGGATTAGGGTGGGTCCAGGTTTAGGGTGTATCCTGCTGGGAATACAGAGTATCCCACTCCTTGGGTTTAGGGCAGTTCCAGGTTTAAACCCTGCTGGGAATAGGGCGTATCCTGCTGCCTAAGCCAACTGCCTGCTCTTTGAGTTCCCGGTTGAGTTCTCACGGGATACAGAGAGTATTTGGGATGCAGAGTGCATGTGGATTCTCGCAGAACATGCATGTAGAGTGCAGGTGTGAGTTCCGGAATAAAGAGTTGCTATTTGAATCTACAAGGTGTGTGTTGGCTCGTGATTTTGTACTCAGCCAGACTGCAGCATTTGGTGGCCCCTACTGGAACATCTGAAGCTTGGAGATAAGTGAAATTACTCGCCCCTGAGGGAAGGCGAGAGAATGAGTGACTATTTAAAAAAACAATGTGTTCTTGTTTTGATTTATTTTGTTTTTGTTTCAAGCTGCCTATCCCTAGAAATTTCTCAGGCAAACTGGGAAAAATGGTTGGCTCAAGGTTTGAAGTCTGACCGCCCTGAGGAAGAGAAAATTGATATAAAGATGTTTTTATTCCGTTTTTGTTTCATTCAGTTTTGGTTTTGTTTTGTGTTATCTTATTGGGTTGCGTTATCTTTATAGTAGATTAGAAATTAGTAAAAAACAAACCGAAAAAGTGTTAAGTAAATTGTTAGAGGTTCAGACCATGGAGAAAGACATTTTAGATCAAGCAAAAGAGAAGGTCTCTCGAGCTAGTCAGACAGAGGAAGAAAATTTAAAGGAAAAGGGGCTATTAGGAAAAAGGCTACAATAGGAGGCTGCTACTAACTCCATTCTATCACCAGAGGGCATAATTCAAACAACAGCTCCACCTATGGAGATAGCTGAGTGGCCCTCAACCCCCGTAGTTGATAAATGGGATCCTGAGACAGGACCTCAAAGATTAGCATGCCCTGTACTTGAACAGGTAGGAGGGCAGCGAATTCACCGTGCTTTAGATTTCAAAACAGTGAAGCAGTTAAAGGAGGCTGTAACAACCTATGGTCCCCAAGCACCCTTCACGGTAAGCATGGTCGAATCCATTACCAACTTGGACATGACGCCAACAGATTGGGCTAGCATGTGTAAATCTGTGCTAATGGAGGACAATATTTGTTATGGAAGGTTGCCAATGAGAAATTTTGCACGGAGACAGCAAAATGCAGCAGCCGGTTAACCTCAAAGAAATCTAGATATGTTGTTAGGAAAAGGACCATATGAGGGTCAACGGCAGCAAATTGAATATGATCCTGCTATATATGCACAAATTGCTGCAGACGCAGTTAGGGCATGGAAGACTTTACAAGGACATGGAGATTTACAAGGTCAGCTATCTAAGGTAATACAGAGAACTAATGAACCTTACGCTGAATATGTAGATAGGCTTATTCAAACAGCTTCCAGAATTTTGGGGGATACCGAACAGGCAATGTCATTAATAAAACAACTGGCTTATGACCAAGCAAATCATTGCTGCAGAGAGGTCATTAGACCATGGAGACATGAAGATATAAACACATATATTAAATTATGTAGAGATATTAATGAACAAGGGCAAGTCTTGGCAGCTGCAGTACAACAGGCTTTAGATGCCAGGCCAAAAACATGCTACAACTGTGAACAAACAGGACATTTTAAAAGGAGTTGCCCCATAGGAAGAGGGTTTAACAAAGCTAGGTATCAAAGGAATAGAATACCGGGTATTTGCCCACGATGCCGTAGAGGGAGACATTGGGCTAATGAATGCCGTTCTCAAACCACCATAGAGGGTACTCCCTTATCAAAAAACGGACAAGGATCAGGTATTTACCCATGATATCGTGGAGAAAGGCATCAGGCTCCATTGCCAAAAAACGGAATGGGGGGCCCAATGCTCCGGGGCCCACAACCACAAATATACAGGGCAGTGGAGGAACCCAGCAACACCACCAGGGTAGTGCCCAGGACACATTGTCCATTAAATCCCTCATCAGACAAACCAGAGGGAGCGCAGGGTTGGACATCTGCGCCTTTGCCAGAGCAGTACTAACTCCAGAGATGGGAGTTCAAATCATTCCCACAGGAGTAAAAGGACCTCTTCCCCAAGGAACAGTAGGCTTATTATTGGGACGTAGTTCATCTACACTAAAAGGACTTATGATAAGTCCTGGGGTAATTGATCCCGATTATGTAGGTGAAATAAAATTATAGCTAATTCTCCAAGAGGTATATCAGTAATTTCACGAGGAGATAGAATAGCACAGTTGTTAATAATACCCAGCCTACATAATAAATTTTCTAGACGTAGTGTAGAAAGAGGTTCCAGAGGATTAGGCTCCACAGGTATAGATTGGGCTATGCTGTCTTTAAATTTAGATTCTCACCCAATGCTAAAACTAAATATTCAAGGATATGAATTTAATGGGCTACTGGACACAGGTGCTGACCTTAGCATCATATCTCGTCAAGAATGGCCAAAACACTGGCCATTACAACAAGCCACTCAAACACTTCGAGGCCTAGGAGTGGCGACTAATCCCCACAGAAGTGCAATGTTATTAGATTGGAAGGATCCTGAAGCATGTGAAGGAACTATACAGCCATATGTATTGGATCATCTTCCTATAAATTTATGGGGACAAGATGTCCTAGATCAATTAGGTTGACGTTAACAAATAACATCAATCCTAATGCGCCCACTACTAGGGCTAGACAAGGTTTTAGGAAAGAAAAAAGATTAGGAGAACAAGAACAAGGTATAGCAGCACCAATACAAATAGATCAAGGAACAGACAGACATGGGTTGGATTTTTAGAAAGGGCCACTGAGACAATCAAAATTACTTGGAAATCAGAAAGACCAATGTGGGTTCCTCAGTGGCCCCTGACTAAAGAAAAGATACAAGCAGCCCATGATCTGGTCAAACAACAATTAGTGGAAGGACATATACAACCTTCCGTATCTCCCCATAATACCCCCATTTTTGTCATCAAAAAGAAATCTGGTAAATGGAGATTACTGCAAGATTTAAGAGCCATTAATAATGAGATGGTTATTATGGGACCTGCTCAATCAGGGATTCCTCAATTGTCTGCTTTGCCAAAAAACTGGCATGTTTTAGCTATAGATATTAAAGATTGTTTTTTTTTTCCAATTCCAACTCATCCCGAGGATAGTCCACGTTTTGCATTTACTATCCCTGCACTAAATCATGAAGGTCCTGATGAGAGATATGAATGGAAAGTACTCCCTCAAAGGATGGCTAACAGCCCAACTATGTGTCAAATTTATGTTAACAAAGCAATCCAGCCACTTAGAAATCAAAATCCTGAACTACAAATATTTCACTATATGGATGATGTATTATTAGCACACAAAGATAAAACACATTGCTGGAATGTTATGCCACACTTACAAACTTATTAAAAAATTATAATCTAGAGATAGCAAAAGATAAAGTACAATTAAATTTTCTAATTAATTATCTAGGAGTTCTATTATCCGCAACCATGGTCCGTCCACCAAAAATTCAAATACGAGTAGATCAACTCAAATCACTTAACGACTTTCAAAAGTTATTGGGAGACATAAATTGGATAAGGCCTTATCTAGGCATACCAACAGGAGAGTTGGGACCTTTATTTGATATTCTAAAAGGTCCATCAGATCCAAATCACCCCGCATGTTAACTCCTAAAGCAAGAAAGGCATTAAAAATTATTGAAACATATGGAAGATATGCATTTGGATAGAATTGATATAAGTTTGCCTTTGTTATTTATTGTACTACCAACAAAAAAAATATTCCTACAGGAGTATTTTGGCAAGAAGGTCCATTATTGTGGATACATTTATCTTATTCTCCTAACACTATTCTTACTAGGTATCCTGAGGCTGTAGGACAATTAATACTCAAAGGAATAAAAGCAGCGAAGGGAGTGTTTGGAATTTCTCCCAATAAAATTTTACTCCATATACTATGAATCAAATTGATGAGTTAGCTAATGAGTTAAATACTTGGGCAATAATCATGTGTAAATCTAATGTTTCATTTGATAATCACTTACCGTCTAATCCTTTGTTGTCTTTTTGGTCTAAGTATCCTGTAGTTTTTCCAAAAATGACAAGAAAAACCCCTATCATGAATGCTCCAAATATATTCACTGATGGGTCAAATAATGGTACAGCAGCAGTAGTTAACCCTGATCAAACTTTTACAATTTTAGTACCCAAACAATCAGCTCAAAAGGTAGAGCTTAATGCAGTATTACAAGCTTTTGTGATGTTTAAAGATTCGGTATTTAATTTATTTTCTGATAGCCAGTATATAGTTAATGCTATAGTATCCCTTGAAGATGCTGGTAGGATTTCTCCTTCCTCTACTGTTTTCTCTTTGTTTTCCACTATACAAAGTCTAATCTGGGACAGAAAAGATCCATTCTTTAGAGGACATATCAGGGCACATACAGGATTGCCTGGAGCCCTTAGTTTGGGCAATGATTTAGCAGATAAAACTACACATGACATACATATCTTCTCTACATTAGAAGAAGCTACAAATTTTCATAAAAGGTTTCATGTTAATGCTAATACTTTACAAAAGCGTTTTAAAATAACTAATGAACAAGCCAGACATATAATAAAACAATGTCAAAATTGTGTGACCTTTTTACCACAAGTTAATCTTGGAATCAATCCTGGAGGACTGATACCTAACCATATTTGGCAGATGGACATCACACACTTGCCAGAATTTGGAAAATTAAAATATTTGCATGTTACAGTTGATACTTCTTCCAGATTTTTGATGGGCTCCCTTCATGCCGGAGAAAAAGCTAAAGATGTTATAGCTCATTGCTTACAAAATTTTGCCACTGTGGGCGTTCCAAAACAGTTAAAAACAGATAATGGTCCTGGCTATACCGCTACCTCTTTTAAACAATTTTGCTCATCATTTAGTATTACTCATATAACAGGAATCCCATACAATCCACAGGGACAAAGCATAGTTGAAAGAGCTCAAACTATTAAAACATACTTATTAAAGCAAAAAGAGGGAAATGGAAAGGGGTATATATCCCCCAAAGATAAACTTAAAATAACCCTTTTTACTCTAAACTTTTTAAATTTGGATTCACCAGGACTTAGTGCTGCGGAAAGACATATGTATCCAAAAAATGTACATAAGCCTAAGGTACTTTGGAAAGATATTCTAACAGGACAATGGAAAAGTCCTGATCCAGTGATTGGAGTCAGGGTTCTGTTTGTGTGTTTCCACAGGGAGAACAACAGCCAATTTGGATTCCAGAGAGACTAACCAAAGCAATTTCTACAGACCAAAAAGAAGATGATTTAACTCAAATCCATACTATCCCTGTCCTAGGAACAAAAGACTTACTTCCAAAGCAATCAGAAAAAATCATAAAAGTGCTATATCAAACAACCAAATTCTAAGTTGAGTATGAATTTCAAAAGCTGGAACAGACAACAAGTGCCAGGGAAAGCTGGCTAGCCTCAGGGGAGAATGCTTAGAAGGACTGGGCCAGAGAACAAGGAGGCAAGATAAGCCCAGTGTGCTCCCAGGTAACTCCACAGTCATACCCATTCCTATATCTTACTTTAAAAACAAAACAAAAACCACTCAAAGCACCATACCCCCAACTTATAAAGTTCATGGTCATTGTTACCACTGTCTGCACATGGGAGTCTGGTTCTAGTGCACACATGAAAAGTCCATAAACCCCAAAATACAACATTTTCCAAAACACAAAATCATTTCCCATATTTTCTTCACATGCTCTGACAGGGCCAGGCTCAATGATGACCATTTTAGAAAGCTTACTCAAATCTTCTCCCTGTCTTTAAAATTACAAGTAACAGTAAGATTTATGCACATGCTCATGATGTAACAATTTGGCTCCCCAGAACCTCTCCTTTCCCTCCTCCTCTTCTCCTCATTCCTTCCCTTTACTCTACTGATCTCCCTTCTGATTTCATGAGACCCTACCCCCCATCAACCACGACCTATAACACTTCCCCCCAATCTTTTCTCTATAGCTCCCCTGCGTAAGAGAAAAAATACGACCCTTGGCTTTCTGAGTTTTGTTTATCTCATTAATAATGCTCTAAAGTTCTATCCATTTTCCTAAAAATTACATAATTTCATTCTTTATGGATGAATAAAACTTCATGTTGTATATACATCACATTTTCTTTATCTACTTATCCAGTGATGGACACAAGCTGGCTCATAATTTGGCTATTAGAAAACCCAATTAAATTATTCTAAAAACGAGCTGTGAAGGGTCCCTATGGCCTCTGCCTAACTTAGTCTAACAGTATCAGCAACTGGACAAATCTAGGTTATGGCTGACTGGGGCTGCTCTCACTCCTGCTCAAATGCTTCAAGTCAGAGAAGTCTTTTAAACTCATCAAATGAGAAGCAGTGGAGAGCCTAGAGCAGCCGGCCTGGGTTCACTACCCCAGTTCAGCTAAAGTGAGTACTGAGTTAGCTGTTTGATTCTCCGTTCACTACCCCAGTTTAGCTGGGGATGTGGCTAAATGGAGAATCAAACAGCTAACTCAGTACTATGGTGAAAATCAAATGAATTTGTTATTAAAACACCAAGTATATTAATCTAGTAAACAGTGGGCAACCAAAAGACTGCTTCCTATGATTATTATCCAAAGTAATTAAGGGCACTAATTTAGTCAGGACTACTCAGGCAGTAACACAACAGTAAAAAAAAAAAGGTGCCAGCTTCAAAAGGGAAAATTGGATCTATTGCTAGACATATGAAATTACCATTAAAATAAAGTACAACACATGTGTGCATTGGAACTCATTATATGACGAAACTGGCACTGCAGGGAGGCTGAGGAAAGGGGGAAACCTTGACAAATCATGCTGAGAAAACTGAAATACTTACACCTTTTTTAGTTCCCCACCTAACACCCTACACAAACTCAATTCCAAGTAGATTAATAACCATCAATTAATAATCACAGTGCAAAAAAAAAGTAAAATTTAAAACTTAAAACATAAGGAAACTTGGAACAATCCAATAATAAAGGGCAAAATGTACTAACTGGCAATTCAAAAAGTACACAAAGGAGGAGAGGGGTGGTAATGTGCATGGGGGTGATCAAGGCCAAGCATACAAAGGGCAAGCGGGGGTCCCCGGAATCACACCAAATTAAAAACAAACAAACAAACAAAAAAGCCCACAAAAACTGAAAAGCACATGAAGAGTTGCTTAGTCTATTTAAAGAAAATACAGCTAAAAACCCCCTATGAGATGCCAATTCACGTCCTCTGGGACTGGCAAAATTAAAAATACCTTGACAAAACTGTGGAGCAAAGAACCACACTGGTGCTAAGAACGTAACCTGACCCAGTAGGCGTCCAGGAAAGAAGGTGTATACACCCACCACACAGTGACTCCACCTAGGTCTGTAAACCGTGTACATACACTTTGCGCGCACACTCCTCAATGAAACTCCTGCGCATGTGCACAGGCAACACAAGGCTACCCACTGCAGCACTGCTTGAGTGCCAACAACCGCAACAGTCAAAATGGCCACAAACAGAAGAATACATCAACCACGGCCTATTTGTGCAGTAAAACACTTCACAGTGAGAATGAATTGTGGACGACTGCTGACTGGCTGTGACTGCCGCCTTCTGGTGCTCATGCCATTGGCAGTATCCTTTGCTCCTCTTCCCACCGGGTTGGCAGCCCTCAATTCTAGGACAGCTTTGCAATGGAATGCAAAGTGAAGTCAAGCACTTTCTCCTCTGTAATCCCCACTACTCTGAGGCAGAAGGACTGACAAGGCCAGCCTGGGCAACTCAGAGAGACCCTGTCTCAAAACAGAACCAACAGGGATAGGGAAGGAGCTCAGTGACACAGCACCCCTGGGTTCAATCCCCAGTGCCAAAAAAATTACAATAATTAATACGAGTCATATTAATATGAATTTGACATGAATATAAAAAGCTGCCCAAAATATACAACGTTATTCTACTATACATGTAATGTTTAGAAAACATAGTTACATATTACACATATATGAAGGAGGATGGTCACCCTCAGGGTATGGAGGAAGGAGAACATCCTCCAAGAGGGTAGTCCTTAGTTGAGGCCTTCCCTGTAGCCAACCAAACGACCACCAAACTAAAACTGCAATCCTCCAGCACTCTACATCCCTCGAGCCACTTCCATACTTCACTTTCTACTTGGTACTTGACACTAGCCAACAAGAGCAGGAGTTTGCGCTGTGTCACTGTTGCCCCAGCACCTAGAATAAGGACAGGTCCTCAGGTATCAGCAGCCCCTCAGGTATCAACTGGGCAGCAACGAAAATGACGAGATGGGCAAAACCTGGTGCATGGAGTCCACAAATAAGAGCAGTTCTTACAGAAGAACATTCGCAACAGACTCGATGATGGAGAACAACATCAGACACCAATTAAGAGAAATGTTATCCCTCCAAAATAATCCTACCCTTGTCATTAGTAGACTTTATCACAAAATTTCTTAATTTCTATTGCATCTTGAATTCTATTAATTAAAAACGTATGGACATCTGTTTTCTCTTCTGTTCTACATGACATCCCTGATGGGGGCCTTGCACAGTAGTGCAACAACACCTGTAATGCCAAAAAACAAAAACAAAAAAACCTTTTATTTCACTCCTCAGAGAATATCTTCAGATCTGAAGCTACTGTATATTCTAAGCCTTGAATATTTCCAACATTTTCAACTGAAAATCAATTTTAGGGCTCAAAAGATTTTTCTAAGGAGAGAAAATTATAATAACTAGCTCAGGCCAAATGCCTAATCATGCTCATGGATAGATATAATGTTACTATAGCCTTTTTTAGTTTTCATAAAGCAAATAAAATAGGGCCAATACCTTAAGAAGTTGTCTTTATCTTTTTTCATGCTTACAGAAACATTTGCTACCCTGTTTAAATCAAAGAAAAAGTACGGTCAATGTCAGATTTAAAAGTGAAAGACCATTTGATGCCCCAAATAAGACACAATTCCTCAGCAATACATATTCTTGTACAAATCAATAAATGATCCCCTGCAGGATGCAGTCTTCAGCTTCCCTATACAACTCAATAACAAGCTTATCACCAGAAGTACCCTGAACAACAGAGAGCATTGAGAAGTGACTCTGTTATAAATTTAGGAACAAAATTAAAGGTCCTAGGGAAACATTTTCCACAAGCACATCCAGAAAATGCAGAGGGACTGCCACACTCAGGCAGGATTTCACTGCTTTATAATAAGTGCGTCTCCCCCTAAAGCAACTCAGAATTATGACTGACTCAAAACAAAGATCTGTATAGCTATAACCACCCAGACCCTAACGTACTAAAGAAATTCACTTGGCCTCTTCAGAGCTACAAAGTCATTGTGCTGCTATGTCCCTAAGAGTTTTACAAATAAAAAAACAACAAATCCTTGAATACACAGGCACTTAGTTTGTCCAAAGACCATCATTTCTCAACTTTCTGTTGGCCCAAGTGATACACATGGTACAACATCACTGAGCTGAAATGTGAGATCTAGATTCTAGTCTCAGCTGTCACTGGCAGATGCATGCTTACGGCAGGTTCACCCAACCTTGAGCATGGAGCTCAAGGTTATTTGGTGTGAATATCCCCACAAATTATTCATGTAAAGATTTATGTTGTGTCCACCATCTATTCTCCTCTCTCAAACAACAATCTTCATTTCTATATCAGTTAGAAACCTATCAATTTATTTCAAAGGACAGAAAACCCCAATGCAAACTAGGCGAAAGTCGTAACTGGAAGTCAAGCAGAGCACATGTCAGACAGTGAATCGCGTCCTCAGAGCCACAGGTGCACACAACTCTCGGACCGTTTCTCCTTATTTTGACTTTATCCTCCAACTTCCCCTTGTGGTGGCCAGGTGACTGCACCACTCCTGCCTTTCATGACCCCAAGGCTTAATTACAATGTGGATGCTTCATCCCACAGCACACAATGACCGGCTGTGACCACCAGAACCAACAGGTGACCTGGGACCACTAGTAGGCAAGACCTAAAGGGAGCAACCCTGTGGCAAAAGCATGGCGGGCTCCCATTCTCTCACCAAAGGCCACCCCTGCATTGGGGCACCTGTTCCTACCAGCTGCATCCCCAGACCCCAATATTTTCTTTTAAAACTAATCAACCCCTGGAAACCTCATCTTATGTTTGGCAAATCTCCCATGCACTTCATGTGGGTGAGAAATCACTGTCTTCCTCATCTTCAAAAGCAATCTGTCTCCAGTGCTAAAAGACCCCCTCCTTGCTTGTTTTTTCTGTTCTGCTTCTTCCCCAACTGTGATGCCCCTAGTGAAAACAATGGTTCTGTTTTGTTTTGTTGTTCTTGTTTTTTGGGGGGGGGCGGGGCGCGGGGGATCAGCCGGGCGGGGCGGGCCAGTACTCTACCATGAGCAGAGAACCTCTGCCTCACTCCTGCCTGGATCATTCTGATCAACTTCCAGCCCTCTCCCTGCCTCCAATCTCCTCGCACCATTACAATTTATGCTCTATTCTGTCACCCGTGACCTTTCTATCATAAGAGTAGATGTTCAAGTACAAGTCTCCTATTATTCTCCCTCTTCCATTTTCATTAAGGTCTCCTTGCCTTTGGCAGCAAAAAAACAACTTTATTTCCAACCGCCTTACCCTATAGTTGAATCATGCCAATTACCTGTAATTTCCAAAACTCCGTAAGCAGTTTCATATCTCCATTCTTTCCTTCAAATCACTCTCTGGACTGGAATTCACTTGTGATACTCTCTGGATTCAAGGGGTCCCCCTATTCAAACATCTGACAGAATGAGATTCAGCTGTTTCTACTCTTATGAAATCTTCCCTGGATTCCCAGGATTCTTTTTGTACCTACACAGTAGCCTCCCATATGGGCAGGAGATATGTTCAAAGAGCCCCAGAGGATGCCTGAAAGAGTAGATGTACCAACCAAATCCTATACATACTATATAATCTGCCCTAAATATCTACCTGTGGTAAAGTTTAACTTAAATCAGGCACAGAGATAAACAACTAATAGTAAAATAAAACAATTATAACAATACAGAGTCAGGGGTCCTCCATGGGTTGCATGTGGGTCACCGCACGTAGAAGCCTTGTGGATAGAGACATCTGGTATCTAGGAATGTCCAATGAACATTTCCACTGGTCAATTGCCCAGGGACAATGTGAATCTCTGTCCCGCTCTGCTGCGGCCCATACAGCACCTGAGATGGGTATGACTGCCAAGATGTCAATCAAGCCGCTGACTGCAAGACATCAAGCAAGATTCCGCCCTTGAACCCTTATCCCTGCCTTTGATGTAGCTCCTTAAATAAACCACCTGAGCCATTTTCCCTTTGTCTAGTTCCAGAACCCAATGGACTAGATCAGGGGCTTCACTTTTTGTAAACATATTTCTGAGTATTTGTGCTTTGTTATTTATTAATTACTTGAGATTCTAAGTTTTAGGGTAGCTTGGATTATCCTGGGCAGGAAGAAGAACCTCTTAATGAGATTCTGGTCATCCCCCGACCATAATACAGTGTAGTAAAATTTATGCTAATGTGATTTCTCAAAATGTCTTATGTTATTGTAGATCTTAGCAATCTTAGAAAACAATTTTTCTTTCCTTAAATCAATAAATTTTACTTTTTCATTTGAAGCATTTTGCTGCTTCTCTATGGCATTAGCAAACTGACAGAATCACCATTCTTGCTCTTTGGGGCCATTATTAAGACAAATAAGTACTGAATACAAGCACTCTGATACCAGACAGTCCATGACTACTAAGTAACCAAGGTAAGGGTAGTATATACAGATTGGACACATCAGGCAAAGGATGATTCACACCCTGAGCAGGATGCAACAAGATGACACAAGATTCCATTCTGCTACTCAGATTAACATGCAATTTTAATGAATATTTCTGTAATTTTCTACTTAATATTTTCAGACTGAAGTTGGCCATGAATAAGGAAGGACTTACTATGATCTCTCACAGCATTTTTCTATTCACAGATTTGCCCTATTCCTGTGGTTCTCAGAAGCAAGCATGAATCAAAATAATTTTAAAACTTCTATAAAAATACAGATGCCTGGGCTCACAGAATATCAAACCTACCAAAACACAATCTCCTAGATGAAAAACCAGACCTGCACATTATGAAAAAAAGCTTCAGGGTGATTCAAGTTACCTAACTTCATTTTCTAGGTAAAAATGCTAACCAATCATAATCTGCTTAAAGATTCAATTATTATTAATTATAGTCATAAAAAAATCACCCAAGAAAAGAAAATGAACCATGGGCATCCCAGTTAATTTTTTTTAAATTATTCATTAGGTGAAGAGTAGGGGAGGAGACAGATTTTTAAAAAAAGTTATCTGAATCACATCTTCTCTGATAACCAAAAGCTGTACATTATCCATAGGTTAATTTGCTGAAGCCAGGGATGATAATGCTCCTGATTTTTTAACTTCAAGTTCTTCAATGGTTAAGGATAAGGTTGCTTTTTACCAAGGCATAATAAAACAAATATTGCCTTCTTCATATGCCACATGCCAAGAATCAAGATACATGTGAAACACAATTATAGCATGAATCAAAGTTGGGCAATACACAAAGAAACACCATTTTTTCTGACACCAAAATTCAATTTAAGCATTTTCTGCCCATCTTCAGAGTCAGACACTAGTTCTGTTGGACTAGTAAAGTGAAACCAGAGGCACAGTGGCTGCCCTCAGGAAGCTGAGAAACGAACACTGCAGCTCAAGCACACTGGCACAACACTCAAACAAACATACATCACCCAGAATGAGGTTGCCGAATACTTCACTTGTATTCCATCAAAACCTTTAAGTCAGATTACTATGCTGATTAAATTTTTAAAAACAATACTAAGGCATTTTCCTGGTTTGAAAGACCATGATCAAAAGACTCTTCAAAAACTGAATAATGTGTGAACAGGTTTTAAAAAATAAAAAGTGTCATTGAAGCAAATGATTTCACAGTATGATACATAAGTCTGAAATGTTTTGTGCAAGGACCTAACCAAGTCAGAAGAAGTTCCGTTCTGCATTCTATTTCAAAAATAAACAGATAGGGCTGGGGTTGTGGCTCAGTGGTAGAGCTTGCCTAGCATGTGTGAGGCACTGGGTTCAATCCTCAGCACCACATATAAATAAATAAATAAAGGTCCATCAACAGCTAAATTTTTTTTTATAAAACTAAACAGATAAATCAGACTGTCAAGAATACAAACAATAACTTTTACACTGTTGTGGGACTGTAAGTTGGTATAACCACTGTGCAAGTCAGTGTGAAGGTTCCTCAAAGACTAGGCACAGAACCACCCTATGAGGAGCAGCTGCACCACTGCTCCTGTGTACCCTGAAGAATTAAAGTCAGCCACACTCCAGTGATACTGCCTACCCAGGTTCAGAGCAGCACAAGTGACAGCAGCCCAACTATGGAACCACACCAATTGTCTATCAATGGATGAGTGGATAAAGAAATGCAGATATTGGGGCTGGGGATGTGGCTCAAGTGGTAGCGCACTCGCCTAGCATGCGTGCGGCACGGGTTCGATCCTCAGCACCACATACAAAGATGTTGTGTCCGCCGATAACTAAAAAATAAATATTAAAATTCTCTCTCTCTCTTTAAAAAAAAAAAAGAAATGCAGATATACACAATGAAGTTTTACTCAGTCATAAAGAATGACATTATTCATCTGCAGGAAAATGGATGGAATTTGAGGACACTGTTAAAATAAGCCAAACACACAAGGTCAGGTGTCCTAAGTTCTCTCTCCTATGTGGAAGGAAGAAAGGAAAAAGGAAAAGAAAGAAGAGGAGGATCTCATGAAAATCCAAGGGAGATCAGTAGAGTAGAGGAAAGAGACCCAGGGGAGGGAGAAGGGAAGGGAAAGGGGAAATACTGGGGAAAGATACTGGCCAAATAATCCCATTGTGTGCATGTCCTAAAATATAACAATGAATCCCACCATTAGGTACAACTATAACAGACCAATGAAAAATATGGAAAAAGAAAAAACTAAACTGATAAAAATTCCTACATGCAGCTAGAGTCTGAATGTTCCTGAAGTTGCCTTTTTTTTTTTCCTAATTGCATCAGAAAAGCAAAGAGGGAGGGAGGGAACAGGGAAGGTAGGTTAGTTGGCTAATCATAGTAAAGACAAAAACTTTCCCTCAGCCAACCCAGTGAGTGGCAACCTGATACCAAGTTAAAGAAAGAGGGAAAACAAAACAAAAATCAACAACCAAAAAAAGACTAAGATGAACTCTATTTCTTTAAAATAAAAAATTCTTGCCAAGAGTAGAAGCAGATCCCTGTAATCCCAGTTACTTGGGATTCTGAGGTTGGAGGGTTGTGAGTTTGAGCAATTTTGTGAGTCTCCAAAAATAAGAAAAAAAAACTTTACTAACTTTACCAAATTTCATGCTGAAAAAAAATAAAACTAGAGAAATAAGAGAATGAAAAAGGATAGTGGGAAAAATGGAAACTTGTTCGACAAAAGAGTTGTTTAGTAAATCATTATAGAATCCACAGAGGCTACAAGTTTTGTTTCTGTTCCTAACCCTCAAGTATAAATTCTTGGGCTGATGAGAAATAAAAACATAGTAATTCAAATCATTAAATGTAATACTGTAGGCTTTGCTTTGAAATAAAACTCTTGTTCTCCTAAGTGAACCTGTCCCTTGATAATCAAGTTTGTCCAAGTTTCATAAGCATTTCATTAGGAAATTCATCATAAATTGCTCTTTAGGTCACCAGATTTTAAAATACGCATTGTAATGAACACCGTGGTGCAATAAAACAAGATATTTTTTAAAAACCCGAAGGCCCAATTAAATTATGTAAACTTAGTTAGATGTACACATAAATCAGTCAATACCCAAAGTTCCTGGCAAAATGCCAGCCAGCATGTCCTGGGCACAGGAACCAGACCCTCCATCCTAGAGGGATGCATGCTTTTCCTCCTGTCATCACACAGGAGATCAGAAGTCACAGACCAGTTATACATGACAATCTGATTCAGCTACAAGCAAGAAACTATCACACTGAACATCATGATTAAAGAAATTTAAAAGTATTTTTAATAATCAGAACTACTTTGATTTATTTTGCCACTTGTGGCTCAGTTATGAACATTCTTTAGTGTGAAGTTAACAACAAAGTAAAAAAAAACTATAATAAAAGCTGCAACAACTGCATAATTATTCAGAACATAGTAATTTGGTTTGTATTTTCATATTATCAACAATGGAGTATAACATGGGGCTCATTTTCAGTAAGAAAAAATTAACATTAAAGACAGAATTGGAGTCTTAAGTCCCCCTACAAAACCTTGCTATTAGTGACTCCCTAATGGACTTCAATATGAACAACTGCGTAAGAACAAGATTTTGGATAGGGCTTTGGAAAATGTGCTTGAATTCTTCAAACATGTCTGTTACTCTTGACTGCTGTTTTGTAGGCATATTCTACAGATAGACTGCAGAGAGACTGTGCTTCTTTTTTGCAAAGACATAACACAAAATAACCTTGAGTTTTTGGTTCTAACACATACTATCTACAGAGACCTATTCAGATAATCTTAATAGCAAATAGGCTGCCCTTCATTTGTAGAAACTTCTAGAGAGATTCTTTTATAAGAGGTAAGAAAACACATTTTAAAACATGGAGAAAACTGCCAAACCTCAGAAGAGAAATACATTGATTTAAATAATCAAGACATTTAGAGCAAACAGGAAACAGAGAACTGAACTGTCTTATCCTATTATCCACTGTGATGCTGCTATACCATCTATTCGGTGATGAAAAAACGAGTGTTTTAACCCACTCAGCACAGGGGGTTTTGCAAAGTGGATTAACATATCTATAGCCAGTCCAACCAGCTCAGATCTGTCCCAGGCGAGGTTCCAAGTACAACCCTTGAATGGAAAAAGGCCATTTTCCCTAGAACTCAATATAGAAATCATAAAAGAAAATAAAACTTCCCCATTAATATTTTGAAAATGCCTCTCCAAACTTAGTGGTTAAGTATATTTCTCAGTATATTTTTCTCAAGAAAATAAATACATGAATTTGATAAATATTAGGTGTTATTTATTATAGTATAAATGGATTCAGGTTTAAGACTAATAACCCATGATCTACTCATATAATACATCTCTCTCTCTCACACACGCACAAAACAATTCACTATTATATGAAAATGTTGTACCATTTTTAAATCCTTACTTATCTTGAGGAAAACAATTCTGAAGCTACTCCAATAAAGTATTGATTTTGCTTTTAGAATCCCAACAAAAAAACCTAGTTTATATATGTGATTCATTTTACTGATGCTCCCAAGGCTCTGATCCCAACCTAACTTCTATCTTCCTCAAAACTCTTCCCTGGCTCTTACTCCCTTCCTAGTCACCTGGGCTGAGTGAGCCTCTTCCAGGCACACTGGGTCTACACCCTTCAACCGTGTGTTCACAGGCTACTGTGACTTTAAGTGGACTCAGCTGTCCGCATATCCCTCCCCTCAACTTCCAGGATTGAAGTTTTCTGATTATAGTTCAGGGAACTATTAAAAAATAAGTGAAGTAATGTTTATAAACCAGTGTAACATGGCACCTGATGGATTTTAGACCATAAATGTCAAATAAATGAATTAACCAGTCACTGCAGCCTTTGATGACTGATTTATGCTTTCTTGAAAAGCACCAAGAAAAACAAATTCATCCTTTGAGTTGATCTACAAACTTAACATCTTATCTGTCATTTATAACTATGCTATAGCTAAACAACTTAAAAAACACACTACTTACCAAGTTCTTAAAGAGCACTGCACATGCAAAAAATTACAATTTCCCAGTGTTTCTTAAATTCAAAATATGCACACAGTATTCTCATAACTAAACCATTCCAAAATCTGACAACCAACTAAAAGGAGTAAAGCTGTTTTTACGGTGTTAGGAAAATGGTAACGGGTAACTCTTCACAATCCACACATCACCCTATCACCAGCAGTTGATACTTTCCCTCCCTCCCAATCAGAAACTGAGTAGTGTCCATGGCTGACTTCCCTCCACATGTAATCCTAAAAACATTAGACAGCAAAATTTAAACAATATTCAAAACTAAATGGCATTTTACTTGCATTTTTTGTTTAAGCCAACTTTTCTTTCTTTCTTTCTTTCTTTTTTGGTGTACTAGGGATTGAACTCAGGGGCACTCAACCACTGGGCCACATCCCCAGCCCTATTTTTTGTATTTTATTTAGAGACAGGGTCTCACTGAGTTGCTTAGTGCCTCACCACTGCTACGGATGGCTCTGAACTTGTGATCTTCCTGCCTCAGCCTCCTGAGCCTCTGGGATTCCAGGCATGTACCACTGCACCTGGTTAAGCTAATTTTTTAAAGTACACCTTTTCAAAGGTACATAGGAAGATATATATAAAAGCCAAGCTATGTTTCTGTGTTTCCTTTCCTTTTCCTGTAAGTCAGAAAGATATGCTTTACTTAGGTTACTGACCAACAACAGAATTCCTACCCCAAAGTTAGTAATATAGAATGACATATACCAGATCATTACATTATCCACAGAATAAAAGAATCTATAAACAATTCCATATTCCAGTTAAGACAGAAGCTAATAAGCACTATAACACTCAAAATGGAAACTCAAGTAGGGATGTGGTGTTTTCAGAAATTTGCAACAATAAAAATAAGGAATTTTGAAAGAGGGAACAGTTGAAGGAAAAATAAAATCGAGGTAAAGATTAAAATATATGCACTATTTTGTAAGGGCCCTTTATGAAAAAAAATCTTTAAACTCTGGGTCATAAAACTTAAGCAACACATATAACCTCACAAAATTACATTTAGCATTAAACTTTAAAGCACCATTATTTAGTTTTCAACCTACTAATAGTTTCACGGCAACTAGACATAAATCAATTTTAAGAAATACAGTAATGCTTCATTTCTATTAGTCCACCAAAAAAAAAAAAATTCTAACCAATTCTCAGTGGGGAGACATAGGCAAGGAAGCTGGGAGCTCAGGGTCTGTGCCCCAGCTCTACCACCTATATCGGGGTCATCTCAGATGAGTTATTTCAGCTCTCCAAACTTGTTTCCTCGTGTGTAAAAACAGTAGTACAAAAATACCTATGCTTATAGACCGCGGTGAGGACTGGGAAAGTACTCAGTAAGACACAAGTGACCAGGCTAGCATATTGTTTTATTTTGTCAATTTCTTAAAAACAGTATTACTCCTTCCATCAAATAGATACATTTTTCTTTTTTTAAGTTATATCCAAATTTAACCTTTTTAAAGTGAAGGAGAAAGGAGTGTTTTGTTTTGTCTTTTGGTACTAGGGATTGAATCCAGGGGTGCTTAATAAACCCCTGCTCACCTTCCCAACTCCATTTTTTGAGACAGTGTCTTGCTAAGTTGCTGAAGCGATCCTCCTGCCTCTGCTTCAGCCACCAGAGCCACTGGGATTATAAGCTTGTGCCACAGCACCCAGCTCACTGTGCTTATATTTTTATATTTGTTGGCAAGATTTTTTTAAAGTATTATTTTGTCTGGACTTTTTAGAAAGGAAAAGGTATGAAAAATAGCTTCTTATTCAGACAGAATAGCTGATATAGACAATTTTATAATAAAATCTTATCACAGCTTCTTGGAAAATGTGTCATATTTTGAATTTGAAATTATTTGAGTCATATAATGGCCTACTAGAATTTGTTATCTGAAACATTTTACCAACTATTCTAAAAACTATTACTCAAAATTCCTTCACTTTTACAGTTGGGTTCTAGAGTTTCCTATAAGGTAACTTACACAATCATCTTCAAAAGAAAAGAAAAAGCCTGTATTGTTTCTGCTTTGCAAGAATGTGCTCCTACTCTTCTCTCCCAAGGCCTAATCTCTCTCTCAACTTCAGGCATTAAATAAAGCTAAAGAAAATATGGACACAGTGACCTTTGACTGAGTTCTGATAAGTGTATTTCATAATACAGGATACTTAATAAAGACTATAAAGTTAATAACCTCACTGCCTTTATTCTATAGTGGGTTCTACAGGAGAGGAAAACCAGATAATAAGAAAAGATAAAGGAGAGATGACAGGGAAGTCATTAAGAAATTTCATATACATTTCTAAAAGTTTGCCTTAAATTATCCTTAACATAGGTTTACCTTTTTATTTCCTTCCCATCTGAACTCAAGCTCTCTAAAAGAACTTTGAAGCTGTATAGAACTGTCTTCATCGCTTAATCCAAGGCTGTATTCTGCAGATGAAGAAATTTTAGCCCAAAGAAATTAAGATCAAACAAGCAGGCAGTGGCAAAACTGGCAGTGGAAACTTCTGGAAAGCTGGACAGGAAACCAAACATTTTGGCTTGTACCCTACAAGTAATGCAAACATCACTTAGATACTCTTTGTCCTCCTCTGTCAACCAGGTGTTCTAACATCCCACTACTATCATAAAATTGTGCTTTGCAATCTCATGACAATGGTAAGCTCCAGAAACTTTAGTTTTTCTAACATTCACTATTTTTCCTGTCATGTTTGTGTTATTTTCTGAAAGATGTTGCTAGAAGACAACTATGTAATATACAGATCCTTCCCTCTAGAAAAGGGGGAGCCTTTCCACCCTCTGTGCATGGGCTTCCATGGCCCACCCACCACCTTCCCCTGGAGAAAAACTTCTCAAGGAAGGGATCACCTCCCTTCCTATTCCACCAGCTGAATATACATCCAGATAAGCAGGTCTCTTAACTTTGGGGTTTCAGGGCTCTTTTAGGTTTTTACATTTTATTTGACAATCCTGTGTTAAGCAGATTTCTAAGATAGTCCTCCTTCCAGGTACTCTCAACTCCTGTTATCTATGCCTCCAGTGTGGGGTGGATCAAGTAATTTTCCTCCAACAAAACTGCAAAACGGATGTCACCTCTGCAATTTTGTTGCAGAGTTATGATTTCCATTTGCTAGTGCTCCTTCCTTGCCAGTATGCTCTTGGGCTCTTCTCATGTACACGCTCTGATGAAGCAGGACGGAGAAGGCCACATGGCAAGGAACTGAGAGCAGCCTTTGGCCATCCATCAGGAAGGAAATAAGGACCTCGGTCTATCAGTCAGAGCCAACCACCAAGTGAGTGAGCTTAGACAGAGGTCTCCACCCAGCTGAAGCTTCAACTGCTGCATTGTGAGGGGCCTGAAGCAAAGGACCCAACTAGGCCTTGCCCACGTTCCTGACCCACAAAGACTCTCTCCAACCTAAGACGTATTCCCAGTTCCAGAGATCCAGAACCTGGTCTCACACTACCCCAGCCCTCCAACCAACTCTGTAAGCCCTACTACAAGAGGACCTTTGTTTTCTCAGGATTCTCAGAATGAGTAGGAGCCTAGCAATATGATTTAGAGCATGGCAGACACAGGGACATTCTGCTTGGGTCAGTGATGGAGACAAGATGCAGATTAGAGGGCAAAAGAACAAACGGCTCTAGGTAATGGCTGCTAAGTTCTGGGTCTGCTATGTTTAACAGCATATCTGCAGTGGTGGTCACAGTACCAATTACACATGTCCAGCAGCATGTCTGCAGTGGTGGTCACAGTACCGATTACACATGTCCAGCAGCATGTCTGCAGTGGTGGTCACAGTACCAATTACACATGTCCAGCAGCATGTCTGCAGTGGTGGTCACAGTACCAATTACACATGTCCAGCAGCATGTCTGCAGTGGTGGTCACAGTACCGATTACACATGTCCAGCAGCATGTCTGCAGTGGTGGTCACAGTACCAATTACACAAGACACGTTATAATGAAAGCAGTCAATTCTAAAACTAATTTGCTTCAAGAAAACAGTCTAGGAAATATTTAATCAGTGTGCACTATGAGCTAAACACTATGCTAAAATGAATAGTACTTAGCTTCTCCCCTCAAGGGGTTCTAATAACAACCTGCAACTGGAGAACTTAAGAGGGAAATTAAACAAAATCTAGTATGCATGGAATGAGAACAACATGTAACTTTAAATATGGTAGTGATATTTCTGATAAGTAAATTCATTTAGTCTTCTACAATTTATTGCTTATCTAGGTACAGTACCTTAAAATCAAATAAGCTTTTAAAAATAAAGGCATTATTTGCTTTTTATGTTTGTAAATTTGTATGATACATTAAAAGTTGTAGCACCTGTTCATACTTGCTTTTTTACCATGAGGGTTCAAAGTTATGAAAAGGTTTGAAAATAACAGCTACTATAAACTGGCAGATTTCAGTGTTCCAGTAATGTACTCAGCAGTCTTATTACACATCCTCTCCTTTAATTCTGACCACAGTTATGGGAGGAAGCACTTTTACAGATAACTTCTCAGAGTCTAGATTTTCTGAAGTTTCTTAAACAGATCCTAACACACAGCAGGCACTGAAACATTTGATGACAGTTGAAAGAAATGAACATAAAGTTTCAGAGTGGCACCAAAGAACCAACTAAAAGATAATTCCTCAAAATTTTAATGAGCCAAAAAGAGTTCACTTTGCAAAACTAAGGAACACGGAGAGAACAGACATCTGTTTATATCACGTTATTGACACAGGTTTCTGCATTTTGCCTACAATGTACAGGTAGAATATTTATCCTACGCAAAAGAAGATATCATTCACTTTCCTATATCCAAAACATCATTGTACAGCAAAGCAATAAACTCTTAAAGTTCCTTCACTTGTTACTTTGCTAGTAAAAACAAATAACATTTCCTAATGTGCCTATATAAAGAGTTGAATTATGACTTCTGATTTGGGCTAGTTTTTCAAAAACGGTAAATCTGTAGTTTACTTATGTGTGGAAGAAAGAATATTCTTGCTCCTCTTGTCCATCTCAGGACAAAATGCAGTCAGTTATCTAGGTTCTCAAGCCACAGACTGTTGTCCACTTATTTATCCACAGTCAATTTTGTTTTCAAATTCCTGATAGCATCACTTCTTCTGCTTTTGCTGTCACCCTGTGAGAAATGTCAGTCACTGCTTCAACACACTGACATGATGAGAAAGCTCATCTTGGAGTCTCTCTGTGATCTGGGTTTCTTATACCAGATGCTGTTCATGTACCAGCTTTAACAGCTTTTCAGAGACACCAAGAGCAAGGGAGTCTTTCATGAGGTATATAACACAAAACTGGTTCCTGCCGAAGGGACCACCTGCTTGTGGTCCTCTTCCACCACTGCCCATGGTGCTCAAACCTTTACCTGTGGTGTTTATTTTAAGTCACTGGCAGACTAAACAACTGTCGCAGCCTTGCAAAGTCTTCAGTTATTAAAACCAATGCTTAATCCATCTACAATTAAAGTCCACAATTATTTTATAAAAGCAGGAGAGCAAGCAGCATTTAGAAGCATAATTATCTCAAAATATTTCACCATCCAATAGATAACTTAAATTTCCAAAATCTGAAAAAAATAATTAATAACAAAAGAATTTCTGCTATGAATATCTTCCTTAACCAATCTAACATGTGAATCAACAAAGTTAGCATGGAAACTGGAATCAATATCCTTAAATTATTTTAAGTTAACTCCACCATGTTCTTCCTCATGGTGCTAGTTATGGTTCTAGTTAAGTTAACTTTTGGAAAATTACACACCTTCCTTATGCCTGTTTCCAGATCTATAAAATAATAATGCCCACCTCACACAGTGGATGTGACAATGAAATAAGGCAATTCACATAGAACACTTAGAATAGTGCTTGGCATGCTGTCAATTATTATGGCTTTAATTACTCATGTATTTGCAGTGCTGGGTATCAAACACAGGACCTTATATATGCTAGGCAAGCACTCTACCACTGAGCTACATCCCAGGCCCATGGCTAGTATTATTCAATAAACACACACAGGGTTAAAAACCAACTAGATACCTTGTTATTTCACATTATCCAGAACCATTCCACCTTAAAATAGTACTGCCAACTGAAGGTACATGTTGATTAGTTTGCTGATTAATTTTAGCTCAAGCCACAGCCTTGTGTCAAATTATTTATCCATAGCCAACTTTGCTTTCAAATTCATAACAGTATCACTTTATATGCTCAAATGACTTTTGCTGACCTCATTCTTTACAGCCTAGCAGCAGCTAGAACAGAGTTGTTTGTTTGTTGCTGTTATTGATTTAATTTTTATTTTCAGTACCAGGGATTGAACCCAGAAGCACTTTACCACTAAGCCACATCCCCAGTCCACTTTCAAATGTATTTTTTAAGCTAGGGTCTCCCTAAGTTGCTCAGGGCCTTGCTAAAATTGCTGAGGCTGGCCTAGAACTTGGGATCCTCCTGCCTTAGCCTTCTGAGGTACTGGGATTACAGGCATGCTCCACCATGACTAGCAATCAAGAGTTCTGATTCCTTCCTTTATAAACAAAAGTTTCTAGTTATTTCATCTGTTATTAAAAAAAAAAAAAGATTCTACAGACAATTTGGAATCGTGTATAATTAGACAAATAGGTTACCACCAAAGACATGGTTCTGCCGGGTCCCTGCTTTACACTGGCCAATGAGCAGCAGATGAGCAAAGGGGAGCCAGCCAGCTGCTACCTCCTAGCTGAGAGTTTTGGGGGATAATTTCATTACAGAACAAGAAGTCCCCAAAGCTCAAGTTCCAGAAGTTCTGAATCAAAACAGATATCCCCATAGAAGCAACAATAAAAATTCTAGGGAAGGACTTCAAGCCACTGCAAAACAGAAACTTCATTAGGACAGCAGAAGCATTTACTAAAGGTGTTTGTGGAAAGCACATGAAAAAGCGAATGAAAACACAGAAGACTTCCATGACTCTAGGAAACAAGCGATCTTGGAAGAAATCAATAATTCCTGCAAACATAAGGAATTAAGTAAGGTTTAAGTTCAGTTGGCTATTATACTGCATGTTAAATCACGAATGGCAAAATTCCTTCTCTATTTAACTATTTTATGATTTTAAATATTACCTACAAAGTAATGAAATTACTCAAGAGGTCATAAAAAGCATTCAATTACCTCTAAGTTACAGCCAGTATTCCTTCCAACACCATTCTTTCCTTGATATTTTTAATTTCTCCACTATCCCAGCAAAACACACATTCTACCCACTGTCTGCACCCTTTGGCTTAACACCTAATATAAGGGAAAGGTCTCTCTAAAGTTCTGAATCATGGCCAGCATGTTCACAGTCCTTGTTTTCCCTGAAATGCCTGTCACACACCATGGCCATTTTTATATTGAGGCATCTGTCATTTATCTCTGATAACTAAGAGCACTTATTAAGATAAATTAATCCTCTTTCACACAGGCTAATATTTTTCTTACCATATATTATATTAACAATTTTATGTGTAGTGGGGTTTTGTTTTTGTTTTGTTTTTTTTAGCTAAGAGAAACTTTAATATTTTACACAGTTAAATTGTTTCCTTTTATGGCAGTTGAGCTGGGTGTCATATGTAAAGAATATGCAGTGTCTCCATTCTAATTACTCAAAAAAAAAAAATAACAAAAAAGACTTTCCATTACCAAACTAAATAAATTGTCCTTCTCTTGTCCTAGTATTTCTCTTAAGTTTTCCTTCAAACAGTGAAATATCTAATCTCTCCACAATTAACTTCTGTATTTGGTATAAGGTGTGCTCTGACATACAATTTTTCCCCCCAAATGGATAGCCAACTGTCTTGTCCCAATACCACCTGGTCCTACCTAATGTCACTTCTAATCCATTCCAGGCTCCTAAACTCTGGTTTAATGCTAACAGAAAACTTTCATGTCTGCATTAAGGTGATCACTTTTCAAAGTATATTGTTGTTGAGTGGAATGTTGAGTGGTAGCATTCCCTGCACCTGCTGGAATAAAAATAAAAGAGAAAGTGGGAGTGAGTGTATCAAATTTGTCTACAGTGCCAAAATAGAACCATTAAGGCAGAACCAATTTTAAGTCAGAAGGTTTGAGCAGCCCTCACCAGTACCCCACTGCCTCCCTGCCGACACCTGAAGGCGCTCTGCAAGGCACGAGGAAATGTGTTCGGGCATCCATAGCAAAACTACTGCTTATCCGACTATTTATAAAAGTATCCCACTACTGCTTATCACACTGTTCATAAAATTTCCCTCAATTTTAGTGTCAGAAATTGCTGATTTTCTTTAAAACAAAAGTTCTTAAATTTTATAAACATAAATTCACCAGGTGTCCTTTTCTGCTTCATCTACTAGATATGAAATCTACTAGAGAAATCTGTTCCATTAGAAATAAATGTTGGATTTTTATATTAGGTTTCTTATTGAATATTTTTATATTTTATATTATTTTGCTTTGTTGCTATAGTTCATAAATTTCTATAAGCCAACTTAAGTTTCAAAGAAAAAACAAAATGAACAAATAAATGGATAATGTTTAATACATATCTAAGAAAAGATTTAATTAAGGGGCGGGGGGGGTCATATTCAAAGGGAAAGTAGGGATTTCCAGAATACAGTATATAGATTGAAAAAAAAAAAAAAGTCAACTCTCAACTAGGGAAATAGAGGAAGAAGAATTATGGAAAGAAAGGGAAGGAAAGATCAAATAACTTTTTATTTATAGAAATTAGACCAACAGTAGTATAAAATGACTGGAAACTTAGTCAAGCTTACATATGATATTTATAAATATTTACTATTCCACAGACATCATTCAAAATGGCAGAAACAACACAATGACATTTGGTAAAGAAAACACAAAAGTTACTTGATAAAAATGGCCAAAAGGGTTCCAACCAAGGAAACAAAGTAGACTGGCTGTAACCTGTTTCTTAGCTCTCTGCCCCTCCAGGGAATATTAGGAAAAAGCCTCTGCAGACAACCTGCCCCTCAATTTTCCAAACACCCCTTGGCAGGCAGCCTGAGTAGGTTTTATTCTCTCTCCACAGCACTCTGGATCTCTTTCCTTTAAGGTCACTGTCACCTCTCTCCACCACCAAGGAACTTTCCAGCCCTGTCCCTGCTGTAAGCTAACCACAATTCACACATTATCACTGCTGAGCCATCTCCACTCAGCACTTAAAACCTTCCCTCTCCACTTCCTTAAAGGGGTTGTCCCCCAAGTCCCAGAGAAGCAGGAGCTTGCCAGGTGAGACTGCAGTCGGCCAAGCACTGAAGGGACTCCAGAGTTGGCCTTGCAGGAGACATATGGGCTGGACTAGACCACGGAAACCATCCTTTCATTCTTCCTTCACCCCTCCCTCCCAAATCTCTGAATAAGCAGAGTGAAACATTATGTTCACTCTAGTTCTCCTCACCTAGAAGAAACACTTTCCGGTGGAGTGTAGGAGCCCAGTGCCACAGCTGACCCATCCTACCCAGACCCTACATCCCACCCCTCCAGAACAAATGGCTTGCAAGGAACATTGATGACAAAGGGCGCAGTGACCCCAGCTCGACCCTCCTGCCTAAGTTGCTGCTTGAAAAAGGCACAGAAATTATTAGTAGGTGGGGCAGGGAGAGGTATTTACGGAAGAAGAATATTTAAGAAGTCATTAAATTTGGGGAAATCTAAAACTATTCTGAAAGGGCCAGAACCAGTGCAGAATAACAAGAGAAAAATAAAACACTATCCTACATTCAAAAAATATTCAGAAAAAGAAATGAAAATGTAACGAGATGTCCAACCTACACTACAGCAAAAGCATGAAAACCAAAGTAGTGCGGTGGTCGCCTACCAACTTAGGAAACAATAAGAAGACAGACAATTAACAGCACTGGAGACTAGAGACAGTGACACTGTCAAGGACTGTAAATATATAACTAGTCGGTGCCACTCTCAAAGCCTGATAAATGTACAAAAATGTTAAATGCATGGTCCTGTGACACAAAGCTCATGGGATACCAGTCTGTTGCACTAGCCTCCTATCTGAACGAGGGCCCTGCAGATCACACCAAATGCGAATATGTGTAGTTCCTTACACTAACTCTGAAACAGTCCATTTCCCATTAAACAGGAGATGCACAGCAACCAGAAGGAGCCTTAGTATCTGAGCCACCATGAAAAAGAAGTCCCTTGTTTTAATCCTATGAGGAAAATAACTTTATACTAACCAATCTGCTTTTCGTTCCCTATTTCTGCCTTTTAAAGTCCTTTCCTACGTCTAAAATCAAGCTCCTCTGCTCAGGTCATTGAAGGACTCATTCTATTTTAAAGAATGTTTCCTGACTCTAAAATTGCAAACAAAAACCAATTCAATCTTTAAATTAGTTACAATTTTGTCTTCTGGCAATTCTTAGTCTTGAAATTCCATTCCTGAGAATTTGTCTTTAAAAGTTAAACATTGTAGGTGGGCATTTATAACACAGCAAGGAAAAAACTAATGTGCAGTAAAAGGGATCACATCAACAGACTGGCAGACAGTTCAAAACAACTGAATACTGTGCAATCATTAAAATGACAAGATTAAAATATGGAAAGATGTTTGTGAAAAACTGTTAAGTAAAAGATGTAGGCAAGTTCCTGAAAAAAAAGAAAGCCAGCAGAAACATCAACACCGCCAAGTTTTACAAGACAAGGTAAAACTTCCCCCTCTACTAACCTCATGGGGCTTTTCTAATTAGGAAAAGATTCTCACTTGATCAGCTATTGATCAAGTAATAATTCAATAACCAACGTCCTTGTGCCAATAGAAGAAGACATTCCACCAAATGAAATATAAGGGGGAAAACGGAGAAAGTCAACCTTAAAGCTGCACCCAGAAAATTAAAGAAGTCTACATCCCCTGAAATTATACCACGATTTCTTCCAGCAACACTCGTAAAATTGTTTATTTATGTCCTCAGACTACAATGATTTTAAGAGGTCCCTCATAACATCAGAGGATTTTTACCAATTCCTTTCTAACCAACACTGACTGGCATCGAGTACATGTATCTTTCAGTCTACCCAAACAGCATTCTCCTTGGCCAAGCACATGAAGCAGCACTCCAAGGGGGAGATATGAAGGAAAAAGTTCAGAGACAAGAAGAATAATCACTAAACAGGGGAAGGCAGGTGGAATTAAACAGGCTGTATATGACTGAGAACAAATACTACTAAATGGCCAACTTCCCAGGAACAACGTCACGCTTCTTCTCCTGAAAACTATATGTTCAATTACAATTTGATGGGGAGGGGAGATAGGAAAGTAGTAAACATATGGACGTTTTGGGGTTTGTTTGTTTTTTTTTGCATGATTTGACTATATTTTATGCCACAACCAATTTGAGAAACATTAAAATATTTCAAACTTGTTAAAATAACATGTAACTGGGGCTGGGGTTCTGGCTCAGTGGTAAAATGCTTGCCTAGCACACGTGAGGCACTGGATTCGATCCTCAGCACCACATAAAGATAAAATAAAGTTTATTAAAAATGATCAGCTATATAACCATTTATGTCCTAATTTCCTATCTCACTAATTGGATCACCAATAGTGATATATGTGTGTATAAATGACGGCCTAAAAGAAAAGTATCTGGATGTTCACATCTGTATTTAGTTTTAGCCTAATATATAATTCTTACTAAAAATCCAAATGTTCAGAATTTATGAGTTGCCAGGACAAGTAATTTACATCCTAACAGCAAATGTCTGAAAGCTAAGCAAACAACAGACATGGAAATCAACTGTCCATTTCTCCAAACTTCAAGAGGTAAAGATGCACAGCTGATTCTATACCACACAATCTGGACTTGAGAAGTGTGCTAGAGCACTGAGTATCACCTCAAAAAAGGTAGATAAAGGGGCTGGGGTTGTGGCTCAGTGGTAGAGTGCTCGCCTAGTATGTGCGAGATCCTGGGTTCTATCCTCAGCACCACATAAAAATAAATAAATAAAATAAAGATATTGTGTTCAACTACAACTAAAAAATAAATTTTAAAAAAGCAGATAAAAACGTAAATCTCACTGAAGTTCACTGGATTAACAAAGGGAGATGAAAGGTAGGGAGGGGTGAATGGGAATAGGAAAGGCAGTAGAATGAATTGGACATAACTTTCCTATATTCATTTATGAATACACAACCAGTGTAACTCCACATCATGTTCAACCACAAGAACAGGATCCTAATTATACTCCAGGTATGTATAATATGTCAAATTACACTCTACTGCATGTATATCTAAAAGAACAAATTTTAAAAATGTAAATCCTATAGCAGAAACTCTGCAAGCCCTCACTCTACCTGATACATTTCTTCATCATTCAACTGGGCTGAAGCAGAAGTTAACGAAGAGAATGGTCAAGAGCATGGTAATTTTCCTGCCTACTGCCCTTACCAAGACAGGTTACTGAGCTGAAGTAGGCCACTTAGCCTCTTTAAACCTTAGCTCCTTCACAGGAAAGATGGGGCTGCAGTGATTACAGATTATGAATCTGTATAAAGTGGTACATTAGCTGGCACAAAAACGTGGTAAATATCACTACCATTGTCACTAGAAATAAATAATGCATTTGCTGGAAGGTACAGAATCTCTTGACACAAATTTTGATTATTGATTTGGTTACAAAAAAGTATAAAGAACATGAAAAGAGCCTTGTAATTTGAAAATCATGCTCAGCTTTTCAGGTAAATCTCACTCTTCCTGAACCAACTATGCTGAACTTCACTCAGTTCCCTGAAAGTACTGCATTTTCACTAACGTGTGTTTACATCCTTCTCAGGGCTTTCAATCACACCTCCCACTCCCAGACTTGGACTCATATACGCCTACTAGTATTTCTTGCTCAGGATACTAGCACCTCCTCAGCAAGCCTTTCCCAGAACTTCCTGTCCAGATTAGGGTCCCTACCTGGGGCTCCCAGAGCATTCTACTCTGGACCTCCTAGAGTTGATTGGCTAAACCATGAACAGGGTCAGTGTGACTTCCCCAACAGCTGCAAGCTTTGGGAGAGCAGAAACATATCTGCATTATTCATTACTCTTATCACCAGGCCTGGGTTCATGGCAAGGAGTGAAAGCAGCTCTGTGAATAGCTGTTAAACTAAATGAGAGCAGAAGAACCATATCAAACTGGGTAATTACCGCCTAGCTCATACTCACCTGGAATACTATTGTCTTGATAAGCTTATGCCCTTATTCATTCTCATCCTAACAGGACATTTCAAACTTAAAATCTAAATCCCACCTTTCAGTACTACTCATCACATACAATTTGGCTGCATTGCTAAAACAGCATCAAATTTATCATATTCCACATTAAAATGGTACCAAAGTGAAAGCCAAGATGCTCACAGACATACATATCTGTTGTCCTTACTGGTTTTCATCCCAAAGATGTTTTTGTAGAATTCTACAGCTTAAACAGAGAGAGAAATAAATATTTTTAGAAAGAAAAAAATGTATGAGATCTACTTATCTAATCCAATTCAGCGTTATCAATAAAAATTCTATGGATCAGAAAAGGTAAGCAATTTTTTCAGGATCAGAAAGCTAGATAGTGCTCAAAACAGAAAAGGAAACAGGTCCCTAGTTCTCAGTCTGCTTTCCATCATGGAGTTGGTGGGTGGGTGGGGTCTGAGGGGTCCAACCCAGACCCTCTGAGAATACTAGGAAAGTGGTCTGCCACTGAGTTACTGTTCAAGGCATTCTATGCTTAAAATATGACAAGTAATTATTTATACAACCAAATCACCTGAGAAGCTTTATAGAATAAGGGTGTGAAGACCATTATTCTATTAATACACTCAGGTAAAAACAAGTTTTATGCTGAAAAAGTTCCAAGGGTGATTCTTATCCTGACAAAGATTGAAAACCACTAATTTAATCAATCAAGCATTATGTGCTAAATGCCTATTCTGTCTCTAGAAGCAGGTTTCTGCTCTCAAGGTTCTTGAGACAAGATTTACTTATATAATTAACCAGAGAAGAAAATAAGGCTATGTATAATGAAATGCTGAATTAGCTAAATGAACACAAATGAAGTAAATTCAGAGTTAGGACAGGAGCCAGGCTTGAAAAAAATTGGCTATTTGCAGAGATAGAATGTGGATAAATAGGTACCTTAAGATAAACAATAAAGCTGGGCCTGGTGGTGTACACCTGTAATCCCAGTAGGTTGGGAGGCTGAGTCAGGAGGATCATGAGTTCAAAGTCAGCCTCAGCAAAAGCAAGGTGCTAAGCAACTCAGTGAGACCCTATCTCTAAATAAAATACAAAAAAAGGATGGGGATGTGGCTTAGTGGTTGAGTGCCCCTGAGTTCAATCCCTGGTACCATCTCCCCCACAACAAAAAAAAAAAGATAAATAAGAAAATTTTCAAACCCTGCTCTACAGGAATCCTCAGGATCTTGTGAAGGGCAGGGCTACTATGTAAGTGCAGAAAGGACACTGCCCCTGCTCCTACCCTGGACTTCAATCAAAAAAGCTCTACTTTTTCTTGAAGTCTGATACTGGGGCTGGGGATGCAGTTCAGTGGCAGCAAGCAAGCCCTGGGTTCATCACCAAAAATAAAATAAACAAATAAATAAATAGCGTGACAAGCTCCTTAATCTACAAATGCATTTTTTTTTTAAATCCATAGAGTAATGTCCCAAAGCTATGCAACTAATTAATGATACAGAACCCAGGTCTCTCAAATCCCAGTGCCCTTTTCACAACCAGCATTCCACAGGAAGGTGGACGGCGGTCAGTGCAAGTAAAGATTCTCAGAACATCCCAAACATTACAGCAGAGCCCCCAAACACTACAGCCAGGCCAAAACGTGGGTATACTGCCATGTCACAGGTCTCAAATTGGGACAAACTTGGAGGAGCATAGGAAGAAGGACCCAAGAAAACCTCAAAATAATACACAGTCACCCTCCTGAAGCAGGTGTTGAAGTTTTAGGGAATCTTCTAAGAATAAAACCTGATCGAAGAAATGCTGTATTTGAGGTGGGTCCGTGATGGGATTTCCTTAGCAGAATCATTGAGCTGTGTTCCGTAAAGGAAGCAGTAAAAAGTCAAGAATACAGGAAAAGCCTGAACTCAAGGATGATTTTGTATTTGTTTCAAAGCAATGCTTACACTGCACAGTTTTCAGAAAAGCACTAAGAGGGTGCACCCCTTTCCCCAAGCTGCTGGCTACAAGCAGAAATGTATAAGCTCCATCAGCCTCTAAGCTTCTACAGCAGCACAAGTAATAAAACTGCTAATATTACTCTTGTGCTCATGTAAGAAGAACTATTATGGTACTTTAAAAATGCTTCTACCATCAGTTGGCTACTCCCCACAGCATCCCTTCTACACTGGTATTGTGACCACCTTATTATTGGGGAAAATAACTGTAGAAGTCAATACCAGAGTCAAAATAAGATGTCTAGAACTTATTAAAATGCTCAGTCCACACAGCAGCGGCAGCATGAACACATATCTCCCTAGCTAGTACTCATATGCTTATCACATTTAATTTACTAAAAAATTTTCAACTTTCACAAGGAACTTAAAACCTAGTAAGATCCATCCAATCATGTCTCAAGCAACACATTTAAAACGAAATTCCTACCTTGCTCCCCAAAAAGCACCCTTTCCCAACTTCCTTACAACTATCTGTTCACAGCACTATTCTTCTCTGGATAACCAAAGCTCAAAACTTTTTAATATTTTCTTTGTCTCTAATTAGCTGTTAAACACTTTAAAATAAGTACTTTGGTCGAAGCATTGTCCAGAACAAAAACAAAAGACTTCAACACTCCCTACTGCCTAGCAAATGAAAGCAAACTCTTCCACCAGGGCAGGGCAGGGTACTCAGTGCTCTGTACAGAAATGCCCCAACCTGCCTTCCTCCACTCTCCAATATACAGCCCAGGTAACAGCTAGTCCAAAAGCCTGGCTACTTACTTCCCAATATACTTAGTGCTTATTAGAGGATAAGATCTTGGGAAAGTCACTTAATCTGAACATTATTTTACTCCACTCTAAAATGGGCATAATAATGCTTGCCTGAAAAGTCTAACTGAGGTAATGTAAAATGAGTGCTGTCATAAATTTTAGGGTACTATAAAAATACAGATATTATCATTATGTCACAGTTATGGTAATTTTATTTATAGTTCTCTTGCTCAGAAAAGAGGTAAGTTAGCCCCAATAAAACACAAAATAACAAGAGTTTAAAGATGGAAGCAATAAAAGAAATACAAAACAAATGTAAGATCATAAAATGGAACTGGGAATGAGTCTAAGAAAAATGCATACCACAACTGCATGTGGATTAGCTTCCTTTCAGGTGAAAAATTTGGCCTAAATACTGTATGTGATTTGAAAAACAAACAAAGTCAATTAGACAATTCTATGTCTACAAGACTCAAAACAAACCCAGTGGTCAGAAATAAAACAGTTCCTATGACAAAATGCTGTTCTTCCAAGTCATGTAATTGGACAGTCTCCTCACAGCCCTCACAGAGTGTCAGTGATCCTGTCGCTGTTCCATGATGTCTGCATCCCTGGCAGCACTTGTAACCCACATGTGGCTCCCAGAGACCCCTCGTTAATCCTAACACACCACTTCTATCTCCCCAGGCTTTATTTCAGGACTCTCCAGCACCCCTGCAGGGACAGCACCTGCTGGCCTCTGAGCACAGTCTCTCTGCAGCAGCCTTCTATTTTCCCACTCCTCTAAATTCATTTTGCTCAGCTCAAGTCTCACCTACATAAGGCCACTCTGAGCAGCAGGAATGTAGGAAAGGGAGAGATGGAGGCTGGAGAGTCAGCAGGGCCCACCTGTGTGGCTCCATGGAGACACTAGGCTCTCCATACAAGAAAAAAGGAGAGGAGAGGGAGGGAGGTGGGAGCGAGCCCAAAGTCCTGTGTTCTTATCTGTTAGAACAGTTCAGCAATGAAGGCAGGTCGGCAGGTCAGTTACCACACCAGGGTAAGAACACGGTGCTGGGTGAAGCAAAGCTTTACAACAGATTCTATCTACACTGCCTTCAGGCCATAACAGGCTACTATGGATGCTCTGGTTGATTCCAACTCAGACATGTCCCATTTCTTCTCTGATTTTCACTTCTACATGTTTTAATATGCAATATATGCATTGTTTATAAATTTCCCTTGCTTAAATAAATAAACCAATCTCTTCACAGTCTTATATTTACTTGTTATCCCCAAAATGACAGACACAGGACCAGATATACAGCAGATCATTTTTAAGCTAAAAATTATTTAAGACACCTATTTTTAAAGATAACACCTTGTTGCAGTATAAATCAGCAAAAAGAAGCAACTTTTTTTCATTAAGCAGACCATTAAAATAACTGCACTAAACATGAAGACACCCAAGTCACTTTTTCAGTGCATGCACACAGCCATCAGTACAACTCCAATACTTAGACCACATCACATGTTAAAGCAAATGCGTCTGAAAACATGTAACACATTTCCTTCCCAGCCATTCCAGTTTATATTTTCTATTGCACAGACAATGCTCACTAGGGGGAAAAAATAAATCCTACCATAATTTGTTATTTCATTCATTTAATTTTATACACTATTTCTACAGTTCTAACCTAAGACACAATAAAGTTACAGAGAATTATGAATTATGTGACAAATTAAACTGTACTTGATACGATTTTCAGTATTGCAGGCTATATAAAGCTGACACAAACACTCATATTAAGCTTAGTTTTGTACTTTTCACATTTTTTTTTCAATTAATATAACGTATCCTCTCTAAATATCCAGTTTCCTGGACAGAACTTCAAAAGACAAGCAAAACTAGTTTGCTGATTCTTCTTCTGCTCAATTACTAGTCCTGTCAGCAAAATTTGAGCAAAACTGAAAACTTTTGTCTGCTTAAATAGGGGAAGGCCCCACAGAAAAGCTCTGTAAGATATCCTATCACTCAATGAATTAACATCCTACAGTGAAACACACAGAACCTTGTCAACTACACACACTGCATATTAAGAGCTTCTTCAAACCACAACTTGTGAAATGAAAGAAAATTTTCATATTCCAACTTCTACACCGTGAATAGATCAGTAAGCCAGGCAATGGCTCCACATGCTATTTTTGTTGCCATTGCTATTACTGATCAAGAGTGTGTAAGAGCTCATTGTCAGTCTAGAACACAGAAATACTTCAGCACAAAATAAAATCAATTTAAAACTTCAGTTACTCAGTCATCTTTATTCATAAAGATTATAACAACAATGTGCAAAAATATATAAGGAAACTACTCCTGTGCAGCTTGGTTGGGTGAAATGTGTACAAATGTTTCCTATATTATAGGTTATATACATAAGTCAAATTTCCTATATAAAACTAAATTTGGGAGTTGGGGAGGAGACATTTGAATTTTAATTTATTTTTAAAGATGCAGATAGGACTTTGTGCAATGTATTTTTGTAAATGTTTTTCAAAATATTTGTCTTTGGTAGTGTTTCTTTTGCTGCCACCAAATTGGTAAGATGCTATTGAGATGTTTAGAGAGTTTAAATTTTTAAAAGTGCACCTGATATCTCAGATGAATAATAAACAGTATATTTCTTTTCTCAAAAAAAATATATAAGGAATCTACTATTCTTTGTGAACTTTAATTATCAACTCTTTTAACCACCCCCAAAGACATTTCTACTATTTAGGCAACATAACAAAGACAAAATTAAGCAAAATTCTGGCCCAAAGGGTCTCCCCCCAAAAAGGGAAAGATCCATTCACAAAGGATACAAAAACTCAAAGTAGATGTGTTACTGAATGAAATCCACAACTTTTAACACTAACCCTAAGATTAGATTTCCTTGAAGGAATAAATGCCTGCTCAAGCATTTGGCACTGAAGAAGATATGGAAAACAAGAACATGGTGACCAGGAAGGAGCAGGTTTTGTCCATGACCTGTTTTGTTCTGTAAACAATAATTATCTGAATAATTCTAAAAGCAGCACCTCCTTTAGGAGAAACACATCTTTATACAAATCAACAAAACCATGTCACTGAACCAGCACTGATGTGTAAACGCAAGTTACGGCAGTTGCACACCATTATTTTTAGTAGTGCTTAAAAGAAGACTAAAATGCAAAACGTAGGGCTGTTGGTTTTCAATATAAAAACAAAACAAAAAAATAGTAAGGTGATCGCCATATCACATCTATAGTCCTCCAACTATAAAAACAACTCTTCATGAAAGTGAGTGGTCAATTTTAAAACACACACAACTAGATTCAAAATCAAGCAATACAGATTCAAGAAACATTTCAACTACTACTTTTTTTAACAACAAAAAACTTATTTAAAAATCTAGTTTTATCATTTTAGAACTACCAACCTAAGATATTCAAGGTTCTCTTAAAATATCTTTGGAGGCTTGATGAGAGTAATTTGACACTCTGAACCCTGAAATTATTCCAAAAGCCACTAACCAGATGAGTGACATATTAACAATTACTTCAACCTAAGCAGTAATGAGTACATTTTATTTCTTCTGCTCTTTGCTATACTCTGATGCAGAGAATAACAAATTAAAACTGTGACTGAAAGCAACATCATTTACACCTAAGTAACAGCCACAGTTTGTGTTTTCCCTGACTACTGGTGTTTTTGACTATGACAAAATGAAAGAAATTTAAAAAGTTATTTTGGGGAAAGAGGTTAAAAAGTACTTTTTAGTAGCTTAGAAGCAGGACAGTCCTTTAGAAATTAACTACATTTGATCAGCTGTCATACAAATAAATGCTCAAGATTTGCACCATTACAATTAACAAGGGGGCAAGCTGACAAAGAATCACGGGTGGGCTTTCTGGTGAGACTCACTCTAGATGCCTGTAAAAGAAGCCAGGCAGCCATGTAGGAGCTCAGAAGGGTTCACCAGCAACCAAAATACCCTACAACACTTGGCCCACAAGCAGGGTGAGGAATAAAGCACAGCAATTCGATCACATTCCCACAGCAGTTTTTAGTCATTACCATAAGACACACTAGTTAAAAACATGATGAAAAATGCCTGAGAATCTACTAATACATCAAAAATCATAAAGTGGTACCATTACCTTGCAATAGAACTATTTTAAAAATCATCAATCAAAACAAAAGGCCCAAATTTATCCAGACTAATTAAGAGAAATTCAAAAATAGTTCTAATTATGTTTTTAAAAATTTTAAAGCACATACTTTCCTGTAGGTAGTCCACCTTATTTTAAACACTAACTTCAACCTAAAACAATATACTGCTCTCATTCTCTTGAATTCAGCTCAATGCATTCAAATAGGCTCTAAAATAAATGGCACCTCCATAAATCTGGACATTACTCTGATTAAGAAACATAGCTTCTTATAAAAATTTGAGGAAGCACAACAAACCCATCTAAAATAAGCATGTATATGAATCACTTTTATAATTATCCTTATTTAAAATCCATGCTCTTCTCTTGAAAAGAAATGAATTTTTACTATAGCATGGAAAGCTAATCACAGTATAAGGCTTTAGTTAACAACACCCATCCTTTTTCTACATTAAAAATACCTTAACAATGAAACTTAATGTGTTACCTGAAATTTGTAAAATGCAATGTGTATTTTATCATCCTGGATAAAATACAGCCTCAGTAGTGGTTAAATTGCAGCTATAAAGGAAACTATCCCAAGATAAATGGTTTCCCTATGAGGAGGCTTCATTGCTACACTTCACCTCAGGACAATAAATCAAAGTAACTGCACCTTGTCCTCTGTCCAATGACATCATCAGTCTGACCACATCTTGGGAATCGGGTGCAAAACATATGCTATTTAAGGCATAAAACCATATTACTCTTTTTTCTTTTTGTTCATCAGACCTCCTGCTTCAGGTCTCTAAGGCGGTCATTCACCTGAATATTCTCCAGAAAACTAGTTATTTCCTCCCTGATGCACTCAGGGCCTACCTACTGGAAGGGGGGCGGGATGGAGAGCGCGAGTTATTTTAAGTTAGCTGGCTTTTAATCCTTCAGCCGATCAAATCTTAAGATTTTGTTACAAGTTAAACTAAAGACTACTGTCCCACAAAGTATCTGGCTGCCACCACTCTTCAGTGACCTACTGTGATGGAGGGTTTGACGTTAAATACCATTCCCTGAACACTCACCCTAGGAGCCCACACACACTCACACACACACGGGAAGAAAACGTGGATCGTCTGAACACTTTACCCGGGAAGGACCAACCATCACGACCCCGTTTCCTGTAAACAGGAAAAGTGATCTGCCTTCCCGGGCCAACTGTCCTAAATCACCTAAACCCGGGATTCTCGACAACTCGACGCCGCGGGGCGGGCGAGGGAGAGGAGGCTCGCTCGGGCCGCAGACGCGCTCCCCACCGCCGCACTCCGGCTCCGTGCCCGCCGACCTGCGGGGAAAGAGCGCCCAGCGGGCGTCGGCCTCGCGGGCTCAGCGCCGCGGCGGGCACGGGAGCGCGGCCGCCGGCTCCGGGAGCGGAGCGCCGGGACCTCGGGGGCGCCGGGCTCCCCCGCTCGCAGGGGCCGGCGCTGGGTCCAGGCTCCCGGCCCGAGTCCCCGCGGCCCCCGAGGGTGAGGCGCAGGCGGCGGCGGCCGGGGCTCCGCAGGCCCGCGGGGCGGGCGGGCGCGGGGCGCGGGGCGGCGGGTCGCGGGGGGCGGGCGGGCGGCGCGAGGCCCGCGCGGCCGGCTGCTCGGAGCCGTGGGCTGCCGCGGAGCGAGAGCCCTATCGAACCGCACGAGCACATGGGCGAAGGGAGAATATAAACACGGCGTTGGGCTGTGAGTGGCTGTTATTAAAGGTCTGAATTACTAAACATGAGAGGCGGGGAAAGCCGGGCGGCCATTTCAATAATATAAACCTCCCCGAATTAGACATTATTCAAATGAGCGCGGCGGGCGGCGGCGGGCGCGGAGGCCTCCGCACCGGGCCCGCGCCCCGCTCCGCGCCCCGCACCGGCCCGCGCCCCCCAGGCAGCGTGGGCGCCCCGCCACCCGCGTCCCCGGGCCGCGCGGCCTGGCGACGCTCCCGCCGAGGCCCGGCCGGGCCGGGCCGGAACCCGCACGCGGACCCCGAGCTGGGCACTCCGGCCCCGCCGCCCGGTCCGCCGCCCGCGGCATTGTGCCCGCCGCCCGCGCCCTCCACGCCCCCGCCGCCCGCGCCCGCGCCCGCGAACCCCGGGAGCGCCCGCCCGCATTGTCCTCCCGGCGGCCCGGCCCGCCCGGCGCGGGGAGTGAGGAGCGGCCGGCGGGCGGAGGGCGGAGGGCGCGGGCCGCAGCCCCTGCCCGGTCCCGCCGCCACCGCGCCCGCCGCTGCCCTCCGCTCGGCGCCCGGCGGGGGCTCGCGCTCCGGCCCCCCAGCTCCCCGCCGTTAATTATAATAATCCTGAGTACTAATAAATTATGCTAAGTCGCGGGGGGGCCGCGGGAGCCGGGCCGAGTATGAATATGAATATGTAAAATGCCGTAATGATTACCTGCTGCTGCTGCCGCCGCCGCCGCTGAACTCTCATCTTGACTCGCTGCTCCTCCGTCCGCCATTTTGAATATTTTAACCAAAATCGCCCGGTCGATGAGCCCTCCCTCGCTCCGCGCCCCTCCCCCGTCCGCGCCGCCTCGCCCCGCCCGCGCTCGCGGCTCCCCGGGCTCGCGCCAGGGGGCGCGCGAGGCCGGCACTACTCGCCGCCGGCCCCCTAGCGGAGCTCCACCCTCTCGCGCGCTCTGCGCACGCGCGTCCAGGCTGCCACGGCCTCCACCACCCCTAAAGCGCACTCAACCTGCCAGTCACCCTGGCGCTCCATCTTTTGGCGACCGCTCTACGCATGCCTGGCTTCCTCCATGCGCCTGAGAAGCAGCTCGCGCATGCGCTTCTCCCCTGGCTGCCCTCCTGAAGCGCGGCCCCAGCGAAAAGTGTAGTGTAAAGCGCCGGTGTCTTCTGACGGTTCTCCCGCCTCGCTCCGCCTTCCCCGGCGGCGCTGTGAGAGGCGGGCTGGAAGCCCAGCGGCCGGTTTCCGCGCGGTTGACGCGCTAACAAAGCCGGGGCCGCGGGCCGCTAGGTGACTTCCGGCCCCGCGGGCAGGTAGGCGGAAGCGCCCGCCGCGGGCAGAGGCACCTGCCGGACGCGTCGCCTCCAGCGTCCACTCGGCCCCGGGGCCTCGCCGCACTTCCCCGCGGGCTCCCGGGCGGGTCGCCTGCCTCTTGGCGCGAGGGGACGGCCTGACCAGAGCCGTGGACTTGGCCTCGCCGCGCCTCGCGTAGTGGGCAGCCCAGTGGGCGGTCTCCGGCGTAGCCCTGGCTTCGTGAGGAGTGGGGACTGCGAGGCCGGCAGCCCTGGGCTCGGGCGATTGTCTAATGACTTCTCCTGCATGCTCTCCCGGGGTTTTCCAAGTTCTCTCTCAAGATAATGAGGAAAGCAGTTGGTGGAAAGAAAAGGCGCGCCCTGAAGTGCCCTGCAGGGGTGACTAGGGTCTCCACCGCCACTCGCAGGGCCTCGGGGGAGAGCGGTCGTCCTAAGGGCCAGGCCACCGCCAGCCGCGCGCCGGGTTGAGCGGCTGACGCTGGAGCCCAGGGCTGTGTCCCTGACGGCCACTCTGTGGGGTGAAACCGGTCCTGGGGCCCGAGGGGACGCGCCGGAGCGCGGAAGCCAAGCGCTGGGACCGCCGGCTGCCAGAGGCGTCCTGAGACCAGACCAGGGGCCTGCTCAGGGTCAGCGGCGTGTCCACACAAGTACAGAGCCCTTCCTCGGGCCGCGAACCTCAACGCCCCTCCGAGAGCTCGCGTGCCCTTATTGAAATCCACAGCTTCCATTTAATCTTACACACAGGACGCTTGGATTCAGAAAGCAAATTAGTGTGACATCAGAAAGGCACTGAAGCTAGTGAACGTGCTCTTCAGTCTTTACTATTTCATTTCCATAAAAGGAAATCTTCATGGAGTGAATTTTAAGGAAAATTTTCTGTGAAAAAAATGTTTAAAATAGTTATGTCGATGTTTCATGTTTATCTTAATGAAAAAATGTTTCAGACTGCCTAGAGAAACTCCTGGGCTGCTTAGGTGCTCACAAACGAAGACATAATAGTACTTAAACAGTTATATGGGATTTTTAAAACTGCTGAAGTCTTGTAATCTACAAAAACTTTAGGAGCGTCTTATATTCCACCATGAACTTTACTAGGTAGTAAGGATAGGAAAATGTCGAAACACTGCCTTGACCTCAGCAAGCATAGGGTTGTCAAGACTCTCTGGAAGACAGGAACTCTGCTCGTCCCAGTTTTCCAGGAGGGGGGAATTGAGGGAGAGAGATGTCAAGTAACAGTCTTCACAGGCTGAGGAGAAACGGGATTGGAACTGGTAGCCTCCTTGTACTGAACTGAACTCTTGGCGCTGCAACATGCATTTTAAAAAGACTCCAGGAAATGTATTTCAATGATAATCATTGCCTCAGGTGATATGATTAAAAATTACCATTTTTATGTTAATGTTATATCACTATTAAATAACAGAGTGGAAATTTAAATATAGGCAAGGTACAGTACTCTTAACCGTTGTACTATGCTGTTTGCTATGGATCAGGCAAAATCTGGAGCTGTATTTAGTTCACAGTGGGGAGAAAATACACTAACGTCCTGTGTGTAAGCTCAAAATAAAAATGTATGCATGAATGAGAACTTAACATTCACACAAAAACATGCACACAAATAGCAACTCTTAAAATTGCCAAAAATCAGAAATAATCCAAATGTCCTTCAAAGATGAATGAATAAAACTGGTACATTTGTATCATGGATACTATTCAACAACAAACAGGAATAACCTGTTTGTATATTCAACAAGCTAAATGAATCTCAAAGCCATTATATTGAGTGAAAGAAACCAGTCTCAAAAGGTTACATAATCTGATTCTATATATGATGTCAACGAAATAGCAAAACTATAATGAAGGAAAACAGACCAGTGGTTGCCAGTGGGTAGTGACAGGGAAAGGTGTAAATGTAAGGAATAGGCACAAGAGAGGTTTTGGCAGGTAGTGCAGTTCTGCATCTTGACTGTGAAGCACATTAAGTGAATACACATAACACATGCAAAATGAAGAGGGGTGGTCAATTCTGCCTAGACATTCCTGTATCATTGTGAATGATTCACTCTGTCTTACCAATGGGCATCATGCAAGGCTCCCTTGCAGCTAGATATGGCCTTGTGTTAATTTTTGGGTATTATATTATTAGGTGGGTTTTCCAGGAGATCTCCTAAAAGAAACAAATTTGTTTCCTCTTTTTTTCCCCCTTTCCTGCTGTGTAGAATGCAGATACAAAGATCAAAATTTGGGCATCATTTTTGTATGCAGTGCTATCTTCAAGATGCCATCTTCATACCATGTTAGGAACAGCAAGCAGATGGGGTCTTCACAGGTTCAGGAGAAGCTTGGGATTGGAACTGGTAGCCTCCTTGTACTGAACTTCACTCAGTGCTGCCACATGCTTTTGTTAGAGACTCCAGGAAATGTATTTCAATGATTGTCATTGCCTCAGGGGACAAAAACTACCATTTTTTTTTTTTATGAACATCCTCAACAGTTCACCTGTTCAGAAAAATTAACATTCTACTTTAACAATTTGTTTAGTGGCCTAGGGAAGCCACTAAATTTTGCAGCAAAGGCTTTCAAGCCATGTTCCATGAAGCATTCAGGGTTGGCTTACATGAAAAGGCTTCTGCCTCCTCTGCAGCCAGAAAGGCTTTGCTTTACCATGTTTTGGTATCACTGTTTTTTAAAAGTGTGTGTGTTTGTGTTTGAATGTGAGACTGAGAGAGAGGGAAGGGAAAATAAATTACTGTATGGGAAGATTCACCCAAGAAATTTCATTGCTTGAAGATGCTTATGCTATACATCATTAAAGAAAGTAAATTTTACAAGTTTTCAAAATAAAATGGTCATAACCATTTTTTTAGATATGAAGTATTGGGACTTCAATCTCCTTTTTGTGAATGTAAAGTGAACCCAGAAATTTTTCCAAGGAAGATTTGGACATATCTCAGATATTTCCATTTTATTTGTTTTGGTACCAGTGATGGAACTCCTGAACTCAATCACTGAGCCACATCCCTAGCCCTATTTTTTTTTTTTTTGTATTTTCTTTAGAGATCAGGTCTCACTGAGTTATTTAGTGCCTCGCTGTTGCTGAGTCTGGCTTTGAACTTACAATCCTCGTGTCTCAGCTTCCTGAGCTGCTGGGATTACAGGTATGCGCCACTGCACCCAGCTTTCCATAGTTCTTAAGCAGGTAGACAAGCTGTCTATTAATGAATGTGTACTGGTTGCATGTCTTAACGTTCATAAAAGGATGTCAAACCTACTTACTGTACCTAAGTGCTGCAATTTGTGTTGTATCCTTAATGGGCAATGTAAAATATTTCCACTTCTCAGAGAATGTACATGGGAATCTTTATAATTCAGTACTCCTCAGAAAGCTCAATAACATTTATGGAGAACTGTCTGAATAGGTACATAGCCATTTTCTCCTCTAGTTCAGGGTCAGCAAACGCATGACACTGCTCTTGCTGCTATACCTTCAAAGCCCCTGGCCAACTTTAATCCATAACCCTTCCTTGGGCTGAGCCTAGAATCTTGCTCAAACATCACTCTTTCCAACCAGAGCTTCAGGCAGCCATTGGCACCTCATCAGCATTGGCATGCAGCATGAAATCCATTTGCTATTTCACCTCTAGATACTCTTAAAAGCCAAACTGTCATAAAGCCATGCACTAGAAATTTTGTTTCCTCCTAAGAGTCTTTCCTAGAATCATGCTTTGGACTTATGTCATCAGCCTACATTAAAATCATAAGAAGAAGAACTCTTAGAAATGCACCATATTTACTATAGGAGTGTTTTTGGAATCTTCTTTCTGAGGGTTCTTCTCTAACATCTGAAGGGACAGAGCTAGGGATTGAGCCAGACTGCCTTTCCTCCCTGCTCCCTGTCTTGGTGCCTGCCCAGCTGCCTCCCACCCTGCCTTCCTCCTGCACCTGCATGTTCAGTCCTTCACTTTGTCTCCAGGTGTTGAGGTGCCCCTTTTTTTCTCTGCATTTATTGATTCCATTTCTGCTCTTCCTCTCCTTTCCTGCTGCTTCCTATCCTTCCTCATAAGCTTTTTCCAGATAAACTCTCCCTGCATTTATTCATCAACCCACGACAGTCTGACAACTGCTCCAATCATTTTCCTGAAATTACTTTACTGGAAGTCACTGATGACCTCCCAGCTGCCAGATCTGATGACATCTTCACTCTTCATCTTGGCCCATCTCAGCAATTTGACAATGCCGATGGTTCCTTCCTTCTTAAAGCCATCTCTGCCTCTGTCCTCAATGACAGATTGCTCTCCAGTCTCTCCTCTTATCTCTCTAACCACTTCTTGATTTTCCTCACTGGATCCTCTTCTTCCCATCTAACATAGTACTCTCCAGGGACCTGTTCTTGCCCCTCTGTTCATGGGGCAGACAAGCTTATTTGTTGTCAACTTCTCTCTTGAAGGTGACTCCTAAATCTGCAGCGTTAGTCTTATCTCTTCTCTGATTGTCAGATGATGCTACATTTCTCTCTCTTACTAGGGTATAAACCATGTAAGGACTGGGCTCTACCTCATTATTTTAAAAAATCTCTAATATTATAGTACAGGGCCTGGACATAGTCTATGCTTAGTATCTCTTAAAACAGACTTTCTTGCATTCTTCCATCTGTATTATAGTGACCATCCAATGCCATGTAAAAGTCTCCATTTATCCACAAGCATCAGTCACCTGTACCTGGCATTGCTCTAGGCACAACATTTTCTTTGGATTTTTGTAATATTCTAAAATCAACATTTAATTCAACCTTATAATCTTTCAAGCAGCATCTATAATCCTATATTTTATCTACTCTAAGATGCACTTTTCTCATATTTTGATATCTGAAATCAACATTTGTTGTACAAGAAGATAATTGTCATAGTCTATTTGGCTGTATTTTTAATAGTAAATAAAATAATGGAAGATCTTATAACCAGTGATATTTTTAATTCTATGAAATATTGTATTTTATTCTGCCCCATCTCTTTCTCTTTCACTTTCACACACACACTGCACCACACGCGTCTTTTGTAATTGGTAGGTTCTCTCTATAATTTCATTTATTTTAATAGATTCATTTTTTATTGTAGTGATGCTGGGGGTTGAACCTAGGGCCTTCTATATGCTAGGCAATCACTCTACCACTGAGCTACATCCCAGCCCCTTAATAGATATGTCTTACATAAAAATCAGAACTGCAACATTTTATGGTACAGAGAAGTTTCATGTTTCATGTTCCCCACTTCCTCTCCTCTTTGGGAAATTCTTTTTATTAGCTTGTTATGTATCCTTCCAACACCTCTCCTTGCAACTTTTTTTTCTTGCAAAATAAGAAAAATACATGTACATCTACATATAGACTCTCCTTTTGCTCCCTTTCTTAAAAAGCTAGTGCACCTTACACACTGCTTTGTATCTTGTGTTTTCACTTAACGGTACCTGCAAGAGATTCCTCCTCATCCAGACATGGAGATCTTTATCATTCTTTTCTGTGGCTCTGTGTGATTCCCTGTGTCCAGCATGGTTTACTCAACCAGTTATCTCTTGGTGGACAGGCGTATTTATAAACATAGCCTGGTGCACTGTGACAGTGACTGGTGTCACTGCATACTCCCAAGAGCCTTTGTAAACAGAGGCTGAGTAAAGCCTCTGCCTAAGTGCTGCCTGGGGCTGCAGCTTCACAGGAAGTTGAGAGGAGAACAAGCAGGAGGACAGAGACACAGCCTTGCAACAGCAAGTGTGTGAAACCACCTCCCCGAGCCCCTAACCTCCATCCTGAGATCTGGGAGGTAGAATGGAGGTGACCACAGAACTAGGAAACAGCAAATGAGAGAGAGTTCAAAACATATGTATGTATGCAGGGATAACAATATATATTTCAAAGTAATGTGTGTAAATGTTAATATCACATAGTAAATATGTTATTAAAATTAAATACTAATAAATAGTAAATTATATTCAATTCATATTAAAGCAATTTATCAATTTTAAAATTGGTTTCGTACCTAAAATCTAGACCAGGATTAGTTCCCAGTGGTTTAAAAATGAAAAATAAAAGTAAAACTTCTAGAAGAAAACATCAATGATTTCCTTTATAAGAAAGCTATTTCAGGGGCTGGGGTTGTGGTCTGTGGTAGAGTGCTTGTCTAGCATGTGTGAGGCCCTGGGTTTGATCCTCACCACCACATATAAATAAATAAAATAAAGGTATTGTGTCCACCTACAACTAAAAGTATATATATATATACTTTTAGTTATATTATATATATAATTTTTTTAAAAGAAAGCTAGTTCAGTAATATTATTGTCAGAAAAGAAACAATTAAAGGCAAAAAGGAATAAAAATGCATTGTAACAAAAAACTGAAGCATCAAGAAACTCTAACAATTATGAATTATATGAAACTAACAACCTACCTAGAAAAATATAAAATAAAAATTGCCCATTATGAAGAGAGATCAGTAAAATCACAAGCACAGAAGTTTATAATACAAAAGAAATTATGCCTACTGTTATTACTTCACCAAAACTACAAACTAACCATGGTACCCATCCACTGTCATTATAATCAAATCAGTGTGTCCAGATTGAGCCTGAACTGTGTGTACCACTAGTGTCCAGCCATGTCTGGACATATCTGGCAGGGAAAGAAATGGAAAGTGTGTGCTCTTGAAGACCAGAGGAATGTACTGGGAGAAAAACTGCTCCAGGTGATCCTGGTGCTGCCAACTTGACCATGCCTCCGAGTCCATTTTGGTCTCTTAAAAAAATAGGTGACTAGGATTTGAGCTTCATGTCTGTCCTGAGGCTAAACTACCAGCTCAGAGTCCCATAAGCCTTCATCTGTGGAGTCCTATGGAGAAGTAGCTCTAGTTGTAGGGATGATATTAAAAATAGGTAGCACCTTGTGTGTTGTGACTAGACAAAACAGGCACCTCTGTTTTGTGGTACTTCATCAGGACGTGCTACATGGTTCCTGTAATGGGGCTCACCTGATGGATTTCAGCCTGTCCACAAGGTCTCCTTTGACACTTCCAGGAGGACAGGGGAACTCTGATGCCCCTTTGACAGAGTTGAACACACAAAAGGGGGAACTCTGCCTATTCTGACAAATGGGATTGCAGTGCTTGTGGGAGAGGGACCAGCAGCACCAACCAAAATTAGCAGGGGGCTAGTTATGGGCTTTTGTTCTTCTCTTTCCAGAGATATCATTTCCAGAGAGAAAAACTATAAGACCTCTCCCCAAGACCATTGTAGTCTATTGGTAGTCACCAGGATGGATGAAGTACACACTATGAACGAAGTACATGCTGTCAGGGGAGCTCCGAGCAGGTGCCTTTGACTCCTAACTTACACCAGTGCAAGTGAGGAGTAGATAAGAGCTAGTAAACAGAACCCTTGGACCACCACTAGCTTTCCGATCGGGTGGCTGACGGTCCCCTCACCAAGAAAATGCACAAGAAAAGTGTCATGGCTAGAAGAAGGACCAGCAGGTGTTAGTAGAGGGAATATAGTGGGAGGAGATGGTGAATGTAACACTTTCACTTCACTTTTAGCCATCCTTGGGCCAGAAGGATCATTTCAGTGCATGGTGGTCTGAGGGACTGAAGTTCAGAAATCGGTAACTTGCCTGAGTCGCTAGGACTGAAATCTCAACGCAGTACCACTTGCATTAGCTCTCCTCCCGCAGGCAGCTGCCCCAACCTAGGAAAGGGAAAGTCCAGTCCTTGTCATTGCCAGAGAGTTCTGATTGCTATTTACTTTCTCATCTATTTCATATTATGATAATGTTTTCCTGGAATTGGATGATATAATACTAGAAATTGAAGATGTTTATTCGCAACAAAGATTACATATGCAGGCTTCCTGTCATAGCCTAGGGAAGTTGCTCACATCATTCATGATTTCCAGTCTTCTCTGAATATGATAATGTTTATTTTAGGAAATCTGGTTTTGCTGCTGATCTTCCAAAGGAAGGCAGGCGGAGGGGGGTGGCGGTGATATACCCTTTGGGTATTTATTGAGCCTGGAGTCCTCCTCAAATTAGCTTGCTGGGAAGTATTGCATGTGATGAATGATACAGTATTTAAATGATGCTGTAGACATTTTCCTTTGTAATAAAGCAAATTATTCTAACAAAACTATTTTGTTTCATTTCTTCATACAAAATTCATGTTTGAATTCCATCTAGGCCCTAAAACTTTAAATTTCCATAACAAGTTTTATGCATTATTAAATTTTGTACACCATCACATTATGCTTTTGAAACTGATTATACAATCTAATTAATTCAGAATATTAACTACAATTTCTGTAAAATGAATAGGCTAATGTTGATGGGAGTGATGTGTATAGATCCAACCATCTCTTCCCCTCTTCATAGCATCCCAATTATATGTATACCAAAAACTGTGTCTCTGAAGTCCCCCATCCAGTAGCTTCTATCTGAGGTACAGCCAAGACCAAAAGTCAAGTTTTGTTGCTGTTATTGATGTTGTTTGTACTGGGGATTGAACCCAGGGGCACTTTACCCTGGGCTACATCCCTGATCCTTTTTTATTTTTTGTTTTGAGATAAGGTCTTACTAAGTTGCTGAGGCTGACCTCAAACTTTCAAACCTCCTGCCTCAGACTCCTGAGTTGCTGGGATTATAGTTGTGTACCACTATGCCCAAAACTTGAGTTTAAATACTTCCAGGTAGATTTAAAAAAAAAAAAACTTAAAAATTTGCACTTCACTCCTAGGCAAACCCTGCCAACTCTCTGCCAAAAGTTAAAACCCTGGCTGGGGATATAGCTCAGTTGGTAGAGTGCTTTGCCTTACATGTACAAAGCCTTGGGTTCAATCCCCAGCACCACCACCCCCCCAAAAAAATAAATTAAAAAGCTAAACCCCTGGATTTTTTTGTTTGCTTGTTATACTTTTTTTTTTAACTAGGATTTTCACAAGAGTCACATGATTACTAAATCCAAAGCAGATAAAATGTCCAATTAAAAGTGTGATGAGGGTAATGCAGACGCCAAGGGACCACCTCCCTAAGAGAAGTAAGAAGAATGTATTCACAACCATGGAAGAGAGTAAAAGGGCCAAAGCCAGGGCGTGGCTCCAGGTGGTAGTCCAGGACCATCCGGTGGGGCTGCCAGGCTGGCCTCAGGTCCCTGGAGACCCACAAGGAATGATCAAAATAATTTTTCCCCTTTACTAATGAAGTTAGTGAAACAGCACACAGTGTATTTTGGTAGACCCTCCATAAAAATTAAAAACTTAAATTAAAAAAACCAAAGGAACAGACACCATTTTTAATTCTTTCCCCTTACCTCACTCCTCCATTAGAAAGATTATAACATTCCAAATCTAAAAGACCGTTTTGGTTATCTAGAAAACAGACTGACTTACAGTATTCCATTTCCTCATCATGTAAAACAAGGAAAGGTGTTCTATTTCATGATCCAATTCCCTTTCTTCAGTTTAAAATAAAGGGCCATGAAAACCATGTTGATATCAAGTACTCCAGATGTCTCACGGTCCCACCAGCCTCTGGATACAAATGAAGTTAAATTTCGGTCAATAATCCAAAAGGGGGCTGGGTTGTGGCTCAGAGGTAGAGTGCTCACCTACCATGCATGAGGCACTGGGTTTGATCCTCAGCACCACATAAAAATTAAAAAGTTAAAAAAAAAATCCAAAAGTTCTGTTCTCAGCACTGTCCCCCTCATGGCAGGGCAAAGGCACACCCCATCCAACATTGTCCTTTCATATTCCACTGTGACCCTGCCGGCCAGGAGAAGGCTTCCTCCGAAGCCACACAGCCTCCAGCCCCTGGGCTTACCAAATGCCCCAGACGCTTGTGATCTGGCCATGCTGGATGTCTAGCTGAAGTGGGAGAGGGCATCCACCATCACCGTGTTCCAGAAACATCACTGTTCATGCCTCAAGTCCTACCAAGTACTTTAAGAAAACTACTTTGTCTTCAGGCCCACCTAAGGAACAGACACCATTTTTAATTCTTTCCCCTCTTACCCCCTCCTCAAGTGCCCCTCCCCATCACGGCAAGAAGCACAGGTTCTTGAAGCTGCCAGCCAGGGCTTAGCAGACAGACTCAACTGAATCTGGCTGGGATTATTCTAGAACATCAAGTACTATAATGGGTATTTTTAAGTTCTTGGGGGAAAAAATACCAGAATTACATGGAGCATTGATTTTAAAAAATACCAGTGTTTTTAAAAAGTAGTTTTGCATTCTTCTCAAGAGGAGCACGCCTGTGGGCTTCAGCCTCTCCTACCTCTCTGGAGTTGCTCAGTGCTTGCTCTTTGAGGGAAGAGTGTCCTTTTGTGGAGGGTTACTATTTTATCTGTCACCTTGGCATCAAGCCTCCCCCTAGAACTGGGTTTTGACATGTAAAGCGGATGGATGAAAACCATGTTGATATCAAGTACTCCAGATGTACTTTCCCACATGGATGGATGTCATAGCCCCAGCAGGACTTGTCAAAACAACTACCTGGTGTCCCCTGCTTTGCAATGAGGATTTCCTCACAGTCCAGTGTCACACATCAGTTGTGGGCCCTTGTTTTCTATACTTTTAAAGATCATTTTTACTTTTAATTAACAAATGTAATTATGTGTATTTATAGGAAACAATGTAATGCTTTGACATGTATTTACAGTGTGGACTGATTAAATCAGACCAATTAATATATCTGTCACCCCACATACTTATTTTATTGTGGTAAAAATGTTTTAAACCTACTCTTTTAACAATTTGAAATACACAGTGTGTTTCTGTTTGTTACAGTCACTCTCTGTGCAGTAGATCACTACAGCCTTAGGCCACGTTGTTCCCTTGGTCAGAATCTACCTTCTCCCTGTCCACACCCACTGCCCAGCTCCGGCCTCTACTCTCTACTTATGTGAGTTCAACTCTTTAGAGTCCTCACATAAATGAGACCATGCAGTATTTGTCTTTGGTGTGGCTTATTTCATTGAGCATAGTGTCTGTACATTCATCCATGTCACAGGGAACAGGTTTCAACTGTGTATCTTTATTCACTACGTTTTCTTGATCTGCTGACGGACACTCAGATTGCTTCCCTATCTTAGCTATTGTGAATAAACGTATAACCAGAAGAGGGATTGTTGGGTCCTATGGCAATTCTACCTCTAGTGTTCTGAGGAACCTCCATGCCGTTTTCAATAATGGTTATATTAATTTACATTCACCAAACTGCACACAAGAGCTCCTGCCCAGCCACACCCCACCAATATGTTTTGTCTTTTTGATAGCAGTCAAGCCAACGTGTGAGGTGATATCTCACTGTGATTTTTCTCTGCATGTCCCTGATTATTAGTGGTGATAAACATTTTTTTCATATCTATCTGTTGACCATTTGTATGTCTTCTTTTGAGAACAGTCTGTTTAGGGTCTTTGCTTATTTTTCAGTTGGTTTATTTCTCTTGTTGTTGAGTTGTTGGAGTTCCCTGTGTGTCTGTTAGCCCTTATCAGACCTAGGGTTTGCAAACTGCACACCTTTTTAGCTCAATGCATCCCCCTTGCCTGTCCTTTTGTTGGAAAGAGAAGAAGAGAGATAAGAAATGGAATGCTTGCCTAAACAGGATTCCCCTCTACTGTCTTCCAGGTGTTGTGGAGGGTCCCCTCTACTGTCTTCCAGCTGTTTTACGGTTCGGTTCCCGTCTGGCAGCATGATGAGTCTACTATTGAAACTCTCTATTGAATTTTTCTGTTCTGCCATTATATTCTCCAGCTTCAGAGTTTCTGTATTTTTTCCTATTTATGATATCAGCTTTTTTATTAAACTTCTAATTTTGTTAATTCGTTGTTTTCCTGATTTTATTTAGTTATTTATCTGTCATCTTGCACTTCATTGAGCTTCTTTAAGATATTTATTTTGAATTCTTTTTTGGTTAATTTGTTTGTTTCCATTTCTTTGTAGTCGGTGATTGGAGTTTTGAGTTTCTTTTGGTGGTCTTATGGTTGTGTGATTTTTCATTATGCATGTAGCCTTGCATTGGTTTCTGTGCATTTGAAGGAGATGCCCTTCTCTCAGTCTTTAAAGATTGTTTTCTGCAAGTACAGCTTTCCCTTTAGTCTCTGGGCTAACAGACTCGCCCATGGGATCACAATTGAGTGGGGTTTGATCCAGGTCATGTGGTGACAGCAGACCATAGTTGGCAGACCTATTCCCAGGGTCTCTAGGGGTACAGGTGCTATCTTGTGCCCGAGGGGATTGTTCTGTCTCTAGGAGTTTGATCTGTGGGGCAGGTCCTGAGATAATGGTCCCCGTGATGTTCACTGACTATGGACCCATTACCAAGTGTGCTGATGGATCTGGCTTCCTCTAGGTCTCTGAAATAGCTCATTGGATGGGACCCTGGGCTGGCTACACTGCCAGTGATCATGACTGAGTTAGGCTGGAACTGAGACACAGGGAGATCATGTGGCTGGCTGTGAGCTGCGGTTTGCTGCCACTGCCCAGCGTCCAGAGAATATCCTGCCACTTATCACTAGCCAGAGGAAAGATCAAAACTCAAAATTCAAGGTGTGTTTTGTACTGAATGTGTACAACTGTTGTAGCATCATAAAGTTGAAAAATCATGTCATCATAAATCAGAAACTGTCAATGATGATAAACTTGGCATAGAGGAAGCAGATAAATGAAGAATAGTGATGGGGTGGAAGCTGCTCAAGTTAATAGCTTCCAAAGAAATTCTAATCTTTGGTATAGAAATAGAAGTATTTGCATTGAGATCAGAAGTTTTCTGAGCTGCTCAGAGCCCTGACACTCAGAGAGATGTCCCATATACATTCCCAGCCAGCTTTGCAAACATGTCATCTTCATGACCCAGCACAGTGCATGCATCATCACAATTCAGATTCTGGCACAGAGTAAGAAGTATGTTCTGTTGAGCCACAGCATTTTTCCTCATTAGATACCATCTATACAGCATTAGCACCTTTTGAACATTTGTAATTGTTATAAGTAAAAGAAATCACAGAGGGGAACATAGCTCAGTGGTACAGTGCTTGCCTAGCATGTGCCAGGCCCTAGGTTCAATCCCAGCACTGGAAAAAAAAAAAAGTTGGCAAAGGAGGCAAACGTGACGGAGGGAGGGCTCAGACCCAGCGCTTGCTTTGGTTAGAAGGAAGACTTGAGAAAGGGCAGAGTCTTGTCTTCTGCACTAAACAAAGCAAAACAAACCTGACGGAGAGTGTTTTCTGACCATTAAGGTTTATAAAACGGTTTTTTTTATCGTTTTTAGATATTACTGGACCTTTATTTGATTTATTTATTTGTATGTGGTGCTGAGAATCGAACCCAGTGCCTCATACATACTAGGCAAGAGCTCTACCACTGAGCTACAGCCTCAGCCCCTACAAATCTTTTAATAAGAAAAGAAAGTAAATCAAAAGCCTTGGAGTGCTCATCATAAACTACTTTTTCAGCTACAGAAACTAACTTTTATAGAGCACAGCTTATCTCTCAGGGGTTTTGCTTTGTATTTTACACATTTAAAAATTTTAAAATCCCTAAGAGAAGGTTGGTTATACAGTCCACACCTCATAGACATGGACACTAAGGCTCAGAAAGGTTGAGTGACGTGCCGACATTGACACAGTGGAGGTGTAGCCTAGGCTTCAAGTCCAAGGCAATATGTGTCCCTGCAGAGCCTCCCAGGCTGTCAAAGGTGGTCTGTGGCCTGGATTTTGAAGCTGCTTTCATAGAACATGCTTACTTAAGATACCAGGAGCCAAATCTCTTTACACATACTGTCAGAGTAACAGTCACAGGTGGTCTTGGCAGGATGTAAGTCACCATCAGCACCCTTGGAGTCTGAACACACTCTGCAGATTCCTGTGAAGGCAACACCAGCTAACAAAAGAGTAGTAAACTAGTGCAACGTAGAACAGCTTGCAACACACTTTCACACCTTCTCTCTGTATGCCTATACCTAGGCTCATCGCAGGTTCCAAGTTCAGTGCCAACTCTAAGACTGTAATTCTGTACTGAAGAGAACTCTGAGGATTATTCCAGAGTCAGTAAGAGTCGGGGCTATGGTTGATTAGTCATGTCCGCCATGACAAGGGAGCTGGGACTAATGGTACGTCTGTCAAATGCCTGCTATTGCTGTCCTCCTTACTAATGAATAAAGGCTTTGTCTATGGTGACGAAAGCAAAACTCAGGTTTCCTTCAACCTGTTGTCATTGCCATTAATCCACATTGCACAGGGACACAGGTTAGTGCTCTGAAGTTTAGTATTCAAAGACACTGGAATTGACTATGAAGTTTTGAGCTCAGTAAAGTTTAATCTGGCACAAAATTAAATATTTTCTACAGTAAAATGTCAATAAAATTCAGGAACAGTCATCAGGAAAGGCTCAGGTGTGGGAGTACAGCACGGACAGGAGAGACTGGCTGGCCATCTTCAGCGGCCTGCGGTCGCCAGGCTCACTCATCTCTGGGCCCTCTAAGGAGCTCAACACACCATCGTAAAGGCCAACAGCCTTTTGACAGTGCCAGTGGGGTGTGGACTCGACCTGAGAAACCGCCTTCGGGCTTCAGGGTGGCGCAGCATGGTCGCGCCAGTCCTTTAGTGAATTTAGAATCTCCAGCCCATGGCAGAAGCCCGGTCAGCTTCTCAAAGAACTTTCTCCTGTGGTTTGTATGCAAATCAGTATAAAAAGGCAGAAGAGGATTAGGAACTACACATCCGCAAGCAGTGACACAAAACGACCTTGGGATGAGAGCCAAACAGGCCAGGTTGTTCCGGCTCACTCTGAGCAGCTCTCACTGCGCGACCACTGGCGGCAGAGAGTAAAGAAGGGCTGGCGGCAGAGAAGGCCTGTCCCCGGTGTAGGCTGGAGGGTCGGACGCGCTGGCCACGCTCTCCTTGGTGGGCCATGTACTCTGTGAATACAAAGGACAAGGAGGAACATATTGTAGAGTCAGCGGGGCCATCAAAGGCCAGGCGGCTCTCGTCCTGCTGGAGCGACCTGCCTCCCTACACAATACCCAGGACGCAGCCCAGTGGCAGGATGCCCCACCCCACCACTTAGCCCCGTCACTGAGAGTGCAGTGGGTTTCCTACAGCTTTGCACACTCTGCCTTTGTGAGTTGTTTCCAAGGTGATAAAGTGTTCTGTCCTTTGCTGTAAATAAAGACAGGAGCAGAAGGGTCTAGCCCTTCCCGCCTCATCTGTCAGCTCTGTCAGCTCAGCTGCGTGGTTCTCCGAGGGCAATGTGACAGCCCTGCTCCTGGACGCAGGCCTTGCTTGGGGCTTTTTCTTTGTTTGTCTGTGCACGTGGAAACCGATGTCAGCCATGAGCTTCGAGCTTTCACTCCGGACCCTCCAGCTCTCACTCCTGCCTCTCTCCAGAAGGTGTTCTGGTCAGAAAGGAACACCTTCCAATACGGTCCAAGACTGTGTCCTGCGTTCCCCATTAGCCTGAACCTTCCTGGAGTAGGTAGGGTTCTATTTTCCCATCATTGGCACCCAGGGTCTGCACGTGACCAGCTTTGGCCACACGTATTCTCGAGGAAGCGACCTATGCTGCCTTGAGCAAAGGTTTAAGACCACTCTCTTTCCTGCCATTGCCCACACTCGCCCTGCCCCACCATGAGCCTGTATCCCAGGTAGGGGCTGCTCCTTCTGCCGGGATCCCAGAACCCGGAGGACTCAGGGCGCGTAGCCACAACTGACTGTAGAAGACATGCAATGAGAGAGAAATAAAACTGTACTTAGTCATGAGCCTCTAGGATTTGGAGAGTCCTTGTTCCCACGGCAGAACCTAGCCAAAGCTGACTGACCCAAATACTTACAGAGGAAGTAAAGGAGCAAATGGGCCAGGTGGAGCCTGCGTCCAAGAGCGTGCTCAGGTCTAAGGTGAGTCAGCTGCAGGGGAGTCTTGCCTACCACACGTGCAGGCCCTTTGCGGCCAGGCTTTCGGATCTTTAAGAGAATATCAGGAATCCAGATTTCCATGTCAAACCACACATATTCTACAGCCCCAAATCAGGCACTGGAACCTCTCTTCTGTGCTTTGGAACGTCTGCTCTGTGCTAACCCTCCACATTGGCAAAACAGGTCTATAAATTGTTCTCCAACACCATGCACATTCCCTCCTCCCTGTGTGACCCTTATGGTGTGGCCCCTCACACCCCTCCTCCAATCGCCCTGCCCAAGGTGAGAACCTGTCCCTGGACCTGGAGTCAGTGTGGCGGGCCTCCTGAGTGCTCCTCTGGTGTCCTGTGTCTTCTGTGCGTGGACTCCTCTCTCTGAGCCTACAAGCCTGGTGCCACAGAAGCCACAGCTCATGCGATAAGGCTTGCTTGTTGCCCCGCAGACCTACGAGGCACAAAGTCACTCCTGTTTCTATGCTGATGGCTTCCCGGTCCAGCCAAAGCCCACAGCCAGTTCTCTGCCTCGGAGGTCCTCAACAACAAAGGATGGAACTCGGAAGCCACCACCTCGTTGCCTGTTTTTGTAGAGTACAGCTCATGAACACACGCTCAGGTTTGAAGTGGTGCACACACATCTCGGTAAACCTGGGCTTCTTGGTAGATTGGGTGGTTTGTGGTATGCACAATCAGGGAGACAAGGCCAGAGCGAGTCCAGTTCACAGGAGACTGCGTTAAACTTCAGGTTAGCCATCCTTCTGGGACACTGTAGCACTGTTTTATTTCTCGGCAACCTGACAGCATTAAGCTGAGTTCCTAAAGGAACTTGACTTCCTCAAGCTGCTGGGACATCCTTTCCAGCACTTTTTGGGGTCCTGCTGTGTGCTATGACCTCTGCGGTGTCTGGGGAGCTTCACATGGGTCAGGCACATGAGCGGATGAGCTGCTGGGAGACGGCAGGCCTTTCTCCAGCTTGGGAAGACCCAGGCCCACCGCAGTGCTCGCCGCCCTCGCCCGCCCGGTTAACCCTATCACTTTAGCTCTTTCAATCCCCTCCTAATGTCCGCTTAGTTTCTCTAAAACCCTAAGTTCTACTCTAGGAGAATCTAGTTCTTTAATTAGCAAGTACTTATAATAAGTGTTTTTTAATATGGCATTTTTAAAGTGAGATGTTCACTTTAAAAAAATAACCCAATCAATAAATGAGCAAAGAACTGAATAAGCACTTCACAGAAGAAGAAATATGAATGGTCAAAAATACATAAAAAAATGTTCAACATCTCTAGCAATTAGAGAAATCAAATTAAAACCACACTGAGATTCCATCTTACTGGGGTCAGAATGGCAACAATCAAGAAAACAAGTAACAATAAATGGTGGTGAGTGTGGAGGAAAGGGTACCCTCTGGTGGTGGGACTGAAACTGGTGCAATCACTCTGGAAAGCAGTGTGGAGATTCCTCAAAAAACTAAAAACAGAACCACCGTTTGACCTGGTTATCCCACTCCTTGGTTTATATCCAAAGGAGTTAAAATCAGCATACTACAGTGATGCAGCCACATCAGTGTTTATAGCAGCTCAGTTCATAATAGCTAACCAATGGAACTAGCCTAGGTACCCTTTTTTTTAAAAAAAAAAAAAAGTTTTTATTTTTATTTATTTTTTAGGTAGACCCAACATAATGCCTTTATTTTTATGTGGTGCTGAGAATCGAACCCTGGTCCCGCCCGTGCTAGGCAAGCACTCTACCGGTGAGCCACAAAGAGGAATGGACAAAGAAAATGTGGTGTACACACCCAAAGGAGTATTACTCGGCCATAAAGAATGACTTTATGACATTTGCCAATAAATGGATGGTTTGGAGACTATCATGCTAAGTGAAATAAGCCAATCCCCGAAAACCAAAGGTTGAATCTTCACTCTGATATGTAGATGCTAACACACAACAAGGGGGAGGGGAATAGAAGTTCATTGGAGTAGAAAAAGGGGAATGCAGGGAAGGGAGGAAGGAACAGGAATAGAAGAGCAGTAGAATGAACGGGGCATCACTTTCTTATGTTCATATGTGAACACACAACCAGTGACACTCCACATCATGTAACCGCAAGACTGGGATCCTAATTAGAATAAGCTATAATCCATGTTTGTATAAATATGTCAAAACATACCCTACTGTCATGTGTAACTAAAAAGAACAAATAAAACAAAAATATTTTTTTTTTAAAAAAGGGAGTTCTTCAGTGTTTGTGTGATAAAGGGCCAAATAACACCCCAAGGTATTAAACTAGAAGGTGTAATACCAAATCAGCTAGGAAAATAGTACGGGCTTTAGAACACACCTGTTGGAAGTGAATCACTCCCCAGTGGCAACTGAAATTAATTTGACATTTCTTTCAAATGCCAATGAGTACCTCACTGTCAAGTTAGATAAATTCAAACTGCTGGTACCAGGCAGCTCGGATGCATAGGGCCCCATGTCCCCCACATTCCAGGTCAACCAAGTCTGTGTAATTTTATCTTTTTAATAAAAGCAGTCTGTTAAAAGTATAACTAAACATGAAGTCATTGTATATATTTGCAAAACTTCATGTAATTTAATCCATAAGAAAACATTCTCTATTACCATTCAACTCAACCCAACCAACACTTGTTACCTTAACATATAAATAGCTCAAAGTGAGCTAAAAATAAACAAACATGGCACAATCCTACCCTTACAGATTTTACAAGATAAACAATAAACTTCTACTTGGTGACTCGAGTACAACACTGGAATATGTTCTAGTGCCCAGAGGAGAGGGACAGTCACTAGCTGGCCTCCCTGGAGGTAGGCAGTGAAGGAGGAGCGACACCCCTGCTGCCTTTCAGCAGATAAGCTGATGCCCACGAGGTGCATCAGGGACAGGGCCTGGCCTTCCAGACAGAGGAAGCTGACCTTGTGTTTAGGAAAATAGGAGCTCGCTGTAGAAACGATGCTGTCAATCGCCCACGGTAGGGCTATTGGCCTGCGATACTTCCTATATCACGAATGCCTCTGAAATTCTAGTTTTGATTTAAAGTGATCTCTAGCTAGACTTAATTGGGAAGAAAACTTATTACTAGATATAGTTTATTTAAAAACGATGGACAACTCCCTTTACCTGGACCTTACGATCTCGGCCGACTCCTGATTCTCACCCTGGGCAGTGAGGACCTTCAGACATTCAAAGACGTCTCCCCGGGACGGCATCTGTCCTGGCCCACCCGCTGGCTGTAGTGGGACATCTGAGACTGGGTGATGAAGGAAGGGGATCAGCTTGTTCTGGCTCACAGTTCCAGAAGCTGTTCTGGGAGCACAAGGCCAGCAAGGGACCGCAGGGGGAGATGGGCGTGTGCAGAAGACAGAGCACAGGGGCCGCGCTTTGGGACCACCTGTTGCTGCGATACTGACTAGTCCCATTCCTGTGAGAGTGCACCCAGTCCTGCGAGAAAGGCACTGATCCCGTCACGGCCCAGCCCCAGTTTGAGGCTCCAGCTCCAGCCCATGCATTCCGAGGGACAAGCCATATTCCAACCCCGGCATCATCTCAAGTCACTGCTGCCTACGCTGTGTGCTCATCGTGCACAAGGCACCTGGTGGCATGGGGCCAAAGGCTGGGTTGCATGAAACCTTTTAGCATCTTTGAGGGACTTCTCAATGGAGGCAGGAGGGTTCCCAGGGAGGTGAACCAGATCTCAGTGCTTGGGAAGAGACTTTTCAGTTTTCAGACAGAAAGAGACACGTTTCTGGGCAATTTCTGAGAGCTCAGGAGATCATGAACGGCCTTCGGCTCTGTGCTCCGTGACATGAATGTGGGGGAAGACACCCAGCTCTGGCAGGTGCTCGCTCACACTGCAGGGAGGACGACGAGTCTCTCCTGCCTCATCGGAAAAGCCTCCTAAAACCTGCCCTCGTGCAATTCTGGCTATAAAAGAACTCACGAGAGAACGGCCCAGCGACGGCCACTTCCCTGTCCTCCTGCCATCTCCTGGCAGCCCCAGTGCCCGCCTCGCTGCTGCTCCGCCCCATCCCTCCCTCCGCAGGGCTGTTCTAGGGCTCGAGCTTAGCCCACTTCTGTGCCACGCAAGACTTCCGCGGGGTGTTTTGCCTTGTTCCTCCTCGTCTGCTCTCAACTGAGATGGAAACGGCCTGCTCGGGGACCAGGTGCAGCGAGAAGCTTGGCTGTTGGCCAACACGGGGGGCGCACAGTGTGACTAGCAGACCGTGCACAGCTGACGTTCGCTCTGCAGACTTCTCTAAGGTGGCAGTGCACAGTGCTGAAGGCATGTGCTGGGGTCGGAGGAGGGCAGGCCATGGGAACAGGGCCCGGAGCTGGCCACCACCCAGCCGTCCAGCAGCTGGAGCAGCTGTGATGATGGAGGCTGAGGAGCACCGGGAAGTTTAAGAAAGAAGGGTTCCCCTAATCTGGAAGTGCACCATAGGCCCTGCCACCCAAAAGGAGAGTCTTCGCTGTCCACACCCAGTGACGAACCATCATGAGGGCCCCCACGTCGTACAACTGCATCCGAATGCTGTCTTCATGAAGGGTCTTTGAAAAGTGAAGAGAAGAAGCTGTCTGCCACTGAAAAGGGACCGGCAAGCTGCTGGCTGCAGGTGTGCCCGACACACACGTGCACCCTAAAGCTGTGCCCGGACTGCACGCGGTGGGCTGTGTGGACAGGGGTTTCTGGGTATTAAAAACATCGTACAGACTGTGACTTCACCCTGCTTTTTAGACACAGTCTTCAAGCATTTTATTTTGATACACGCTTTCTTGTCCTTTAAAATTCAAAACAGTTGACGACGGTAAGCCCAGTGACATCTGGTTTAGGCTGAAGCCTGACCCTAAATACAGGGTGGTTCTCCTCTTCATCTGTTCACTTAGTGAGAACTTGGCCTCCTATCCCTGACAAAAGCACTTGCATCCTCCCTTCTCCGGCCCTTAAAACCTTTTTGTATTTATCAGAGTGAACTCACACACATAGATGGATGGATACTCAGTGGCACTATAGCTTTAAGAATTCAGAAACATCCCCACTACCTCGTCTGAGCCCATTCCAGCGCCTGCTCCCCCCACAGCCGAGTAAGCCTGCGGCCACCTCCTGCTTCACTCCGTATTTATACATAAGCGTGTACCGCCACTTTCCAGGTCGCCACCTGAGCATTGCTCACTTACTTCCCCTGGTGAAGGCCAAGCCCCGGTCTCCTACAGCAGCCCATCTGGCCACCTGCCAACCACGCTTTGCCTTGACCCCATTTTATTGTCCTCTCTGCTTAGTTCCCACTGCTGTCACTCAGGTGGACACTCTTCTGCCTGTGGCAGCCTGACCTTCTGCTCCCTGGCCCAGCCCTTCCTCCCAGCCCTCTCCTCCTGCCGGCCGGCACTGGACACTGGCTCACCAGGAACTGCTGGAGGAAAAGTGCACAGGAAGTGGTTGTGCGTTTGTTTGTTTTCATTTTGAGATCGTATCAGTCTGGATCCTGCTTTTTAACCTAATCAGGTTGCTGGGTCTGCAGATCCTGCTTGGAGACCCAGCCCCCTCAGAATCTGGCAGTCTTTGCCCCGTCGGTGCCGTTGAGCGTCCAGTCCTGGACCTGAGAGGCCCTTGTGTGGCCCCGTGAATCTGCCCCAGACCTCCAGGCCTTTCTCCCTGCAGTTGGGAAGTGCTCTTTTATTATTTCTCTGAGAATTTCCTCTCCACTGTTTCTTCTTTTTGTTTCTGATTTTTTTTTTTGTACCTAGAGATTAATTTTTTTATCTTTGTTTTTTCTAGTTTTTATTTGTTTGTAATTTTATTCTCTTTGAGAGATATTTCCTCAAACTGATCTTCCCACTTTCCAGCTCGACTTTCAGCTTTGGATGCTGCGCGTCAGTTGTTTTAGTATTAAGCACTTTCTCATTTTCTACACGTTCTTTTTCCATAACATTGGATTCTTACTTGACAGGTGCAGTATCTTTCTGTCTCTTTAAAAATATGACTGATACCTTCTTGAGATTTACTTCTTCTTGCATCATCTTTCTTCTAAATCCTTTTTCTTGAAATTTCTACTTTTTGCTTTTAAAGTCAGAGGATATTCTCCAATATCTTTCAGCCGTTCATATTTGAATGCGGCATGAAACCCAGGGGAAGTTTTCTGTGCATGGCAGGCAGGGTTGATGGACTGAGGACAGGAGGCTGCTGTGTACCGGGCAGCCCCACGTGTCGGAGACCGATGTCTCCAGTGGGGACTCTTCCCATCTCTCGGGGAGTGCAGACAGCCCGGCCCGCACCTACCTGGCAGCATCTGGAACTGAATCTCGAGGGGGCTGTCCTGACTCTCTGTCACTGACCTCCAGTTAACCGGGGCTCAGTATCGCGCCTCCCCGACATTTAGCTTGGCAGGTTTCTGAACCCAGAGTTCTCTGCTGCCACCTCAGGCAGCTGTGCCCTCCGTGGTGGGGCGAGGAGGCATCCCAGAGCCACACAGGCAGAGGAGGACTGGGTCTCGCTGCCCCTGTCACCGGATACTCCACCCTCCCGCGTTGGAGACTTCAGATCCACCTCTCCTTTCCTCTTGATCTCAGTCCTGTTTCTGAACCACGCCGTCCGTGTTCCTTTTTTTTTTTTTTTGATTTTTTTTATTGGTTGTTCACAACATTATAAAGCTCTTGACATATCATATTTCATACATTAGATTGAAGTAACGCGGTGTTCCTTTAAGGAATTCTTTCCCGCTAAGTCAGAAACCATGCACCCATTCACGGTGCCTCTTCCAAAGTGGGTCAACAACTGGAGTCCTGTTGGCTTCCATTTTCTTTCCCTTTTTTTGTTTTATACCTTTTAAATTCTTTATTGTGGTTTTATTGGAAGAAACAGAGATGGGAAAGTTTATGTGAATGATCATAATAATAATCATAATAATCCAATAAGTAGAAAGCACCAATGTTCTATTTTCTACAATTTTTTTTTTTTAAATCAAATAGCATGACCAAAACAACACAGAGCTGAAAACACTGCCTTTGAAAGGGTCACGCTGCCTGGCCAGCTCCACGACCTGAGAGCTCAGATGCACTCCCCCAGCCTTGGAACCACGGAGGGCTGAATTCCACAGGGGAGCAGTGGGTGGAGGGGTCCGTCCCCTGTAGGAGTCCCCAGGAAGCAGGTCAGAGGGAAGAGAGACCTTGCAGGATTCTGTGACAGGTGATGGGTCATCAAGAACAGGAAGTAGATGTGCAATGAAGGTTGGAATTTCATTGAGTTTTCATAATAGCCAATCTAGGAAGATTTTACTCAATATTTTTATATGTAGAAACTCCAACTTTAAAAATATCATATTCTAACATTGAAAAAATCAACTAAAATTAAAGAAGAAAGCAAAACAACAGTTCACCTCCTAGATATTTTACAAATTTTTTGTAAAAAAAAAAATACAAGCAGAATACAGTGGCACACACCTATAATCCCAGCGGCTCGGGAAGCTAAGGCAGGAGGAGTTCAAAGCCCTTGCAGGGTGTACCATTGTATTATATGCAGCAATGACTTAACTAACCTATACTCAGGTAGTCCCAAGTTTGGGGACATTATGAACTATAGTAAGGAGCAACTTTGGGCCTATACATGGTTGCTAAAGGATTTTTACAAAATAACAAATGTACTCTATAGGCTATCTATTGATTGAGAAAATTCATAATCATCAAAATGTAATATGAATTTAGTAACAATTTTAGGTGGAGTAGTGATTTATTGCTTTTAAAGCCTCGAGACCCATTTTTAATGTAGAAATATTCATGTGAATGAAACATTTTTACAAAAATCTACAGATAGTGGTAGAGACACAGAAAACTTCCTGGCCCTCCTGTTGAAGGTCCACAACTCACTGGTTTGGAATTATTGGGTAGACTAGCTCAGATCATACCCAGGTGATCTGAGGTCATCTTCAAAGGGGTTTAATGTTGAGGACTGTTCCACAAAACTTAATTCTAGCCATCTAATATCTTCATCAACAATTTAGATGAACTTTCAGTGTGCTCATTACTTTTTCAGAGGATAATTGGATAGAGCTATTTGTGAAAGTTTGAATAGGAGGCAATATTGTGTTCTAGAAATGGGGAGGAAAACAGTCTATTGAACAAAGGGGGTAATCACCCCCTTTTAGGCTAGCAGACATGGGAAGAAGAAAGGCCTGAGGGCCCTAGTGGGCTACAAGTTGGAAGAGGGTCATTTTTTTCTTCAAGATAATCGAGGTAATAAGATAGGGTGATACATCCAAGGCCAGCATGTAATTCGTTCAGTATATTTCCAGTGGCCCAAAAGGGGCTACTGGGCAAATATTTTCACCAAGATACCTGACTCTTCCAAACAAGCATGGGGTCAAAATAAATTACAAGTAATCATTTTATATGTTTCCACATGTACAAAGCTGACGGTGACCAGCTAGGTATTGATTCTGCTTCTACCCTACAGGTCATACACACCTGTACTTCTAGTGAGATATTCCCTTCCATTTCTGGTTTGGGTTTTGCTCGGCTTTCCCCTCTAGACTGATCATGGGGGGCTCTGGATGGCTGTTTCTCCTGGACTTCCGGGCGCTAGCTAGTCAGATCCTCTGACCCCCAAAAGCCTCGGGGTCACGCAGCAATGCGAACAGAGGAACTGGCGCTGGCCTCCCGAGTGTCCCCTGGGAAATGGGGCTGAGCCCCGCCCCCTCTGAGACCCTCCCTGGGTGTTTGGAGGGAGGGGTCCCAGCAGCTCCCCGTTAATGCGGAAGGAGAAATGACTGGCCTGCGCCACCTTCACTGGTCAGCCTGCCGGAGTGTGAGTGGACTGACTGGTGGTGACTGAGGGCAGGTGGGCTGTGGCTGGGGAGGCCGTCACTGGGCCCCTCCGTGGCTTCCCTCTCTCTGTCTCCTGACCCCCAGGAGCTGGGCCGCTCTCCCCTGCTCCGGCCTTCTGCTATGGTGGGCCACCTCACCTGGGGCAGAGCCACGGAGCTGGCCAGCCATGGACTGAGCCCCTACAGTCACCCTTTCCTCCTCTCAGCTGTCCTGGTCAGGTATTTCTGTCACTGGTCACAGTGTCACAGCTGACTAACACAGGAGGTAAATCTCTCCTGGACGGAACCAGAGGCAGCTGGCCTCTGCCACGCCCCCCCAGCCCCCAGGGGGTTTCCAAGGCCTCTCCACCTGCTGCAGCCTGCATTACTCCAGCTTTGAGCTGGCCCTTCCTCCTGGCAGTCCCCAGCCTGCGTCATGTCTTCTTGCCTCTTTGCCTGACCAGCCGTCTTTGATGTGATGCCAGGCGTGGTGAGTGACATCTTGTTGGTGATAGAGAATTTTGCACTATAATAAACCTTGAGCTTTACACCCAGACACGGTTATTTGGAAGCAGTTCAGTCTTTCCGGCTCTCACTTTTACGATTTGTGAAGTGGGTCCAGGGTAGTATTCAGCGCAGGGCCAAGTGTTCCTCACTACAGAGGCAAAGGCTTCCCAAGAGCTCAGCCCAGTGCCCCGTGGATTGTAAGTTTGTCAGACTGAAGGAAATACCGCACAACTCAGGCGGTTCCCTTCAGATGGTTCCTTCCGTCAGCATTCTGACCACAGCGGATCCCTGGGATTCTCTTCCTGTGCACCTTCTCCCTCCTGATAGCCTGCCCTTTGACCTGGCTGCTCGTGACCCCAGACTCCCAGCTGTGTCCTCAGCCACCCACCCTGCAGATGTCCTCAGAGCTGGCAGCGGGGCGCTCTCCTGCCGTAGCCGACATCCAGGGTCCTGCACACTTGCTTCGTCTCTTCCTTGTGGTGGTGGTTTCAGGCAGAAGCAGAAGTCAGAATTTCATGTTTGAAGTCGCCTAAATTTGGATCAAATTACTGGCTTTGCTCATTAAGAGCTGCGTGTCCTCAGTCGAGTTACCTAAGCTTGCCGAGCCTCGGTGTATTTTCTGCAAGTGGCACAAGCAAACCCTTCCTGGGCCTGGCACAGCGGGAGCCTGGGGAACTGCGTCACCCGGTGGGTGAGGCTGGGGAACGGGAAGGAAGACCTCTCCAGGGGAGACCAGGGTGGAATGCAAGAGGGGTGGAGGAGAGGTCCCGGGGCCTGGGGCATGCCCTGGGGAGGAGGTGTGGGGGAGTCAATGACCAGGGAAGGAGATGGAGACAGAAGGGAGGGGACATCTGTGGCCATCCAGGGGTGTGGTTTCCAGAGAGAGCAGGGCCTGCCGGGAGCATCCCGCTTCCCAGGGAGGTACCTCGCGGCCTCACAGAGGCTGCTCTGCCACCAAGCTGTGGGCTGCCCTGTGGCCCCCTCTGCCCAGCGGCCAGCGCTTGCCTAACTGGCACCGAGGGCTGTGTGGGCCGAAGCCCTGTCTGCAGACACTGGTGGTGTGGGGAGACAGGTCGGCTCTAAGTGCAGCGTCTCTTCCTGCCTGGGAACCGGCCGGGCGCTGTGCTGGGGCAGAGTGAGGAACCCCAGGGCATCATCATCTCTGCCTTCTGAGGACAGGTCATCACCTGTGGCCACCTGTGAGTTGGTGTACTTGTTTACACAAACGCTGACTCTGTGTGGACATGAATCTGTCATCTAACATCTGTCTATCATCCATCCGTCTGGGTCTGCACTTTGCTTTTGACTTAACAGTAGGTCTCTGTGTTTTCTCACCACACTTAACGGAGCGGTACCAGCCGCCCGGGCCTATGAACGTGAAGTGCTCTGTTTCTCTAATCCCCCCTTTCACATGTGTATGCCTTGAGTCCCTCTCTGATCTCCTTGCCCATGTGCTGGACGTCAGTGCTGGCTTTCTTATTCTAATCTGCCTTTCCTTCTCGAGTACAGGATATCAGTGCTAACAATGTCACACTCCAATTACGTGCAGGAAGCAAATACTTAAGGCATTTTTCTTTTTAATCACAACACACACAGTTCCTATTTGGGTCAGGGCAGTTAACTCTCTGAAGTCACTTGGGCCACCAAATCACATACCTGCCATTCCTTTAAATGGAGATTTGGGGTCAGGCTCACTTGCTGGTCTGGGTCTTGGCTCCACCCGGGGAAGAGAAGGTTGGAGGACAAAGTCTCTGGCCTCAGAGGTCCAGTGGCTCCAGACAGTCAGGGTGAAGTCACTGGAGGAGGAGCAAGAAGGGGAGGGAGGGAGGAGGGGCCACTCAGTGTCCTCCAACAAGTCCTGCCAAGTCCCCCTTCAGTGTCAGAGAGGCCAGCAGTTGTCTGCATCCAGCAGTAGGAGGGGCTTGGGGGCTCGGAGGCAGCCCAGAGCACTTGGTTAGAATCTTGGGTGCTCATTACCTGCACCTTTCACCCCTCTCCCAGCCTCGTCTCTGGGGGAGGGGCCCCAGACTTTTCATGTTTAACAAGTTCTTCCTGATGATCAGATGCACCTTAGAAAGTTGTCCAAGCTCCCCAAATGGATGAACCAGGAGAATCCAGATGGAAGAAATCAGGTCTACAGAGAGGAAAGGGAGCAACTCAGGCTGGAAGATAAAGAATGCACAGAAGGACAAATTGGTGCCGCCATATAGAAATCAGTGTGGAGATTCCCTGGAAAACTGGGAAGGGAGCCACCATTTGACCCAGCTATCCCACTCCTTGGTCTACACCCAAAGGACTTAAAAACAGCATACTACAGGGACACAGCCACATCAGTGTTTATAGCAGCACAATTCACAACAGCTAAACTGTGGAGCCAACCTAGATGCCCTTTAGCAGATGAACGGATAAAGAAATTGTGGCATATATACACAATGGAATATTACTCAGCAATAAAAGAGAATAAAATCATGGCATTTGCAGGTAAATGGATGGAGTTAGAGAAGATAATACTAAGTGCAGTTGGCCAGTCCCCAAAAAACCAAATGCCGAATGTTTTCTTTGATATAAGGAGGCTGATTCATAGTGGGATAGGGATGGGGAGCATGGGAGGAATAGATGAACTCTTGATAGGGCAGAAGAGGGGTGGGAGGGGAAGGGAGGGGGCATGAGGTTAGGAATGAAGGTGGAATGTAATGGACATTATTATCCAAAGTACAGTTATGAAGACATGAATCGGTGTGAACATACTTTGTATACAACCAGAGATATGAAAAATTGTGCTCTATATGTGCAATAAGAATTATGCATTCTGATCAGATGCACCCTAGAAAGTTGTCCATATAAATTTAAAAAAAAAGAATGCTCAGAAGGACCTGCCACCCGGGAATGCAAGATGAGGCTCCCGGTGAGAAGCCCCCGGTGAGATGGGGTGGCTACAGCTTCTGAGACACCCCAGGCTGCCGTCTCCTAGCCCAGTGTTTTCCTGGGTTAGAGTTCCAGCCAGTTCACATGTTCATGGGATATGAGGGAAGCAGAGGGCAGTAAGAATTTCCCATGCCTACTTTTGATCCACTAGGAGGTCTGTCCACTGCCCTGACCCAGTTCACCTGCTGTCAGGGTCCTGCTCACCACCTTTGGGTTTGATCCTGGGCCTTGCATCCCAAACTCTAGGGCTCAGCAGCTCCTTAGCTTCCTGCCTGTGCCTGAGGTCATCCACCCTCAGGGAGGCAAGGTGACGTTTTCTGCAAGTGACACAAAGTCTTCCCCATGCTCAGCGATGGTTGCCCATAACAGGTGGAGCATGTCCACTTCCTGGGCTGTGTTGAGAAGGAACTGCATGGTGTGCTGTAGAACTCTATCGGGTCACTTAACAGCTCCAGTGACCTTGGGAGGCCAGTGACCAGCTTGAGCCTCCTCCTGGTTCTCTTGAGTCATTTAGAAATAGGCTCTGTGGGCAGGACACCCACGCCAGAGTGCGGCTTTTGCTGTTGTCACTGCACAAACATCAGTGTAGACTCGGTTTTTGCTCTTCGTGTCTATTCATCTCTACCTAGTGTTTTATTCCCCTGTGCAAAGGTCGACTGAGAGAACAGTCAACACCCACCCTTGTTGACCAAGTGGACAGTTTAAAGAAATTGTTGTAATGAAACATTCATCCAAAAATGAAGTTTTACAAGTTATAGAGTGGCTGGTTGATGATTCACCATGAAAATAGTGGAAGTCGTTTTCAAATATATTTTTAATCTGATTTGCAGCAATTTAGCTTGTGCTAAGTACATAGTCTTAAGCTGAAAATACTTGCTTGAAAATCTTCAAAATTGGTTTTTCTTCCCCCCCCCTTTTTTTTTTTTTGGTAATCTTTTTTTTTTTTTTTTTCTCTACCCATGTTCCTACCTCAGCTGCTTTAGTTATCCCAGAGACTGGGAATGCATCCTAGAGGTTTGTTGTTGTTTTAACTCTTACTCACCAACCCCCTTAGGATGCTTCAGAACGCAGCCTCCTTGGCCTACTTCTGGAACGTTGCTTCAGTGGTCCCAAGATGTGGCCAGGAACATGTGCTTTTCCAACCCTGGGGTAATTCTGAGGGGCACTCCCTGCACCAACGAAGCCTCTTCTGGATCCGGCATTCACCCGAGGAGCGTGGGGCACATTTGTGGCTCTGGCACTTCCAGGTACTTAGGATAGATCAGGAAGCCAAGCTTACAGAAAGCCAGGTGCAGCCCAGAGGCCACAGTTGGTGGCAGAAGAAGCTGCTGTGCCCTGTGGGATTATGTTGTAGCATCTACCCAAGACAAGCAAAGACCCGCGGAGCTCTCTGCCCTGTCTACAGACTCAGCCACACCTGCACATTCTGATGACCACTCTGTGAGTGGCCATGGTCTGCTCCTGGGAGCTGATCTATGCCCAGAGGAGCCATGGGAGGTGACAGCCAGGAACGGCTGGTGGCAGGCACACAGCCTCCTGGCATCTCCTCCCTCCCTGTGTGGTTTCCTTGACAAGCTTGTCCTCATCTCCTTAAAACACCTGCTCCCACCCTGTCCTGAGTTGTCCTGAGCCACAGGAGTGTCACTGCGGCCCTGCTGCTGGGAGAAAGGCAGACGGCCATCACTGCTGGGTCACCGAAGACTTTTCCTGGGGTGTTTAGAACATGCATTTAGAAAATTCAGAGGATTGCCGTTCAAAGGTCCATAAGGGCCAACTTTGTCACAAAACGAGGGAGAGTGTTTTCCCACAGCACAGCGGCTGGGGAAAACACACTGACCCGAGATGTCGGGCGGGGCGCTGCTGTGGGCGGGGCGCTGCTGTGGGCGGGGCGCTGCTGTGGGCGGGGCGCTGCTGTGGGCGGGGCGCTGCTGTGGGCGGGGCGCTGCTGTGGGCGGGGCGCTGCTGTGGGCGGGGCGCTGCTGTGGGCGGGGCGCTGCTGTGGGCGGGGCGCTGCTGTGGGCGGGGCGCTGCTGTGGGCGGGGCGCTGCTGTGGGCGGGGCGCTGCTGTGGGCGGGGCGCTGCTGTGGGCGGGGCGCTGCTGTGGGCGGGGCGTCTGTGTCCTCCCCAAATTCACGTGCGGAAATCCTGCCCACCAATGGATGGCATTTGGAGGGGGCACTTTCTTGGGGGTGGAGCCCTCATTGTAGGATTAGAGTCCTTCAAAGAAGAGCAGGAAGATCTCCTTTCCTCCCTCCCTGGGTGAGGGAACCAGGAAGAGCCCTCACCAGAACCTGCCCATGCTGGCTCCTGGACGCCCTGCCTCCAGGCCCCTGGGAAATGCACGTCCTGTTTGAGCCATCGGCTCCGCGTTCTTGGCACAGCTGCTCACAGTAACTGAGACGGTGTCGTGCCGAGGGCAGTGGATGGCCGTCACTCCCTCCAGCCCGTGCTACAGCTGAGCCCCGTTCCCCAGGCTTCCTGATGTTTACAGAGACCAAGATTCACGTTTTTATTTGAAACCACACAATTTGACAATGTTGAAGTTATTTTACATTATAAAATAATTAATGGAGCTGGAGAGGTAGCCCAAACATCCAGTGCCTGCCTAGAATGCTCCAGACCCTGGGTTTGCTCTCTGGCACTGCAAAGAAAAGAAAAAAACCATGTCATCCACAGCAAGCACAGTTGCAGCCATGTCCACTGCAGAATACCAGTGTGTCACCTCTGCCTGCTCCAGCCAGGGGACAGGGACAAGAAAGTGTGGGAAAACAGGCTTCAAGCAACAAACACAAAACAGAAAGTGGGAGAAAGAGACACAGGTGAGTGCTGACAGCTGACTCTCTCAGTCTAGCCTTTTCTCCCTGGTCTGTTACTCCTGGACGTTACTCCTGGACGTGGCTGCTGTAAGACGCTCCTGCTTCCTTATAATAAGCCGCCTCTCTGCTCCAGTTTCAGTTCCAGTCACTCAGGCACTATCTGCATCAAGTCCACTTTTGTGCTGTGACTAAAATACCCAAGCAGAACCACTTAGACCAGGTAAAGCTCATTAGGCTAATGGTTTCAGGGGTTCTGTCCATGGAGGGTCCACTCATTGCCCTTGGCCCGAGGTGAGGCAGAACATCTTGGCTGAAGGGCGAGGTGGAAGAGCTCTGCTCTGCTCATGGTGGTCAGGGCCGAAAGAAAGCAGGCCAGGTGCCAGGGAAATTCAAACCCCAGAGGCAGTCCCCGGTGACCACCCCCTGCAGCCTCGCCCCACCTGCCTGCAGTTACCACCCAGTCTGCCATTCAAACTGGGTGGACTGGTCAGGTGTCGGCTCTCCCAGTCCTACCATCTCACCTCTGAGGAGCTTTCCCAGGATGCCTCATGTCCAAACCACAGCCCTGTCCCTGGAATCTCCTTCCTAGCCCAGAGCAGCATTCTCACTAAGCACGCGTTGTAGCTACCGACGCTTCTCTGTGTCAGACACCCCGCCCCGCCCGCCCGTTGGAAACCCAGATGCCTTGGCATGTGCTTTTGATTGACTGACTTGAACCCATGTTCATCTGAACCAGTGTCTGCTGGTCCTGGCTGTGCACCAAGACCACCGGGGGAGCTTCGGGAAAAGAAGTACACATCTCTAGGTGCCCCAGACCGGAACCATCAGGGTCTTCCCTGGTGGCTCCTGCGGACTAATTCCAAGCTCCCCACATGATCCTCGAGAGCCAACCTGGCTGAGAACCAGATGGGGACTGCCACAAGAGACCCCCTTCAGGAAAGGCCCACGCCCGAATCATGGTGGGCAGCAGTTGCTCAGCTGTTAACAGGGACCCAGTGGAGAGCTCGGTGTGCAAGTTGGCTTGTCCAGTCACAGTCCCAGAGTTTCCCAGCAAGCTACCTTGTCCTCTCAAATTGAATCAGGTTGGGAACAGAGGCCCCCGGAGCCTCCTGGTCAACTTCCACGTGGACATGGCGATCCCCAGCCTGTGCTGGCCTGTGATTTCCTCTGACACAGTCAAGCGGGAGCCTTACTACTGGGACAGCTCCATGCAGCTTCTGTGTAGGGTGGCAGAATTGGCCAGATTAGTGGGTGGAGCCCTGATCCCGGGGCTATTTAACAATAAGCATACTTTGTCATTACAGTCCTCTCCCTTAAAGCATTCAGAGGGCCTCATGAAAGGCAGCTTTGGACGCTAAGGTGATTTTCAACGCATAAATAAGCACTGTGTTTTCGGATGTGCACACCTGGAGTCTGTGGGCTGTGCAGACAAGGCAGGGGTCATTCGGGTTTAGATCTGGTAATTTCTTTGAAGCAATTATCACATAGACAGGCAAGATCACTTCCCACCTGCACCTGCCTCCTGACTCCTTTATATCACTTTTGAAAGAAGCGAGTCATGTGGAAACACAAGCTAAAGGCGCTCATGGGAGGAGGTTCTGAGAGGCCGGCTGTGGCTCCTGGTCAGGAAAGCTTTGCAAACAGCTTTAACTCTCAGGATGTGCTCTCGTGAATCTGCAGCTATGGACTGAACCACTGAAAGTCAGTACTCGAAACACAGCTAGCTGTTGAGGTACTGACCCACGACACTGCGTGGATGAGCCTCAAAAACCACATTAAGTGCAAGAAGCCACCACAGAAGGTCACACTTCGTAGGAAACATGCAGAACAGGTAAATCCACAGAGAGAGAAAGCAGTTACTGGCTGCCTGGGGGGGGGGGGTGGCTCAGGAGCAATGCCTAGTGGCCTGGGGCTTCCTTTGGGGTGATGGAAAGGTTTCAGAGCCAGATGAAGGTAGCAGCTGCCCCGTGTTGTGACGGAGTGAAGTGCCCTGCATGAAACACTCTCAGATGGCTGGCTTCATGCTGTGTGGATCTGACCTCCGTTTTAAAAGGCCACAGCCCACTCCCACAGGCCAGGCACTCTAGGAGGACTCTAGGAGGACTCGCCTGGGTTTCTGTGTGGGCGAAAGCTGTCATGTGGTAGAATCCAGATGCTGGCTGGGCTACTCTGCGCTCCCAGGTGGCTCTGTCGCTGGCAGCTTGGAGGAGACAGCTGGGGAGGAGGGCTCAGCGGGGCCCCTCCCCCTCTCCAGGTCCTCTTGGGGCCTCTCCTGGTGGTGAATCTGGTGGAGTTGCCAGAGTTCTCCCATCAGAATCCCGAGATAGAAGCTGACAGTCCTCTTGATGGCCAGGTCCAAACTAGCAAGGCTTCACGTCTCCCTCCTCTGTCTATATAAGCAGCCAGGTTTTCCTGACGCAGCGGGAGGAGACATCAACTCCATCTCTCAACAGACAGGCCAGAAGTTTTAGAGGCCATCTTTAATTCGCTTCCTCGGTTTCCTTTCATGGGTGAGGTCACCTGTTTGGGCGGCTGAGGGAAACGCAGGCCCCGATCTCAGATCCTGGTAATACTGAGAAGTTACACAGAAGTTACACACGTCGACATATTGACTGTTACGGCTGGTGGCAATAGTTACCCATCAAGAACACTCACTGAGCACCCGTGGCCGACGGAACTTCGCAGAATGGTAACTCACAATCTTGGCTTTGTTGAAGATGGCTGAGTTGAACTGAATGTGAATGGGAAGTATCTAGAAGATCAAGGCCAAGGGGGTCCCGAGACAGGAACTTACCTCAGAACTGAGGTCTCTATGGGACTGGCCATGGGACCCTGGACTCAAGGGTGGACAGCAGCTCACCTGGCCTTCTCGGCCTACATCCTTGCTGACTTTCTCTGCCCTGGACTCTGAGGTCCTCCCCTTATAGCCCCCATGACCAGCTCCGGGCCAGTACACCCATTTCTAGCTCCCCTAAGTCCTGAGGCTCTTGTGTCCTGCACAGATTTAGCTGGCCTGTCCACACTTCCCAAGATGTGGCTCACCAGAGGTGTCTTAGAGTCCTCACGCCCAGGACCTTCTCCGTCCACAGGCGGCTCTGATTGCCGTCTCCAAGGCACTCCCAGAAGTGGCCCTCAGCTCACTTTGGGAAGCTGAGCAGGAGCGGGCCGTCCTGCTGCCAGAGGCGGGAGCTTTGACAGCAGCAGGAACAAGCCCTGGGTTAGTGATGGGCTAAGGAGAGAAGGCCCTTAGGCAGAGGGCATCTCGGCTGGCGGAGTCCTGCTGCTGCCCCCCTGGAAGGGCTGGGCAGCGCCATCCTGCTGACATGGAGCTTGGCCACCACAGAACCGCCAAATGCTCCCTAGTGACCCTGACTTTCTGGTGTCCATGCCTTGGGCAGTCCTCTTCTGTGTGGAGGCAGGGATGGTTCTTGTGGCCAATAGAATATGGCAGAAGGGACACTGTGATTGCAGACAGGTTTTGAAAGGCCTCTGCCTTTCTCTCTAAACCGTCTGGCCTGGGAAGGTCATCGGTTGCACTGGGGATCCTAAAGCCGCTCCATGGAGAGCTGCTTGGGGAGACCAACTGAGGGCCAGCCTGAGCCCCCACCAGCAGCCCAGGCAAGCCTACTGATGCAGCCTCAGACCCAGACCTGTGAGACGTGAGTGGTTGTGGTTTCGGGGTCCTGGGGTGATTTGCTACGTAGCAAAAGGTGGCCAGTTCAGTAGTGATGTGGGCTGTCTCCCACAAGGTGGGTGCACTAAGAGCCAGCTCAGGTGGCTGAGCTCTCTTCCCTGTCTCTTATGACACCAGCCATCAGGATCAGTTTGGGTCCCGAGTAAAGGCAGCATGGGGTGCAGCCACGACCGGAGGTGGATGTGGTATGTGGGCAGGAAATAAATCTTCATGGTCGTGAGCCCTGAGGCTCTGAGGTTTTGTTACTGCCTATAACCTGTCCTGTCTGACGCCATTGTAGAGTGTCCATATTCCACGCTATATTCAAACTGGCTTTATTTTACTTAGAGGCAAATGTTAATGGGGAATTACTAGAGGCAGGGAGAGGTCTGATGTATAAGTGTAGTGAGTCCAGAGGACGAGAGCTGCAGATTGCATGGTCCAGTGCTGAGCCCGCCCCGTGCTCCCCTCTAGCAAGCCCTTGTGTCTGAGAAAGGGGGCTATGTGATCTGAGGGGTGCAGGCGGCTTGAGGGTTGTCTGTTTGTTCTGCTCTTACACTAGGGCCATAAATAGCTACCAACAGTCATCCTTCCTGGCTGGTGAGGTCAGAAAAGGAAGGTGCTTTCCAGACCGGGTGGGTACAGCTCAGTGACTGCCAATAGCCACCTGATGTGCTAGGGAACAGTTTAGGTATGAGCTCGCAAAAATCCAGATTTTATTGACTCAACTGCTAGTTATATCCTCTTAGGAAAGGGGCCAACTGGAGGAAGGGGGGAGAAGGAAGTTCAAACTCATATGCAAAGTCGTATGTGTGTCCCAGCTTAGGAGTCGTTGCTTACATGATCTCTCGAGACAGTGCCTAGAACGTGTGTCAGTCCCTAACCGAGGGAGGCCAAGCAGGGGCAAGTGGCTGAGCCTCACTGCAGAGCTGGTCTCAGCGGATCCGTGGGATGCCATGGGCACTGCCAGATCCAGGCGCCTCGTGTCCCGGAACCTCGAGAGAGGCCAGGCAGTGTCACTCTGGGAGGACACAGAGGATGGGAGGGGGCCTTCCCTCCTGACAGGCTGGAGCTGGGTCACCCTGGCACATGAGAGTGACTCAGAGGTGCTGGGTCTCTGGTCCTTTCCTAGGAAACGATCCATGACGGATCATCCCTGTCACGGGCTGCGTGCCTGTGTCCCAGGCTCACGTGCGGAAGTCCTCCCACTCATGGGAGGGCAACAGAGGTGATCAAGTCCAGGGAGTGAAGACCTGTGGCAGGAGGAGGCAGGAGAGAGCCTCACCCGTCCCTGCTCCCCACCATCCCCAGGGGTGCGGGGAGAGGAGATGGCCATCTACAAACAACAGTGGGAGGCCCCGGCTCTCCCGCAGTTTGGAGGGACAGCTGCAGAGACAAGCTCCATCCTCCCAGGGACACGAGGTAGTCCTGCCTGCACGTTGGTGGGAATGGATGACATGCCCTTCTGAGGTCCCAGGACTGGACAAATGGAAGCCGGACACACAACCGTGGGAACACTAAGGGGGTGGCAGACAGACCACTGAACACGACCAGTGTGAGTGCGCACCCGTGCTCAACCGGCCATCTCAAAACTGCCTGTCCAACCCGGGCACTTCGGCATTTCGGAAGCACGTGGCTTGTTCGCCCCACGGGATCCAGCTGGAAGGAACTTTGGCCTCCTCGTACCTGATTCAGGTCCCATTCAGCTGAACTTGGGATTTTAGGGCGGCTGCTGGGTCAGTTGAGACGTTGGGGTGGTGGAGAAGGATACCTGCACTTCACACGTGAGGAGGAAGTGGAGGCCGGCGGGCCATTGTGGACTGCGTGTTTATGTGTCCCCGCCCTCGGCTCACATGTCGAAATCCTAAACCCCCGAGGGACAGTGTCAGGAGGTGGGACCGTGCAGAGGGCAACCCTCATGGGAAGGACCTGTGCCCTTGGAGGAAGGGACAGCAGGGTTTGCTGCAGGACCAGCACCTCCACCGGGGACTTCCCAGCTGCCGCAGGGTGGGGAGGGCGTGTCTGTGTTTAACTCTCCCAGAGAAGGTGTGGCAGCCCCAGCTGATGGTCCTAGGAACCCCCTGAGGACTGCTCCTCCCCTCAGGCCACCTCTCACCAGACGCTGAGGACCCCAGGTCTCCGTCAGTGCCCTCTCCTGAGGTCTAGGAGACCCAGAGTTTTCACCCCCTCACCTGCTGGCCCCTGCTGCTCCTCCAAAACAGTAACAGTGCCCGTCACTGGGGGAGGCAGCTGCAGGGAGCTCAGGGCACACACTCTGGCTCTGGCCGCTGAGTCCAGCCTGGGTCCACCATTCATCTGCTGGTGTCCATGGGCCAGTGGTGACCTGCTCAGTGCCACTGTCTCCTCGTCTCTGGAATGGCCGTCTCTGGAATGGCCATCAGGGCAGTGTCAGCCTCATGGACAGAGGGGAGGACCAGGCGAGTGCACCCAGGGTAGACCTGGGCAGGTGACAGTGCCCTGGACCAGGAACAGCTGGCTGTACCCTCACTGCTGCTGTCATACTGGGAACAGCCCTACGAGGCTTTGAGAGCCTGTCCCCCTGCAGGGCGCGACCGACCTGGCAGTGGGGCTCTCCTGTGGTGTTGGGTCCTCTGAGCTGAGGTCACCCGGCTGTCTCATCACCGCGGGCTCCGTGTCAGCGCTCCACCATGCCTCAGCTGCTCTCCCTGAGGGCTTGTTTATTTCGTTATCTCCCCGGAACACCTGGGCCCAGCAGAGCCAGGCCGACCACAGGTCATTACACACAGCTTCGCTAAGGGGACCCATGGAATGATTGTCAAATGCTTGTCGACCTCCTCTCTTCCTCCAAATAGCATCTAATACATAATTTGTTATACAGAGTCTGTTGGTCTCCAGGAGGGCTGGTTCCAGACCCGCCCCCGCCCTCAGATACCCAGATCCGAGGATGCACAGGTCTGTGAGGCAGCATGGTGCAGTACTTGCAGAGAACCTGCACAATCCTCCCATAGACTGTCCCTCATCCTGGATGGCTTGCAATCCTCCCTAATTCAATGTAAATACTACATAAATAATTGTGCCGCATTGTGGAATAATGACTTGTCTGTACACATCAGTGCAGATGCAATTCTTTTTCAAACATTCTTGACCCACAGTTGATTGAATCCATGGATAGGGAAGGTATGGATATAGAGGGCCAACTGGACTGTTTCATTGCAAAAATATTTTATGTGGTTTTTTATAGAAAAGTTACCTGCTTATACACAGGGAAAGGAGGAAGGGAGGGAGGGAGAGAATGTATCTTACTGCTCTCTTTGTGAGAAAATGTCCTCATCTTGGAGGCCACCTACCAGGGACTCACAGTGTGTAGAAAACTGCCTGTTTCAGAGGACCGATACCTCGGCTGGACATTTTTAAATAGTCCAGAGCTCCAGTTTTCCATTACTGCCATCTTACAACTAACGAGCCAATCCTGATGGGGTTTTATTAACAGGAGTCCACCCTACTCAGACTTCCTGTTCCCCCAATGGCCCTCTTCTGTCCCGGATCCCATGCAGGATACCTCACCATATTTAGCTGCATGTCTCCTTGGGCCCTTTGGCTGTGACCGTTTCTCAGATTTTAAGGTCTGAAAAGCCCTGGTGGCCTTATGGGTCCTCCTCCCCACCCTCTAGCCTGGTGCACGGCCCCAAGAGGGCCTTAGATGAAGCTCCCAGGACCGAGGGGAGCCACAGAAGTAGCTGGTGGAAGAACCGAGATCAGACCCCCTACTCTTGCCCTCTCCATGGTAAGCGTGCCACCAGGTGGGGGGCTCCATGACAGCCCAGGGAGACGCAGCACAGTGAGGAACCTTGGTTGACAGGCACCTGGCCGGCGGCTGAGGAGCTTTGGTGGCCTCTCCAGGCCCCTCAGGCCTTCCCCAGCAGGCTCCTCTTCAGGTGAGAGCTGTCCTCCTTGCACGGTGCCAACTCCGCCTTCCTCTGCAGCGACACTCGCCCGCCTGTCCCCTGACGTCCAGCACCTCCCCACCACTTGTACCTCCTGTCAGCTGGCCCTGGGCTTGTCCTGACTCCCCTCCCCGCCCACTCCCTGTCCCTCCCTTTCCCACTCTTGACCAGGAGAGGATTGGGGACTTAAAACACAAAGTTGAAACCCGTGACCTCGGGTCTATTTCTTTCATTTCTTAAGCTAAATTCCAAAGGGGTAATTGCATTAGTCATCGGCAAATCCGGCCTTCCCTATGGGGCCGGCTCCTCCTCCTCCTCTCAGGGAGCTGGGCACCGTTGAAAAAGCCCACACTGGGTGTCCAGCCTGTGCTCCCTGGGAAGCCTGTCCCTCTCTGTCCTCACACCTTCCCCTTGCAGACAGAATGACAGAAGGCTCCCAGGAGGCCGCTGGAGGAGGACGAAGGAGGGGGGCTGGAGGGAGGCCCAGCAGAGGGCAGGTCAGAGGGCTGGACTGTGCTGCAGGACTTGGGTGGGAAATCCTGCCCGGCGACAACCGCAGCTGCTGGTCAGAACCGACACAAAGGTCTGTCACTTTCCTGGGGGGTTGGCATTTTCTGCTGGGCAGTGGGCTGTGGACAGGCGCAGGAAATTCCCTGGGACCATTCGGTTTTCTCTTGTCGGGTTCCAGCACCCGCATGAGCACTGAGGTATCAGAGGTGGCCTTGATCTGTCCATGAGCTTTCCTCCCACATACCTTCACTTCCTCTCACTGTACCTTCACTTCCTCTCACTGCACCTTCACTTCCTCACACTGCACCTTCACTTCCTCCCACTGCACCTTCGCTTCCTCACACTGCACCTTCACTTCCTCCCACTGCACCTTTACTTCCTCTCCATATACCCTTACTTCCTCCCACTGCACCTTCGCTTCCTCCCACTGCACCTTCGCTTCCTCTCACTGCACCTTTACTTCCTCTCCCTGTACCTTTACTTCCTCTCACTGCACCTTCGCTTCCTCTCACTGCACCTTCGCTTCCTCTCACTGTACCTTCGCTTCCTCCCACTGCACCTTTACTTCCTCTCCATGTACCCTTACTTCCTCTCACTGCACCTTCGCTTCCTCTCACTGCACCTTCACTTCCTCTCACTGCACCTTCACTTCCTCTCCCTGTACCTTCACTTCCTCTCCCTGTACCTTCACTTCCTCCCACTGCACCTTCACTTCCTCCCACTGCACCTTCACTTCCTCCCACTGCACCTTCACTTCCTCTCACTGCATCTTCACTTCCTCTCCCTGTACCTTCACTTCCTCTCACTGCACCTTCACTTCCTCCCACTGCACCTTCACTTCCTCCCACTGCACCTTCACTTCCTCTCACTGCACCTTCACTTCCTCTCACTGCACCTTCACTTCCTCCCACTGCACCTTCACTTCCTCTCCCTGTACCTTCACATCCTCTCACTGCACCTTCACTTCCTCTCCCTGTACCTTCGCTTCCTCCCACTGCACCTTCACTTCCTCTCACTGCACCTTCACTTCCTCTCACTGCACCTTCACTTCCTCCCACTGCACCTTCACTTCCTCTCCCTGTACCTTCACTTCCTCTCACTGCACCTTTACTTCTGCGGTTGGTTCCATGAACCCTGTGTGGCCGAGACCCACAAGCTCTTTTCACAGAGGGAATTTTGGGGATGGGCTTGTGATCACAAATAAAAATTCATTCATTTTGCATTACTTTTGTTATTTACAAACAAATGATAGATAAGTTTTTTAAAAAAATAGTTGCTACAAGAAAACCACTTTTCTGTCATTAGTTAATCATTCCGGGCTGATGGCAGGGACGGGGGCAGAGGTATTTTCCGTGTTTCATGGCTGCTGTGGTTTTGAGGAGCACCCCCAGGCCCACGTGTTGAAGCCTGGACACTACCTGTGGCACTGTGGGGAGAGGCTGGAGCCCCCGAAGGCGCCTCCTAGAAGTCCTCTGTGACGTCAGGGTGTGTCTTTGAAGGGGACAGTGGCCCCTCCCCTCCTTTCTCTCATTCCTGCCACAAGGTGAGCAGCTTCCTCTGCCGTGAGCTCCACGGAGGTGTGCTGCCTCCCGAGTGGTCCAGAAATAACAGGACCGAGAACTGTGGACTGAGACCCTCAGAACAGAGTCAGACAAACCTTTCCTCGTTTTAATTTGATCACCTGGGGTGACTTGTTACAGCGGCGGAACGCTGGTTAACATATTAGCTCTTCTGACATAAACTGTGCCTCCTGTGGGCCAGAGATGGCGTGGGCAAGGGGGTACTGAGAGGAGAAAGACACTGCCCTGCTCCTGAGGGTCCAGAGGGCAGAGCAAAACAGACCTCTTAACAGAAAAAATCGTACGTGTACAGAAATACGGGTGTGCTGTCACAGAGATGTTAACGAATGCAGTGAAAGGACAGAGGAACAGCTGGGTCCAGAGGAGCCAGGAGCTGACACCTGTAAGCAGGGCAGGGACTCCCCCTGGCCCACCACAACCGAATCCTGGCACCGACCACCGTGAGGTAGCACAGACCCCTTAAAACTGCTCCGACTTCAGACGCCAGCCACTGAGTTCAGGGGTCCCTCGGCCACCTGCACTTCTGACCGACTGAGCCCCCTGGAAGAGATAGATTGCTACAAGGACTCAGAGTGCAGTAACGCGCTGTTCTTGAGGTTGTGGTTTTATTAGAAAGGGCCCAGAGGGGACAGCCACACGAAGAGATGGGGCGAGGTCTCGGAGCCCGGTGCAGAGCGTTGGAGCCGTCTCCATGCAGCTGGCACGCCCGGCTACAGCCCTCTACAGCGCCACCTTTGCTTTCCCTTCACTTATGGAATCCTCAGCCCAGAAGCCACCACCTGCAGCCCCTCCTCCTGGCTCAGAGACCCAGCCTTCTGCCCTCAGGTCATCCCACCCTGAAGCCATCTGGCCTCCGTTAGATTAGGGTGACATGAGACCCACTGGGGCTCAGAACAAGGGACACTTGGGCTCTCAGGAGATGGCAGGGTGCTCAGCTGGGAGAAAGGCGAGCCCTTACCGTGCAGTGTGCTCCATGCTGTCGGGAATCCCAGCCAACAGCCAAGGGTCACTGGAGGTGTGGACTCAGGGGTCACTTCCCACGACCACCAGCTAAGCTGGATTCCCGTGGCCTCTCCTTCCTCCGGCTCCCACACCCGTGGCTCGGGCTCCTCTTCCCAGCTCCTCTGACCCCCCCACCTGGTTGCGTAAAGCGGAGGTGCCAACCCCCAGCCAACGGGAGCGCTGGGGGGTCTCTTCAGGAGGACCCTCCCTCCCAACTACCCTCCCCTCAAGATGGTGGGTCAAACCTCGTCATCATGGAAACCACGTGTGCGGAGTCCCTTGGAGATTCAGGGACGTCCTGAGAGCTGCCGTCTGTCTCGCTCGTGTCCTCACACCTGGAGCAGGGGCTGGGCCTGGTGGGCGGTGCGGGGCCTGGGTTCTGGTCAGCGCGGCCTGCCGACTCCGCGTGCCTGTGGGCCTGCCTCCTGCCCGCTCGGCCCTCTCTCTCCGTGCCCCTGAACCCCCGGTGAGGACTGCACACAGGGGGGTCCCCGGGCCTCCTCCAAGCTGCTTTAGCTCACCAAGTCCCCAGGGAGCAGCAAGCCACTTCCTCGGACGGTGAGGCCCAGAAAGGGGACAGAGAAACTGCTCCTCAGGACCTGGTGAGGGCCTCTGCCTGGGCCACTCTTCCTACCACTGGGCTCGTCCTCGCCCCTCCCGGGAGGTGAGAGGAGATGGTCACTGTCCTGCCCTGCGGATTAGCCCCAAGGCCCCGCCGTGAAGAGGAGGCTTCTCCCTGCCTGAGCCGGTGCCTGCTGATGGGAGCCCCCTTGGGAAGGAGGCCTGCGACTGTGACATCAAGACTCTGATTCTCTCTCCTCCCTGAGACACCGTGAGGCCGTCCAGGTGAGGAAGGAGGGCGTGCTGAGTCCTGCCTCAGCTGGACTTCCCCTTCCTCCCATCCATCAGGCCATGTGTGCAGCGACGCCCACCGTCGCCTGCGGTTTGCTGGGCACAGTGTCAGACACCTGCTGCAGCAGGCCTGAGACTCTGAACCTCCCTGGGCTGGCGAAGGGTTCACTCCTTTGAGGGAAGACAAACCAGTAAATGGAGGCTGTGATGGGGGTAATACTGCTATGAAGAAGAGCAGAACTGGGGAAGCCCTGGGAGAATGCTGGCCAGGTGGACTTACCTGGGGAGACCCAGGACCGCTGTGCAGGGGGGTATTTGAGGGATAGAGGGAGATTGCTGCAGAGGTGACATATGCAAAGGCCCTGAGGCAGGAGTCCATCTCACAGCCCCAGTAAGTCAGCACTATTATCAGTCTGTCTTTAAAAACAAAACAAAACAAAAAAAACCTCTTTGCTCTCCAGTTACTCATCTTCACACTCCTCCTGCTTCACCCATCTCTCTCTCTTTTTCCCTCTTTTCCCTTCTATTGTTCTCCTCTCCATTCATCAGTCTTTCTGAGCAGTATTCTGGAGCAAACTGATTCTGTCCAGAACAGGCTAAGTTTTAGAAGAGGTGGGGGAGAAGGGCGGAAGAGGAAACCTGTCCGTTGAGTGAAGCCCACCGCCCCACTGCCCCACGCCACCCAACGCCCTAGGTGGCGCCTCCCGTGCCCGCGACCTGCTGTCTCTGGGCTGCCTGCAGAGCAGCTCTCGGCTCTCCACCAGGGATGCCACTGGGAACCCAGCCCACAGCACCTGCTGCCACCTCTGAGGAACGTGGGCAGCGGGGCCGGGAGGGCAGGAGGGGTACCCAGGAGCAGGTTTCTCCGTCTGGAGCACCTTCCGAGCACGCCCCAGGGTTGCCAGGGACCCCCTGGGCCTGGGTCACATCAGTGTCCTCCGCCCTGCTCGGCCACCGTGGGGAGGGGAGAAGTAGGAGCTCTCGAGCTGGCCCAGTTCCTGAACACCGCGTCCCACCAGCGGCAGGACTTCCCCGGTCCCTTTCTTAACGGTGCGGTGCGCAGGAAGACGTGCAAGGGTCAGGCCCCGGCCTGTAAAGGAGGACTCTCGTCCACCAAAGAGGAGTGCGGCACGTGGCTCAGTGGTGGCGAGATTGGCCAGCATGTCCAGGCCCTGAGTTCCATCCCGTGTGTGTGGGGGGGACAGACCAGGGCAGAAACAGGGAGAAGAAATAGAGAAGGGAGAGCGAAGTGTCTTTCAGGGCCCAGGGACCACCGTTGCCACAGATGCTCAATCTTCGAGGCACCGTTGGGGGGGGAACCCTGGTTTTCCTCTCGGTGGAGACTGCTGCAGCCTGGCTGGGCACAGACCACGAGCCACTCGAGCAGGAACAAACTTCATTTCTGAACTCACAGGAACGCCACCCACGCGGCCCTTCCAGGCACACCACACACCCACGGAACTCCCTCCACCAACTTCACCAGCCAGGGCGAACTCCCCAGGAGTCCCCGCCAGAACTCCAAGGTAGCGGGCGCCCCAGGCGGACAGCAGGGGCTATGTACAATTGAATACACAGCTTAACTTAACCATCAATCTCAATTGCTCACCCCGCAACCACTCCTGGCAAGAGCCATGCCTCATCCCGACTTGGCTGAGGCCCTCAACAGGAGACTAGATAGACAGGCTCTCTCGAGTGCTGGCGCCACAAGCCAGACTGAGTGTCGGCCTGGACCGTGGACACTTCCTCTGTGGCGCTCTCCCGGCACCTCTGCATCGCACAGTACAGTCCATGGCCATGGCCACGGCCTGCTCGGCCTGCGGCCGCTCACCATGGGCCTCCGCTCTCTGCTCTGTACATGAGTCTGTTTCCCAGGCACTGAAATTGGCTGAGTGCTGGGCAGGACCACTTCTCCCGGCCTCCTCCCGGCCGGCCCTGCAGTGGCTCTTCCTGGGGCAGTTCTTGACCCTGAAGGCTCGTCAGCCACCTCGGGCCCATGGGATCCCGTCCTTCTGTTGTGTCTGGTTTAGATGAAGAGGTCGCGGGTGCGTCTATAGGGCAGGAGCAGGCTGCGAACCCGCAATCCAGGAGTGTCCTCGGCTGGAGTGTCCCCGAAGTCCTGGATACTGTGTGTGACAGAGAGGAAGGAAGGAGATCAAGGAGGAATGGGGACTGCTTAAAAAGAACCCTGGAAGGACGTCACTTGTTCCTTCACTCTTCCTGTGCGTGAGGGGCGAACCAGCCCACAGAGCTGAACACTAACTGCCCCCCCAACCCCCATCCCACAGGCACCCAACACTACTAACTGCCCCACCCCCACCCACAGGCACCCAACACTACTAACTGCCCCACCCCCACCCACAGGAGCTGAACACTAACTGCCCCCCGCCCCCACCCCCGCCCACAGGAGCTGAACACTAACTGCCCCCCGCCCCCACCCCCGCCCACAGGAGCTGAACACTAACTGCCCCCCGCCCCCACCCCCGCCCACAGGAGCTGAACACTAACTGCCCCCGCCCCCACCCCCGCCAACCCCCACCCACAGGAGCTGAACACTAACTGCCCCCCAACCCCCATCCACCCCACAGGCGCTGGATACTAACTGCCCCCCCTGCCCCCCCCAGCCCACAGGAGCTGAACACTAACTGCCCCCCCAACCCCCATTCCACAGGCACCCAACACTGCTAACTGCCCCACCCCCACCCACAGGAGCTGGACACTAACTGCCCCCCACCCGCCCCCACCCCCACCCACAGGAGCTGGACACTAACTGCCCCCCACCCGCCCCCACCCCCACCCACAGGAGCTGGACACTAACTGCCCCCCGCCCCCACCCCCACCCACAGGAGCTGGACACTAACTGCCCCCCCACCCGCCCCCACCCACCCTACAGGAGCTGGACACTAACTGCCCCCCGCCAACCCCCATCCCACAGGCACCCAACAGTAATTGCCCCCCCAGCCCCCACCCCACCAGACTCTGCCCTGGGATAAGGGAGCCAGCGAGGTGGGAGGCAGCCGCGCCCCTCAGAGGCCCCAGGAGTGGCCAGGTCACATAGCTGGAATGCCTGCCAGCCCTCCCCCATTGCCAGGGAGACCCTGGGCAGAGAGGAAGGAGGGTCTCCTGGTGTGTCCAGCCGTCTCCAGCGGCTTTCCTCCCGGCCTGTGTGCAGCCCTTCCCCAGCTGCCAACACCACCCACACTGGAGCCCGCGGAGGTCAGGGGAGCAGCTGACCCCTGGGCCCCGGGCTGAGGAGGAGGAGCTGGCTCTGCCTCAGGGCTGCCAGGCAGAGCTGCCACAAGGAAATTATGAGGCGAATTAAACTTTAATTTGATTTTTATTTGGCTTCAGCCACCAGTAAAGGCACAGCAATTTCCCGAGCCCTGCCACTGGTTGGAGGAATGTGTGGAGAACATCTGTTTGTTAACAGCACAACATAAAAGCCAGGCTACGTCGGCAGAGGGGCTGGCTTCCCGGCCGCCCGCTCTCTCCTGTCCTCTGTGCCTGCAGCAGCCCGGCAGCAGGAGCCACCGCACTGACTTGTAATCAGCTTAACTGCCCGCTGGCCTGCGGCCTCTGGCTCCCTGCTGACTGGTGTCTGCAGCAAGGAAGACCAGCAGGGTGGGCGGGGCAGGACTGGCGAGGGAGGAGGGTGAGGCACCCCTGCTCCTCGCTGGCCTGCTCTGCAGTGGGCACTGGGACCCGGTGCCAAGCCAGGGCAGCGCACAGAGATGGGCAGGCACAGGGAAAACGTGGACCACGTCTGGTTTGCACGGAATTCTTTCTTCAAGAACAGAAAAATAGAGAGATTTCTTGTTTCCCCCAAATCTCTCCTTTTGCTCATTCATCTTGCTGAGATGCTAGTCACCAATGACAGCAGATGTCATGAGTAAACTTGTATGAGATACCCAAAGTATGCAAATTCACACAGAGTAGATCAATAGTTGCCAGGCCCTAGGAGGAGAGAGAAATGGGCGCGACTGCTCGTGGGTGTGAGGTTAGGGTCAGGGTCAGGGTGATAATGGACTGCAACCAGCTGGCGCTGACAGTGGAACAACCTTGGGCGTACATTCAAAACCACAGAATCGCACCCTGAAGCAGGTGCACTTCATGCTGCATGAGCTCTATCTCAGTAAAGCCCCAGGAAGGGCGGGCGAGTGGCTCCAGGTGGAGCGCTGGTCTAGCGTGGGCCAGGCCCCCAGCTCAATCCCCAGGCTCCTCCTCTCCCAAGAAAAGCTGCAAAATAATTCTCGACCCTGATAACTGAGTGTGACCCAAGGGTCTGAGGGTCTGTCCCACCGGTCATTTAATTCTTGACCCTTCATCTCCAGTTTAAGGGATTTGGGATGGCTCGCCGTCCTCCACAGTGACGGGTCCATGTCCACACTCTGCACCGGACGCACAGAGCAGCGCCGCCGCTCATGCTGACCGGAGGTACACTCTCACGGGGCCTCAACGCCAGGCATCCCGGCAGGACATTTCCCTGGAGGTCCAGGACGTACGTGTGATGAGGCTGCCAGACTTGGGACCAGGGAAGGAAGTTATTAAAACTTTGCAGAAAAAATTCTTAGAAAAGAATCTGGGAAGATGAGCCTAAAGAGCAACAAAAGGCAAATGTGACCCGAGAACCCAGTGCCCAGGTCGAAGGTCAGCAGGGAAGAGCACCCACTGTGAAAAATCAAAATTACCTTCTCTTAAAGAACGGCACAAATTCAAAATGTAAACAGATACATTTATTTCCATTCCTTTCGCCCAAGCATAGCCTGTTGGTTATCGTGGTTATTTTTTAAAGGGACAACACACTGTAACCCAATTGTAACCCACGGCTTTCAGTTCCTGTTGTACAAAGCGATTGTTCACGTCACCACACACTCTTGATGAATATCTCATTAATCAGGCAACTTTTTGATCACTGTATTGATTGGTCAGGGGAGCAGATTCCAACTGGCAGTTTTAATCTGAATGCATAAAGAATGAATTCTCATTTATAGAGTAAATCCCTATTTTAAAAACCACTGTTCTAACCAGGGAACAGGAAATACAGCTAAAAGCTAATAGAGCAAAGGCGGAATGAGCACCCTCCCCACCAGCCTCGGCAATGATTTCTAGAATCCACTCCCGGGATCAGGGCAGCTATAGGTGGGAACAAAAGAGTTGGCGTGAGCTGTCGAGTGGGTTGCTTTAGCTCAAGGCTGAAACAATACTCTTGGACAGAGTGCCAGAGAGCGGGAAGGTTTTATAAATTCCAAAAGCTGGCTTTGAACATCAAAAGTCAAAGCAGGAAGGAAGCCGGCGTGCGGTTCATCCAGAATAGGTAGGAATGCGTGACGAAGCCGGCAGCCTCCCGAGGCCTGGATTACTGAGATGAGGCGCTTACTGCAGACCGTGAACCCACTGCGTCCTGCCGCTGCTGTGGAGCAGGCGCTGGGCTGGCTGTTTTGTAGTGAGGTTTGGCGATGGAGGAGGGAATGTTGACGGCTCTGCTGCTGCAAACCAGCACTCAGCTTGGTGCCCGTCAGCACAGAGAGGACCGAGGGGGTGAGCCAGAGAGAAGGGCACTGCTGAGCTCTCCTGGGGGCACTCTCAGAGCCCTGCCTGCCCTGTCCTCACAGGCCTGGTCCAGCCCGGGGGTAGGAAGTGTGTGTGGACCCAGCAGGCCTCCTGCCTTGTTCCTGGGGGGCAGGGTGGGGGCAGGCATGGTGAGGCCCCAACAGAAGCATCCTCCCCCCACCAATCTGGCTTGGTGCCAGAGCATGGTCACCGCAGCTGAATCGGGTGAATCGAGGACCACCTCCCAGTGTCTAACAGCCTCCAGGGCCGGAGATTAAAGTGGAGGAGGGTGAGCCGGTGACAGGGCACCTGGTGTTGGAGGCAGGGGCTGCCTCGGCCTCCTCAGAGCAGGACAGAGGCCCACGCCCTGAGGGTTTGCAGATGAAGAGACAGCCCCAGGCAAAGGTCAGCCGCCTCTCTCTCCCCGCTCCACAGAGCCCTCCAGGACTCCTCTTACTCCCCGTTTTCATAGCGTGGCTGTGCTCTGCCGCTCCTCCCCAGGGGCAGAACTGGAACAGACGGGCTCTTCCTCACCCCCAGATGGTAAGACTAGATCTTCCACTTGCAAAAAGGACAGTTGCACCTACTTCAGGGGGACAGGATGCACTTTCCAGCACGGCCCCTCTCAGGCAGGAGAGGCCCTCGGATCTCTGGCACACAGCGCATCTGGCTGGGCTCAGCGCCACCCTCTTCAGGACCTGTGCCAACGGAGCTGGGTCTGCAGCAGTTTGGAAGAGCTGCAGGGTCTCCATCAGTGACCAGCGTGCCACCAGGTGACTCACGTGGTACCACTTCCATCTCTTCCACTCTACGCACACAGTGTCTCTGTCCTCCCAGCTGGGGCCAGGAAGTGGTCCTCCTCCCTGTCCAGGGGTGGTCGTCTGAAAATATGTGGTCAGCTCTGATAACCACCTGAGTGGAGGAGGAGTTCTTACCCATCACTGGAGCTGGGATTATCAGTAATAATAGGGCTGGGCTCAGCGGAGAGCGCTCGCCTAGCGCGTGTGAAGCCGCGGGTTCGATCCTTAGCACCACATAAAAACAAATGAATAGTGTAAAACTGTAGAAAAAAATGATGATTTAAAAATAAACAAGGTCAGTCCAGCACACCTGTGTAGAGCGTGGAAACTGTGACCTTGATTTTGACCTGCCTCTTGTAGAAGGCGGTCTGACCTCCGCCTGATTATTCACCCTCTTTGACTCTTGTAGTTTCCTTAGGGTTGGGGCAAATATTATATAAAGAGACACAATGAGTAGTTATATTTTTAACATGTCATTTTTTGTTTTTTCTTTTCTTTGTAGTTTACAGTCCTAATTAAGTAAGAGCACTGGGTGGTTGGACTCCAGCTAAAGTATTTCTTTTAAAAATTCAGTCGGATACCAATATTCAGCCTGTCACATATTTCACAGTGGTGGCTTCGGGGGGTTTTCTGAGTGTGGGTACCTTGCCTGCACCCTGAATGGCCAGGGCCATCAGGTAGAACCAGAGGTGCGTGACCGCGGGTGGTCTGCCTCCATCTTGTGAGCTGTGATTCCCTCCCTGGCCTTGACCCACTACGTGAGATTGGGGAGAAGGGGAGAAGGGAGGCCCGAGGGGTGACCAGCCGAGCGCAGGTCACATACCACAGGCCAGCCCCTGGCGACAGGAGCGTGGGTCCCAGCGGACACTGTTAGGACCTCCACCTGTCAACGAAGGACCTCGGATCAGACCCAGGCAGTCCAGGCCCTGTCCTGCAGGGCATGGGGGTCCCCAACGGAACCTGGAGACCAGCGCCGTCCACTGCTCCCTCGTGGGCTCTAAGCAGGGAGCGAAGGCTGGCTTTCCTCCCCGCGCCTTCCAGCTGGCTGCTCTCCTTGGGCCACTTCCCTCTGCCTGGTCCTGGGCCCCTCCCTCCTTTGTGCTCTGTCCTCAAGGAAGAGGTCCAGCTTGGGCAGCAATGCAAGGGACAACTTCTGGAAGGCCCTCTCCTGCCAGATTCTGTGTGTGTGTGAGTGTGAGTGCGTGCATGTGTGTGTGTGAGTGTGAGTGCGTGCATGTGTGTGTGTGAGTGTGTGTGTGTGTGAGTGTGTGTGTGTGAGTGTGAGTGCGTGCGTGTGTGTGTATGTGTGAGTGTGTGTGAGTGTGTGAGTGTGAGTGAGTGTGTGTGTGTGTGTGTGTGTGTGTGAGTGTGTGTGTGGTGGGGGCGAGCCTCTGTGTTCTCTTCAGTCCCTGAGGACCGGGTATCACAGTGCACATAGGATGCTAGACACCGACAGAGGTGCCCGTCAAGGTGGCCGGCTTGGCCTGAGGTGACGTGTTCGTGTGGAGCCGCCGCTGGTTCAGGAAATCCTCAACCCGGTGGTGCGCTATGCTGAGCTCAGGCAGAGGAGGAGGAGGAGGCTCCCCTCAATTAGTTCTGCATCAAGCCACCCATCCCCCACACACCCCCAGGAGTAAAGCAGAACAGAGGCACAGAGAGATTCTCTTCTGTGGACCGGTCCCCAGCTCACACTCTGCAGAGGGAATAAAAGATGTCCTTCAAGGAAGGACAGCCTCAGAAACCGCGTTCGTTCTCTTTTAAAATTAATTTTAAAATTCAGTGCAAGGGTGGAGAGGAATCCTTTAGCGTACCGTACAAAGCACCGGATCAGGTCAACCATAAATAGCAGAGTCCGTCTCCTCACTTAGTTTGAAGGAAAGGTGAGACTGAGAGGGAGGCAGAGAGAGACGTGGAGTAAAGGAAGATTTCACTGGAACAGGACGCGGATGCGGAAATAGATGAGAGGAGGCTGCAGAATGGGGACTTGTCCTCCCAGGCTCCGTCTGGAGTGATGCCGGGAGGCGAGATTCCAGGCTGCTCAGAGGGTCTCTGCTTCCCGAAGCCGTGGCACAGAATGGGGGGAGGCTCCAGGTTTACAAGGTGAAGCCCAGAGTGGGCCAGTACTTATCAGGTGGGTGGGAAGCCCTGGAGAGCAGGCGGACCTACCACACGACCATTCAGACCCAGGACCAGAGAGGGAGAGGTGACACGCCCGTCCTTGATGCTGGAAATGGCACCTGGGACAGGCCCAAGTGGGACTGAGCCCCACTGAGCTCCTGTTCTCCAGGTGTGGGGCAGGGGGCGCAGGAGAGGAAGCCCTTTCCTGACCCGCCCACCCAGGGTGGCACTTGGGTGCAGTTCTATCTAATGTCTCCCCTGTACCTGTCTCTCCATGTCCACTGGTGACTAGGTGGAGATGCAAGATGATTTTATTTGTTATCTTTCTATGTGGTGCTGAGCATACAGCCCAGTGGTCACACATGCTAGGCAAGTGCTCCACCCCTGAGCCCCAGCCCAGCCCGACAGCAATACGATTGAGGGTGATGGTAGCCATGCTGTTGGGACCTCTGACCTGGTGGCAGTTTGTATACTTTACCATTAGCATTGAAATAAATAAATTAATGTATTCTTTTGTTATAATGATGGTTTGAATGCCACAATTTTTTCTGTTTATGAGAATAACCTGTCTTCCGTGTGGACCCATGTAACCCCCAATGTCAAACCCTTCCAGATGGAGCAGGCCAGGTCAGGGTAACCAAGGCCCATCACCACCAGGTGCTTAAGGTCTGTCTTTGGCTGCTTCAGCATCACTTCTGGATTCTGCTGCACCCTGAGCCGCTATGTTCCAGTTCTGCATGGTCACTCCCTTGTCTTGAGCCTGCGTTCCTGTGTCTGAAAACGTTTCAGAAACAAGAGGCAGAGTGACACACAGGAGAAAGGAGGATCCCATCACCCTGGCTTTGCACAGAATGTCCCAGCTAGGGACAGCAGCAGGGAGGCCGGCAGGGCTGCAGGAGAGCCAGGTCTGCGGAGCTCTGGCTGCAGTGGAGCAGCAGGGAGGGGAGGCTCCTGCTCAGCAGGTGTGAGCTGCCTGAGCAAAAGAAAGTCTGAAATAATTAGTAAGAAATGAGCCAGAGCCAGAAACTAGACTGAAGGAGCTGGAGGAGGCCCTGATGAGTCTTCCCGTCCTGACAGGAGCTGAGACTGAGCAGTTAAACAATGGCTGGATCCTTCACCTAGGGGGGAGCTCACCAAGGCAGGATCAGGTTTTCTCGGGAGGAGTCTTGCTTCTCCGGGTGGCAGGGGTCTTCAGCACACAGGTTGACCGGCATGTTGGAAAGCCACATCCATCTCCGAGAGGCTGTGTGGCTCCAGGGGTCTCACGCCATCTCCGGTGCTGAACTTAGAGCCAGGCAGGAAGTCACATGTGGTGGGCATCTCGAGCCAGCAGGGTTGCTGCGGTGAGTTCGCGATTCCAGACTTTCCTGCCCAATTTGCTCATGCACAGTTCATGGGTGGCAGCAGAGGCCACTGGCCATCGTGAGGTGGAGCAGGTGGAACTGAGCTTGTGTTCTCCACATGTTGGCCGTGCACAGTCTGCTAACGGACCTGCCTTAGAGCTGCAGGTGGACATGGCCTTGGATACCCAGGCTATCACTACTAACACACACACACACACACACACAACTTTATTCTCTGTGCCCACACTTTTGAGGTCCCCCCACCTCCACTACGCTTTTGTAGATTATAGAAACGTAAATAAAGGTGCAGAACCCATGGGGTGGTCAGAATGGACCCGGGTCTGGTCATGATGCACCAATGCTGTGAGAATCAATCTTCCCAGGGTCCTAGGGGTGACCAGGCTCAGTGACACCTGCACTTATGAAGCTCATAAAATAAGGACGTAAAAACAAGGAGGCCCATCTATTCAGACACATTGAGATCATGTCTGCCCAGCTGACCAGGTACTCCTGACCCTGGGCCTGCAATTCCTCTCTGGAGGAGGGTGACTGGGGGAGACCCCCCAGGGAGTGTGGAGTCAGACAAGAGCGGACCATGGGGCCCACTTGTTCCTGGCAGATGGCTGCCGTGCCCGAGGCCTTCGTCTCCAGAGCAGGGAAGACCTGCAGGTCAGGACTGGCATCATCTGTAATGGCCTGTGCTTGGCGGGCCCTCCCCACGCTGACTCCTGTCACTCCCTGATTTCCAGCTCCCCTCTGCCCAGCTCATGACCTCTTGAAAGCAGCAAAGCAGCAATTCAAGACTGACACTGTACCCTCTAAAACAATGACGCGCTGACTCCACGGTTTGCCTAATGACCAACGGGAGACACAATATCACTAAGTTACTTAGGGCCTCGCTAAATTGCTGAGGCTAGCCTTGAAACTTGATCCTCCTGCCTCAGCCTCCTCCGGAGCTGCTGGGATCCCAGGCGAGGGCCACTGGCCCAGCTCCATTCACTTGTAGTAGATTGCACGTGAGACTCTTTCCAGCGTCTGAGGCCTCTTCTTCAGCGTTCCTTTGCCGCGGCCCCTGGGGTGCCTCACGGCCCCTCTCACTTGGAGTTTGAAGTTGGCGCCGTGGTCACTATTCAGAGCCTGGGCTCCCAGTCAGCCTGCCCTTCTCCAGGGTCTCAGGACAGTTGTAAATTTGCACACCCAGCTCATCTTAAGGAAAGGTTTGGGGCCAGTTTCCACGTTTGTTGTTGGTGTGAAGATTGACATGCAGACAGAAATTTTGTTCAAAAGTCCGAAAAAATTCAGCAGAAACAGGGAAGGGCAAACTGGCATAAAACTGTGTTTAAAGGGCAAAGTATTCTTTCATGTATTTGCTACTAAATGAAGGAATCTGAGATTAGAATCACGCACAAAATATCGGACTGATTGTCTTCACGGGGCGGTGATTGACTTGGCGGGACGGCAGGGTAGAAGTCCTGGCAGAGGGGAACGGACCTTAGTTTTTGTAAAGTGTTGATATTGGAGATGTGCACAGTGCACGAAACTGGAAATGCACGTGATCCTTCCACGACTTAATGACACTGTCCCAGAGGGCCACACACACTAGATATGGCCAGCCACCAACAGGATGTAGCAAACCGACTTAGAGGGAGGTGCTGTGGGGAGCTATGGTAGACCTGGTTTAAGGCACCAGTTTGGCCTATTTGGGGTGAAGCAATCTTTCTAATGAAGTGAATTAATTTGTGACACATTGGCTCTTGGCAAGCTGATCATTTAGTGACTTGACTTCTGGCAAATTGATCTTTTTTTCTTAAATTTTTTTTAGATGTGGATGACCTTTATTTTATTCATTTATTTATATGTGGTGCTGAGAATCGAGCCCAGTGCCTCACACATGCGAGGCAAGTGCTCCACCACTGAGCCACACCCCTAGCCCGCAAATTGATCTCTGATAAACTGATTTTCATCAGGTTTTCCAGAACTCCTTTGGGTGTGTTACCATTGTTGGTCAGGCTGGGGCTGCATCTTCTGTAGTCGCGGCCACTCCCGGCTCTTAGATGATCTGTGGATCTCTATTTGGAGGGCAAGCACTTAACTCCTGGGCCACCGGCCCTGGCGCTCAGCCGCCCCCTCTGTGCTGCTGAGCTCTCCACCCCACAGAGCCGAAGCGACAGGCCTCCCGGGCTCGCCTGAGGCATTGATTCTCAGTGAGGTCTTCCCACAGTCTGGGAAAGGTAGGGGAGCATCTAAGCACCAGACTGTCATCACCGTGATGGGAGGGAGAGGGGACCAAGGGTGCTCCTCTGCCTGAAGTGCACTGGGTAACCCCCCAACTGTTCTGCGCCCCCCATGCCTTGGAGACGTGTCAGTGAAAACCCTGCAGATGGCCATCTGGGCCTAGACTGGAACTCTGCTTTACTTGTGAACAGAACACATTTGGTGTGGTTTTAACATCTTAGATTTTCTAGTATCGTGACCACCATGTGACTCCGGGAGGAGAGTATTTTGTTTTGTTTAGAATTTCACCAAGAGTCGTTCAGGATTTTGGAAGCACGTGTCTCTGACAGCTACGCTTCTGGAACACTGAGTCACCCATTTAACCCTAACTCTGTCAGCCCGCACTCGCCGCCCTTGCACCATCATGACTTTAAGTGAAAGGACAAGCAGGTGACTCCACCTTGTCCTCTGGGCTCCCTGGGCACTGAAGCCTTAGGACTTAGGTGGATTTCACTGACCATCATTTTCCTTTATTGTTTCTTCATGTTACAGCAGGACTTATAATAGTGGCAGTTATGTGTGTAGTTAGGCTAGGTACAGAATCTCACTTCCAGATGATAATGTGGACACTGTGAAATGCTTCTCATAGAAGCAAAGGATTGTCTGAGGGGTCGTGATCCTGGTGGGACCGGACTGATGCTGCTCTCCTGCTGGCTGGGGCTGCAGAAGGCTTTAGTGTTAGCTATCACAGCCAGGGATTCTGCCAGGGATTCCTCTCCACTGCCGGAGGGTGGTGTGTGGCAGGCCGTGCCCCCTGCCCCCCGCCCCCCCGACTTCAGCTTGCAGCTTGCAGCTGACCACCGACTTCTCCCTGGGTTTTTTCTTATCTTGCAGATGTGAAGACTGGAACTCACAGGCTTCACTCTGGGATGACCCTACTGCTCTCCCTCTGCCACGAAGGAGCCCACGCAGCACCCAGCGTCCCCCGCAGCTAAGGTGACTCCAGCGATTCTATTTTGAGTTTCTATATGGGTTTCTCTGGGGTCGGTGTGGACCAGCCATGGCTGGAAGGGGACCTCAAGGTGGCCACTGGCTGTGTCACCTGGGCTTGGCTCTCCATCCTCGGGATCCAGGCATTCTTGAATAGACTGGTCCCTCTCCCGAGGCACCAGGAAGCCATGTCAGGAGCATGGCCAGAGATAGTGGGCAGCTGGGCCCCAGGGGGGTCATTCAAAGAGAAATGGCCATCATGTGACACAGCTGGGCAAACTGTGGCTCAGAGCTGGTCATCAGAGCCCTTCCAATTCCCATTAGCACTCCGCCTCCCTCCTTGTCTCTTTTAAAGTGACCACTGATTTTTGTGGGCTTCAGCCGTAGAGTATCCCTTACCTTCCGTCAGGTATCAACACAGATTTGCCTCGAAATCGCCTGCATTTCTCCTTAAATATCATTTTCTTGTCCTTTCCCACCCCGTCCTTAGCCCACCCAGTCCCTCCACTTTGGTGTCAGTCCCAGCCATTGCCTGCTGTGCGAGGGTTGGGTGTGACATCCGTGGGGTCCTAGAACTGAACAGTCAGAGCCAGCAGGGCTGCCTCCAGGAAAGCCCAGGCCACTGAGGAGACCTGCTTCCAACTGGGAAAGCCACCACACTGCCATCCCGAGATGGGGCACGTGGAGGACTGTGCCCACAGGGTGCCGGTCTGGGCCTGGAGTGCGTGGTGGGGTGGAGGATGGCGGTTGGGATCTGCGTGGGAAATGCGGGCATGTTCCCTGCCTTAGCAGTCTGGGCCGCCCACCTTTATGAAGGACTCTGTTCTTCTCCAAGCTACACTTTCCCTTAGTTAAAAGCTGATCCCAATTTCAGGACTGCTTCCTTTATGGCTTTCCTGCGTGGAAACCTCTTATCTCCTTCTCCCTGCCGGGGAAGACCCCAGGTTTGGCCTGCAGTTCCCTGGGCACAGACGTCTTTGGTAGCGTATTTCCTATTAACCAGACTTGCAGAAGACGGGTGTAGGAATCAGGACCGCAGATTGTTTCTGGGGATGCACTTAACTGGCCTCTCCCGGGACTTCTTCCTGGCCCATGGGGCCCTGGGAGCTGCATTCCACTGTTCCCACCTGGCCCTGGAACAATGGCGGCTCCAAGAAGATGGACGCTGATTCTCTCTCATGTAAATGAGCTGTGGATATGGACAGTCAGCACCGTTAGCGGGCTCGGCGGGGTCATGAGGCGCCCCTCCAGTAAGCCATCTTCCTCTGAGGCTCCTGTTCTCAAGCCACCGCAGGGTCACAAGTTAGACACTGCACTTCCCGCCATTGAGTCCATTGTTGTGGAGGGAGGAAGAGGAAGAGGAAGGCCTCTCAGTTGCTTCCACACTCCCTGTAAGGTTTTCCCCTGGAGGCCTGTGTAGGAGGGTCGACAAGTCAGTCAGAGAGTTCTCCGTCTCTGTAAGACAAGCTGGGAAGGCAGTCTTCCACTGGGCACATTGCTGCTCCCCTCTGGCCCCAGGCAGAATGATGTTACTAAAAACAAGATACAGCAATGTCAGCCACGTGTGGAAACAGGACTGGACCTCGGCAGAGCCCGGTCACACGAGAGATCAGCCACCGGGTGTCCAGAGTCACTGTGCAGGGGCTGGGAAGAGAGGGGCTGGCCAGCACCCGAGCACCCGTCCCCTGGCATGCAGCGTCCACTCCTTCCTGGGCGACTGAGTAAGCACTGAGAAAGTGCCACGCTCTCCCCGTGGGCTCTCCCTTGGGCTCTCCCTGTGGACTCTCCCCCTGGACTCTCCCCTTAGGCTCTCCCTTAGGCTCTCCCTTAGGCTCTCCCTTGGGCTCTCCCTTAGGCTCTCCCCTTAGGCTCTCCCTTAGGCTCTCCCTTGGGCTCTCCCTTAGGCTCTCCCTTAGGCTCTCCCCTTGGGCTCTCCCTTAGGCTCTCCCTTAGGCTCTCCCTTAGGCTCTCCCTTAGGCTCTCCCTTAGGCTCTCCCCTTAGGCTCTCCCTTGGGCTCTCCCCTTAGGCTCTCCCTTAGGCTCTCCCTTAGGCTCTCCCCTTAGGCTCTCCCCTTAGGCTCTCCCCTTAGGCTCTCCCTTGGGCTCTCCCTTGGGTTCTCCCTTAGGCTCTCCCTTGGGCTCTCCCTTGGGCTCTCCCTTGGGTTCTCCCTTAGGCTCTCCCTTGGGCTCTCCCTTAGGCTCTCCCCTTAGGCTCTCCCCTTAGGCTCTCCCTTGGGCTCTCCCCTTAGGCTCTCCCTTAGGCTCTCCCTTAGGCTCTCCCCTTAGGCTCTCCCCTTAGGCTCTCCCTTAGGCTCTCCCTTAGGCTCTCCCTTGGGCTCTCCCTTAGGCTCTCCCTTAGGCTCTCCCTTGGGCTCTCCCTTAGGCTCTCCCCTTAGGCTCTCCCCTTAGGCTCTCCCTTAGGCTCTCCCCTTGGGCTCTCCCTTAGGCTCTCCCTTGGGCTCTCCCCTTAGGCTCTCCCTTAGGCTCTCCCCTTAGGCTCTCCCCTTGGGCTCTCCCTTAGGCTCTCCCCTTGGGCTCTCCCCTTGGGCTCTCCCTTAGGCTCTCCCTTTGGGCTCTCCCTTAGGCTCTCCCTTGGGCTCTCCCCTTGGGCTCTCCCCTTGGGCTCTCCCTTAGGCTCTCCCTTTGGGCTCTCCCTTAGGCTCTCCCTTAGGCTCTCCCTTTGGGCTCTCCCTTAGGCTCTCCCTTGGGCTCTCCCCTTAGGCTCTCCCCTTAGGCTCTCCCCTTGGGCTCTCCCCTTAGGCTCTCCCTTAGGCTCTCCCTTAGGCTCTCCCCTTAGACTCTCCCCTTTCGGCTCTCCCTTAGGCTCTCCCTTGGGCTCTCCCCTTTGGGCTCTCCCCTTTGGGCTCTCCCCTTTCGGCTCTCCCTTGGGCTCTCCCCTTTGGGCTCTCCCCTTAGGCTCTCCCCTTGGGCTCTCCCCTTTGGGCTCTCCCCTTGGGCTCTCCCTTTGGGCTCTCCCTTGGGCTCTCCCCTTGGGCTCTCACCGTGGGCTCCCCTCGTGGGCTGTCCCCGTGGGCTCTTCCCGTGGTCTCTCCCCTTGGGGGCGCCACGCACACTGAGCCACACAGACGGTGTGCCTGGGCTGGCCCTGCTCCTAAGGGTCCACTGAGACTCCGTGTGGCTGGGAAGAGTGCCTGAAGTTTCCTCCCTGGCTGGCAGTGTCACCCTAGGACAGGGAGAGGAAAAGCAGACCCTGGTGACTCATTAAGGAGGTTCTAATCCTGCTTTCCACACACTCTTTAATCCAGAGATCAGGGACCATGGAGGAGGAGGGACTGGGCTGGGATGAGCTCAGAGAAGCAACCCTTCCCCTGGGCCTCCGGGAGGAGGGGGCTGCTCCAGATTTGATTAAAGTGCCTGGGACACATTTGCAAGTAGAAGCCACAGGTCTGCACCCTGCGGGGATCCTGTCCCTCCCTTGGCCTGCCACTCTCCCCCTGCCCCTCAGGGTGGGAGCGGCCTCTTGTCATGGTTTCTGCTGGGCACTTGAGGCGATTATCCAGGCTGCCGGTGTCTGTGCCCACCTCACTGGGTCAGCCCATGCTCTTGGGCTGGCCTCGTAGGTGCTGAACAGAGGAACTGGCACTTCACACACCACACACTCACTGTACTCACAGACGGTGTCCCACGCCTCGCCACTCCACAGCGACCGGCCAAGCTGGCGGGGAGAAAGGCCGCCTCCTCGGATCTGGGTCGCAGCCTGACCAACCATGCAGTCAAGGGGAACACCATCTGGTGGTCCATCTCAAAAAATGCACATGAATTTACATTTTCCTCTTGTGTTGTTGGGTTTACATTAATTGTTTAACTCAGCCGTATGCCACAGACACTTGGAAGTGTGGCTTTCTGTGTTGTGTGTGTGCTCCAGGGTGAGCAGCATCCAGTGTGAGCTCTCTGGTGGCTTCTGACTGAGAAACTCTGAGTTTGCTTGGCTTCAGACATGTCCTGAGACTGCTCATAGCTCGCTTGGCTTCACAGAGTGTGTAGTTTGTGTCAGAATCACCCACCTCTACTACTGTAGTGCAAAGACAGCACAGACGTGCATAGCTGAGTGTGAATGAGCAGATTTCAGTAGTTTCCACACAGCAACAGGCACTGGGGAGGAGATTCTGGGAAGATGGCAGAGTAGGAATCTGTGTCCTCAGCTGGACAAGAAATATACTGGCAGAATCCATCCTGTGGAACTATTTTGGAAGTCGAGTATGTGGAAGGCTTTTGACTTCCGGGGAGGCTTGGGCAGGAAACTGCAGCTAATATTGGTCCATTTCAGCTCTTAGCAGAGAAGTAGCTACCACCCTCCCACCCCGTCCATGGCAGGCAGGTGTCCACGTGTCCCTGAGCGGCTTGCCTGCAGCTTGTGGGTCCTGTCCTTCAGCATAGGGGCCTGGGCTCCGACACTGATGGCTGATGCTGACCCAGAGGCAGGGGTCCCCCTCACTGCCACATCTCACCCTGGTGCAAGCCTCCCTGTCCCCTGAGGGGATTCTCCAAGGATCCAGAGACCAGAACCCAGGCTTCCGTCCCTCTTTTTCTTCTTGAGTCAGATACTAAAGGCTAAGGTGTTCACGGCAACTGTACGTGTGGGGGAAACAGAAAGTGACCAGGTGTGGCCGGGACAAGACCCAAGAAGAGCTCAAGTTCACACCTTAGGCTGATCCTTGTCACAAAGAGCCTAAAGCAACAATAACAAAAAGAGCACACTTCAAGGAAAGGAGGGGCTCGTTTCCAGGGTTACTACATTATCAGATTCAAACATTTAGTTAAAAAAAAATCACAAGGCATCTTAGCCATGATTATTGAAAAAAAAAATCCCACTCATTTAAGGAAAAAACCAAACCAAGAGAAATTGTTCCTAGGCTGCCAGTGTCAGAAAAATATCTGATGGCAGATCTCCTAGACAAAAACTTCAAAACAACTATTTTGAAGACACCCAATCAAGAAAACGAAGTGTGAACAAAATGGAAATATCAATAAAGAGACTGCACCCTGAAAAGAAATAAATAAGAAACTCTGAAGCTGAAAAGTGCAATAACTGAGACAAATAAAAATCATCAGAGGGATTCAGTGACAGATCTGAGCAGGTAGAAGAAAGAATTAGTGAGCTGGAAAGTGGGACAATGGTGCTGTTGAGTTTGAGGAAGAGGAAGACATAAAGTCTAAACAGAATCCTGCAGAACAGAAGCAGCAGGGACGAGGGAGGAAATCAGATGGGAGAAGAAAGAACGAAGTGGAATAGAAAAACACGAGAGTCCGTCTTCAAAAGCTTGTCTTGAAACATCAACAAAAGTGACAGAACTTTAACCAGATGGACCAGGAAAAAAGAGAGAGAACAGAAAGACATCGTCGCCACCCTCATGGGATAAGAAAGGCCCATGAGGAATCTTGTGAGCGGCTGCAGGACGCAATGAATCAGTAACCTGAAGGGAATGGACAGACGCAACTACTGACTCAGGAAGAAGCGGAAACCTGAATTGACCTGTCAAGGTGGGCTGACTGCTCATTTAACACTTCCCCACAAAGAAAAGTCCAGGCCCAGACGGCTTCCCTGCTGGATTGAACCAAATGTTGAAAGAAGGATTAATACTGATCCCTACGCACTCATCCTCCAAGAGGAGGAAGGAGCACCAGCCAAACACCCGCTGTGGCCCGTGCGTACACTAATTCCCAAACCCGAGAACGCTGTCCCAAGAAAACACTCCAGCATCGGGCAAGATTCAAGCCTTCACCCGTGTCACAGACGTCCTTGTCTTGCATGTGCATCGTTTTGGTGACCAGAGTGGCTTTCACACGAGAGTTATCAGAGCAGAGGGATTCAGAATTTTATTGGGGGTTTAGTTTCTTTGAGAGCAGCAAACAATGGTCTGGGCCAAGGTCCATCCCCGGTGGCTGGTGGGAGATCTAGGGCAGGCTCACACCAGCTGTTAGGGAAGCACCAGACGGAGCCTGGCACCCAGCAAGCATTTCATAACCTTAGCCACCATTAGCATTATCACGGTGGCCAAGATGAGCCCGTCTTCAACCAGGCCCGAGCGGGAGCAGGGGGATCGGCACTGATGCTGATACGGAATTCACACACACTTTATGGAAAGCAATTTGGCCTCACGTCGCAGACGTTTTTGTTCTTATTTTAAAAGTATATGTACACTGAGATAGTAACTTCATCTGGATTTATGCTGAAGAAATGATTGGACAGACCCACAACCATGTGGTTCATCTCAGTGTTGTTTATAACAGAAAAGCCAGAAGAGATCATCGCTCAGAAATAGAGATTGATAAAATAATTTAGTCCTAGCCAAAAGATCAAGCACTATAAAGTTACAAAAATTCATGTTGCAAGGAGATGTCTCATATGGTAAAATGTTAAGTGAAATTCACTTTAAAAATAGCCTATATGATCTCAAAAAGTAAGATTTTATATTCCTCAAAAAATGTCGATTGTGGTCATCGCCCAGCAATATAATTCAGGTAGTTTTTATGTCTTTCCTTTTTGTGTTTTTCTGTATGTTCTGCGTGGGTTTCAGTGAAATTTTCTTTTTTCTCTTTTTTGGAGGGGAGAAAGTCAAAATTATGGAAAAAGGTAAAAGGTGTGTCACCGCAGCTCACATTTCAGTACCTGTATTCTCTGGTTGATCCAACTGATTATCAGTGTTAGTTTTGATTTTCCAACCGGAAGCTGTATGTCTTACAGGAAACCCTTTTGATAGGAGAAGTTTCCTATTCTTCTGAGTGTTTTTCAGAGCAGATAAATCAACCCCTTTTAAACAGAGCTCTACGCAGTGAAGCGGAAGGCTGCAGGAGTTACTGATGGCACCAGCACCCTTGCTGCAGCCTCCTGAAATTCAACAAGGAGATCATGACGGTCTGTGATGGACGCAGACCTCTCCTCTGGGCGCTGGAGCAGGGCAGTGGCTGCAGAACAGCACCAGGGGCTCCAGGCTCTCTGTCCATCTCAGGTTCCCGAGCACCCAGTGCCACAGCTGAATTAAGCCTGCTCACGGGGATCACTCAAAGGCCATTTGCACTTGACGTGGATATTCTCAACCAAGAGTCTTAATGTCTGTGGCAGGCATGAAAAATCGGAGGACACCTATGGAGAACTTAAAACCAAAGGAGACACACTTCCCAGGAAGGACAGATGCTCATAAATCAAATAATACCTTCCTCCAGAGAAAATAAACCAACAAGCAGCAGGAAATAACCCCAGATATGATCTGGACGGCCAACCAGGGAGCATCAATATTATTACCAACTGAAAACTGTGTGTCCAGGTTTATTTATGGTGGTAGCACTTGATCTGGGACCTGGGCATGGCAGAGAGGCCTGCGTGCTTCCACACTCCACTCCCACCTGCGGAGCGTTTGGTAACTGTCAGGCCGTGGGGGTGCGGGAGGCGTCGTCTCCGGTCGGGCTACCCTGACAGCCCAGATGACTGAGATTCCGCCTTTGCTTGTGGCATCTGTGGCTACGGACGTTACGTAGAGTCACAAAGCAGAGGCAGGTAGACTGAGAGAGTTTATGGAAAGACACAGGTATGGCAGGGGTACAACCCATGTAGCTAAGGAGCCCTGGGCAAGTCCAGGAAGGAATTCCTGAACATTGACATAAAACTTGGGTGTAGACTAGCATAATTTTATTTAAGAACAAGAAGCATGAGAGTGTCATGTCCAACAGCGTTTTAACTCTGCGGTCGCCTTGACTTTTCCCTGCACGGGGTCCCAGTCACCCTCCGTAAGTAGGTGCATGAGTGGGCGCAACAACATTTCCAGGCTAGCAGGAAGGACTTCTTGAAGGATCTCGGTGCCGTCACACTGCCCGCCTCCCGTGTCCTCTTTGGTACCACTGCTAGCCTCCGGTGGGGTCGGGAGGGCATTCGCCTGGACAGAACTCGGTCAGCGGCTGAGACGTCAGTGAGACTCCAGGCCAGGCCTGGGTGCCCAGGTCAGGTCATTATTACAGAGCAGTAAAGGTGTCTATTATTGTGGTACCTGCAACTTTAATAATCATCCAGTTTGCCATCGTGTTGAGAAAACGGGTCCCGTGACCATTCTCACCTACCACTGCTCGCTCTCTGATCCAATCAAAAGCCTCCATCACCGTGGTTCAACAGCTGACATTTGGACTTGAGAAATGGGTCTGCTCCTGGTACTGGGGGGCCAGGATGAGGAAAGGGAGCTGTGTTCTGTCCTGCAACCCCCCAGGCCCTGCAGACCAAGAAGGTTGAAACAAAGGGAGGAAAGCGGGGGTCGGAGCCCTGTCCTGACCTGCAAGGCCCCGGCTGTCCTTGTCATTCTTCCACAAGTCACAGGCTCCAGACCCTCCACTTTCCTCCTTGTAACTCACTTTCTGTGTGTCCTTGTCATCCCAAAGGAGCCTGGCTAATGCATGCTGCCAGATGATCCCAAATCCACAGCCATTTTAGCGGTGGCCAGGGCTTTACCTCAAAAGGAAGAGCCTCGAGGGGATTTCAAGCCCAGGGCCTCCAGCTCCAAGCGCCCTCCTCTGTTGAAGAACCCGCTAGATTTGCAAGCAAAGTCCTCAGAGGAAGGCAGGCCCTGGCTCAGAATTTGCATTTCTTTGGCTTGACCCAGGGAAAGAAGGGGATGGAGAGGCTGGTGAGGGAGGTCTTCGAGGGCTGGTTTAAAATGACTTCTTGTTTGTTTATGAATAAAGTATATTTTAGTGCATGTCTATTGATAGGCTTGTTTTCAGACCTAATTGTCTAAATTTTGGCCTGGCCTGGGATCCTCATTCATCTTGACTCCACTACTATCCAACAGGCAGCGACGCTGGGGGATGAAGACTGTCCTAACATTTCTCTTTGTCTATACACACACGCACACATGCATGCACACACGCACACACACACACACACATACACACACACGCACGCAGAACATCTGTGTTCTGTGTCAGCCCTGCCGAAGCCCCTCCTACTCCCTGCCGCCCACGGCAGCCTTTGTAATAGATGGAGAGCTACCTTGCACCTGTGCTGGCAGCTTTAAAAGAGAGAGAGCTGTCTGAAAGACGCACAAATATTGTGACTCCCCGCGATGAGAGCTTCTCTCCCGGGAGCGGGGAAGAGAGTGCAGACGTGCAGATGGAAATCTTAACCTCTTTGAACATCCCGTCTCTAAGTACAGCTCCTGTTTCGAGCAGTCCCTGGGGCCGCGGGCTTGTCATCTTCCGCGCTGCGCTGTTTATTAGTGAGTTGGCTGCACGCTGCCGGGAGGAAGGCCAGTCGTGCTTTGTTCGGGGACCGAGCCTTCTGAGTGGCCAGCCGGCCCCAGCCCTGCCTCCACATCCAGATTTCTCTACCATCACAGTGTTAACCTCTCCCTGGGCAAAACGGTGTGGTAGAAAAGTGGTTTTAAAGTCAGATACGTCTAGGCTCAGATTCTTGCCGTCCCCCTCCTGTGTGATCCTGGGGACATGTCTTCAGCCCTTGCCAGTGCCTTCGTGCTGCTGTAACAAAACCACGTAGACTGGGTGATTTATAAACAGTAGCCTGTGCTGCCCACAGCTCCGGGGGCTGTGACCCAGGAGCCAGCAGATTCTGCGTCTGGGGAGGACTCTCGCTTTCATGGAGGATGCAGCAGGGCGAGGCTGGATGGGAACAAGCACCATCCCCGGGCAGTGATCCCGTCCACAAGGACAGGTCCTCAGGGCCTGCTCCCCTGTGGAGGATCTGCCTCTGGGTGCTATTGACTACTGCATTGGGGATTAGCTCTCAGTATATGAATCTGGGGGACACAGCGCACAGCACCCCTCTCATCGGAGCCTTCCATCTATAAGGTGGGATAGTAACCCGTGTCACAGCCTTGCCATGCTGGGCAGTGGAGCTGAGTGAATCTGACCACGTGGTCGTCACGGGGCTTTTCAGATGGCATCCCCGAAGGAAGTGCCAGGAGGGTCTCTCTTGCTGTGCCCCTTCTCTGGGGCCCCTGGGCTGGGTCCGGGACGTTACTGGCATTGTCTTTGAAATGATCCGCCTGGTCTCAATGTCCCACAAAAGGCAGGGAGTCCTGCCTGCTCTCTGCCCTTCTGCCTGTGAATGGGCGTTTAGTCCCTCTGGGTTCCTGTGAGGAAGGCTTGGTTCCTCAGAGGCCCTTGGCAGTCCCCTGGGCGTGAGGCCCAGAGCAGGGCCGGACCGTCGTTACCAATGGCCTCTGGAGCCAAGCTCCTTCCCCTGTCTCCTCCTCCCCGCTGGCTCTGCTCTGCCTTGGAGAGCAGGACATGGGTCAGGACCGGCTGTGCTGGAGAGCTCGCAGCGTCCTCGGGCCCAGACATCGAGGCTTCCGGGAGCGCCGGCTCCACGGCCAGCGCGGTGAGCAGAAGCGGCTACTCTCCTGAGCAGGTGGCTGAACCACTCCACCCTGGACTTGAGTCCCGCCTGGAGTCCCCTCCAACTGTGAATCCTGTGACATTCTCTTCCCGTTACACCTAACCGTCTTGCTCACCCATCAGGAAGAAAGAGAGCGAGCAAGTCAGAGAGAGAAGGAAGGAAGGACGGACGGACAGGCACTCTGAGCCTCAGCAGAGACAAGCTGCCTCCTTCGGGCCCCAGGATCCTTGCTGAATCAGCCGGCGGACCCTTAGCCCGTGTTTTCGGTTAGGTGCACAGGCACCCTCCCAAGCACCCTCAGAGGCTGCCTGCCCTGTGAGGTGTGTGGCCTGAAGTCAGACTCCAGGGGACTCCCTCAGGCTGGGCGTGGAGTAGCCCTGTGGCCCAGGTACTTCATCATCCCTCCTCCCAGAGCCCCAGGGGTTGCCCAGGGGGAGCAATCTTTCCCCTGGGCCCGGGCCTGACTGGTCCAGGTTTCAGGTCACCTGCCTAAAGCCATGGCACCCCATGCCTGTCCCCGTCACTTCCTTCAGAGCATTTCCTGTCTTCATCCAGAGAAGGCCTGGTATCAAGTTGTGGGAGATGCAGCCCAGAATGAGCCTCGCCCCGGGAGCTTCCCTGCTAGTGGGGACAGACGCGATGCACAGGCCGACAGACGGGAACAGTGTTCTAGATCTCGAAAGGCCTGTTTGTCCACTGTTTCCTGTAACAGGACAGCCAGCTCCCTGAGGCCAAGTTTGATCTGCCTTGGTTTCTGCTGAATTTCCAGTGGCTGGCACGGTGTCCATCATGTGCTTCAGAAATTAATAATAACCAAGGGTAGGATTGGGGAGAGATGAAGTTGATAACAGTAGACACAAGGTGGATAATCCATGCTAAAGCTCTCAGTGTAGTGCCTGGAACTCGGTAAACACTCTGTATAAGTGTTGGCAGTTTTTCAATTAGATCACAAAGCTGTGTTCTTAACTACTCACCACACCATGTCTATAACAATAACAATTATAACTGATCATTGTTAGAGAATTATATGGAGCCACGTGGAACCACTAAATTCTCCTGTGTGCTACAGACGGCCTCGGCACATTAAAATAACCTTACTTAATTGTAGCACCACAGACATGGTGAAAGTTAGCAAAGTTGAAGTACCAGATGCCTTTGAAGAAAAGCAGACTGGGGTGAGCCCTCAGTCAGGCGCAGAGTGCTGTGTGACGTCGCAGGATGGGGAGACTGTGTGGCCCAGTGGCTGAGAGGGATTTAAGTGTGGGCTGCTGCTAGAAGGACTTGGAGGGCAGCACCCCAGCAGGGACACAGGGCAGGGCCACACAGAGGGACAGCTGAGAGTGCTCCAGATGGGGCCCCCACGCAGCCAGAGGGGGACGGATGGCGGCCATGCACAGGAACTTAAGACTCCCGGGTCGGGAGCCCTCAGAGTCCATACACACAGTAGTAAACAGAAACAGAATTGTGAGCTGTGGGGAGATGAATCGGGTCCTGGGATAGGGAAGGGGTGGTGAGGCAGAACTAGTTAATAAGTCCACTGCAACCGCCAGGGGTGGGGAAGAGGCCTGGTTTTGGGGGGTGGTGGCAGAATGAAGGGAGTGGATGCGTGGAGGAGCCATGCGGCTGGCCCAGGTGCAGGTGGGAGTGAGGCGGTGGGAGACCTGGCCGGCTCTTCTGATCCGCTTGACAACTCTTTTGTTGTTGCTGTTGCTGGTTCTGGGAGGCGCTCTAGGGCTGAACTACCTCCAGCCCTTTTGAGTTTGGATTTTGAGACAGGGTCTCACTAGGTTGCTGGGACTGGCTTGGAACCTGCCATCCTCCTGCCGTGGCTCCCAAGTAGCTGGGACACAGGCCTGCACCACCACCACGGCACCTGGCTACTTCTTGTGAGGGACTTGAGCCTGTCCCTGAATTGAGACTGTCCCCTCTCCATGGCTTCCTATGGTGTTCTCTTGGCAGCAGCAGAGCAGACGACCCTAAGGGACGGGTGTGGCACTCAGGGTGCTTCTCACCAGGCAGCTCTACACGGGCTTTAAGACAGATGGTGGCACGAATTTGTTCTTCAGTTGTCATTGGTTAATGACTCTCCAGGGGTCCGCCTCAGGGAGCCCAGAGAAACCCTCACTCTCTATTCTGGTGACATTCCAAACACCCTGTCATCAACACTGTCGCGGGCTGACTGACGCAGGGATTTGCGGGTGGGAGGCAGGCAGTCGCCAGGGTAGGGGAGGCTGGGGTTCTGTGACTGCGTCCCCAGCCCTCTCTGTCGCTGGGGTTCCTGAGGGAGCTGCCGCTCCTGCCCAGAGGTGGAGCCCAGCCCTGGGTGCACAGGATGCCTCCGGGTCTCCCAAACCAGCCCACAGCCAGGAAGTGGGAGTTTTCTCCTAGTGAGCTCTAGTGCCTTGGGAGAGGGCAGAGGCCAAACTCCAGGTTTGTTCTCCTTATTTGTTTTCCTGTAAGACAAACTCAGCATCTCCAACAGTTGATTCCATGTAGCTGAAACTCGGTGCCAAGTGCTGATCTCAGGGCGGGTGGGTTTTGTGCTCAGTGCAGAGCGTCTCCCGCATCCAAGACGCGTCCTTGGAAAGGGCTGCGTGATGTCCTTTCCTCTCAGTGCGTCACCCTTTGTGGCCTCTCCAGACCCACTTTTTGTCCCTCAGACTCCTCCACTTACTGCCTTCAGTCAGGTTTGGCGGTGGGAGCTACGACATGAGACCACAACGGGGGGACAGGGGTCGGGACATTTATTTCCCTGACCTCTAGGTGGTCGGGGCCCCTCTCCCTTGGTCATGGCTCTTGTGGGGCTCTGGAAACAGCTTCCCCACTTTGTCCCTCAGCACGAGGGTGGGGCCACTCTCTCCCCCTGACCCCTTCCCTCTGGTGCTCTGCAAACGTCCCACCTCGAGCTCCCCTCGGTCACCACTGTGGATGTGTCCGCTGCTTCCTGTGGGGCTTTTACCAACAGGCAGACAGCACGGGGGACTGCTGCTGTCATCCTCGGTTAGGTGTGATGCAGAAGTCACACTTGGGAGTCTAACAGTTCAATCCCAGATATTTCCTCAAGTTCATCATAAATCAATTCATAGATACAATTGTTATTGATGTGGTTTCCAAAAATAGACTCTGGACTCCAGGAATAAGCCGAATCCAGAGTCTTGAATTCTCAGACAGACTCCCTGGGCGGCAGGGTCCCCAGCAAGGCCAGCAAAGGACCTCTCTGGCTTCCCCTGCTGGTAAGCCAAGCTGGTCCACAGGTGCCCCTGTAGCCTGAAATCCCACACAAGTGGGCAGTGCACATCCCGGCTGGAGCAGGGCTGGCGACTCTTCAGCTCCACCCCTCAACTGCTCGGTCCACATTCAGAGAAGTGAGTTGGAATGGACCAGGAGTGGGTTGTGAGATTTCTCCTCTACCTTGACACGACGGGGACCCATCTGTGTGTCGTGTGAGTGAGGTTAAAAATGAGGCCTGGGCAGACACCTGGGTTAACTGGCTCCGTGGAGACGGCACAGGGCTCATCCAGTGAGATCCTCAGTCCTCCCTTCAGAAGATGCTCCTTCTGTGGGTGCCCAGCTGCTCACGCCTGGGTCAGAGGCCTCCCCACAGCACGAAGGAGAGGAAGCCCCGAGCTCCCGGAGGCCCAGGGCCCGTGGGAGCAGCCTCTTGGTGCAGAGGGTGCCAGAAGGGCACCTTTGTACACAGTGGGAGTACTCAGGCCCAGGGGAGCCCACTGAAGCCACGGTGAACAGGGAGAAGGAAAGGGGGCAATGGGACAAAGACTGAGCCCCCTGGCCCGCCCCGCCAAGCTCCTGTCCATCATGAGGGGAGATGGGGCCGCAGCAACTGAGCTGCAGGGACAGGGAGGGGGAGGCAGGAAATGAACTCAGCCGCTCCGACAGCAGCTGCGTGCCGTGCAGGGATCGGGCATCACGCTGGCACCCTTCGCCTTAGCATTTGCGTCTTTGAGGCCATGAGGCACGTGATGCTGAGCCAATCCATGCAGGAAGGCTGCCTCGTCTCCACGTCCCGGGCAGCTCAGGTTAGAGAAAGGGATCCCAGGATCACCAGTTACTGTTTGCCCACTGGTGGATTCCTCCTTACTCTTGCCCTCTCCATAGTCAAGTCGTGGCCAGCTGTGTCCCTGGGCTGGGCTTCATGGTTACTCAAGACATCTCAGACCCCTGCATGGCACCGGCCTGTTCAAATCCGGCCAGGGTCTGCGGCCCCACAGCAGCTCTGGAGAGCAGCCCACCAGTGGAGGTTGTAAGGTGTTCAAAGTCCTCTGCTTGCTCCAGCAACCCAACCTGTGTCTTAGGGGCAGAAATGTCTTGGTGACAAGGGTAAAGACTTCTCGCCAGCTCAGCCCGCCCATAGGGCAAGGAAGGACCAAGTACACTCTCATTATCCAATCAGCCTTCAAGAAATGAAAGCAAGGATGGCCGCGAGGTTTTATAAAAACTCACCTTCACCTGGTTCTGTTGGGCTTTTCTGGTCTCCTTCGGGCTGGTTTTCTGTTCCTGTCATTCCAAGGGACCCTCTCTGTACCCCAGACCTTGCCGCTCACACACTAACCTCACTCTTTCCCTAGTTCCTTCTGTTGCTCCCGGGCGAGGTGGGGGTGGGTCCTGGAATGGCCTCTCAGCTGCCCTCCCTCCTGGACCACATCTTCCTTTATTATATAACAACGAGACGGTGGTGGCATTGCCTGGAGGCACAGATTTTGTGGAGCAAGGTGAGGCTGGCCCATAAAAACCCACCGTGACTTCTGAAATGAGTTTCCCCCAACATCTAAAGAGCTAAAGTGACCAGAGTGCAGAAGGAAGATTTCACAACAAACCAATTTAATGGAGATCCAAGATATTAAACAGAGCTGGGCATTGCTGACAGATTTCCTGGGACTTGTTATGAAACCACTTGAACAGAACCAAGTCCTGCCTTATGGCCTTCTGGATGTACACTGGACTCTCCAACAAACTGCAATTCCTTTCATGCTCTCCTCTCCAGTCCAGGACACACACTGTCGAACACATAAGCACCAAAGCACAGAGGGCCCTGCACGACAGAAAACGGCCCGAGCTGGCCCAGCATGGCTCCTCTCCTCCCACCCTGCACCCGGTGTCCTTCCACTCGGGCACTGCCACTCTGTCTGTTGGAGAGATCCTCTGCATCCTTGGCCCTTGAGGGGTGGTGGCAGGGTGTGCCTGAGCCCTGTGCTCCATTGAGCGGCAGGTGGCCCCGGCCCTGTTCAGTCCTCCCTCCTCCTCTGCAGCTTAGTCCTGGTCTCCTCTTGCCGGCGTCTCCAAGCAGCGATGATGGCTTCGTCGTCCATCTCCTCCTCTTCCTCTCTGTCTGTGCTTCTCCGATACTGGCTCCTCCGCCCAGAGGCAAACCTGCCCTCCTCTCTGTTTTCTGTCCTCTCTTTCTCGCCTTCCTCTTCAGACCTCATGAAGCTCTGGGTGAATTTCCTCTTGGCTCCGAACTCAGAGAAGTCCGACTTGGATGACTCTTCCACGTCCTCCCAGTCCCTGGGCCTAGCCCAGTCCCGGCGCCGTGGCTCTGGGGACTCTTCCCCTTCGGAGGGCTCAGGGGTCCGGCGGAAGAAGTAGGGCTCGGGGCTCTCCTCTCGGGAGCTGGAGGTCTCACTGAATGTGGACCTGGAGAACTTGTGGGTCTCTCTGCCCTCCCTGGTGGAGGACGAGGAGAAACGGGAAGTGCTCCTCACAGAGCTGCCGTCCGCCTCGTGGTAGGAGGAGGTGTCCTGCTCCTCTGACCGGGATTTGGAGAACTTGTAACTGCAGGATTTGGACTCGGTTTCCCGGTGCAGGGAAGATCTGTTGTACCTCTCCCTGGAGCTGCCAGACCAGTCACTCTGGGGAGGAGAGTCTTCCTCGGTCCTGAGGCCACTGAGCCACTTATTGATGCTGCTGTCCATCTCCTTGCCATTTCTGCTGCCTCTCCTAGAGTGGTCGGAGATCACCAGGGAGGAGGAGGCGTCCGTTTCAGGCTTTTGGGAGTTACTGCGGGAAGAGAGTCGGAAGCTCCCAATGGCGCTGTCTGTGTCCCCATCCCTATCACCGGCACCATCATCCTCTTCCTTGACCTTCTTCTTCTTGAACAGGGAGCTGCGTTTGTTGTCGGAGGCCAGCTTCTCCATTTTGTACTCAGACATCTTCTCCCTCAGCTCCATCTGCATCTCCCTCTCCTTGCGGCCGAGCTCCTTTAGGTCCACATCATCAGCAAAGAGGCTGTAGATGGGCTTGCTGGTCCCCCTCACCCTGCTCCCAGCCCCTTCGGCCCTGGAGCTCAGCGAGGTGCTGGAGGACAGCACGGACTGGGAGTCGGAGCTGGGCCTTGCCTGGCTCTGACCCAGCAGGCGGTCACCCAGAAGGGAGCTGCTCTGTCCACTGAGCATGGATATTTGGTCGTCCCCCAGGCAGCTGGTGGCTGGCCCTGCCCTCATGCTTGCCACGGACGGTGAGCGAGACAGCAGCAGCATTTCACCCTGCTTCTGAGCCAGGGTCTCACTGACCACGCTGGCAATCCAGTTCTGGATGCTGGCGATGGAAATGGTGTCTCCAGGCCCCACTGGCAGGCTGGGCAGGGGGGTGCTGGGGTTGGCGGCTGAGCATCCCCCAATGCTGCTGGCGGCCTGGGACAGGTGGGAGTGGTGGCTCTGGGCGCTCAGTACTGACCCTGTGTCCCCATTAGCACTGACGGAGCAGGCTGCAGAGCAGAAGGCGGACAGGGGGATGCTCCCGCTGGCCACGGAGCCGTCCACCTCCCAGCTGGCCGTGGACTGGCTCTCCTCCAGCGTCCGACGACTCCTCTCCAGCAGCTCCAGCCTCCGCTGTCTCTTCTTGGCCAGGACGGCGTCCTCCGCCTTGCCCAGCTCCATCACCTCCTCCTTGTTCTCGCTGCCCACCTTCTTCTGGTGCCTCAGCTTCCAGGCCTGGTAGGCCGTCAGGTTGACGTCCGGGGGGTTCCTCTCCGCGGGGGCGTCCTCGGGGCCCTGTGCCTCACCGCTGCCCTCTCCCGCCCCTAGGTCTTTCTTGTGAAATCCAAACTGGATTCTCTTGATCTTCCACCTCTCCAGGGCAGTGAGCTTGTCCTTGTTCCTGCTGCAGAAGTTGTAGAAGGAGCTGGCCTCGGAGCACACGCTCTGCTGGTCATCCTCGGGCACCGTGCTTCCAGCCTCCGAGCGCGCGTCCTCCTCCTCCCTCCTGCTCCTGGAGCGGAACTCCCGCGCGGCCTCCCTCTCGATCTCCAGCAGCCTCTCGTTCCACATGTCCCACGTGCTCTCGGTGGACACCGAGTCCGAGCGGCGCCGGGCGCCTGGGCTGGGGCCGCCGAGCTCCAGCTGCCGCAGGACGCGCGCCTCCCGGCTGAGCGCGCTCTGGCTCTCGGAGACGCTGCTCTGGCTCCGCGCGCGCCTGCGCCTCCGCGCGGACTTGCCTTCCTCCTCCTCGACCTCCTCGTCCTCCTCCTCCAGGGCCCACCGCTGGTGGCCCTGGGCGTGGTACCTCTCGTTCCGGCTCTGCCACTCCTGCACAATCCTCTCCACGCCCTGGTCCTCGAGCTCCTGCTCCTGCTCCTGGCTGGCCTGGCGCGAAGAGGCCGGCCCTGAACACTGTCCACCCCTGGCCGCGCTGCCCGCCGCGAGGCCCTGGCCCTTCTTCCACTCCTCGTACAGCTTCTCCTCCTCCTCCTCGTCAATGAGGGTGAGGGGCTCGGAGGCCTGGCTGGCCTTCCCCAGGGAGCAGCCGCTGAGGTGGCTGGTGGCCTCCTCCTCCTCCTCCACCGTCAGCTGCGCTTGCGCCCCGAGGGTGCCCCGGGCCTCCTGGCCCTCGCCGGCTCCCTCTGGGCCGCAGTCCTCCTCTCGCTCCTCCATCAGCTGTTCGTTGAGCTCCCGCAGCTGCCTCAGGAAGCCGTCGTTGGGATAGATGGCCCGCTTCCTGCGCACGGTCATCAAGGCCTCCAGGATGGCCATGTTGTGGAAGATCATCAGGTAGGCCGCCACCAGCACTGCCGACCGGCTGATGCCCATTTCGCTGCTGACCAGGACTTTCCCTGCAAATAGAACACACAGAGACGTGATGCCACCGTGCGGCTGCCCGGTCCTGCTTCTCTGAAGTGCTGTTCCGAGTGCTGGACCCAGTGCTTGGAGCTGGTGTTGATCATCGCCTGAGTCCCCGGATCAGAGCAGATGCCAGGGCGGAAGAGCACCCCCAGTCAGTCAGAGCTTGGGATTGCCCTGTACAGGGTCCTCATGCTGGCCACCACCAGCCTCTGCAGGATGCTTCCTGCGATTTGGAGCTCACTGGCTCATGGAGACAGGTGGACATGGCCCCCTTCATGTGGGATCACTCGAGTCTTGGAAGTTCTTTCCTATCTAGGGCCAAGCATAACAGTGCAACAGCAGCCAGCACTCCTATTCTGACATTCTGGATTCAAGAATGAATACGTCCATATGATCCCGACCTATGTGCAAAAATCCTCCAGAGGATCACTATCACATTCTTCCTGAACGGCATGGCCTTGGCGTCTACACGCCCCTCTAGTGCTGGCTTAGAGTGCAGACCAGACCCCTGGAGACCTTCTTCCTGGCCGTCACCGTCTGTCTGCCCACAGTCTTGGGGGACCTTTAGTGTCGGCTGAGAGCCCTGATTAGATGAGATGGGAGGCGAGTCTCCTTATTCTGTCTCTCTGCCAGCCAAGGCCATGCCCTCGTCACACAAGGGGTCAGAGATGAGATGGGCCCTGAGGCTCAGCGATGCTGCAGGTACCATTGCCAAGATCCGGTACCCACTGGGGGACACAGGACAGCAGAGTTCAGGGGTTCAGGCCACTGCTTACTGTGGGCTGCCTGCCCCTCCCACTCCAGCCCAGGGCTCCACGGTCCCTCCCTGGGTCATCTGGTAGGACCAAGGCCAACGCATTCCAGCACGTGACCACCCAGTCCTCCTCATAAGGGCTTCAGATCCCACTCAGACGAGCTGCAGGTTCCGTGTGTCTCTGGGCCTATTGTACCCTGGGGCCCCTCTGAGGAGCCCGGGTGGCCTGAGGGACTGCTGGTGGGTAGAAGCCCATGGCGATGGGCAGAGGCTGGTGATCGGCTAATGCCAAGCCTGTGTTTGCCACCCAGGGAAGCAAGGAAGGGTGGGACCAAGAGTGCCCTGCCTGTCCTTGCTCCTGGCCACTCGGTGCCACACTCCTGTGGTCTCTGGATCCTCCTGTGGCCTCCTATTGAAGGCCTCTGCTGCTGTGAAGGGTTTGGGTGGTTTTCTGTACCAGCAACCAAGGGCATCTTGATTGTTACATGGGCAAAGTCACCAGACTGCCGGGTCTCAGCTTCCAGGACAGTTAGATGTGGATAACAGCACTGTCCTGAGGGGTTGGGGGTGTCCCTTTCCACCCTCCTCCTTGTTAGCAGCTAGTGTCCAAGCATCTAAGAGCAGAGGAAGCCACAGGAAGAAGGCTCTAGGGTAGGGGCGTTCATGAGTGGGACCTACCCTACAGGCAGCAGCCAGAGTCAGGGCATGGCCCTCTGCTCCCGCTCAAGAGCGAGGCCCGAGGGACAGGAGAGTGTGGGAGACCAACTTTGTATGTGACTGAGTCACACTCCCGGCTGGGTGCTGAGGCACTCAGTCACAGAAATGTGGCAGAGCTTTCCCCACCCTACTTGGGTTCGAGGGTAGGTGCACGGGTGTGTCTTGCTACAGCCCCGTGGTGGAGCTACACTCACCTGTTCCTTTGTAATCTAACCCCTTGCCCTGTTTAGGATAGAATCTCCCATGGAAGTGCCTTGTGTGTGTCCCCTTCTCTTACTGAGCCCTTGGGTGTGGCCTACCCAGGTGTCAGTCAACCTGCTGACAGTGGACATCATGGAGATACTCAGCCCCCTGACCTGACCCCTTGCCTCATTTGAGTAGCTTCTCCTCAATAAAAGGGGTCAGCGCATGATCTCGCTCTCTCTCTCTTCCTGTGGACCCTTAAGGTCAGAGGAGCTGTCACTGCGACCCCAAAGAAAAAGGTATTTGGGTCTCTTGTCTCTTGCACAGCCCAGTCAGCCCAGTTCAACTGGAGTGACCTCTGAGCCTTTTAGTCGTAAGAACAGAAACCTGGCAGGAGAGGCCACCTCACCGGCAGACTGGGTGCACGCCTGCTGACACCAACGTGGGTGTTCAATGTGGGCTGGCCCCTCATGGACACAGCAAGGAGCTTCCTCCCGGAGCCGCAGCTCCTGCACCCAATGCAACATCCCCCCTCCGCCTCCCCACAGGCTCTCGTGGTGCCTTGGTGGCCCCCAAAATGAGTTGAAGACTCTTTTGCCCTGGATGCTGTGGGGACCTGCCACCCACCCTGTGTCTGACGCTCTTAGCTCCCTCTCCACAGGGAGGCTGGCCTTGCTCTCCAGGTCCAGTGGAAGGAGCAGGCCCCCTCCCACAGACCCTGGACAGATGCCAGCAACCCCAATGTATCCAAAGGCCCATGTTTTTAAAGTAGGAGATTTTTGAGCATTACGTGTGTGTGCGTGTGTGTATTTATGACACACACGTGACGTGTGTGCATGTCCCATTAGATGTGACCTATCTCTGATGTTGGTGGTGACAGGAAATGTCCTTCCCAGGAATGCCACATGGTTTATTACGATCATGGCATGACGTTCAGGCATTCACCAAGAGCTGGGTGTTGTGCTAAATACACCCCACCCTGATATGCATCAAAGATTTTTATCCCTCATGGCAACTTTATTTTTTTTTTTAATTTTTTTAGTATTTATTTTTTAGTTGGACACAACGTCTTTATTTTAGGGCCTGGCACGTGCTAGGCGAGTGCTCTCCCGCTGAGGCCCAGCCCAGCCCCTCATGACAACTTGAGAATCAGATGTTTTGATCTTTGTTCTGTGTTGAAGCAAACTGGAGCTCCCCGGGACAGGGAAACAGCCCAGTCCAGGTGGAAAAAGCCGAACGCATCCTGGACTGAGACCCTGCCCTCTGGCTGCCACTCTGTGGCCACTGTCCTGGCTCCAGCCTGTCCTCCAGGCTCTGCTGTGGCTACTCTAAGGTCACTTCCCCTGGGGACCAGGGCAGTAGCACTGGGTCAAAGAAGGACCTCCCAGATGGCCTCTCCAAGGAGCCGGTCAGCCCTGGGAGCCATCGCAGGACAGTCCCTGCCTTGCGCTTGTCACCACCCCACACCTCCCGCCCTCCCTGTCATCTCTCCTTGGCCAGCTTAAGCGAGTCCATCTGTTGCCTGGGTGCCACCACAGCACCCGCACACGAGGGGCCCCCAGGATTGCTCGTGGGGTCAGTGATCATCCTCCTTCCTCCACTTCCTAGAGAGCAGCCGTGTTGTCAGATCCCCCTTGCTTCTACCTGGGGGAGTCCACAGCCCGAGCAGCAGAGCCCTCACCTCTGTAGGTCAGCAGGGCCTCGTCCAGGAACTCCGCAGCCTTCCGGAAGTGCTGGGAGATGTCCACCTCGGGGAAGTCGTCCACCTCCACGCCCAGGTACTGGATCTCCAGCCCAGTGTAGAATTCAGGGCCAGTGTAGACACCGGTGCCGTGGGCAGCATTCAGGATGTGGGTGATGCCCAGCCTCTTCAGCCGCCCCTTGTTCACAGCCGCGCTCCTGCAGGGAGAGCCGGGCAGGTTGACCACCATGATGGGAGCCTGCGTCTGGGCCTGGAGACCCAGCAGGGTGAGTGCCTCCTCCTCTCCCCAGGAGGTCTGGGGCGTGCCATGGACACCTGTGTTTAAAGGGGCCTGACTTGGCTGCTGCACGAGAGAGGGAAGAGACGGAGCTGGATGGGCAGGGTCGGGGGAAGGAGATTGGGGTGCAAGGAATCTTTAGGGTGGTACAGGGTTCTCTAGTTGCGAATCCCCTACTTGGGAATGCACACTCACCCAAGCACACAGCTGGCAGACAAGACATTAGGTGTGTTGTGCACGGATGATACACACTGTATTGCCCAAATCCCCTCATATGCATCAGCTCGTTTTCCCCTTACACTAAACTCAAGGGCAACAATTTTAACTCCATTCAAAGATTCTAAAAATGAATAACTGCCCAAGACGGTGAAAGAAGAAAAAGATGGAACGAGAACCGTGTTTCTGAGCTCTTTGTGCTGCAGCTGAGTTTGAAGGGCTCAATTTGAGAGCCCTGAGCACAGGCCTGCCTGGGAAGGAGCAGGACAGTGAGCTGGGGCGGCTGGAGGTGCCTGGGGCCACAGGCCAAGTGCTTCTGGTGGTGAACACGCAGATTTGGTCCCTGCCCTGGGAACAGTCCCCAGGCACCCGTCACTACAGGAAGGAGTTTCAGACCTCATGTCCCCAGCTATCTCCTACTGCCCGCCCGGGCCCGGGTCCCTCTGTGCTTGTGGACACTTGGGTAATTACATTGGGAGCACATCCATTCAGCAGGCAGAGGATCAGCCAAAATCAGTGTCTTATGTTAACCTGCTGGTACCAATTATGCACTGGTAAGGCCTGGAGGGATAACACGTGGAATGTGGAAGTTGTCTTTGTTTTTGTTCTGGAAACCATTCATAAACTTTTAAAAAATAACATTTTTTCTGATTACGAAGACAATAAATGTCTTGGGAACTTGTAAAATTCATAACAAACCTAGACAGGAAGCTAAAGCCACTTGTAAAACCACTTCCCAGAGACTCCTACTGCTAACTTGTTGATGGAAAAGCGCGCGTGCGAGCACACACACACACACACACACACACACACACCCCTCTACCTATCTATGAGCATTCAGTATTCTTTTGTAACCCGGTTTCCCGCCCACTGTGTGGCACACACTTTCATGTGTTGGTGAGCACGCGTGCAGACCAGCACTGTGGACGGCTCCTGCCGTTCTGTCGGATGGCTGTTGTGGATGTCAGTGATGGTGGACATGGTGTCAGGAGTCTGTGTCAGGAAAGGAGGCCCAGAGGAGGCACCCACGGGGCACCCAAGGGAGCCTGGGCATCTGTTTGCGGGTTTGGGGAGTCTCTCCCCAGGCCAGGGCAGGGCACATGGTCAGGCAGCCTGGGGGGCTGGAGCTGTGAGGGCCGTGGGCGAAGCTGAAGGAATGTCACCTCTCCCAGGCACTAACAGGGGGAGACAAAGGTCACCACCACCACCATGGTCACACTCACTTCTCAGCTATGAAGACGTTGGGCCAGACCTCATCCACCTCGTTCCGAGGGGCCTCCTGGCGGTCCTGGACCAGGGCCCGCTGCAGGTCCAGCACGCAGGGGGTGTTGTAGAGGCTGGTGTCATCCATCTTCTCCCTGACACGGTTGTACAGGTCCTCCACCAGCAGCTGCTCAGCGGACTCCAGCATGCCCGGACACTCTGCGTCTGCTCTGAGCCCCCGAGGCTTGAGTTCTACGGGCAGCAGGTGGCATTTGCATTAGGGAGTGAGGACACCGCAGCCTTCCCTGTTCCTTGGAGGACTTGTACTGGCCAGCTCTCTTGGGACTGTGGGCATGAGCTGAATGCCAGGGGATCTGCAGGACGGACTGAGCAAGGCCCCAATGGCCCTCTGCACCAGCTAGACACTGGGGTCAGGGTCAGCTGCAGGTGGGCAAGGGTGATGGGAAGAAGCTGGGTTCCCTTACTCTCTCCTTGGTTTCTCTAACGCTGGCTGCTCACAGCTTAGACATGGTCCTTGAGAACTAGGGTCTATCTGAGTCACACTTAGGAGTCCTATGGTGCTCAGCACGAAGTGGATGCTCCGAGTTACTTTCCAAATGAATGGACCATGTTCTCCCTAACCTGGTTCGCTCTGCTGGTTGGACTCCCTTACCTGTGGAATGCAAATTACCCTGGGAAAGTAAAGCTTTCAGGAGTCAGGGATACAGCGCTACCTGAGTGTTCACTTTAACTATTTCAGTTAGTATTCGCTTCCCTGCACCAGAGCCTGAGCCCCTGGAGTCCCCAGCCGTCCTGACCCCAGACAGGTGAGTTTACCAATCTCAAACCAGGTTCAGTGTCTCTCTGACACCAGGTCAGAAAAGCTCAAATGCCAGACCAGCTCAGAGTCTGACTCGTCCCTCGGAGCCGACCTGATCTCCTGATAATATACCAGCTCACAAGTTAGCCCACGGGAGAGGGCCAGGGAGCAAGATGCTTTCCTTCCCTAGGGAGGCGGGAAGGAACAGGAGAGAGGAAAGCCTCTCTGGTAGCCAAATGTACTGGCGGAGAGAAGGAGAGAGGAGAGGCCTCCGATGGACACGGCCTCTGGCCTGCACCTCCTCCTCCCTGAGGGGCGGCCTCCTGCAGTGGTGGCTGTGGAAGAGGGACAGCCCTTCAGGGAAGGATCCGGCAGGTTTCTGAAGTGGGCTGCTGTTCCAGGACTGGAGTCCAGGGAGTCCGGCTGTGCCTGGGCCCTGGCGGAGGCTTCTGTGTGTCTGAAGTGAGGAGTACCGCCCCTTGCAGTTCCAGCAGGTCCCACTCTAAATGTTCTGTGATCTCTGTTTCAAAAGCAGGAAGGAGGCTGCCATGCCAGAGCTCTGTGTTGTTTAAAAATAGATGAAGCGTTCCTGTTTTCCCCACCGCTCAGATTTCTCTCCTGGCTCCCTGGGGTCTCCTACAGATATAAAAGCACAAGGAACGAGATCTCTTTGCTCTGCCGCCTGTAGTCGGAGCGCTCTCCGGGCTCAGTGGAAGACACAGCACCGTTCCTGAGCCTGGGAGCAGCAGTTGTTTTGATCTCCTTCCTTTTCGGTTTACAAACAAATGTCCCTCGCCTGGCCCTCCTGCTCTCCCTGGGCCTCTGGTTGGACAACATGGGATGTGCACTTCCCTCACCTTGGTTACGGTACACCCGCTGCCTGATCAATGTTCCTAATTATTCCTGTAATAATTGGCTTCCGAAGAAAGCCGCGGCCACACCCATCTCCTGGCCCTCCGGGAGGTGGCCAGCCCAGCTCTGCCCTCCTGATCCCTAGTGCTGGTAACATTTTAACCTGCCACCTGATACATTGTCCCTTCGCTGCGATACATTGTTTTTTCTTTCCTCTGAGTCCTTCAGGCACTAAGGCTGATGCAAGTTAGTTTTCATGCCCTAGAAAAGGGGAGAGAAGATAAGACCCGGAATAAAAAAGCCATTTCTCATCTTTTGCTTCAAACTAGACATTGAATGTCCACGGCATTCTGTAGACTTGAAAGTACAGCTTTCAAAGAGGAAAGGAGGTTTCTACAACTCCTCAAGCTGGACTGTAACTCATCAAGGCCTGGAGAGCGGCCCGCGGAGTGGAGCACAGGGCCGAGGTGACCCGGGCGGAGGTTAGGAACTCCCACACAGGAAGGAGGAAGAAGGCCCTGCCGTGCTGCGGTGTGCAGGGGAAATGCCGAGAGCGCCAGATCAAGGTGGAGGCACTGCCCAGGTCCAGGCCCGGCCTGGCGAGGAGCAGAGGGTTGGGAGGAGGTGGGGCCTCCCAGTGCCCGGGGCAGCCAGCCAGGTCACCCAGCCAGGGCACACCGGATTCTGGTTCTCCGTGAGGTGTGAGAGCTCCAGTGTCCTCCAGAGCCCTGGTGGGGACCCAAAGGGCCAGGGGTCCAAGAGAACCTGTGGTTAAGTGGACACGGGTGGTTGGCATGACCGAGGCCAGGGAAGGGACCGTGCCACCAGTGGCGGGAGCCAGATCAAGCCCAAGGGCCAGAGGGTGCTGCTTCAGCAGTGCTGCCTTGCGCTGCCCGCCTCCCCCGAGGCGTGGGGGCCCAGGAAAGCCACGGAGCGAAGTGAATGATGATCTGTCCAAAAGTGACCGGGAGGAAAAACCCCTCCCACTGGGATGAACGTCCTGGAGTGAAGCACAGTCTGCCGTCGGCTTCAAAAGGCAAAGGCACAGCGTGGACCGCGCTCCTGCTCCTTCCTGCCTGCTCCCACGAGCCCCTCAGTTGAAGACCACCCGAAGCTCGGAGGATGCAGACGTCCCTGGAGGATCCGTTTGGAGCCATTTGGGCTCTCAGGTTTGGCCTCTCCTATAAGCCACCTGCCCACAGCCTTGAAGTCAACCAAAATGGCTCAACAGGAGGCCGGGGGCAGCTTGGGGCTGCCTCCCCACAGCCAAGGAGAACTGCTGGCCTCCTCCCTCCCACAGGGTTGACAGTGGCTCTGGCAGCTCTGCCCTCTCACACTGCCCTCCTGAATGGACAGGCGGCGCTGGGGACCCCCGCCCAGGGCCCACCAGGTCACCTTCGCTGATGATCTGTTTGGCCGCCACGGCCGAGGAAAGGTGAATGGGCTCCATGAAGATGCTCTCCGTCTCCGCGTCCGAGACCATCGAGAACCTGAAAGAGGGGGACATGCAGGTGAGGCGACCCCGCGCAGCTCCGAGGGAGGCCGCTCTGGGCAGAGGCGCAGCTTGGACCTGGAATGAGCGCCAACGGGAACCGCGAGCTGCGGAGCAAAGGCGCTGGGCCCAGGAACTGCAGAACACGCACTGCCCACGGCCCTGTCCTGGAGCCCGGTGGAGGTTGCAGCCCTGCTGTGGGGGAGGAGTGCACCCGGGGCTGGGGGACCCACCCTGACGCCACCTCGCTCTCGTAGAGTCCAGCGGCTCTTTCCCGTCTTGTCCTCTGCGGTCAACACGGCAGGGTGACCTGTGGGGCCTTACAGGGGTCTGCTGGCTGGTGGGGCGGGGAGGCTGCGGCCATCCCCTCTGTTCCTGGGCCGTCTCCCAGCTCCTGAGGGGGTGGGTAATAATGAAGCCCTGCACAGGCCAAGTGAAATGCCAAGGGTCAGACTGAGCCCAGGGGTGCCCTCCAGTAACTTGGAGAAATGTCAAGGCTGTTTTCCAAAAAGAACTTCAGTGCAGGTACCAAAAGGGACCTCTGAGGAGCGTGGGGAGAGACAAGGTTAGGACCACCACAGGTCCCTGCGGACTCTTTCCTAGTGGGTTCTGCTTTCTACGTATTGGATGAGCTTTGGTGTGCATGTGTGTGTGTGTGTGTGTGTGTGTGTGTGTGTGTGTGTGTGTTGGGTTTCTTAGTCTTTCCTTTAGGACCAGAGAAGTGGGAAGATTTAGTGGATACCATTTCTGAGTGCCTTCTATGAATATAATTCTGACAAATCCCCCACAGAGTAGGTTTTACGATTCCCGCTTTACAGATAAAGAAACAGTGGGCAGGTCTTGGGTGAAAACACAGGGCAGTCCTGCTTCACGTCCTGCTGGAATCTCTTCACCACAACACACTGGCACCCTCAGGTCAGAACAGAGAAGTGAGACCACTTGCTCAGAAAGCAACCTGAGCCCCAAGGCCCCATAGAGATGCCAACACAGAAAAGTACTTTAGAATACTTGCTGAGAGTGTGGACGGGCTGATGAGTCAAGTTGAGTCCCAATAATTGAACAAAGCCAACCCAGGCTAAGATAAATTAGAATGGAGTTAAATTGAGCTCATCAGCAGAACAGCTGCCTTGAAGTGAGTGTGTGCAACACCAGGGTGCACCCTCGGGAGATGGCTGCGCCTGGCACCCGCAAGGCCAAGGAGAAAGAAAGGGCCCTTGCCAGAAGAGAGCAGTAGCCTGCAGTTGTCCCCAGGATGCGGCCACACCTGCCCCTGCAGCTGGAGGGACAGCACAACGTGACCTTATCATCCAAAGTAACCAAGACTGCGTGGTACTTGTTTAAAACCCAACACACAGACCAACGGAACAAAATGGAGAGCCTAGAAATAAATCCACACGGATAAATCTGCTGCCAACTGAATCTCAGTAAAGGAGCCAATAAACGCATGGGAGAAAGGACAGCCTCTTTAGTGTGAACGGGACTGCTTCCTCAGTCTCTTTCCAGAAAGTTCATATTTTTGGAACATAAAAACGCTGTCTATTTTTGTATGTTAATTTTGTATCCTGAATCCTCACTGAATGCATTTATCAGTTCTAATAGTTCAGGTGGGGTCTATAGGTTTTTCTAGGTGTAGAATCATGCCACCTGCAGACAGGGATCATTTGACTCCTTCCTACTTGTATTCTCCCATTTCTTGTTCTTGCCTACTGGCTCTACTCAGACCTCCAGCGCCATGCTGAATCCCAGTCATGGAAGTGGGTGCCCTTGTCTCCTTCCAGGTCTGTAGGAAATGCTCACAGCTTTTCTCTGCTCCAACGGCGATGTGTGGGTTTATCACATACAGCTTTTGTTCTGTTGAGGTTCGGTTCTCCTAGGCCTAATTCAGAGTTTTAATCATGAAGAGCTGTTGAATTTTATTAAATGCTTTTCTTCATCTATTGAGAAGAGCATTTGCATTCTGTCCTTCGTTCTTTTGCTGCGATGCATTCTATTTATTGACGAGTGCATGTCTGTCCCTCCTGGAATCCCTAGGACACACCACTCTTGACCACGTGCTGTTGGGTTCAGCTTGCTGGTGTTTCTGAGCACTTCTGCATCACATTCATCAGAGGTCTGTGCAGTTTGTGGCTCTGGCTGTGTCCTTGTCTGGTTTTGGTATCAGGGTGATGTTGGCCTGGGAAAAATGAGTTTGGAAGAGCTCCTCCCTTTCATTTTTTACAATAGTTTGGGAAGAACTGGTGTGAGTTTGGTAGAACTAAGCAATGAAACCACTCATCTCAGGCTTTTCTTTGTGGGGAGACTTTTCGTGACTGGGTCAGTATTATTCCTCATTATTAGTTCTGTTCAGGTTTTCTGTCTTCATGGTTCAATTGTAGTGGTTGTATTTGTCCAGAAATGTCCCCATTTCCTCTAGACTTCCCAATTTGTTAATGTACAGGTGCTCACAACAATCCCCGGCCACCCTCGTATTCCTGCGCTTCCCGATGTCTCGCCTCCTTTCTCATCCCTGGTTTTGTTTACTTGGTCTTCTCTCTTCTAGGAGAGTCTAACTGAAGGTTGGGCGATTTTATGTTTTTGACACAACTCTTCATTTTGTTACTCTTTTGTATTTTCTATCTCTGTTTTATTTATTTATACTCTTCACTTTGTTATTCCTTTCCTTCTATTAATTTTAAGTTTGATTTGTTCTTGCTTTTCTAGCTCCACGAGCTGCATCATCAGGTTTCTTATTTGAGTTTTTTTTAATATAGGTTCTTATTGCTCCCCTCTTAGTACAGCTTTCGTTGTGACCCACAGGTTTTAGTATATGTGTTTTCATTTTCATTTGTTTCAATAATTCTTTCTCTGAGCTTCTTTGATGACCTATTGTTTACTCAATGGCACGTTGTCTAGTTTCCATGAATTTGAACAGTTTCTGAAGTTCTCTTGTTGATTTCTGGTTCAGTCCTCTGGTCAGCGAAGGTAACTGAAGGCTTGGTTGGATTGGTGGCCTGGGCTGCCGAGCCGTCGGGTCTGCCCTAGAAGCGCTCCCTGTGCCGACGGGAAGTGCATCCACTGCTGTGGATGATAATGCCCTGGGAAGGTCTCTTAGTCCATTTGCTCCTGTGTTTTGTGTTGGATTTTAGTACTGATGAAAGGGAGTGTTGAAGTTCTGTACTGGAGCCCAGCTCTCCCTCTGGACCTAATGACATTTGCTTTATGAAATTGGGTGCCTCAGCATTACGTGCTTGCACATTGACAATTCTTATTCCTCTCCTTGAATTGATCTCTTAGGTGTTGTGTGGTTTCCTTTTCTCTTTTTCCACTATTGGACTTGGAGTCTGGAGTGATCGTAGTGGGTCTTGCTCTTGGGTTCCATTTTGGAGGTGTGCCTCTCCCATTCCTTCCCTCCCACTCTCTGGTCTTTACTGGTGAAGTGGCTTTCTCTAGGCAGCCTGGGGTCAGGTCTTTTTTAGAATTCATCCAAGCAGTCTGTCTGTTAATTGAAGAATTCCGCCATCTGCATTGCAGGCGACTGTCGATGGGTAAAGATTCACTCCTGTTGTTGGTTAATTTTCCTTGGGAGGTTTTGAATTTCCTTCCTTCCTTCCTCTCTCTCTCTTAGGGGTTTTCTGTGTTGATAAGGTTTGGTTCTTTTTCTCCTGTTCATCTGCTTTCCTGGTGGGTTTTGCACTTTGGTAGCTTCGTGTGGTAGGGGTCTTCCTAGATGTCAGACTCCCTTCAGCATCTTTCACAGGTCAGTCCGGAGGCGACAGATTCCCTCCGTTTGGGCTTGTCTTAGAAAGTCCCAATTCCTCTTCTTTCTAAAGTCTGGCTGCTCTGGAGGTTGGCAGATTTTTTTTTTCAGAACTTCGAATATTTCACCCCGTTTCCTCTAGGCCTGTGTGTTTTCTGCTGAGAAACCTGCTGTTAGTCTAATGGTGGTTCTCTAATGTGACCGGAAGCTCTTCTTTGCTGTTTTCAGAGTTCCCTGCATGTCCAGATCTTCCCACAATTTGGGAAGATTTTTTATCTCACTGACTGTTTCCCTGCCTTTCCCCTTCTCTTTCAGAACATCCTTAATTCTAATATTTGTATGAAAGTGTCCTGTAAGTCTCAAAGTGCCCCCACTTTTATTTATTTACTTATGTGACTCTTTGAGTTTAGGAGTCCCTGATTGGCTTGGTCTCCTCTGTAGCCGAGGGCCTCGCTGTGGCCCTGTCTGGCTCCCTGGGTCTTCCGTTCCAGGTGGCTGTTAGCTTCTTCTCTGCGACCTCTCTCTGCCGGATTTCTCATGTATGTTGGAGATTGTTTCCCAGTGTTGTCGAGCTGTCTGTCTGTCTGTCTGTGTCCTCTGGTGTCTCACTGAGCTTCCTTAGAACAACTCTGTTGAATTTGTACTCAAGTGTCTCAGGGATCCCCGCACCCCCCTGCAGTGTCTGCTGCTGGAGTTAGTGTCCTGTGCAGCTGCCATGTCACCCGCTTCTCTGCACTTCCTGTGACCTGTGTGGATGTCTGCACCTGGGGTGGGTCTGTTATCTCTGCCAGCTGTACAGTGGGTTTCACAGTAAAAGGCGGTCCTGGAGCAGTGTGTGGGGTCAGTAGGCAGGCTTCCTCAGTCTCTGGCTAGCTTCTTCAGCTGTCATTGATGGCATGGTGTCCTTGATTGACATGGTGCCTGTGGCAGCAGGGTTGGAGACCCTATCCATTGCTGCAGGCCACACAGGGCGGCACATACAGCAGTGGGGTGGGTGTCCTCTTCACGTCCACCCCAGTGCGCTCAGGCAGATACAGGGCAACAGTGGTGTGGTGGTCAGCCTTTGGGGGCCGTGTGGGCGTGAGGCCTGGAGTGAGCCTGGGCAGGATGCGCGCCAGTCTCTGCAGGCCGTGCAGGGTGGTGGGGCTGCTCCCCCAAGCCCTGGCAGGTGTGGTGCAGCCTGCATGCAGTGGGTGCCTACATGGTGCAGAGTGACCTGTCAGTCTCTGGAGCCTATGTGGAGTGAGCCACTCCAGCGTGGTGGTGGGGGGTGAGGTACAACTTGCATGAAGGTGGGGCAGGGTGCCTGGGTGGCTGGCGCGTACCTGTAAGTCTCTGGTGGCTACATGCAGGTGGCAATGTGCCTGTGTGATGGGGTGCGGCACACGCAGCACATGCCTGGCAGGCCCTACACACTGTGTGTAAGTCAGGCCATGGCCACAGGCCAGGACGGCACAGCAGAGGGTGGGCAGGACCACGAGGGTGCAGGATTGCCCAGCAGGGGAACCCAAGGTAGCCCTGGTGCCAGGTGGACGGCTGCAGGCCTCCCCGTGTACTTCTTCCCCATTATGAAAGGACTTTCTTTGGTTCAAACTGATCCTGACTGGGACAAGGGGTGGCCTCTGCAGCACTTTGTCCCCTCTTCCCTAAGCCATCTGCAGTCTCCACGTTCCGCAGCACCCCGTTCTGTCCATGCTGTGTGCAGAGTTCTCCCTGAACTTTTCAGCCAGAGGGTAGCTGTTCGCTCTCGGATTGTCACTCTTTTGGGGGAGGTGGCTCACCCAGACCTCACACAGCCATCTCCGTCTCCCTGAGCTCGGGTTCCCTGCCTGGCTCTTGGCACGGTCCCTGAAGTCCACTCCCAGCCCATGCAGGGCGAGGGCTGGCCTCCCTGCCACAGTCAGCCCTGTGGGAAGCCTCTCAGGCAGAGCCCCGCGTTTCCGACCACCTGATGCCTGTGAAACAGAGACAAGCCGCCCAGTGAAGTCCCGTCCAAATTCCCGATCCACAAAACGGAGAAAAATAAGTAGATGATTTTCAGTCACTAAGTTTTGGGATTGTTCATTAAGTCCCAGTAAATCAAGGGAGCGTTGTTACTCCTGGGGCTATGCTGTGAGCTCTGGGCAGGAGCAGGGCGTTGTCCTGCCTGAGAGTGACAGAGTCAGAGAGCCTGACCAAGGCCGGCCGGCCAGTCTGCTGGGGCTGGGAGTAGCCACAAGCCCATGCCAACATGGCGAGCAGAGCCTGCTCTGGACTGCTCCAAAGAGCCACGCCCCACAGGGCCGTCAGCATCTCAAGTTTTGTACTATTGTGAGTCATATTTCCATATTAAGGGATTTTTAAATTTCAGGTATTAACATTGCTTACATTACTATTAATAAAATATGAGTCCTTGCATGTGCTAAGGGTCAGCATCATGTGAATTGAGGTTTGGGGCAAAACAAAGCAACACCGATCCACCCTGAGAATCTTGGGGCTGCACTAGGACTGAGGCTTTGAAGAGCCGCTCCTCTCTCTCCCCCTCTCCCCCTGGGCAGCCTCCTTTGTTCCTCTGTGGGCCTCCAGGGCCCTGCATTCCAAAAAGGATTTCTCAGATGTGTGAGCAGTGTTCCGAGCACTGACACAGACTGGAAAGAGGCCCCACCTGTCAGGTGTGCAGAACAGCCCCACAGGGGGCTCTGCAGGGCGGGGGTGCTGCCCGGATCCTGGCTTGGCATCATCCACTCCCTCTCCCTAAACACACCGACCTCAGAGTGTGAAGATTTTGCTTTAGGTGAAAATCCTCAGGACTGAGATATTTTGCAAAATATACCTGAACTCTGAGGCTATGGGTTGATAGGGGAGAATTTGAAATTAAAATTTGAAAACAGAAATGACTGAGAAACATTTCCCTTCTCGTGAGTGTAAAGACGAAACTTCTCAAATCTGAGAAAGCACACGAGAACTCTACCCAGGACGATTTTAGAAGTTGGCAGATTTGTCGTTGAGAAATGGGGATGGAGAAGAGTAAGTGGGTCTCCCCCCAGCCCTGCTGCGTCTCCGTCCTGGGCTGCTCCAGGTGAGCGAGTCAGTGCCACAAGGGAAGACGTCAGCCTACTCGTCATAAGTTGTCCAGCCCCGACACCGTTTGTTAAGTCTGATAAAGAGGGCTGTGTCCGTCGGACCCAGAGGACCCTGTTTTCTGCAGAGAAGCAGGATGGCAGAGAAAGAACGAGGAAGGAGCAGCCCGAGAAGCTGTGCCCGGTGGGGGGTGTTGGCAAGCCTGGTGAAATGGCAGCCCTAGGGGTCGAGACCTACGGCCACACCTGTGTCCCAGCCACACACCTGAGACGGACACTCGGGCGATGGGAAGGCCGCAGGGGCCGCTGTTCAAGCAGATGGGAGGGGAAGAGGACCTAGGATGGAGACATGCCTCCTCGCAGGATGGGGGCAGCAGCTAAACACCCACAGGTAAGTCTGCAGGGGAGCAGGACGGACTCCCAACCCAGGCAGGACCCGGGAAGCCCTCCTCATGCCTGTGCTTCTCAGAACGGCAGGCTGGACCCAGTCCTGCATCAACAGACGGGGCCACTGTCTGGGAAAGGAAGAACGAAGGGAGGGAGGAGGGAGGGAGGAAAGAGAGAGGGAGGACAGTACCACTCACGGGAGGGATGAGTAGAGCTCGGACACACACTCCAAGAGGCCTGTCCTCCTGCAGAGTACAGCCAGCAGAGCTGGGAAGCCCCTGCTTTCAGCCACTTGCCAGGCTGCGCAGAAACAGAATGGAGTGGACTGGGGTCCTTCCCAGATGCCCAACCACCAATCGCTCCCAGTCCAGCAGGCCCTGGGACCCGAGTGGAGACCAAGGCCCGAGAAGGGGCATCTTTCCTGACTTGGCTTTTGTGAGCTCAGGTTTTTGAGCACCTTCTAATCTCCAAGTGTGCAGGACTTCAGAGGAAGTGACCACACACAGGCAAAGCTCAGGCACTATGGAAGGAACGGAGTCAGTAACTAGAGAAAAATGATTTTTAGCAGGCAGTTTCCAGCTCACTCCGTGAACAGGACGAGGTGGAGAAATCTTCATGGAAAGAAATGTAAGAGAAAGGGGAGGCCCAGGGAAGCAGTGCAGACACCCTGAAATCACGCTTCCTTCCCCCACTCCACCACGGCAGCTGGACACTGGGAAGGACAGCCGCACAGTCAGGAGCTTCCTGGAGGTCGAGGGGGACATGCTGTCCAGGAGGAGCCCGGCCAGATCACCAGGGAGGGCTACAGTCTGGGGATCCAAAGCAAGGGCTGGGTGTTGATTTAAAAGGCACAAAGGGACACAGAAAAAGAATTCTTCAGATCAGAAACAAGAGAAGGAGAGTGAAATCCCTGTCCCTGATTTAGGAAGGAGGAGGAGCCTGGTCATCACCAAGGAGGCGGCTGCAGACAGAGCTGGTTGGCACAGAAGCATGCCATGCTCAGGCTGCCTCTGGCTGGGTAGCTGGGCAGGCCCGCTGCAGGTGACAGGCAAGGGACAGCCCTGCCAAGTCACCCCACGGGGCAGAGGGGTTTGCATTGAGTGTTAACTCACACTCACCTGGGGAAACTGCCTGGCCAGGAGGTGGAAAACTAGCTGCAGGACTGGACTCCCAGAGCCTCGCTCAGGCAAACGTGAAGCCTGACAGTCCAGCCACTGACCACGCGCTTGCCCAGGTTGTCATTCACCCTAGGACGAGATTTACAGAGGAGGCTTGAGACGTTAAGACCCCGGTCAGGACGGCAAGCAGGCCTCATCCCTGACTGATCTACAGCTATTTGGAGACCTGGTGAAGTCTCAGGGCCGCTCCCCTTCCACGGGAAGGCGGACGTCAGCTCTCCTGTGACTGGGGCTAGGGCTGCGGGGGGTGAATGGTGTCTCTCCACAGCAGTGCATCTCCGGGGCCAAAGTTTTTAAAAGGATCACGGCTGATGTGATGAGGCTAAAACCCTGAGATGAGGTCACCCTAGGTTTGGGTGGGCTCCAAAGTCAAGTGTCCTTTTAAGAGAAGGGAGAAGACAGAGCAGGTGGGGACAGAGACTGGAATGTGGCCCACAGCCAACGTACGCTGGGAGGAGAGGGAGGCCTCTCCCCTGGGGCCTTGAGGGGGCATGTGGCTCTGCTGATACTTTGACTGAGCTGCTGCCCTCCCAGACAGTGACACAGTGAACTTCTGCTGCTTTTAAGCAAGGTGGTTTGTGGCTCTGTGCTAATCAGCCCTGGGCCACGAGAAGGAGAGCCATCCGTCTGCAGGCCAAGCGCTTGCTGCCTTGGTGCGACCTGAGTTTACAAGGACCCGAGCCCCTAGCTAAAGCGATAGAGCAAGCGGACGGGATTTCAGGCACCTGCCAACCACAGGGAGCACTCTTGGGGGCGGCACAGTAGAAGAAGTGGCCCTGCGTTGCTGAGAAGACAGTATTCGCTTTGGCAGAATGAGAGAAACGCGACGTATTAACTGGCGCTCGTGGGACTCGGGTTGAGTCCTGAGAGTGACTGATAGTCAGAGAGCCTTCGTGGGAGGGAAAAGGGACAGAACCACCATCTGTCGAATACCTAACGTGCCTCTCGACAGGCGCATGGTTTAATCTCTGCACTGGGTAGAGCGAGTATTCTGAGGCCATGATTCAATCAGCTACATGCGCTCTGGTGGCCAGGAGCAGATCTGACCTCAGTCTTGGTCTCAGTTCCACCAGGAAGTTCCCCGCACACCACGCTGCCTCCTCCAGGAGGGCTTCACTGATTGTTCTAGGACTGTTTCTCAAAGTGAATTACACTTGAGGTAAATTGATATACAAACCACACTGATTTTAAATGTACCGCCGTTGAGTTTTGACACACATATTTACCTGTGACACACCACCAAATCCAGGTTGTGACTTATCTGTCAACCCACGGTGCTATCTCGTGCCTCTGTTCCCCTTTCCCTGCCTGCCTGGTGTCCCCCAGGTGACTGTGACCTGCTGTCTGTCGCTGGAGAGATCAGCTTCATTTTCTAGCATTTTACGTGAACAGAGCCCTGTAGCATGGCCTTCTCTGCTGTGCTCACGGGCACGGCCACTTTAGGGTACCCCTGGGGCTGAAGCAGCACTGCACCCTTTGACAGCTCTGCTGTCTTTCCATGTGGACAGATGCCACAGTGTGCCCAGCCGTTCCCTGGCTGATGGACATCTGGGTTGTGCCCAGTTTCTGGGCAATTGTAGATACGGCTGCTATGCACCTCCTTGCACAAGTCCCTCTGTGAGGCCTTCACGTCTCTAACTTTGTGAGACGCTGACAGTTTGTAAAACAGTGGCACCATCTTATCTTCCCACCGGCAAGAAGAGACTATTTCAGCTACTCCACATTCTCAGCCTTCTTAATCTTCAATCATATTTTCATACTCTAATTAATATAAAATGGCAATTTGTTGTGGCTTTAATTTGGATTTCTCCAATGACTAAGGATTTTGAGCATCTTTTTCTTATGGTTGTTTACTATCCACATGTCTTCTTCACTCAAGAATGTGTTCAAAATTTTGTCTATTTTTAAATTGGGTTGTTTTCTTATTAGGTCTTGACATCTGATTTAAAAAAAAAAACATCTGGAATAAAAATTCGTTATCAGATACTTACAAATATTTTCTCCCTCTGAGGGTTGTCTTTTCATTTCAAACTCTGGAAATCCACCCACAAGGGGCCCGTTTGGCTGGCCTCTGTGTAATGGAGGGGGCCTCATCTACTCCAGCTCAGAAGCCTGTGCAGGACCCCCGAGGGTAATCCCAGCGACTCAGGAGGCTGAGGCAGGAAGACGGCAGGTTCCAGGCCAGCCTGAGCAACATGGTGAGCCACTGTCTCAAAATGAAAACCCAAACGTCCTGGGGATGTAGCTCAGTGGTAGGAAACGATGAATTAAAACAGCCCCTGCAGCTGTGACATTTATCCTAGGATTCCATGATGACATTGTGGGGAGATGCTCAGCAAGTGTCCTCAGATCTTCCCTGAAGTGACTGCTGGAAGGCTTAGTGCCCAGTGCCACTGGGACATCCCCATTAGCCAGTGCTCCTGTCCCAGGGCAGGGGAACTGTGTGGAGCCAGGCGATTGGCAGACTGCTCTCCTGCCCCGCCCCCCCACTCCTGCCCCGCCCCCACATGACTCCTCCCCCGGGACTCCTCCCCCCCCCCCCAGCAGTGCACTCCCCGGTCCTTCCCCACCAATGCTCCCGGGAGCTAGTCTCACCAGGGACAGGCCGCTCATCACATGCATGTTCCCGGGGAATTACTCAAGAATCTATGCCACTGTATTTATCTTTCCACGGCCATGGGCAGCCCGTCCTGCTGTTGGACACCCACATCCTTGGCGAGGGCACGAGGCATGACTCCTGGTCAGTGCATGCCGGAGCAGCCTGCTGGGCCAGTCCTCAGCTTCAGTAGGAACTGTGAAAACCGGGGTCCAAGCCCCTGTCACCGGCAACGGCTGGGGGTCCTATAGCCTCCAGTGCTAGAGTGGCTGTGGTCACTCTTCAGTCTTCGGTATGCTGGTGGCGTAGAGTGGTTCTGATTGGTGATTCACTGTTAATCTTTTTTTCCTGTTTTTATTGATTTCCACCTTGGTTTTCCCATGGTCAGAGAAGTCTGTGGATCTATGCATTGCCAGTATATGATCCATTTTGGTAAATACTCCACACCTGTGATCAGAGCCTGTCCCCTGCAGTTGCTGGGCACACTCTATCCGTGCCGGCCAGGCTAGATTCTTTATTGTTTGTTCAGACTTTCTGTATTTTCCTCGGGATGGGCGCTCACAGTGTTGCCCAGGCTGGCTGGGCTTGTGACCCCTCACAGGTGTTCACCGCTCTTCTATATTCTTAGTGATTTTTAAAAATACATATTTGACAAAGCTGAAGACTGATTTTCTCCTGAGTCTGCTGGTTTTTGCTGTGTGAATCCTGAGGATGTCATTAGGTCACAGATATCTAAAACGATGCTCTTCCATCCCTGTGCAGGGTCCCTCTCTGTGTCCAGGGACGCTGGCCCTAACATCTGCTCTCGGTGCCGCCTCGCTGGCTGGCCTTCTGCTGGTGATTACAGTGGGGGCAGCTTGGGTTTTCCACTGGCCACAGAGTGCCCATCCCACTCTCTCTTCTGTGACCCTGGCACCTCCTCCGACAGGTAGACAGGGGGAGTCTGTGGTCCTCCCCTTGGACCATGCGGACCCTGTGGTGGTGGAGCACAGCAGAAGTGCCACTGTGTGACTGCTGAGTCTAGACCACACATAGCCGATGCCCTGTGGCCCGTTCTTTCGGACGCAGCCCTTGGATCAGCAATGTGCTCTGAGGAAGCCCAGAGTGACCGCCACGGAAAGGCCGTCCTCAGGATTCGGGCCAACAGCCCTGGTGAGCCATAACACAAACTGCCCATCGTCCAGAGAGGCCTCTGTGGTCCCAGCCCCCAGCTCTTGAGTCACCCCCAGCCTAAAGTCACCCTTGAGATCTTCCCATTTGAGGTCTCACAACCTACAGCAGACACTAGCTGGCCAGTGTGCCTTGTCCAGGGGCCTCATGGTGAGTGTGGAGGACGGCTGTTCTGTATCACTGAACCGTGAAGTCAAAAGGGACTGAAACCCTGCAGCATAAGTTTCCCACTCTCCACGATCTTTGTGTCCCTTTATTTTTGAGGCATAACTCTTATAAATGGTAGGTAGGTTTTTATAGAAAAATGGAGCCAGACCATCTTCGGCTGTTAATTGGAGTCTTCAGTCTATCCAAGTGTAAGGTCATGCCTGATGTATCTGGGTTTAAATCTACTTCCCATCTTCTCCTTATTCTTTGTCCTGCTCTTTCTGCGTTCTTCTCCTCTTTCTCTTTCCTTCTTTGATTGTGTTCTACTGCGTGTCTTCCCTGACTAGGGATATGACAGGTTGCACCTGCTGCAAACCTTTCAGCAGTCACACTGGAAATCGCCAAGTGCACTCTGGATGTTCACCCACATCTACTGCTTCAAGTGCCTTTCAAGATAACTGTCAGTAACCGACCAGGAAGAAAGGGCTGAGACCTGTATCCAGACACACCTCTGGGCGTGCTCCTGACACACGGAGTTCTCTGGCCTGCAGTCAGACACCTATTCAGTTTTGGAAGCGATCATGTTTTCAAAGAAACCATGTGCTTTAAAAAGGCCTCAGGTGGCACAAGCCTTAAAGCAGCTCCGAGCCCTAGACTTCCACAGGCCGCTCTGCCTGCAGGAAGACCTGCCCTCCCACCCACTTCAGCTGGGTCCCTGGAGGATAATGGACCAGGAAATGGAGCTGTGGTCAAAGAGAACGACGGGCAGAAGTCCCCCAGAGAGCCACATCGGGCTGAACCTAGGAGATGCCCACCAATCACGTGACAGCTGGTCTCCCACTCCTTTGATAGGATGGGAGATTTCTTAGCAGTTATAGGTTGGACCATGGGTGCTAGGCTCAGGCCTTTGAAGGGGACAAGCAGCAGCCCTACCTGGGAATTGGGCTGTCCCTCTTGGGGGCCAGGGAGTGTCCTGTGAGTGGAGGAGCAACACAGACCAGCTTCCCAGAGGGGAGGGGTGCTATGGCAGAGCAAAGACCACTGTGAATCAGTGAACTCCTTCCCTCCTGTTCCTGGGCCACGGACCTTATTTCCCATCCCCCCTTACAAAAGACAAAACAAAACAACAACAACAAAATGTGGCCTCATGGAATTTGGAGTTTGGTGGATGGAATATGCCGAGAAGGGACGTGGCCTTCTTCAGACCTGGCCCATAAAAGCCACCCGGGATAGTCTCTGTGGTCTCCCATCTTGCGATGTGGGTGGGCACAGTGACCTTAGATTCCTTGCTTCAAAACAGCGGCCCACAAGGCAGAAGGAGCTCCGTGCCTGGCTCTCTTGGGCTCCTGATTTGGAACTTATTGGAGTGAGAAGGAGACACCCTTGACTAGGAAGGCTGGCATGAGCCAGGGACACAGAGTCTCACCCCAGCCACACAGCTGCTCCACCCTGTGGGGCCCGAGAGGGCGGGGAGGCTCCGAGACCCTCCATGCTGACGGGAACCTGGTGCTGAATTAAAGGAGCCGTCTGCAAGCTCCATTTGGCAAAGAGCCTTGGCCAGGGAGTGGTGAGCACCTGCCCTGCTCCGGCTCTCTCCAGCAGGGAGGCCTCTGGAACCCCAGGACGCAGGGACCAGCAAGACCCAGGCGGGCTGAGGAGCCCGCGGCAGGCAAGTCAGAGACACTCCGACGCCGCCACCTGGAGGTGCTCTAGTGGGCCTTTCCTTCCCCTTTCAGAGACAAGAAGACACGGGCTCCAGAATCTAGTGGACTGTCACTCTGACTTGGTGTCAGAGCTGCGATCGGGGCTTAGCTCTGCTGTCATTCATGGCAGAAGGGGATGGACAGGCGCACACACTACTATTTGAGCAGGCGACGAAGCACAGCATTTCTTTAGCCTCATGGTTTTTCTTAAACATTCATGCAAATTTGTCCTTCTACACCATCACATCTCCTCCATGCTTTCAGTGGAAAAGAAAGCTTTGAGTCACTGTCACAGAGCCAGGCGGCCTTGCCAGGAAGACGCGTGTTTATCAGCTTGGCGCCCTGCCACTCGGCCCCCGGCACGCTTATCTCCAGTTTGAGAGGTTCCTCACGGAGGCAGAGCTATTTTCGTGTGGGCCTCTGCCCCTCCTGATCCCTTCTCCCACCACCCTCAGCCCCAGCCCCACCACCCTCCCCCAGCCCCACCCACTGAGTCCACCTGCAGGGCAGACCTGCCAGATCCCTACCCACCTGCCCGGTCTGGGCCTGCAGGGCCCCTTTGGGAAGCCTCCGCTGGCCCTTCAAAGGCCACTTGTCCCTTCCCCTGCCCACTCCCCCTGTGCCCTAGAGGGTGCTATTTGGACCCACATCCACACTGCCGTCAGCTGGCTCGTGTGTTTGCCTCCTTCTCAAAGGAGGTCACACGGAGCCCTCGATGTTGGCGACTGCCCCAGCTCAGGGGCTGGCCCCGTGCTCCCGGCCCCACTCCTCTCGCTGTGCCCTGGCCCCTCCCTGACCACTTACTGGCTGGGGGAGGGACTGCGGAGGTAGTGGGCCTGCACCGCCCGCACGGTGGCTCCGTCCTCCTCATCTGGGACCACCTGCTCTTCCTCTGGGTCCCCACCAGACGCCATGTCAGCCACCAGCTCCTGCCAGGCAGGGGAAAAGGTGGTTAGAACCAGGTTCCCAGGCTTGGGGGCGGGAGTGCCAGAAATGTCACCTTGGTGGGACTGGGAATGGGAACTGCCTGCTGATACCCAGGGATAAAGCCGGCGTGGACAACTCCATCAGGTCTCCAGAGAGTGCCCGGGCCGTGTTCACAGCCACCTGCAGACCTGGTGCTGAAGAAGGGCGGCTGGGCCCCTTCCACAGGGCCAGCCGGGCAGTGAGGGGAACCGACTCCACCGTAACTGTAGCCACAGGCCCAGGGACAGTCAAATCCCCAGACGAGATGTTCTGTTGAATGGTAGGGTGCTCCGCGTGGGCCATGGCGCCAGCCCCTCCACACACACACACACACACACACACACTCACACACACACTCACACACGGGCTGGCGCACACACCTGTTGCCTGCTTGGGGAGAGGCGGGACCAGCCTCCACCAGGGAGCCTTCTAAGGCGGCAGGAGTCTGGGCCTTGGCGGAGGGGCCCTCCCACAGCCTCCGAGACACTCCAAGGCCAGAAGGTGGCCCCAGCATGGCGGCTGGCCCCCGACGTGTGGGCAGAGCCGCTGCCCCTTGTTGAGCCAGGTTCATCAGAACAGGGAGGAGCACTCACCACCAGCCGGCCTGGGTGTCCACACCAAGGGCCGAGGACCCAGAAGGAATGTCCAGAAACAGCGTCCAGTGAGAGAGACGGAGCCCTCTCCTCTCGTGGGCGACTTCTCTGAGGAGCAAGACAGCTGTTAGAGGAAACCTTAGCCGCCCTCTAAATTTAGCCTCTGGCCCCGCTGCAGGGCTCTGTGAGGAAGGAATGCGGGCTGGGCCCGTCCCCAGGAGAGGCCTGCTTAACCCTTCACCTCCTGGCTGAGCCCCAGACAGGGGCCTTCAGCTGTGGAGTGGGAGGACCCGCACTGCGCACAGGGAGGCCTCGGGAGGCAGCCTCCTCGGGCCTGTCCAGGCCCTCCTGCCTGGGCCTGTCCATTCAGAGTCCTTCCCCAGACGGCGGGAACCCTTCAGCCCCCGGCATCTGGGAGAGCGGCCGGCAGCCAGGGTGAGCAGCACACTGCGGCCGAGGGGCCACGGCTGCCTTCCACAGAGGTGGCCGCTGTGCCCCTCCACACCCCGCCCTCACTCCAGCCCCGCAGAAGGCCAGCTGTCAACTCTGGTGGTCAGAAATTGCCAGGGCCCCATAGACATTCAGGGAGCTCATAACCCTCCTTGCACACCCCGTCACTAGGATCCCAGCCCAGAGCCCGGGGACCCCCTTCCCCACACTTTCTCTAGTTACCTGTCATCCGTCCGTCCATTTTTCTGTCCCTTTAGACACTAGTTTCCTGCTGTGAATCAGCCATGGCACTTGGCCACAGGGAGCGAGGCACACAGCCGTTCTTCCTCACACACACACACTCACACACACTCTCACACACACACACTCACATACACACTCTCACACACACACTCACACACACTCACATACACACACACACACATACTCTCTCTCACACACTCACACACACACTCTCACACACACACTCCCACATACACACACTCACACACACTCCCACACACACACTCCCACACACACACTCACATACACACACTCACACACACTCACACACACACACACTCACATACACTCTCACACACACACACTCACACACACTCTCACACACACTCTCACACACACTCACACACTCACAAACACACTCCCACATACTCTCACACACACACTCACATACACACTCACACTCTCACACATACTCACACACACACACTCTCACACACACACTCACACACACACTCTCACACACACACTCACATACACACACACTCTCACACACACTCACACACACACTCTCACACACACTCTCACAATACACACTCTCACACACACACACTCACATACACACACACTCTCACACACACACTCTCTCACACACACTCTCACACATTCCCCCACACACACTCTCACAATACACACTCTCACACACACACACTCACATACACACACACACTCCCCCACACACACACTCTCACAATACACACTCCCCCCACACACACTCACACTCACACACACTCACACACACACACACACACTCACACACTCCCACACACACACTCACATACACACACACTCCCACACACACACACTCACACACACACAGTCACACACACAGTCACACACACACACTCACATACACACACTCACACACTCACACACACACACACACACACTCCCACACACACACTCACATACACACACACTCCCACATACACACACTCACACACACTCACACACACACACTCACACACACACACTCACATACACACACTCACACACTCACACACACACACTCACATACACTCTCACACACACACACTCTCACACACACTCACACACACGCACACTCACACACACTTCCGTTCTTCCTCTCTGGGTGGAATAGCACCATGAGAAACTGGCCAAATGAGTGAGTGAGCTCACGGTTTATTAGGAGGAGTGAACCACAGACCCCAAACAACTCAAGCACAAGGCAGAAGAGACCAGAGTCAGGCGAGTTCAAAGGCCGGGGAAGGCAGCAAGGGGTCCGAGGAGAAGGGGCAGCCCACGAGCTGGCCTTTAAGCGGACAGGGAGGGGAGGAAGTGCACAGGGAGGTGTGGACAGAGCTCTGCCCCAGGAAGCGCGAGTTCGGGGTGGGATGTCTTACTTGCTCAAAGCCAAGTAATATAGTCTGGAAGATGGTTTTTAGGAGAACAAATGCTGGAACAACTTAACAGCCAACAGGAGAGCTGGGTTCCCTGTTAGGTTCTGCATCGGTGAGAGGATCTAAGCAGAGAAGTGAAGATCTAAGGACCGTGTGTCAGGACAACTTGGCAATGGTGTTGTGAGGTATTCGGTCTGAAAAATTATTACTTACAATAAGAAAATTCAGTAAGGTGACCAAGTAAATTTTATTTTATTATTTTTTAAAATGATTTTTTGAATTTTTGAAATTTTTTAGTTGTTGATGTACTTTTATTATTTATTTATTTATATATGGTGCTGAGAATCGAACCCAGTGCCTCACACATGCTAGGCAAGTGCGCTGCCACTGAGCCACAATCTCAGCCCCCCAAGTAAATTTTAATAAATCAAATAAATTTTGGGTGTCCATCAAGCCTACTAGTCATAAAAAGATTAATAAAATAATGTTGTAGGAGATTCTGAATTCATAATACAAACAAATATTGGCAAAAGAATCTGCAATACTTATCACTCCCAAAAGACATTTTCCTTAATACACAAAGAGCTTCTAGAAATCAACAACATAACAGATTTAGGGGGAAATGGACTACCCAGATTCAGAAAAGGAAATTTCATACAGCAGAATTTTATGACCCATTAAATAGAAGTTGATGATGCTACAGGTACTGATACAGAAAACTCTAAGGTATTTTGTTAAGTGAAAAATAAAAAAGCCAACCTCACCACAGAATAGAGGATGTGATGCACCATCGTTTGTGCACATTTTATCACATGTCTGTGGAAGAACCTGTGCCAGTGGCTGCTCCTACACAGTTGCCCCTGTTCCCAACCATCATCCTAGCAGGTGACCAGCATCTCAATTTGCTTGTAACCGAGGGGATTTCCAGGACAGCATGCCTGTGGGTTAAAAACCTGGGCAGTCCCAGGGGTCACTCATCTCCAAGGTCATCCTCTGTGTTGACTTGTGTATCTGCTACTTTCCAGACTAGATTCTGTGCTGAGGGAGGGGACTCCCCGTCTGCTTCCTGGCTGTCCTGGCCGCTGGGAAGCCTACTAGAACAGGAGGGAAGCCCAGGGACGGTCACACTGGATCTTGAAGTATTTCAGCCAACGCACTTCCCTTCTCCACTAGATCAGAATCCTGTCTCGAGACCATCCCCCTTTTATTGCCAGGCAGCAGCTTTGTGTCAGTTATAAAAGGGGCCCCACCTTAGTGAAGGCCAGGACTTTGGACACCGGCTCGACAGGGACACTGCAGGGTAGGTGACTGGCTCCCAAGAGAGGAGGGCAGAATGCTGGGTCCCTTGGGTACAGAGGTACCGCATGGCCCAACCCACAGGTGAGCTCACCTGCCCATCCAGCTGAGGGCGTGGCATGGGGCCAGGCCGGGCAGAGGTGGGCAGGAGGAGGGAGAAGAGCAGAGACCTCGGGCTGGGCCAGGCCCAGGCTGCTGTTCCTGAACTGGTCAGCCGGACTCGTTTGGTGCTCCCAAGGCCCGGCGGGGTCTGGGCAGAGCAGGAGCAAGACCGTGGTGGGAAAGATGCGGCCCACACTGTTGACACTCTGTGCCGGTGAGTGGCCCTGACCAGTGCCCAGGGGCGGGTGGGACAGGAACTGAGGGCTGAGGGACAGGCTTTCCCAGAGCCCAGCACCGTGCGCTCCGCTGGGCAGAACTACGCGTTCTGTGTTTGGGTAGCATTTCCAGGCCAGTGCCTGGTCAGAGTGGTTCTCGTCTGCATGTGAGCAAGTAAAACCCCAGCCCATTGCTGGAGTAAGTCCACCTTTTACTATGTCCAAAGTAGATCCTAGGTCAGACACAAGATCTGACCACCGGGGACAGAGTCTTTGAAACCAGGGTCGTCCTGGAAAATCCAGGATGTGAATCTAGACACACTCACAACCTCGCATTTTAACCGCTGCCTTAAAACCAGAGAGAGGCACAGTGGTAGGAGTGTCCACCTCTACCACCGAGGGAAACTGAGGCAGAGGGGTGACGTTATTCAACCAACATCATGATCAGTGCCTAACCCACTCGAGGGCCCTTCCCCGGGTCCAAAGCTCTGCAGCTCCCAGTGCTCTGGGCGTGGAAAACTCTAAGGGGACACCCCCGATGGAAATCCGACGCTTATGGGTCAGTGGTCATATCCAAACCAAGTGCTAAGCAGTGAAGCCGTGGGGAAGAGTCCCACAGAGCAGGCGCGAGTTGGAAGGAGGGCTTGGCATTCGGCACCGCTGCCAGGAAGGAAGCCGACGGAGGAGGACGCTAGAGGTGGGAGACTTTAGGGGTACTTCAGTTCAGTGTGCTTAATCATCACCCTGCAATTCAGGAACTGTCCTGGGCTCCCGGGACCCGGTGATCATGGGGACAAGTGGCAGCCATTCCAGGAACCCCCCATGCCCTGGGAAGTGAGCCCAGAAGGCTTCCGTACCGCGCCTTCCTTTGGGCAGACAGGCTGGCCCAGGACCACCTGGGCCACCACGGGCCTCCGCTCCCTCCCTGCCCTACCTCTCACCAGCCAGCCTGGCGGCCTTTGAGCAGAGGGCCGGCTGGTGCTGGGGAAAGACGAGCTCAGCCAGGACGGCCTGGCTGGCTCCTTCCTCCGCAGTGGACTCTCTAGTGAGCACATCACTGTGGGGGCGCCCTAGGCCCGGGAGTCCGGTGGTCAGCTCATCCTACCAGACGGGAGGATGCTTCCAGGCTCCAGGGAGGGGGCGGAAAGAGAATGACCACCCTCTCCTAGCCGGGCCTCGTTCTCTGTCTCCTGGGCCAGAACTGTCCCTGGGGAGTTCTGCACCCTGCCCCAGGCAAGTCCCCACCTCTGTGGTCTGGTGGCCAGACCTCTGTGGTCCTGTGGCCAGCCGTGCGTGTGAAAAAGTAGTGCTGGCTGGGGAGAAGCCCGGCCCCTGCTCTCCCAGGTGGGAACCTGAAGGGCCCTGAACTGCCGGGAGCGGGCATTTCCTCTCTGCCTGGGGAGGTACTGACCTGGGGACTCACCAGCAGAACCAGTTCTGGGCACGTTCTCCCACATCCTCATAAAGTGCAATCTGCCCTCACCCCCCATCCTCCCAGCAGCTCAGCCCAGAAACATGTGCCCGCCCCTCTCCTCCCCAGCCCTACTCTAGGGGAAGGGGCGGGGGAAGTGGCACTCTGGCCAAGGGGACAAACTTCCCCTTGTACACAGGGGTGGTCCGGCAGGAGGGGGACGGGGAGGGCTTCCTGCAGGAGGCGGAGCTCAAGCTGGGCCCTCGAGGACCTGGGCCTGTCTCCCCTCTTCCTTCCTGCACTGGCTGTGCCCACAAATGACTCTGCTGATGGCTGGTGAGACAGGCCCTGGCTCAGGGACCTCGGGGCAGCAGAAGGTGTCACGTGTAGAGGTGGCTCCCGCAGACTCCCTGGGGATATTTAGAAGCCAACTCGGGTCGGTCCGACTGCTCTGTGTGGCCAGGAGCCGCTGACTCCAAGCAGAGTGGGAGGGGTGCTCCTGCCCTCCACCTCGGCACCCCACTGCCACCAGGCCTTGGGGACCCACCCAGCCCCTCCTCCTCAGCCGAGGAGCTGACGGTGCGAGGCAAAACCGCTTCACCTGGCTGAACCTGGGTCGCTGCCTGTGAAATGGAGAGGGTGGTGTACAGCCCTGTGCCCTGCCTCAGGCTGGCTGTCGACTGGGACGCGCCGTGTGACGAGTGGGAACAGTGCACTCCGCCAGTGCTCCTCACCACTAGGCTTTGTCGTTCGTGTGGCCAGTGCAGACACAGGGAATGGATGAGGCTCTGGTGACTGTTCACCTCAGGTCTGATCTGGCCCACGCCTGCAAGAAATGGAGTTGGAGGTCACTGTGGATGAGCCCCATGTTGTCACCCAGAAAGCCACTCTGTGCCTGACCCTCCCCAACCTGCTAGGAAAAGGCGCCAATCTGTGCACAAAGTCGGGGCTCTTTCACTCCGGGAAATGTCTCATGGGGCCACCAGGCTCCAGTCTCAGGGGGACACCAGACTCCAGGTCTCAGGGGGACACCAGACTCCAGTCTCAGGGGGCCACCAGACTCCAGGTCTCACAGGGCCACCAGGCTCCAGGTCTCACAGGGCCACCAGACTCCAGGTCTCACGGGGCCACCAGGCTCCAGTCTCAGGGGGCCACCAGGCTCCAGGTCTCACAGGGCCACCAGACTCCAGGTCTCACAGGGCCACCAGACTCCAGGTCTCACAGGGCCACCAGGCTCCAGGTCTCACAGGGCCACCAGACTCCAGGTCTCACAGGGCCACCAGGCTCCAGGTCTCACAGGGCCACCAGACTCCAGGTCTCACAGGGCCACCAGGCTCCAGGTCTCACAGGGCCACCAGGCTCCAGGTCTCACAGGGCCACCAGACTCCAGGTCTCACAGGGCCACCAGACTCCAGGTCTCACAGGGCCACCAGGCTCCAGGTCTCACAGGGCCACCAGGCTCCAGGTCTCACAGGGCCACCAGACTCCAGGTCTCACAGGGCCACCAGACTCCAGGTCTCACAGGGCCACCAGGCTCCAGGTCTCACAGGGCCACCAGGCTCCAGGTCTCACAGGGCCACAAGACTCCAGGTCTCAGGGGCCACCAGACTCCAGGTCTCACAGGGCCACCAGACTCCAGGTCTCACAGGGCCACCAGACTCCAGGTCTCACAGGGCCACCAGGCTCCAGTCTCAGGGGGCCACCAGGCTCCAGTCTCAGGGGCCACCAGACTCCAGGTCTCACAGGGCCACAAGACTCCAGGTCTCATGGACCACCAGACTCCAGGTCTCAGGGGGACACCAGACTCCAGGTCTCAGGGGGCCACCAGACTCTAGTCTCACAGGGGGCCACCAGACTCCAGTCTCAGGGGCCACCAGGCTCCAGTCTCAGGGGCCACCAGGCTCCAGGTCTCACAGGGCCACCAGACTCCAGGTCTCACAGGGCCACCAGGCTCCAGTCTCAGGGGCCACCAGACTCCAGTCTCAGGGGGCCACCAGACTCCAGGTCTCACAGGGCCACCAGGCTCCAGTCTCAGGGGGCCACCAGACTCCAGGTCTCACAGGGCCACCAGGCTCCAGGTCTCAGGGGCCACCAGACTCCAGGCCAAGGCTCTGATGTGATGAGGTGGGGCTGAGAGAGATGCTTAAGGAACACGTGGGGAGGCTCCGGGAGGCCACTGGTCAGCTCTGTCCAGGGCCCGTGAAGACTGTGAAGACCTGACCCCTCCACACACACACACACACACACACACACACACACACACACACACACACACACACACGACCGCCTTCCGACAACTCCGGGAAACTTCCTTGTCTTCCCCAGTTAACTAGGAAGGTTTAGGGAAGCCCTGCTTTACACAGACAAGCGGAGGAATCCCTCACTGCCAAGTGTACCCCGGGAAGAGAAGGCCTTGTCTCCTCCTTCCCCGTAGAAAGCCTCCGTGATCCCACGGTGCTCACCCGGCGGGTCTTCACGGAGAAGGGAGTCCAAGCTGCTGCCGCTCCGAGGCTGGTCAGCCTCCTTCCTGGGCCTCTGTGAGAGGCACAGTCCCCAGAAGGACGGGTCTCCTGAATGTGCTGCCCCCAGGCCCACGCTGAAGCCCCTCGACCTTTGGCCGGCTGGCTTGGGGCGCTCCCTCAGGCCTGTCTGAGCCCAGCGTCACCCACGTGTGGGCGCTCTGCGCAGTGGCCTGGCCCAGGTTAGGCAGTCCACGGGGCTCTTCTCAGAGCTAGAGTGTCCTGTGCCCAGTGTGTTTGGGCCAGAGTCAGGGGGTGTCAACGGCAGCTGCCATGGCAAGAGAGGCAGCCTGCCCTCCATCCACGCCACGGCCCTGTGTCCTGTGGCCACTCCAATCCCTGGCTCCCCAGGGACTGGGCACCAGCTGCTGGCTCCTGGGCACTAGGCAGAAGCCAGCACTCAGAGACGAGGCCCTCGGTCGGTCAGAGGTGCACTCAGGGTTGATGGTCCCAGTCCGTCCCCAGCTAGTCCAGTCGTAGCCCCGGAGGCAGAGGACGTGGGGATGGTCAGCCTAACAGGGGCATGTGTTCAAGTGGGCAGGAGTGGCCGTCTAGGGAGTGGCTGTTAACTCTGGCCACCCATCGGAATCACCTGGGGAGTAAAATACAGAGGCCAGCCTCCCGACCCTGTGCATCCAGATCCAGAGGGAGGTCGGGACTTCTCTCCGACGTTCTAGGAGTTGCCCACGTGGCTCTGGTGTGTGCTCTGGGTTCAGGGCTGCACTCTGGAGCCTGAGGAGAAGTGGGTTAGTGATCAGTTGCTCTCTAAGCTCGGTCTTCCTCGTCCTACCACCTCCCCGAGTGTCTGCCCAGGCTCTCGTTGGAGCCTCCTCCCGGAGCCCAGCTGTGCGCACGGTGGCCTGGAGACCTCGCTACGGGGCAGGCTGCTGCAGCAGGCCCAGGCTAGGCTCTGGGGTCTGCCTTTCTAACAAGCTCCTGGTGGCACAGCTGTGGCAGGACCATGGCTGAGAGGCAAGGCTCCAGGAAGGAGCTGTTCCTGTACGCGGGTGTGATCGCACCGTGCCTTGGCCCCGGGACTGCAGCCCAGGGCTCCTGGTGACCCAGCCACACCGCTCGCGGTGAGGTGGGCGGCAGGCCTGCAAGGCTGCTCTCCTCCTCCTCCCTGCGGTGCTCCGCGTTCGTCCCCCGCTCCCCTCCACCAGGGGCTCTGCTCCTTCCCGTCTCCTCTGCAGTCTCCTTGGCCTTACCATGGGGTCAGAGCTCCTCGCGCTCAGACCCGACCCTTCCAGCTTCTCTGCGTCCACATCCGCCCCAGGCTCTGCTTGGCACCCGGCGCAGCTGGCTCGAAGATGCCGGCCTTCAGGCGCCACCTCCCTCCTGGGCTGGAGTCCCACGAGTCCAACAGCCCAACCCGGAGTCCCAAGTCACTTCAGACTCACAAACAAACTCATGGCCTCGGCTCCCTAACCGGGTCCTTCCAGTGACCTCGGTCCTTAGGCATCACCCAACCCATCCAGGATCAGGGGGCAGAGACCTAAGAGTCACCTGCTATGTTCACTATTGCTCGGGGGAAAAAAGAATTAAAACCATTTTCTATTCCTATGTACAAAACCACCCCAAATGTAGTGGCTGAAAACCAGGCAAATCACTTACTTTGCTCACAAATCTACAATTGGGATGGGGCTTGGCAGTTTCAGCCAGGTGACTTCCCTGAGGTCGGAAAATCCCCTTCCAAGATGGGCACTGGGCGGCTGGCAAGCGGGAGCTGACTCCGTTCCCCGGGGGGTCTCCACAGGGAACTGGCTTTCTCGGGGCTGTGGCTGGAGTCCAAGAGCCAACTACCCAAGAGGCAGGACGTGGAGGCCTAGGCCCAGAACTGGACCGCCCTACCCTGTGAACACAGCCTGTGGGTCAGCCTCAGACCCCAGGTCAAGAGGGGGGGCTCACCCCTGCCTCTTGAGGGTAAGAGTCTCAAAGAGTCTTGGGACTAGCTTTGAAATGGCCTGGCCACTCACGGCCCCTGTCTCTCGGCATGGTCCCAGGTGCCCACTGTGCCTGACGAGGTTCGCTCTCACGTCTCTGTTCATTTCCTCCGTTTCTTCTCCTGTTGTTGCCGATGACTCAGGCTTGGACCCAGCCCACATCTGTGGACTCGTGGTGTGACCTTGGAGTCCCTTCATAGGAGGGTCTGGGGGTGGCAGCCAGCGGCCTGGCTGAAGGGCAGGACTTGCCCTAAGCAGCGGGGTGGGGCAGGTCTGCCATTTTACCTGTGTCTCTGAGGGAACGGTTGGAGGCTGAAGGGGGATGGGGCTCAGGCCCGGCCAGGCCCTGGGTGCCGTCCCACACCCTGCCTGTTGGCACCTCCGGGACACACACACCCTTTCCTCCTTGACCTCTGCTCCTCCTAGCTCCTCTCCGCTCCTCCTGTTCCTCCTCCACCCCGGCTGGACGGCCCTTCCTCCTGCCGAGGCCCCAGCTCTGTTCTCTGTTTGATGGGTGACACTGGTGACCATGGTGGCTTCCCTCTACTCTGTGACTACTTATTTATTACTGTCTGACTCACCGAGGGCTGGACACCACTGGGGCAGCCACCCTCCCTCGTCTGGCAGGGAGCCTGGACACAGGCGCCCAGCTCGTTGCTGGCTAGGTGCTGAGGGACAAGCACCTTCCCTCCGACCCGCTGGGAGACGGGTGGCTTGCCCTCCCTGCCTCCCTCCTGCTGGTCCCCCTCCCTGTCTCCCCAGGCTGCCTCTGCTCCTCTCCAGGGGTCACAGTCTTGGGACACGTACCTACCTCACGTCCTTCCCAGGGCTTGGTGGGGGAGGGGTGCAGAGGGGACAGACCCTGTGGGCTGGAGGAGCCCTGTTGTGCCCCTCCCTCGCAGCTGGCACCTGTGTCTAGCAGGAGCTGGTGCCCTCTTCTGTATGGGGGTTCCCGGTGGGGGACAGTCCGTGTGTGGAGGGCACATTGGGCGTGGAGGGGACGTCTGCTGGCTCTCTCATCTCCCTGCTGGGAGCGCTCGGCGGGGGGCCTGGGGCCTCCTTCCTGCTGCTCGCTGGGCTGGCGTGGTCCTTGCCCAGTCCCTGGAGTGGCCTCTCTGCCCAGGGCACGGACGGTCCCTCCTGGATCCCTCCTCTTCCTGGGCGCTCCCCTTTCCTCACCGCCTGGTGACCCGCCCTGGGGACTCAGGGGCCAGAAACTCCTGGGGAGCACAGCCCTGCCCCAGACTGCCGTTCCTGGTTGGGACCGTCACAAGTTCCCTGGAGAGGGGCGTGAGGGGTGGACGGGCCGCTCCTCCCAGGGCCAGGCTGGTCCTCCCCGTGAGGCCTGCTCCTCTGGCTCCTCCCCATTCCCAGTCTTGTCCTTGCTGGGAGCGGCTCTCCGGGAACCTCGGGCCACCCAAGGCTCTCCATCTTGGTTTGGGGACTTAAGGACCTGCAAGGCCCTTCGCAGTCCCTGGTTTCAGCTTTGTCACCTTCTGGGTCACATGAGCTTCTTGACACCAAGGCGGCCCCCAGGTGTCCCTGTCTTCACCTCCTGCTTGGCGTCGAGGCCACAGGAGTACTGTGAGGAGCGTGTGGGGAGTAAGTACTCCAGGAAGAGACCCAGGGTGCCGCGGTCCCCAACCCAAGGATGACTGGGGGGCCCAAGAGAAGTCTGGGGCACGGAGCTGGCACAGAGGGACATGCCACCTGTACACACAGACCCACATGGCATGAGAGTCACACCCACGGGCGATGCGCGGCCTGACGCAGTTCAGAAGGGTGGGCTGCAGTGAGGGCCGGGCGGTCCTGGGGGCTTTCTGGGCAGGGGCCAAAGCCAGGACCTGGGAAGAAATTCACTGAATCGATCTAATTTGTGGATCCTAAGGATCCGTGTCGATCACATCTCAGCGGGCTTGTTCAAGCCGCCAGTCCCTGACCCTCTCACTGTCCCTCGCTGCCGGCCTGGGAGCCCGGGGACTTCCCACCTGGGATGCGGAACACCTGCCCGCTCTCCCTGGGGAGCTCTGCTCAGCCAGAGCCCGCGTCTCCCTGGGGCCGCTGGCCCCACTCCTCCCCAGCCGAGGAAGTGGTTTCTCTGAACAAATGGATCTTCCTGATGGAGGCCCTGCTGGCCGCTTCCCCAGGGCCCCCTAATGCGCTGTGGAGGCCTCAGCAGCAGTCTGCGAGCGTTTCATTATCCTCCTTCGAGGTACTCCTTTCTGCTTGATCTCAAGAGACAGTTTACTATCTTCTTAACAAACCTTCATTATTTGCCAGCCACCGTGGAGGCCTCGAGCTGGACCTCCACTCCCTGCCTCCTCGGGTGGCCAGGTGACTCTTGTTCTGTCTGGGGCACCTGGCACACTCCACGACCCCTCTCGGGCTCCTTGGGTCCTCTGCTTTATTGAGGTATTTTCCAAGAGTCCTTGGGATCTTCGTTTCCGGTGGCAAGCTCCGCACTCCCTCAGCCTAGTTCCCGTGGCTCCTTCCTAGGCTGCCCAGGGCCTTGCTGCAGCCCCCCCCCACCGTGTGCCCAGGGCATTGCTGCAGCCCCCACCCCCCGTGTGCCCAGGGCATTGCTGCAGCCCCACCCCCCGTGTGCCCAGGGCATTGCTGCAGCCCCCACCCCCCGTGTGCCCAGGGCATTGCTGCAGCTCCCTCTATGTGCCCAGGGCATTGCTGCAGCCCCCCCTGCATGCCCAGCCTGGGCTGAGCCGGGTGAGGCACAGTTGCAGGGTGACAGCTGGAGAGCAGAGCTGGGCCGGGATAAACAGCCGCTCAGTCCCGGTGCCCTCCATCTTTCCTTTCCCAGCGCTGGGAGGGAACCCAGGCCTGGTCCTGGCTGGTGCCAGGCAGGTGCTCTGCCACCCAGCTGCAGCCCTGCCCTGCAGCAGCCCTGGGTGAGAGGCGTGGTCTCCTACCTTACTGTTGAGGAAATTGCGCACAGAGAAGTGAATGAGGCTGAGGAGCGACACAGCCAGGAACAGGAGGAGGATCCGCGGGAGAGTGAGGAGCCTCCTGGAGGAGGCTGCTGGCCAGTCCCCCACCAAGCCCTGCAGCAGGAGGAGCTCAGGCCCTGCTCGGCCGGCCGCCTGCCCTGGGGGGACACGATGGTCATTAGCACCTACCAACTTGGCTCAGCCTGGGAAGGAAGGAGAGAGGGGACCCAGAGCAGGAAGGAGACTTCTGAGCAGGAGGGGCGCAGGTGGAGCAGCACCAGACGGGGTCGGGGAGACGGCTCTGGGCAGCGGGAAGGTGCCCCCACCATCCCCCTACCAGGAAGCAGAAAGGGGGCAGTTGGAAGCTTCTAGAAAGGAATCTCCCCCCTTCCCAGTTTTCCAGTCATGGATCACCTGTCCCTCCTGGTGACTTTGGCATATCCGAGTGGGGACCAAAATGTCCCACAGAAGAGAAAGTGAGGGACAGTGGTCCTGAGGCCTGTGGGAAGGACTGAAAGGAACAGGTGAGGGTCTGGAGAATGTGTCACCGTGACCTCGGAGCAAGGGCAGTGTCTGAGCCCGGGAGGGCTGAGGTTCCACCAGGCAGATAACCAGGTGGCCTTAGGCGCAAGGCTCTCAAGCCTGTCTGCGGCAGAGGGGAGCGGGAGTGAGCCCCAGGGCTGGGACCAGTCCTCTAACACCCTTCTCAGGTTACAGTCTACCTGCCGCCCTTTTCCTTTTCCAGCTCTTTCTCCTCCATTCCCGTCTTCCCTCGCAAATCTATTAGCATAAAAGGATCTAACTCACTGTTGTCTGATCTCTAAGACGGATCTGTTCTCTGGTTAAATCATCAGCAATCGCCAGTCCTTTGAGAGCTCACCTGGGACGGCGGTGGGTGGTTGTCTTCTGGGATCAACTCCTACCCAGGGGCACCGCGGCAGCAGCCCACGGCCGGGAAGGAGAGGTGTGTGCTGTGGAGTAGCAGCTCGCATTTGCTGAGCGCCAATTTTGAGTTAGGAACCCCTAAAGGAAGTCTGCGTTTCATGTCACTTAATCCCATTCCATCCACCCCCAAGTGAGGACCCTGTGGCACGAGAGCTAAGTCGACTGCCCAAGGTCGTGCCTTGAACAGAGAAGGGTCTGGAGCCCTGCGGAGGCCCTGACCCAGAAGCCCTGCACTCAGCTCTCTGCCGCGACTTCCCAGTGGCCGTGGAGGGGGGTGTGATAAGCGCGGTGGTGGGGCGCAGACCAGGGGATACAAGGTCAAAGGGCGCTTCCGAGTCAGAAGAGGGAGGGCGGGGGGACAGGGTGGCTGCCTGGGGAGGCGAGGCTCGCTGCCTCAGCCCTGCGTGTCCTGGAGGTGACACCTCTGCCACGTGTGTGAAGCCCGAGAGCCGAGGGGTCCAGACCAGCGGTGGACGCTGCTGCCCCGCAGTTCCCAGCTGCTTCTTGGTTTCCCTCCTGCCAGCAAGAGTCGTCCTTGGAGTTTGGTCATGGAATCAATCCTACGTGTGAGCCCATTTCATGTCCACAGACTGTGCCCCTGGGAGATGACCACGTGGTGGGCAGAGCAGGGGCCTCGTCCCCACCGTAGGCACATATTAACTATTCAAGGGGGACGGAAGAAGGCAGGTGAAGTTCTGGGACAGGAGGTGGATCCTGTGGTCCCGCCCTCTGGGGCTGCCTGTCAGATGGCCGTGCTGCCTGCTGGCCAGGTGCTGGCTGCCGTGGCTGGGTCAGCTGCTAAGCAGAGCACATGGCCTGACGTCCCTGACCCTGTGGCAGGGGTAACAAGTCTCTACTATCAAGGAAACCGGGAGAATACATGAGAGAACTGCAAGATGCCTACAGGGGGCTGAGCTGCCAAGCTATGGTGAAGCTGGCGCGGGAGTGACGAGCGGAGAGCCCTGGCAGTGTGGTCCTGTGTTCCCCCTCTGGCTGCTGGCTGGATCCTGACCAGCAGAGATGGAATTGGAAGGCACATCCCTTTACTCTCACCACACACATCAGTTAGTAGAAGTCCCATGGGAGGCCAGCAATGTGTGTTGAGGTCTCCTGTGACCAGGCACCAGGAAACATGGATGCACGGTCTCTTTTCTCATTTCCCCAACAGCTCTGGGAAGTCATAACGAAGACTCCTATTTTACTGATGAGAAAATGAGGCTTAGAAAATCTGCGGAGATGGGAGGAGGTGGGGCTGAGGGGGCAGCCAGGCTGGGCCACCGGATGCACCAGGCCTTTTTGTGATGCTGCGGGGTGGAGATGCACGGACCAGGCACAGGCGCTGGCCTCCCTGCCCTGGAGGGCAGCGGAGGTCCTTGGCCACCATTGCTGTTGTGGCAGCCGTTCCCGTGGCTATCGGGACAGGGGGGCTGGGCATTCTGGCAGAGGTCCCATGCCGTGCATGGTGACGTCCACGTCATCACCTTTGCATGGCTTTCCTGCTTTCTTTCCAGTCTGGGTGACTGTCAATGCCATCTCCGTGGAAACCCCGCAGGAAATTCTTCGGGCTGCCAGGGGAAAGAGTGCCACCCTTCCGTGCACCTACCACACTTCTGTCCCTGACAGAGATGGACTTGTTCAGTGGGACAAGCTTCTCAGGACTCATTCGGTAAGGCTCCACCAAAGGCCGGGGCATCACGGGGATGGGTATCACCTGACCGTGACCCCTCGGAAGGCCAACGATACAAGGTCTTCTGATACCATCCGCAGAATCAACTGCACCTGCGGGGTGGGCCGGGCAGGAGCAGGTGTGTCAGGTGAAGGACGGCTGGAGTACATCAGCTTCATTTTCGAAGTCACCTGTCCTCAGATCTCTCCATTGGCCAGTCTCGAATGACCTGATGGTTCCAGTAGAGTCAGTCCTCTCTTTGAGCACACTCCTCACTCTAAGGCCGGGTCATTTGATGGGGCCCTCCCCATTGAAAACCTGTTCCCACCTCACCCCTGTTCTATCTACACGGCTCCACACCCTGGTCCCCCGCACCGCGGCACTGTCTGCCCGTGCTCCTCTGCCCCCGTGGCCTGCTTTCACCCCCACAGTCAACTGAGCTCGCCCGTGTTTTCACTATTAGCCTTTGGGACCCAGAGGCCCCCCAGCACCCGGGCGGTCTCGCCCTGGCTCTCTCCAAGCCCCCTGGTCCCTGTGAGTGACACCACCAGGCTTGCCATTTCTGCACTCCTTCACTGGGTGGCTTTATCTAGCCTGCGAGTCGGAGAACACCTGCCTGTCCCTGCCCCCAAGCCCTCAGCCAGCTGTGCTCGCCGCCCCGGCTGCTGCTGGCCTGCTCTTCCGGGTCATCCTGGGACGCGCCAGGCAGCCCCTGTGGAAACGGACCAGCCGTTCTCCTGACAGCACCCCCTTCTCCCGTTTCCTCTTTGGGAAAGGACGCGGACCCTGGAGGGCTGCCGCGCCCTGATCTCAACCCTCTCCAACCCTGGGGCCTGCCTCTTCCACGCTCCACCCTGCCACCCGAGTGTACCACCCCGACCTGGTCAGCGCCCTCCACCTGAGTTGTGGGACTGTTTTCTTGGTGGACCCCCTTTCCCCTTCCAATTCATTCTGTACCCCACTTCCTAAAATCTGAGACTCTAGTGCCTTCCAGGTAAGATGCAAGCTCTTCAGCCCCACGCAGGCGTCCCCCAGGGCTGGCTTAGCATGGGCTCCAGGCTCAGGTCCAGAGCCAGGTGCCCGGGTGGAACCCAGCTCTGCCGCTTCCTGAGCCACGCGGCCTGGGAAGAGGCCTGAGCTCGGGGTGCGCTCTGCCTCAGGGGATGCAGCTGGAACCCTAAGATCCACCGCGTGGGGTGTGAGCTGACACACACCAACTGCCGGGACGCAGCCGAAGCGGGACGGGCACTGCCCAAGGAGCAGCGGCCCCTGGCCTCCCCCGCCCCCTCCCTGCCATCCTCCCTCCAGCTCCTTCACACTGACCACCGACGTCCACTGGCTCCTCCCGGCACAGCAGCCCCAGCCCTCCGCTGGCTAGTTCTCTGTTATTTTTCAGGATTCCTAGCCCCTCTCTTAGGAGGCCCCCGAGCTCCACGCCTAGAAGTGATGCCCGTCTTGGGCAGTCCCAGCGCTGGCCTTAGGGGTTGCCAAGTGTGGCTGCCCGCCAGCCCATCACTCTTGGGGAAGAGCCCCCGAGTTACCCACCCCCGAGTGCCAGGGGCCAAGCAGAGGCTCAGCAAGGCCGAGGCCGCCGTCAAAACCCTGCGCCTGCACCTGGCTGCCTGGCCTGAGCTACCTGCTGTGCCTTCACTGCAGCTCCCTGAGGCAGGCACAAGAGGAAATGGGGTCACAGAGAGGTCAAGCACATGCTCAAGGTCACCCGAGCAGTGAGTGGCAGAACTGGGGTTAGAAGACAAGCAGCCTGGCTGGAATGTCCGGGACCAGCTCCACCATGTGCTGTTAGGCCAACAATCAAGTTATCAGCACATAAATGACTTCCAAAGCCAGGAGTCAAGAAAGTACAGGGGGCTGGGCCTGTGCTGCACGCTGTCCTCCCAGCAGCTCAGTGGTGAGGCAGGAGTCCCGAGTTCAAAGCCAGCCTCAGCCACTTAGGAAGGCCCTAAGCCACACAGTGAGACCCTGTCTCTAAATAACAAGGGCTGGGGATGTGGCTCAGGGGTTGAGTGCCCCTGGGTTCAATCCTCAGTATCAAAAAAATAAAAATGAAATAAAGAAAGCAGAAAAGAAAGTGAGCTGGAAGCCCTGGGTGGTTGCACGCGGCAGGTGCTCCGTCAGCACGGGCCGTCTGACTGAAGGGGAGGGGACAAGGGGCGGGTGATCAGCCAGCGAGGCCCCAGGGATCCCAGAAAGCCGGCTGCCACACGAGTGCCCGGGGCTGAACTGCCCTGCCCTTTCCCAGGTTCCAGTCCTTCCACTTAAGGCGAATCCAGACCTCCCAGAGGGACAGGAGCTGAAGGCTCCACCAATGGGCACCTGCGCTGGCTCTGGTCCCAGGGGCTGCGTGTCTGGGCCTCTGGGTCTCGGGGGAGCCAATCAGGGCCACCAAGGACAGGCCCAGGTCAGGGCCTTGGGGGAGAGGACCAGGTGGCATTTCTTATTCCTCTCAGGAAAAAGTGGTCATCTGGTCATTTAAGACCCAAAGCTACATCTTCGGCGAGCTTTATGAGAATCGCGTCAACATATCCAGCCACGTTGGGCAGTCGGACGCCTCCATCACCATCGACCAGCTGACCATGGAGGACAACGGCACCTACGAGTGCTCCGTCTCGCTGCTGTCCGACATGGTGGGCACCTCCAAGTCACGCGTCCGCCTGATGGTCCTGGGTGAGTGCTGCGTCTCTCTCCTGGGTGGTGGGAAGAGGCTGGGGCCAGTAAAAGCACCTGGTGGCCAGGTACTTGGTGATAAGGAGGGTATTTGGTGGCAAGGTACTTGGTGGTTACTTACCCGTGGTAAGGTAAGGAAGTTGCCCAGTGATGAGGCTAGGTACTTGGTGGTCAGGTACTTGGTGATAAGGAGGGTATTTGGTGGCAGGGTACTTGGTGGTTACTTACCCGTGGTAAGGTAAGCAAGTTGCCCAGTGATGAGGCTAGGTACTTGGTGGTCAGGTACTTGGTAGGTGGTACCGTGGTAGGTTCCCCAGGTGAGACGACAGGCAGCAGTGGCTTGCCAGTCTGTCCCAGGGCAGGGCCCGCTACTCCCCCTTTGGAATGAGGACGGCCTGAGTCCACACACGGCAGACTGTTCCAGAGGTCCGAGAAGGAGGGTCTGGAGTGGCCCTCCCACCCGGAGCTCTTCTCCCCACACCAACGCCTCCCTTTCCATGACAAACTCATGAAAGAGAAGGAAAAGGGAAGCCCCCAGTCCTGTTGTGCCTCAGTATGGGACTCTCAGGGCCCGTGGTGACTGAGGTAGTGCCTCCCCCTGTCCTAGGGCAGCTCCCAGAGGGAGACCCCACACCACCCTCCCACGCCCGCCTGGCAGACACCACTGTCAGGCTCCGCTACCTTTGGGTTCTGTTTGTTTTCTGCGGTGCTGGGGACGGAACCCAGGGCCTCGCACACGCTAGGCAAGCGCTCTGCCGCTGAGCCCCAGCCTCAGCCCCTCCGCTACTTTTGAAGACGTTCTGAGACAAGTGACTTATTGGAATGGATGGTTTTGGAAGGGCCCAAAAGATCCTCTACTTCAGGATCCTCGGTTTTCAGATGAGACAGAGAGGAAGAAAGCAACTTCTCAAAGCGAGTATTGGAAAAACCTCGTGGGCGCCATGTAGGCCACTGTGAGGAACAGCCCTGCCCCAGGAGGCAGCGACTCGTCAAAACTTTTCCTGTTTAAAAGGTCACTTTTCTGTTTCTTTCCCCTTCTCAGCACCTGGCAGTGTTTTATTTCTAACTGCATAAGGGGATGCTTGACTGAAAGCGTTTCAGGGAGCCAGACTGCACAGCCACACAAGCTAGTGCTGCAAAGACCACTCCACCCTCCTCTGTGGGCCGGGGGGCCAGGCAAGCAGGTCCTCCTGCTCCCTCAGGCTCCAAAGCAGGAGCAACTTGATTCCCCTTTATTCTTCATGCACATTTCTCCTGATCAACACAGATAGACCCACCCAGTCATGGACTAGGATTATTCAGCCGTTTCCTAGGGTGCACATCAAGGCGGTTGCCATTTGCCCCACAGGGACAACGCTGTCACATAACCCCAGTGCGCACACACGGAGACATATGTATGTTGGGGCTAGTTTAAACAGCTCCAGGTCCTTTCACTCGTGTCAAGAGCCAGCCGGAGGGTGAAGACCCAAGTTCAATCTGAAACACATCACTCAGTGAAATCAATGTTTTGCTTTTAAAAAGAAAGAGATCACGTTGTCCTGCATGCTAGAACAATTCTTGGAAGTTTTCTTCCGCAGCCCGGTGGCCTGTTGTGGGTCCCTGGATCTTGGAGCAGGTGCGCAGCGCCCGCGCGGCCTCTGGCGCCCCCTGGCGTCTGCAGCGGGGGCGAGGCGTCCCGCCTCCCAGGGATGCTCCAGATGGCCCGGGAGGCAGAACTGGCACACAGCGGAGGTCGCCCTGCCTCTGGTGGGAGCCCAATGAGGGCAGGGGCGGCCTGCAGAGGCCAGGGCGCTGTGGAAAGCTCACCTCCTGGGGCTGGCTGCTGCCTTCTTGCCATCATCTCAAGTTGGGCTCCTGAGAAGTTCAGGATGTGATTTCCAGGCTTTCCCCATCACGCGGGCCTTTGAATGCTCCAGAATCGTCATCATAACCCCCACCCCACCCCTCCTCCTCCTGTAATCCTCTGGAGATGCAGTTGGCCTTGGTTGCTGCCCTTCCCCTTTGTCGCGGCTCACGGAGCTCCCTGGCCTAGCAGGGCTCTAGGTGCAGCCCCACACTTGGTGGGACTTGGTGGGACTCTGGCCGCCTGGGGCTCCTCCAGGTGTTGGTGCCCCTGCCAGCTCCCCTGTGGCCTGAGGGCCGGGCCTCCTGGTGAAGGCTGCCTGGGAACAAGAGGGAAAGGTCGGGCAGCAGAGAGCCCTGTTCTGCACCCGCCTGGAGCTCAAGAGAGAAGCAGCAGGCCTGTCCTGATTCCTTGGAAATGTCACTTCCTCTTGTCCCCCAGGGACCTCTCATCCCCAAAGTGGGCAAGAAGGCAGCTGGTTCATGGTCTTCGGGTGGCACCCTCCCTGGGTTCGTGCTGCTGCAATCCTGGGGAACTGGGCTGGCATATAGGAGGACTGGATTGGATCCCTCTGCCCCTTAGGTTTAGGGACTGTCCTCCTGGGAGCAGCCATGACCAAGTGCGTCTGATGTGTTGTCCCTCCTCCTCACGCCTGGCTGGCTCCCTGGCGGCTAGGGATGTTGGACACACCTAGCAACACACCTGTTTTCAGAGAGCACTGCAGCTGCTGGCCACGGCAGGAAGGTGTGTCCTGGACAGCTGTTCCCCGTAACTTCCGGGTGGGGCCCAGATTGGGATGACAATCAATGCTCAGTGACTGTGCACATGGATGGCAGAAGTGGTGGCATTGTTCAACGGCAAGTGAGCCATCCCAGGGGGGCGTGTGAATGTGCTCTCCCCCACCCTCAGGGCACACAGAGCCTTCTGTCCGCCTGGCCTGGAGCCCCGCCTCTCCTCTGGCCCACCCGCCTCCTGTATCCTCACTCTCCTTGAGTCCCAGCCATGTGTGAGGGGGCCTGGCTGTCTGCCTGGAGGCAGTGAGACTGCTTGTCCTTTACCCCCGGGGTTTCCTGGTGCAGTGTCCAGCACTTTCGGCATGACAGTGCCCAGTAAGGCAGGCCTGCTGACGCACCCTACACCGTGGCCTGTGAAGGCCGCTGGGGGAAAGGCTCCAGGCCCCAGGGAGGCTGTGGGGAGCTGAGGATGTGGGTTGTTGGTGACCTGTGGTTTTGCAACCTCTTTGCTGGGGCTCCCCTTTCTTATCCCTGCTCCTGTGTCCCTTTGGTCTCAGTGGACACCTCTGGGGCTGCCCAGGGTCCCTCCTGTCATCCAGCCAGGGCAGTGATGTGTTTTCTGAGCACAATGCGGGAAGGGGCCAAAGCAAAACCAGAGAACGTCACTGAGAGGTCAGAGCTGAAGGGCTCTCGAGAGCCTTTGACCGAGGGGTGGCCAACACCAGGTCCAGGCCACTGCCTGTTTCCGCAGGTCTACAGCGTTATTTAAAAAGCAGTGGCAGTAACGCAGTTCACAGATGTAAAAGCATCGCCTCTGGCCCTCTACGGAGAGGTGTGATGCCCCTGATTTTGCAGATAGGAAGGTGGGGGACCTGAGGGAGTGGGATTTCCCCAACGTGGCGAGGGGTATGCAGTGGGCGCTGGGTCTGCGGTCGGGAGAACTGGGGGCTATCCCAGCTGGCCAGCACCCCTGAGAGCTGTCCCCTCTGGGCCTCAGTTCCCCATCTTTATGATGGCCACATTGGGCTGCCTTCAAAATCCCGTGACTCTGAAGTAGAGAGCACAGGATCTGAGCCGGGGTGCCCCTGCCGGACACCATGCTGGCCACGTCCGTGCTGCCTCTCGGCGGGCGACAGCGGGAGCCCATACTTTGAAGTGAAGTGATCTCCCAGCGTCCCATCTCACCACCGAGCGCAGATCCCTCGGCCTGGGAACGAGCACGGTGGTCTGTGCGTGGATGTGTGTTGGGGAGGCAGGTGGCGGCCCACCCCATCCAACGTGCTCCTTCTCCTTCCCAGTGCCACCCTCCAAGCCCGACTGTGGCATTGAGGGAGAGACCGTGATTGGGAACAACATCCAGCTGACCTGCCAGTCAGCAGAGGGCTCCCCGGCCCCGCAGTACAGCTGGAAGAGCTACAACCCCCAGAACCAGGAGCGGCCACTCGTCCCGCCAGGTGAGGGACAGCGGGGGAGGCGAGGGCGGCCGGGAGGCAGGGCTGACCAGTCAGATGCCCTGGAGGACTGCTCCTCCACTGGGCGCTTGTGACTCTGGGGCCTTCCCTTCAAGCACTGGTATCTCATAAGGCCTACCTGGCAGGTATTTGTGAGAAATGAAAATGATTCACGGGAAGCACTTAGCAGAAGCACTCAGCAGAAGCATGTGATAAGTGCTGTCTCAGTTTCCTCGTTCCCCATCCTATTCTTCTCCTGTGAAAGCACAAACTGATGGCCACTCTGCGCAGAGGCACTGGTGGGATTTTAATTATGACCTAAAGTGTCCATTTGAGGCCCTGAGCCTAAGCTTGTGGCTCCACCCAAGAGGGGAATGTCCTCGTCCCACCTCCTATCTGTATCCCACCCCAGTCCACCCAGGCTCACCACCCCTCCTCTGCAAAGTCACCACCCGTTTATGGCCCTGCCCCCAGTTTCACCACATGGGCCACAAGGAAGGAGGCGGGAGGTTTGCTACTGTTGCCAGGAGACCAGCTCTGTGCTGGGCAGCTGGTATTTGACCTTTAAGTCCAGAAGAAGCTAGGAGGGAAAAAGAGTTCTACAAATATTATACTGCCTTCGCCTGGCGCCGGCCCGTGTGGAAAGTCCTGCATGAGCGCACCAGCTGCCCGCCGCTCACCCAGGGCCGCACTCTCCTGAAGACAGGGATGGCAGGGCCTGAAGGGTCCCTCAGGGAGGCCGGCCTCTGCCGTGGGCCTCAGCACCTTCTGGGAGCCTCCCAGGGCACGGTGTCCCAGCCCTTCTGCCTCTCCCTCTCTGTGACCAGGAGCCAAAGCTTAGTTCTCAGGTGATCCCTGGGGGGTCTAAGAGCAAGGCAGGAGTTGGAGGGAGCAGCTTTGTCCTGCCTCGGTCAGACTGGGGACCTTGGGGGACAGGCAGGGCCGTGAATGGCCCCACCAGTGCCAGATGTGGAGGTCCTGAGGAGAGGCTCTCCCACCCCACCTGCCACCGGCCGGGAACCTGTCCCCATCTTCTTCCTCTGCGTGTCGGTCCGAAACCTCTTCTGCCTTTTAAAACACTGCAGCCCACCATGTTGGCAGGGCCCCTCCGACCTCCTGCATTGGCAGACAGAATGTCCGACATCAGAGATGGGTCCCTTCTGACTTGGCGCTCAGTGGAAACGAGCTAGCAGAGAAAGGAACAGGGATCTGCAACCAGGAAGCCAGGATTTCTCCTCTGGTAGCTGCGAGTCTCTTGCAGCCCCTCTGCCCTTGCTATCCTTATCTGAGAAACAACAAAACCAGGAGGAGCCTGGTCACCTCCCTGGGAGGCTGTGGGCAGGGCTGGAGGAGCTCAGCCAGGGGAGACCTCTGAGCACACTTTGTAGCCCATGCCGGTCAGCTGAGTTCCACCTACGGGAAGGAAGAGGATTGGAGTATCAGGGAAGGAGGCTGGAATACTTTAGGGAAGGAGGTGGTAAAGGGCAGGGGTGGGTCAGGAGGATCCTGAGCCCCCAGGGTGAGCGGTGGCAGCCGGAGCTCATGGACAAGCCACAGAGGCAGGGGATGGGCAGAAAAGTCAGGCCTTGATAACCCGGCATTGGTGTCTGGGGGGACCAGGGCTTCCAGGAGGGGAACTTCTCACAGCAGCAACCAAGTGAAGGTGGGAGGCAATGGCTGTCCCCTTTGTGTACCCTTAGCCACAAGGTGTCACCACTGCAGCAGGAACGGCAGTTTCCCTGGATGTCAGAACTGATCTGTCCGTTTACAAGGCAGCTTGGAGCCCCAGCTCCTTCACAAAGGCAGACCCACAGAGTGGTTGTGCCCGGCTCACTGCAGAGCAGCTGTGCCCCACGCTGCCCCACCCGCCAGGTACCGTCTGCAGGGCGCTGTGTGCGCCTGGCCTTAGATGGAGTGTCACCTTGTCAAGCTTCAGGTCTAAGCTTACCTTGGGTCTGCAAGCACTTCCCACAGCGTGTTCCTCCCCACAGCGTGTTCCCCTCTTAACGAGATCCAGTGCACTGAGGAAATGGGACCACTGGTGCCATAAACCCTTATCAGAGATTCCCAGGGCTGGCTAGCACCTGGGGACACGGAGAGCTGTGCCTTAGGGAGCGCATTAACGCCTGCCCAGAGACACCTAAGCTTGCTTTGCTCATGGACCCCCTTGCCAGGACCAGAAGTGTTATTCTGGAACACGCAGGTGGGATTCCAGGGCAGAAAGGGCAGCCTCTGAGAGAATCCAGGGGTCAGGGCCCCAGTGTGCAGGGAGGAATTAGAAGAAAGTACTGTGTTTGTGAAAAGATTGGAGGAAAGCAGCCCTAGGCCATGTGGTGAGGTGTGGGGTCTGGTGGCGCCCACTCCTGCAAGGCTTCCTCCGACCCTGCAGAACACACGAAACCTCTCGCTCTTGGGATTTTGTTCTGTGTTTCCTCCTCTGTGGACAGAATAGGCCAAAGGACAAGGGCCCTCTTTGGTGGTCCTTAGCTGCGGTCAGCTTGTAGACTCCAGGTTAAACCAGCTGGAGGGACAGCCTTGGGTCCCTTGCACATCCTCATAATGGGCATGCGTGGCTTTCCTAGTGTGAACTTTGAAGGACAGTTGTGCTGTTCTCCAGGGAGTTCGAGACCTGAACTTTTGTGTCCAGGACCTGGAGATGGGCGCCCAGTTCCACCCACCGCACAAGACTGTTGGAGGGCTGAGCACGTGGAGGGCTCTGTGCACTGCATGGCACTTCCAGACGGGAAAGGCTGCTGGGGACAGGCCAGAGGCTGCCAGGCGGGGCTTCCCCCTGGGGAAGGGGCAGGGGATTAAGCCAGGTGGTGGCCAGGCCAGGCCTATGACCTGTCACCAGGAGAGGAGCTGGACTTGTTGCTGAAGGTTAGGGGCAGCTCTGGAACAGCGAGGGCAGGACGAGGGCCCAGGAGGGCATGTGACCACCCGGGGCAGCAGGTGTGGAGGCTGGCTCTGCAGTCAACAAGGAGGCCGGGTCTCCCGCTCCTCCCTGAGGCTCCGCTGCTCCCTCCCTCGGGGTGGTGTCTGCCCTCCACTTCCCAGCTGAGGCTCAGAGAGGCTGGCTCCCCGGGAGCCATGGGGGTAAGAGAGCTAGCCAGAGCCTGCCTCCTCCCCAGCCAACACCACATGCCCACACCCCCACACCCCTACACACCCCCACACCCATACCCCCCACACCCCCATACCCCACACCCCCACACCCATACCCCCCACACCCACACCCCCACACCCTCACCTCACACCTCTACACACTCCCACACCCCCATACCCCACACCCCTACACCCACGCCCACACCCCTACACACCCCCATACCCCACACCCCTACACCCCTACACACCCCCACACCCCACACCCCTACACACCCCCACACCCCTACACACCCCCACACCCCTACACCCTACACCCACCCCCACACCCCTACACACCCCCACACCCCACACCCATACCCCTACACACCCCCACACCCCCACACCCATACCCCTACACACCCCCACACCCCCATACCCTACACCCACCCCCACACCCCCATACCCTACACCCACCCCCACACCCCTACACACCCCCACACCCCCATACCCCACACCCCCACACCCATACCCCCCACACCCACACCCCCACACCCATACCCCCCACACCCACACCCCCACACCCATACCCCCACACCCCCATACCCCACACCCCCACGCCCACACCCCTACACACCCCCATACCCCACACCCATACCCCCACACCCCCATACCCCACACCCCACACCCTCACCTCACCCCCACACCCACACCCATACCCCCCCACCCCCATACCCCACACCCCCACGCCCACACCCCTACACACCCCCACACCCCACACCCATACCCCCACACCCTCATACCCCACACCCCACACCCTCACCTCACCCCCACACCCACACCCATACCCCCACACCCCCATACCCCACACCCCCACGCCCACACCCCTACACACCCCCATACCCCACACCCATACCCCCACACCCCCATACCCCACACCCTACACCCTCACCTCACCCCCACACCCACACCCATACCCCCCACACCCCCATACCCCACACCCCCACACCCATACCCCCCACACCCACACCCCACACCCTCACCTCACACCTCTACACACCCCCACACCCCTACACACCCCTACACCCCACACCCCACACCCATACCCCTACACACCCCCACACCCCTACACTCCACACCACCACACCCCTACACACCCCCACACCCACACCCCCACACCCATACCCCCATACCCCACACCCACACCCTCACCTCACACCCCTACACACCCCCACACCCACACCCCTACACCCCACACCCCCACCTCACCCCCACACACCCCCACACCCCACCCCCACCCCTCGGGGCAGACACCTGTGCGCAGCCTGGCCTTCCCAGCTAGGTCTCGGGTGGTGGGCAGCCTTCCAGCCGTGAAGCACCCTCCGAGCCCCGCTCCTGTGCTTCCCTGGAGCCCTCGGGCCACACCAGGCCACGTTCACCAGCAGCACCTCACGTCCCGCCCACGAGCTGCGGGGCAGGCGTGGCCAGCTCTGACCATGGTGGGGAATCAGGCCCAAGGGAGCCACGGGGCCTGCCGAGGACGCAGGGCTAACAAGCCGCGTGCCACTGAGCCACTGTGGCTTGGGCTCCGGCCATGGAGGTGGAGATTCCCCTGCCCAGAGCAAGCGGCTGCTGCGGCTCCGTCCACGGGCCCTGCCTGCCCCGGCCTCACCCTCTGCTGTCCCCTCAGTCTCGGGCCAGACCGTCTTTCTGAAGAACATCTCCACAGACACGTCGGGCTACTACGTCTGCACCTCCAGCAACGACGTGGGGACGGCCTTCTGCAACATCACCGTGGCTGTCCGACCCCGTGAGAGCCGAGGGGCCCCCGGGGGGCTGGCCGCGGTCCCAACTCAGCTGAGCCCGGGAGATGAACTGCGACTCCCATAGGGCCACTCCCTGGCAGGGCAGCGTGGGGACCTGGCAAGATGCCTCCTGTCCCAGGCCTGCCCTCACCTGGGGCCAGTCTAGTCCACTGGATCTTTGGAAGTGGAGCCTGAGTCTTCAGCAGCTGGGCTTCTGCAGAGTCCCAGTCCTCTGCCCCAAGGGTCACTCAGGGATCATGGGGCTGTACCCAGGGACAGCTGCCATGGCCCGGGTCCATCTTTTTAGGGTGGGACACCAGGTCTAGCTCTAGCATGAGCTAGGAGCTGGCGGGACTAACACCCGAGGTCTCAGAGCTTGGGTGACCCAGGGTGTTGAGGGACAGAACCAGGGACCAATCTGTCCCTTCTCTAACCTGAGGAGTGTCCCTGGCCTGACTGGTCACGGTCCTGTAGACTATATCTTCTGAGGGGTGTGGCCAGAAGCCAACAGTGCCACGGGCCCAGAGGCTGGGAGGGACCTGCCCCAGCCCCCTGCACTGCCCGCTGCCCCCTGGCACGAGCCACGTCAGGGGCTGGGGAGTGAGCTGCTCTGACCTGTTGCAGCCTCCATGAACGTGGCCCTGTATGCGGGCATTGCTGGGGGCGTGGTGGCAGCCCTCATCATCATCGGCATCATCATTTACTGCTGCTGCTTCCGGGAAAAGGATGACAAGGAGGTGGACAAGGAGGACACGAGGCCGTGAGTGTTGGGCACAGCTGTGGGGGGCCTGGGCAGCCCACTCCTCACAGACACGTCCACCCTCTCTGGGGAACCTACTACGTTGGCACCCGTGTTTTGTAGCAGCTCACCCAACAGTCCCAGGGCTGGCTGCTGTGGTCTGTGCTTGGCCGGGACCAGGCCTGGGCGGGTCCCTGTGCTGCTCCCTAGTGCCTGCAGGTCAGGTCTGTGGCACCTTCCTGCCCACTCCCTGCCTGACCCTCCATGCAGGTCCCTTTGCAGTGGCAGTGGGGTGGCGGGTGCTCTTCCCGTAGTCTGCAGGAGCCCAGCTTCCCGGGGCCCAGGTGAGGGACCTTCCCCTCTGTCATCACGGCCTGCAGGAACCGGGCGGCTTACCAGGAGCCACCAGAGCAACTGAGAGAGCTTTCCAGAGGGAGGGAAGAGGAAGACGACTACAGGCACCAAGACCAGAGGAGCTCAGGGCGCGAATCCCCTGACCGTGCTGGACAGTGACGGGCCGCTGCAGCTGGGGGCAGGGAGGGTCGGGACGCAGCCTCCTGCTTCCTGGCCTCCTTCTCCCAGGCAGTGGTGGGAGCACTTCTTCCCCATGCTTGCTTCTGGGGGCCTGGCTGGCCCGGCTGAAGGAATCCCACCTGTGACCAACCTGCCAACCCACTCCCCTGAAAAATGACCCCTGCCCACTGCCACACCTAGTTCAGGGTCTGCCCCCAGACCTGGTCCAGGCCACAGCCTCCAGCGGCTGAAGCTGGCCGGAGCTCCGGCAGGCGTGCACTGCATGTGGGCAGCCCTGCTCAGAACTGCCCGAGGACGCCATGCCAGCCCTGCCAGGGAGCCCAGCACCCAGAGGAGCACCCCACAGAGGGTTGCGCTTAGTGCATTTTTGCTGAAAGAGTGAAAGAATAAATGAGTGCGCGGAGGACTCCATTGTTCACCTCACTCCCGGGCACACGCCAGCTGGCCTTCAGCCTCCAGCTGCCCCAGCCTCAGCTGGCCTGGAGTAGGAACCCCTGGGGCGCCCGGCCCTCACAGCTCCTGCTTCCCTAGAGTCCCCACAGTGTGACTGGGAGCCTGCTTTGGAAGGGCGGGCCTCCTTTGTGGGTCCTCTCTGATAGGACGGTGTGCCCCACTTGTCAGTAAGTTAACTGAATTGATCTAAAATGAACACCCACGAGCTCCAGAAGGTACAGGGCCCCCTCCCCGTGGCTCCTCCCTTGGTGGCTCCCAGAAGGAGTGGCGAGCCCACCTCTGCCTCCCAGCCCACAGGGCGCACCTGGTGGAGGCTTGCGAACGCCTCAGCCTGGGCCCCCCAGCCCACCGCCCTGCCTGCTGCCTGGGGCCACCCCAGGGCTGTTCTCCTCCAAGCGCAGTTCACTGTTAGGCAAATATCGATGTCTTGTCTGGATGACCAAGTGAGGAAGAGAACCAGGAAATCGGACCCCTCACGTCAGCACGACAGCAGGTGATTTGTAGGCACCTACTGTATGCCTGTCCTCCTGGTCCCCAGGACACCCTTAGGTAGGAGCGAGGCTCTAGTGGAGGAAGTGACCCAGCAACACCATTGCCTGAGGGAGGGACGAGGCCACAGGACGTGGGGGGGCAGATAGCAGCCCGAGGCAGTCTGGGTTCTTCAAAGAGGAGGCGACCTGCAGGCTGCATGCACCTTGATGCCGTGGAGGTGAACTTATCCCAGTCTAGAAACTCAGTGGAATTTGGTGGTTGTAGGTTCTCACTGTCAAAACCCCACAATGTGGTCTCCTTCGGCTGACTGGCACCCGTTCCCACTTCACGGTTTTCACGGACAGTTCAGGGACTCGGGGTGCAGCAGAAGAGTCAAAAGCCACCCATCTGGCCCTTGTTTGGCGCTCGAGTCAGTTTCCACACAATCCTCCCTTGTGGTTTCAGAATTAAGGCATATGACAACGTTGGCCCAAGGACGGCCCTGGGCTGCTTAGAGATGTCCCCACAGGTCATAGGTAGCCTTGGCTTGCTGCTCACATCCGTCCGGCAGATGATCCTTTTTGTCCACCTGACCCAGGTCCATCTCACCTGGGGCCACCGTGCCCTCAGTGGCTGACTGGTCCTGGAATCAGAATAGGACAGGTTGGTTACCTTCAAGGAAACCTTGTCCTCTGTGCTAGTGTCACCAGACATCTTATCACGTGCAGAAATTCTGGAATATTCTCTGGCCTTATCACCATCTCTGGATATTCTGACTTGTTTCGATTTGGGTGAGGCTAGGGATGGAGCCCAGGCCTTGTGCAGGCCAGACAGGCACACACCCTGGATATTCCAGGTGGGGCCCTGGCACCTGCAGAAGTGGTTCTGTTAGGAAGCGTGGTCCTGTGGGAGCAGCCTCGTTGGCACCCTTGGCTGCTGAGTTTGCGTAGAGAGCTCTCCTGTTCTCAGGTGCGTTTCCAGAAAGACCTGGCCCTGGTTTCTGCTTAGTTCTTCTGCACCTCCTCAGTCAACCACGCCAACCCTGCTCCTCTCTTCTTTCCCATTCCTACTCCAAAATTCCCCCAGCTCCAGGGAGGTCAGGAGGTCTGGAAATGGCTCTTTTTTCTTAAGGGGGTCCTAAAATCTCTGCTGTGGTCTAGGATGTATTGATTTAAAGCCTATCTCCACGAGGGCAAGCTCGTATCCCTGATTCTGTGGTGTTGGGTGGATTCTGTCTTCATGAACTAAACTGCCACACAGATGCACTGAATGTGTGTGAGGCCCAATCAACAGCAGTTTCCCTCTCGCCCACCCAGCAGGTTTTGAGCCAGACCCAGGTTCCCAGTCTTCTGCCTGTCTCCTTGGTGGCCTCGCATGCCCCAGGGCTGGGCACCTTCTGCCAGCAGCTAACAGAGCAGGTGTGCCAGGCAAGAGGCATAGCAGCTTCCTTAAACTGCCCCAGAGGTGACCATGTCCGTTCTGCTCGGGCAAGCACTAGTCATAGCGCTGCCCACCATGCAGGGCAAGCAGGGAAATGCAGGCTCCTCGCCTTGTTAGACTGTCCAGGAGGAAAAGCCATTGGCTGCCGGTTCTGCCACAGCCACATCATTCTAGTTCCTCCTCCTCCCATATCAGAGAGGAGGACCAGGGCTCCAAGAAGGACCTCATCAGGTAACCTGGCCAGCAGGTGGTGGAGTGGGTAGGAGGCTCTACTGCCCAAACCCCAGCTCCCTGCACTGCCCACTCCTCCCCCCAGCCCTGGGCCTGTGGGAGGATGGGGGAGGGAGTGTGAGAGTGGAGGCCCAGCCAGGGCTTTTGGTCTGAATCCGAACATGGCACTGTGAGCCATTACAATAGACATTCCAGGATGACGCCACGTGCATTTCTGAAAAACTTTGCATTCTTCAAAATCACACTCTAAAAATAATAGGAATTAGAGGAGAATTAGGCTTAGACGCAGCTACATCACAGCAGGGAAGTAATGGGACTGAAGACATGAAGGGGTCGTCCCCAGATCACGCTAAGACTCTGACGATCCTCGTGGAAACACTGGTGCTGATGGACACCATGAGCACCAGGCTCGCCGTCCGTGGGCCTCAGCGCTGGCCCCACTGCTGAAGACCGGCTCATCCGCAGTGCAAATGACCCAGACAGCTCCTCTGACTTCAAGTGAGGGATCTTCCAGAATGCTGGCTTTCTTCACGAGACTCTTAGCCATGTGCCTATCCTTGACCTTGAGCTTTCTTGCTAGTGTGTGGATAGATCCTGCCCTTGCCAGGTGGGAAAGGCTGGCTACATTGCAGGGAGGAGTGTACCAGGGGTCCATCTGTTTAAAAGGTGGTCCTAAGTGTAGTCTTTTTCATCCATAACTTCTTTTGTAACACACAGGAAAGGCCTTTGTTTTGGTCGGCTCAAGCCAGGCCAAGCTGCATGACCACACGCACTCTCAGTGGCTCATGGTAGCATGGTCACTTCTTGCTCAGGTAACACAGCGGATTGGCTCAGCTCTGTTCTGGGTCTTCCTCATTCTGTGGCCCAAGCTGAAGATCACCCTAACTCCTGTACAGTGCTGGTCTCAGGCCGAGGGAAAAGGAAGACGGCAGGACCACAAGGTGACCCTTGAAGCCTCGGCTGAGCAGGAGCCCCTGTGGCCCGTGCTCCTATTCAGGGCCCAGATGGAGCCAGGTGTCAGGGCAGGACTCACCTCCTCCCACAGGGGGAGGCAGGGAGAGGTGGAAGGTCACCCCCTCCCGAGTCTTCATGGTTTCCTCCCCGCATGGCTGACGGGCTGACCGGCGGACCCTGCGGCAAAGCCAATAGACTGCTGGCCCTCTTCACTTGAAGTCACCTTTCTCAGGAAAGGAAGGCTTTGGTGCAGCGCCTTTAGCGACTTTCTTAAGGCCTTCGTCTGTGGCTCAGCCTGTGCCTTTTATTGTAGAAAGCGTGTTCCTGAGCTCCCCCAGGCCTAGGGAGCCAGGGGAGAGCAGGGGTGCAGCCTGGAGGGCTGGAGGCCAGCAGGAGAGGGAGCTACTGCCCAGGCCGCAGCACCCACCTCTGGAGTGGCCAGAGCCCCGCAGCCAGTCCTCCTCCCACTCCCCATCAGCCCCACCCGCCCTGGCTGGAGCCAAGAAGAAGCCAGAGGACATCGAGCTGGGCCACACCCTCTGTGGGGCCACCAGGCTGCAAAGCAGGGAAGAAAGAGCAAAGGAGGGAGAGAGAACCCCAGACACCTGCCCGCACCAGCAGCCCTGTGCCCTCCATCCCCACCACCCCACCTTGTGCGCCTTTGGGAGGGAGAGGAGGGCTCGCCCCCCTTCTGCACGCCCTAAAGTGCATTCACTACGAAAGTCACGGATGCAGTTTAAGTTCCAAAACGGAAACTCACCGCCTATTCTGAGCACCTAAAGAACAAGCAGTGTCTCCAGGTCACTGGGGTCTGGGGAGCTGCTGGACACGTGCAGGGTGGTGGGGATTGTGTGGGGTCCCTCCCCTACACTTTCCCTGTACATTATTTTTCTTGAAACAACCTTAATCTTACAAAAGATGTCTAAATACACTATGAAGATACCTGCTTGAGGGCAGGTTGCAGTCACAGGGCTCCACTGCATCTCCCTGCAAAAGTGCGGCACAGCCACCAAAACCCGGGACCCTCCTGGGCCCCTGCGGCCAGCCCACTGGTCCCTCCAGCCTTTCAGCCATGTCCGTGAGAGCAAAAGGGTCTAGTTTAGAAATACTCTGTGCATTTGGTTATCGCACGTATTTAATCTTCTTCAGTCGGTGACAATTCCTGTGTCTTTCCTTGATTTTCTGTGACTTTGACACTCTGATGAGTACAAGGCAGTTATTCTGTAAAATGACTCTCGATTCGAGATGACTGATGTTTTCTCCTGATGAAGCTCTTGCCTCTGACAAGACAATCACAGATGCGAAGCTGTTCTCGTCGCACCCGCCACGAGGCACAGGGTTTGCTGGATTTCCATTTTCCTGTACTGGAGATACTAGCTTTGATCACTGGATCAAGGTGGTATAGCAAGTCTTCTCCACGCTAAAGCTACTCGCTTCCCACTGCAGGTCGTAAGTATTGGGAGGATCTTAGAGACTGTGAAGATTTCAGTTCTCTTCAAACCTGTAATTTATTCATGGGTCTCTGCCACAGTCCGGCTGCAGCAAAATAACTGGGCAGGGGGGGATGACGAATAACTTGTGTACGTTGATACAGCAGGAGTAGGAGCCGTTTATTGTAGGACAACAGAGGTATTTATACATTCCACACAGCTTATCTTAATTAGCATAAAGTAGATACATCAGTCAACCAATAAGGAATCTCCACACTTAATGGCTCACTTTTGTTACTTCTCAAACCATTCCCTCTGGAATTTTGCCAGGCACCATCCAGACTTGTTTACGAACTCTAACATGCCCCTGGCAAAATACCAGGTGTTATTTTGACTTGTTTACAGACCTTAACAGGTCTCCGAAGGCTTTATAGATTCTTGCACTTCAGTGTTACGCACCAGGTTAGAGTCCATTGCTATAGTTATTTTGATACTCAGTTAGTTGTCCCAGACCTGCAGTGGGACCTGCCTTTCCAGCTGGCTTCCTGGACCTTTGCCGGGTCCCCCTCATTCTTCGTACACTCCCTCACTTTCTGCTGTCCCTCTTCTAGGCTGGTTGTGTTCTGTTTTGTCCCATCCTGACACAGCCATCTCTCCAGGACCACTGGGCTTGTTTAGTGGAAGTGGAACGCAGAGGCCAAGGCCTGTGCGTGAGTGTGAATGAGTAGTGCTCACAGCTGTGAGGCAGCTCTGTGCTCAGGCCCCCTGCGGTGGAAAGATTAGCAAACCAGACCTCGACTTCTTCCATCCCTCGCTCTGTAGTAAAGAGGATCCTTCACACCAGTGCCTGCAATTCCAATCCACCACGCCCCTGGGTCCGTCTGCCTTGACTCAGCCAGTGACCAGCTGGATCCCGTATCCTCTGGTTATTGGCTTATTCTGTCAGTCTCCCCGATGGCCGATGGCCACATTTCCTGCTCTCGCTGGCGCTCTGCACTCGGAGGACCTGCTGTAGGTGTTCTCCTACTTCTCTTCTAGGAGCCAGGCGGCTTCTGCTTCCTGTGTATATGGCTGACTTTCGGATGAAGTGCGAGGGGTTCAGCTTAGGGGTTAGTGCTATTTTTAACTCTGTGTAGGTCCAATTGTTCCAGCACCATTTGTAGAAAAGCCTTTTCTTCCCCCTTGACTTGCCTTGGTACCTTTACAAAAACAAAACAAAACACTGTGGCTCTAATTCTGGACTCCATGCTTCTCCATCGAGCTATTTATCTAGTTTTATGCCAGTACTACACTGCTTTGATCACCTGGGGTCTACAATAAGTCAGCTGGAGTCCTCTTCATTCTTCTTCAAGGTTGTTTTGACAATTCTAAATCCCTTTGAAAGTTAACTTTATGCTTACAAAATAAATGCTTGTAATTTTGATTAGTATTACATTTAATTACAGATCAAGTTGGAGAAATTGGTATCTTAACATCTGAGTCTTCCAATTTGTGAGAATGGTGTATTTATCTGATTACTTAGGTCTCTAATGTCTCTCAGAAGAATTTCGTAGTTTTCAGTAAGGGAATGTGCAGTTATTTTGTTAAATTTAAAATTTGTTAAATTTTGTTAATACTATAATAACTGGAATTAGCTTTTAGACTTTCATCTGTTTTGCTTATTTTGAAGTTCTGTTATTAACCACACACATTTAAAATGATTGTCTTCCTACTGAATCAACCTTTTTGTCAGTAGGAAGAAATGGTCTTTTTTATCGGTGGCAATGCTCTGTCTCAGAGTTATATTGACTGATATTAATATAAAACTTTGATATTTTCTTCATGATAGCTTTTTTCTTTTCTTTTCTTTTTATTTTTTGTGGTATCTGTGATTGAACTCAGGGGCACTCAACCGCTGAGCCACATCCCCAGCCGTATTTTATATTTTATTTAGAGAAAGCATCTCACTGAGTTGCTTAGCAGCTTGCTTTTTTGCTGAGGCTGGCTTTGAACTTGTGATCCTCCTGCCTCAGCCTCCCAAGCTGCTGGGATTACAGGCGTGCACCACTGAGCCTGGCCATGATGTCTTTTTAAATTATTTTAGATTTGACCTGTGTCATTCTATTTACAATGAATCTTCCTTTTAAAATCCACTCTGATGGTCTCTTCCTTTAAATGGAGGGTTTGTTTCCATGTAATATTATTCATATACTATATATATTACATATTATGTAATATGCTACATATGCCATAAATCATATATACTATATAGCACACACACACATATATTCAACATATCAACACAGTTTATGTCACATATTGTATGGCCCTCAGGTTGTCCCTCTGAAGTGGTGACCCCCTGGAGCACTGACCTACCAACTTCCCTCCACACAGTTCTGCTGGTTAAGGGCTAATTCCTCCTTAGGAGCTGCCCCTAAGACAGTAAGTGAACAACAGAGGCTGACAACTTGGAATCTGCTCTGCCACAGTAGCCAGGTCTTGGCCAATCAGAAAGACGGGCACTGGCCCATCCATCGCAGGTGTCTCCACATTGAAATAAGGCAAAGGCGTCTGTCTTCCTGCTTCTGTTTTCTGTGTGTGTCTTCCTTTTCTCTGGCTATAAATACAGCCTGCACATGTGGTGGGGTGGTACATGCTGAATTGCTGCCAGATTCTAGAATTGCCAGGAAAAGCCAATGAAGATCTGAAAAACTGGATTCCTTATAACTGTCTTTTAACAGGGTTGCTTTTGGGTGCCACTTCCCCAGACTTCCTGGTGCCCCAGTGGGTGGGTGGCAGCCTCCTGAGGCAAAAGAGAATTGACTGAAACATGTGCTCGCCCAGGTGCCCAGAGTCGGGTGCTGACCTGTGCCTCCCTGCACAGAAGTCAGGTGGCCAGAGGAGGCGGCTCAGGGACCAGACGTATTGGCTCCGGCCCTGGTCCCTCAGGCCAAGCTTCCAAGGTGGCCCCACCCCCATGAGCCCCAGTCCTCAAGGGCCCCCTCTGGCTCCTGGTCACGGTCTCCAGGTGTGGCAGGCAGAGTCAGACGCGTTGGTTTTCACTGGCGAGGTCTCCTGCCTGCGGCCGGTTCCAGAGGTGTGGGCTGCAGCAGCCCCTCCTTTCCCCATAACGGCTGGACGCGCATTCGGCCAGGGCCACGCCAAGAGCAGAGGGCCCCGCTGTGTGTTCCCAGCCCTAGTCCTCCAGGTCGACCAGAGGCGGGGCTGAAGGTGCCCCTTTCAGCTCTCCTCTGTGAGTGCTCCCGTTCCCCTGGGGTTCACCTGGGCTGCATTCCTGGTTGGAGCCATCCTCCCGGGTTCTTCCTTCTCACGGGGGCGCCCAGGCCAACTCCATGCAGAACCAGGCGGGGTGGCCCCTACACAGGCCATGTTTCCAGGAGGAACCCCCTCCTCAGAGTGAATGCCACGGGGCCTCCCTCCCCTGCTGGCTTGCCGTGTCTGACCTGAAGCCCAACAAAGAGCATGTGCACCCCAGAAGCCTCCACAGGTTCTGACTTTGGATCCACTGCTGAACAGTAAATTCCAAAATATCTATGGAAAGAAACAATACAGGGGATTGCACAAAGTCTGTGGTGCAGTTGCTTCACTCTGTCCCAGGCCACCCCTCAGAGCTGTCCTTGGTTCAGGCCACCCTGGCACTGGATTCACTGTATTCCACAGGATGCTGTGGTTAAAGACAGTACTAAGTCACTTCTGTGTCTATTGTCAGGACACTGTTGAGGACACTGCTCACCACGTTTGTTGAATCCACCGGAGAATTTTCTCTCAAGTCCTCTTACTAGGAAGGTTATGAACAACAAATTTGTTATATTCATACTGCTTCAGCTTAAGGACACCATGAACTCGACATAATTTGTGTTCTCCTCTTTAGAGTGGTTTCAAGGAAGCTCCAGTCAAACGTGGGCACACCCAGCCCCTGTGCAGGATATTCCCAAGTAGAGCTGGTGACAAGTGGTCTCTCTTCCAACTTCCTTCCCCTCATTTTTATCTTCACATGGATTTTGCCTTTATTTGGTTTTCATCATTTGTGCATTTGTGGAATCCGCCTTAAGCCTTTAAAAAAATGGGAGTGAATGACCTTGAATAAGGACAGCGGAAACAGGAAACAGGCGGGCAGTCCCTGGAGCATGGAGGGCTGTAGCTGGGGCAGGCTTGGGACCCCAGGCAGCAAGGGGAGGCGATGCCCTCTGAGGGTGGCCAGGAAGTGGCCGGGCCTTCTGAGGACACCTTGAGTGTCCTCGCGGAGGAGGAGGGGCTGCCTCCGCCGCTGGAGGAGGGTCCACAGGGCACCAGAAGATGTCCTTTCCTTTCTAGCACTTGAAGCAAACCCACCAGTTTCCACTTTGCCCCTTTTTGTCACAGAACTGGCCGGAGGAATTCTAAAGTGGGAAGACTTAATTGGGCATTGCTTATTCAGCGCGAGAATCTTCCACAACCTTTTTTCCTGAATCAGTATCAGGTTCCCATGATCAAAGCTTTTCTGCTTGCACATGAAACTCACTCCTCATGTTCCCAGAGGCCTGGACAGACTCTCACTCTGAGCCTTGCCTACGTGGGGACCTCCAGGGTTGGGCAGTGCCTCACAGTGCGTGGGCCCTGAGTGACAGCAGCACCCACCTGCATGCATCTCCAGAGCAGCAGAGGCGGAAGTGGGTGCCTGCAGGATGGCACCTGGACACACACTGAGGCTGTTCCACTCCCTCCCCTGCCAGCAATCAGAACCCAAGGAGTTTTCTAATTTCTTTGTGCTGCCCGAATGGGCACGGGCCTCACTGTGCCAGCGGCAGTTATCCCTGATTGCCGTGAGAAGAGGAGGTGGCAGCTGTCTGGAGGCAGGAGCTTTGCAAGGTGGGTTTTAAGTCTCTTCTCAGCAGGTATCCAGGAAGAGGCTTCAGACACTACCAGCTTTCCAGAAAATCAGACTCAGCAAATCCCAATTAGCTGGTTTCCCTGCCTAAATATCTTGCAGTGTGCACAGGCATGCTGGAAGCTGTCAAGGGTGAAAACGGTCTGTTAGAAGTTCACGGAGCCAGCTCAGGAGCATCTCCTGAGAAGCACTGGGCTTTATAAAGCAGAGTCAAAGACACACCCATTTTAATCTTCATGCCACTATCAGCCAGGCATTATTAATCTCGATTTATAGATGAAGAAACCGGGTCTCAGAACATGATGGCACTTGTCAAACTTGGATCATGAAGCCGATCAATGACAGATAGGACCCAGTCTCAGGCCTAGCTATTTAAGTTCTGAGCTTTATTATTGAACTTTCTCTTTCAGACTGAATGTTTATCAGCTTTTTGTCACTGTAACAAAATACCTGAGAAAATTGTCTTATAGGAGGAAAAGTTTATTTTGGCTCCGAGATTCAGTCCAGAGTGGCTTTGGTCCCACTGCTATAGACCTGTGCAGCACAGGGCATGGAGGAGGAAATCCACTCACCTCAAGGCAGCCAGGAAGGAGAAAGAGGGAGAGGCAGACAGAGGGAGAAAGGGGAAGGGGGCTGGGACAGACAGTCCCCAAGGGCATGCCTCCAGGGACCTACTCCCTTCAACAGGGTTCCATTCAGTTAAAGCCCCACCTCTGAACCGTCCTGAGGACCGTGCCCTCAGCACTCAGACCTGGGGACACCCCAGGTCCCAGCCACAGCAGAGAGATGCAGAGCCCTTAAATAAACACAGGAGTCCCACACGTTGCTCACCTCACAGCTCCTTGGTCCCTGGCTCGCAGCCTTTCCCTCCCGTGTGCTCCCCTCAGCCTCGTGCTCCACTTCTAGCTTCCACTGTCCCCTCACAACATGAAACACACCTTGCTTTCGCTTTGAACCTGTCCCACGACCAGGAGGGCTCTGGGGCTTGGCCAGGGAACAGGCAGAAACGCGGCCACACCACGCATCGCTCAGCCAGGTAACAAGGCCAGGCCACCAAAGGCAGTCGATTGATGTTATTTTTACTCCCCTAGTTCTACAGGCGGAGCTGTGGAAATAACTGAAAACCAGGGGCCCTGCTGTGTGTGACTTAGCAATGACAAGCCCTCTGGAGGGTTTTTGGTATTTTTTCTTTGTTTTTTGGTTGATTTTTTGCCTCACTGAGACAGGTGAGGCTGAAGGTCTGCTAGCACTAACAGTCACTCATGCAGTAGAAACCAGGTCATTACCACTGCTTTTGACTCGGTGGAGAAAATGCAAACACGGGGAAATCATAGCAAAGAAGAGTATATTCTTTAGGGCTGGTCCTTGAATCAGGAGAATAATGTCCTTTCCTTCTCCACCAGTCTTTGAGAGAGAACAGTGCTCGGACACGGTGTGTACGCAAAGATTATTAGTTGAATTGATTAGTTAATTATGTGAATTAAATACCCAAGAAATCCAATATTCCTTACCTTAGATTCAAACCTTAATCAACATCTGAAAACATCTGTGCTTTGTCCATATGCTAATTACACATCAGCTACACTCTAGGGTCCCATGCCACCTTCCAACTGCATTTCACAGCAGCTGAGGTCTCTTGGACAGAGTATTTTTGCTAGAATTTGATACTGTTTACAGAAAGGTAATAATTCAAAATAAAAAGAAAACCTTCATCAAGGATATGAACAGGCAATGCACAGAAAATAAGTGAAAGTGACTGTTAGCCCTTTGAAAAGGTGCCCAATATCACTTTTTCTTATCACAAGATGAATGTAAATTGAAACTACACTAAAATACCATTGCTTGCCGGTAAGGTTGGCAAACAACTAAAATGTGGCACGTGCTCTACTGGTGAGGCAACCGTAATGCAGGAGGGCCCTTCGGCACTGCTGGAGGGAGGGGAGAATGGCACAATTCAGACAAAGAGGAACTTGGCCAAACCTAGCAGAAAGATACCATTTGACAAAGCAGTCACCCTGGAAGTTAGTCTTTTGGGAATCGAGATTCTACAACACTATCCCAAAAACATACTAGCAAGAATAGCACAAGACAAGATGCACAGGTACCACTGCAACACTATTGGTGATAAAGACTAGCAGCAGCTGGAACCAATGGGTCAATAGTTAAATAGGCAGAGCTTCCACCACACAGTAAAATACACTGTAGAAACACCAAGGAGGGTCTCTCACTACAGTGATCGCTAGGGGACAGTGTTGAGGGAAGCAAAGTGAAGAAAAACATGCATGATATGCTACCTTTTATATAAGAAAGAAAAAATAGCTGTCTATGGACTAAGACCTCCAAGACTATGAGCTCCCAAATAAACCTTTCCTTTAAAATTGTTCTTGTCTGGTCTTTTAGTCACAGCAGTAAGAAATCTGACTAAAACACAGGTCATGAGACCTTCCTGTAGGAAGTGCCCTCCTGGCTACCTGGAGGAAAGAGCATCCTCCCTCCAGGACTCTGAGCCAAGAAGAATCCGAACAGGCCTTCCTAAGTCCCTTGTTGATCACTGGTACCTCATATCCTTTTGCCGTCAATCATACTTCTCCATGACTGACCGTTCCTCATCAAGTCCACTATGGAAATCACTTTAACTGAGTTCCCATTTTGTTATAAAGGCTCTCAAGTCATGTGGAAGTTATACTTTGTATGCTTTTCTGTTTTCTGTTGATTTTTGGTTATAAGATCTTAATCATGAACCCAAGATGAGTAGAAAACATTTTCCTCCTCCACATTAGCATTTCTGCTTTTTGATAGAGGGAATCAATAATACATGGCATGATGAGTACGGTTCTGCTATGGACTGAGGTTGAAGAAGCTGCATCTGTGTACCAAAGACCCTACAGACGTGTGACCTTGGCTAAGTGGAACATCAGAGGTGTGGTGTAGATTGGGAGCCAAAGTTATCTTGGGCTACTTTTGTCCCTTTTAACAGTCACTTCTTATCAACCTCTGTATCTGACACCCTTGTGACTTACAGAAAAAACTCTCAGAATGTATTGCTAAGCTTGAAACACCTCTAGCCTCCACCAAGCTCAAAGCTGAGACACCTGAACCCTGTGGAGGAGACTGCGCCATCTCACTGGGGTTCGCCTGCTGGAGGGCCTCACCCGTGTATTTAGTAAGTACACTGACTCATGACTTTTTACTCTGTGACTATGAAAGTTCATGTAACGTCTTTCACAGTGGAACGTCATCCAAACTAACTTGAATCTGTGTTTCAAGGCCATGGTCACACTGATATTTGGCTCAAAGTAAACTATTTTCTTATTTCCTTTAAAGTTGAGTTATTATTTTACATCAACAATTTCGAAGAAACTGGTCCCATTGGTAGTCAGGGGGAAAAGGAATTGGGTACTCTGGGACAATGGTGTCATGCTTAAGAGTTTCTGTTTACCCTTTTTAACTTCTGAATTTGAACTACAGAAATACCTATCCTACACTTCTATAAATATCTTTTGTCCCTATACTGGGGAGACAAAATATACATACACAGCTTTACTACAAGATGGAAAATGTGACATGCTCTGAGGCAGAGGACAATTGTCCTGGGCTGGGCTGGAGAATCATTAGGCAGGAGAACTTATGTTTTTTCGTGTGTCTATTTCTCTATTTTTTTAAGGTACTGAGACTGAACCCAGAACCTTACCATACCAGCAGGTGCTCTACCACTCAATGTCCTAGTGAAGCCAGACTTTGAGACCAAACTCCATTCTCCTCTTCTCCTGGCAGGTGGCATCAGCTCAAAGTGTGGCACCTGGAAGAGCCAGCTTCTTCCTCTGGTATTGAGAGTGTGTTACGGCTCTCAGGGTGGGAGCTCAAGATGGTGGGCCTTGCCCACCACTGTTGCCACGGACACCATTGCTCACCACCAACTTTTCCCTGGGTTCTTATCTTACAAACCCGACAACAGAATTCAAGGGTGGAAAGAGCAGGATTTATTCAAGTGTAAAAAAGAACAGAAAGTATATCTAAAATGAACAAATAAAATTAGAAAATAGAAACGGAACTCTCACAGGGACAACAGGTGAGCCTGATAGAGGTTGCCGCCTGAATGTGCTAGTCTAGGGGGCTTCTCTACACTTGGGTTAACACCATTGGTCCAAATTCATGCTCATCAGGGCTTGGGAAAGTGCCATGCTACTGGCTAGCCCTACAATCCCATTCAGCTCTGTCTCACTTGTTTTATACCCATTTGTTGGGAAGTGAGAGGTTCATGAAATTGGGGATGTTGCAGGGTGGGGGTGTATGTAGAGCAGGTGTCCACACCAGGCCAGCCTGCCCCTGTGAGGTGACAGGTCTGCACCCTCTGGCTCCCAGCTCCTCAGACCCACACTGGGATGGTGGCTTCATTGTTTAAATATCCTTCAGTGGCACTAGAAGGAGCTTCTCACCTCTGTGTTCAAGTCGTGTTCAGAGCACTGTGGCCTCTGACATTTTTGTTTTGGTTGGGGGGAGGTTAAAAACAGGTCCCAGAAAATGAGAAAAGTTGAAAAAGGCTGTTGACAGCATTTGGTAGAGTCAGGGTCTGAGGTCATTAGTTAGAGGCCTCTTAAGTGCTTGCCAGCCTCCTCTGTGACCTGTCCAACGTTCAGGTAGCTGTGCTGAACACCAGGGTGTGCCAGCAAGACGCAGAAATGCACGCTATTTTTAGCAAGTTCTAGTACAAATGCTAGATTCTCCTTGGAACCTGCTGGCAGATTTGCCTCTCAGCTCCCCAGAAGCCAATTTTATTTAAATTGCCCTCTTGTCTGTCATCTTAAATAGTGAAATGGACATTTTAGATTCTTCAAACTGCTGTGGTGGGTGAATAAAATCCTAAGGTGGCAGCTAACGGGGGCTGCACTGAACATTTCAGGGTGGCTTTCTATTTCTTTATTTTTCCCTTGCAAAAAGTTAAGGACATAAAATTTCACAATTTACTGGACAAGCACACAGGATCCTTCTACCTTTATTTTCTAAAGTGGAATAAAGTCTCAGTATAATTTTGATACAAATAATCTGTCTGGATTCACATTTGCTGTTTTATATCCCTGCCATATCACCTCACATTTGACTGTTTTGGAATAATATTCTCTTAAAGTGTTTATTGTAAGTTTAATGATGGCAAACTTTCGTTAAATCCACAATTTCATTAAATCTATAATTCTGTTTAATCCACATTTAGTTTATCCCCTCTCTTCAAAGATATTATACTGGGTTCAAAGGTTTGACAATTATTTTCTCACACAAGTTGTGAAGTCCTTCTCCACGTGCTGTGGCTGCCCAGCTGCTGCCGGAAGTCTGCAATCCACCTCCAGCTGCTTCCCAGATCTACCATGTTCTAGTTTTCCCTTCACTTTCTCTAGATTTATTTATCCTGAAGATTCATGATTTTCACTTCTTAAAAATTTTAGTCATTATTCCTGTAAATACTTCTACTCATCCTTTCTCCCTTCGTGCTTCTCTGCAGGGATTCCAATTAGACTTCCTTTTTTCCTTAGACTTTTTTTTGCTATATTCTAGGTAATTTCTTTAGAATCACCTTCCAAGGCAGTAATTTTCTTTTCAGATATAAATTTTCATTGAGGGTTTTGTCACTTCAAGAACAATTATATGTATTTTGTTTCTAGAAGTTCCTTTGTTTCTTCCTTCTTGCTTAAGCAGTCACAGCTTGCTCTTTGTGGACTGTGGGGACACTTCCTACCTGAAGTCCCAGCTTCTCACCCACAGCCCCAGTGCAGTCCTCTGGGGCAGCTGCTGTTTGTGGACACTGCTCTTGGGATCTCCACCTTCTGTCACACTTCCCAGGCTTAACAAGCTTACTGTTTTGATGCTGATCTCCAGGAATCCTAGAGACCAAGGGAGGAAATATTCCTTTTTTTTTTAATTTTTTTTTTTTAAATTTTTTTTTATTGTTGGTCGTTCAAAACATTACACAGTTCTTAATACATCATCTTTCACAGTTTGATTCAAGTGGGTTATGAACTCCCAACTTTACCCCGTATACAGATTGCTGTATCACATCAGTTACCCTTCCATTGATTGACATATTGCTTTTCTAGTGTCTGATGTATTCTGCTGTCAGTCCTATTCTCTACTATCCCCCCTCCCCTCCCCTCCCCTCCCCTTTTCTCTCTCTACCCCTTCTACTGTAAATCATTTCTTCCATTTGTATTATCTTGTCTTACCCCTCCTTTCCTCTTATATATCATTCTCACTCCCTTTCCCTCCCACCTCTCATCCCTGTTTAATGTAAATCTTCTTCTCAAGCTCTTCGTCCTTACCCTGTCCTTGTTTACTCCCCTTATATCAAAGGGGTCATTTGGTATTTGTTTTTTAACGATTGACTAGCTTCACTTAGCATAATCTGCTCTAATGCCATCCATTTCCCTCCAAATTCTATGATTTTGTCGTTCCTTAATGCAGAGTAATACTCCATTGTGGACTGTTGCCCACTTTTGACAGTGCCCAGAATAGGTCACCAGCCTGGCACCATTTTCAGCCCCTGAGAGGGCAAAGACTCAGGCTCCAGCTCCCTGTTCTTTGTCATACCTCTCCTTCAGACAGAGTCAAGGATTCTAGTTTTATCTAGTTCCGGGGACTGAACTCAGGGGTGTTTTACCACTGAGCTACATACCCAGACCTTTTACATTTGAGACAGGGTTGCCCAGGCTGGCCTACAACTTGTGACCCTCCTGTCAAAGCCTCCAGAGTCACTGGGTGGGGTGGGTCCTGGGGTTGAACCTAGGGCCTTGTACAGGCTAGGCAAGCGCTCTACCCTGAGTTATCTCCCCAGCCCCAGAATGCCATTTTTTAAATATATATTATTTATTTGTTCTAATTAGGTATGTATGACAGCAGAATGCATTTCGATTCTCTGTACACAAATGGAGCATAACTTTTCATTTCTCTGGTTGGACACAATGTAGTGTCATACCATATGTGCAGTTATACATGTACCTAGGGTAATGAAGTCCATCTCATTCCACCACCTTTCCTGGCCCCATGCCCCCTCTCCTTCCCTCCCTCCCCTTTGCCCAGTTGAAGTTCCTCCATTCTTCCTATGCCCCGCCCCCATTATGAGTCAGCATCCATTATCAGAGAGAGAACATTGGGCCTTTGGGTTTTTGTGATTGGCTTACTTCGCTTAGCATGATATTCTCCAATTCCATCCATTTACCTGAAAATGCCATGATTTTTTCTTTTAATGCTGAGTAATATTAATATTCCATTGTGTATGTGTACCACAGTTTCTTTATTCACTAGAATGTTATTTTTAAGTACACTTCAACACTAATAATTTAGACTGGGAACTGAACTGGTTTAAATAGTCAAGGCCCATATAGTAAATAATTCAGGTTTCACAGGACATAAAATTGTCATTACTCAATTCTGCTGTTATAGCGTAAAATCAACCATGGATTATACTTAAACAAATGGTGTGGCTATATCTCCATTAAACTGTTGGCAAAACATGGGGCAGGTCAGCTTTGGCCAGAGGTTCATGGCTTGCCAATGTGTGAGTTAGACAGCATGTTTTACCAATTAACTTACCAATTAACTTCTTGTATTTTATTAATTTTTCTTCTGAAGAACATCTCTAGCAATTCTTTGAGAAAAGAGCCTGTAAGTGATAAGCTTTAAATGTTTTTATGGTCATGTGCTACAAAAATGGCATTTCGGTCAATGATGGACTATGTACATGATGATATGATAGTAGCCTTAGATTAACTAGTGACATAACCAACTTCACGTAAGCACACTCTACGATGTTCACACAGGGACAAAACTGTGTACTGACACTTTCCTTTAAGTGAAAAGACAACCCCAAAATGGCAGAAAATATTCACACATCATTTATCTGCCAAGAGTCAGATTCCGTACAGAACTCTCAATGGTGAAAGAAGCAGCAACGTCTCCACAGCATGACAGAGCAAGTGCTGGTGTGCCAGTGGCACTGAGTTACCCACCAGGTCCAGCCACGCTCACAGCAGGTTTCAACAGATAAAAGAGCCATGTTTTGGAAGATGATGCCATCTAGGATTTTCATAGCTAGAGAATTCAAGGCCTGGTTTCAAAGAACAGACTGACTCTTTTAAGTTAGGAGATAGTGTTGCTAATGACAAGTTGAAGCCAGTGCTCACTGAAAATCCTAGGCCCTTAATCCTCCTCTGCCATAAATGGGACAACACTGGGATGACAGTACACCTGTTTACAACATGGTTTACTCAACACTTTAAGATCTACTGTTCAGGAGGAAAAAAATTCCTGACAATGCACCTGGTCATGCAAGACCTCTGAGAGGTTCAAGACTAATGCCGTTTTGATGCCTACTAACACCACATCTGCTCTACAGCCCATGGGTCAGAGTAACTTTTACTTTCAAGTCTTAGGAAGTCCCTTTTATAAGGTTGTAGCTGCCACACAAAGTGATTCCTCTGATGGAAAATCTTCTGGGAAGGATTCACTATTCTAGATGACCCTAAAATACCAACACCCAGGAAGTTTGGAAGGAGTTGGTTGCAACCCTTGTGGTTGACTTTCAGGGTCTCAAGACTTCAGTGAGGAAGTAACCTGATGTGGCAAGAACAGCAAAAGAACTAGAATCAGAAGTGGAGCCTGAATATGTGACATAATTCTACAATTTCATGATAAAATTTTAATGGACTAGGGGTTGCTTCTTAAGAGCAAAGACAGTGTTTCTTGAGATGGAATCTACTCCTGAAGATACCGGGAAACACCGCTGAGATAACCAAAGACTCAGAATATCAACTTAGTGGATAAGGCAGTGGCAGTGTTTCAGAGGATCAACTCCAGTTATGAAAGGGGTTCTACTGTTAGAATCTGAATCTCAAATGTCCCCCAAAAGCTGATGTGTTGAAGGCTTGGTCCCACTGCAGCAGTGTTCAGAGGTGGGGTCTCTGGAGGTGACTGTATCACAAAGGCTTTGGCCTCATGAATGAATTGTTTCCACAATGGCTTGATGGCCTGCTGGGTGGTGGTACAACCATAAGAGATGGGCCTAGTTGGAGGTAGTAGATCATTTGGGGCATGCCTTTGAATGGAATATCCTGGTTTTGGCCCCCTTTTGCTCCCTTTGCTTCCTGGCTGCCATAAGATAAGCAGCTGCACTCCAGCACATGTTCCCTGCCACAATGTTCTGCCTCACCACAGTCCCCACAGAAAAATGGCCTGAAACCTATGAAACTATGATCCAAAATAACCTTTCCTTCTTTGATCTTCTCAGGTACTTTGTCACAGTGACAGAAAGTGAACACGGTGGGTAAAGGCGTAACAGCATCCCATGAGAGTTCTTTCATGAAAGGACCAACTGATGTGCCAAATTTTTAAGAAATTGCTATATATCCAACTTAACCTTCAGCAGTCATCGCACTCATCATCAGCAGCCGTCAACATCAAGGTAAGACCCTCCACTAGCAGACAGACTCCCCGAAGGCTCAGATGATACTGGCATTTTTTTTAATATTTATTTTTTTAGTTCTCGGCGGACACAACATCTTTGTTTGTATGTGGTGCCAAGGATCGAACCCGGGGCTGCACGCAAGACAAGCGAGCTTGCAACCGCTTGAGCCCCATCCCCAGCCCAATACTGGCATTTTTAAGTAATCAAGTATTTTTAAATTCAGGCATGTAGTTTTTGTTTTTTTTTTTAAACACCCAATGCTATCACACATTTAGTCTAGTATAAGCGTAAGTTTATATGAACTGGGAAACTAAAGTCCATGTAATTTGCAATAGGGCCACATATTTACTTTATGCAGTGATCTAGAACCAAATATACAACATCTCTAAAGTTTGCCTGCAGACTTATAACTTCCTTAAACTTCTAAAGATATTACTGCTTTTTCTTCTTACAACCAGTTTGGCTGACAAGAATCCTGAGGTCAATCTGATTATCAACTGCCTTTTGTAGGTAATTTACTCCTGTCTCTAATAATTTTCAAGGATCTTCTCCTGAAGATCTTCTTTATCCTGAAAAAGATAAAGCTACAGACAGCAGGTCCTTGTTATGGTTTTTCTCTTACTTATGCCACTTGGCTCTCAGCAGGCCCTTTCTACTACGAATTTCTCAATCTGCTTTGTTCCTCAGTGTGGGCTGTACTGACATATGTATTATTTTCAGTTATTTTGGGAGAGGAAAAGTAGACAGTGCTTGTGACTTTTTTCATTTTTGGGGGGTGGGTGAGAAGGTTATTGGGAATTGAACCCAAGGGTGTTCTACCACTGAACTAAATTCTCCAGACCTTTAAAATTTTTTTATTTTGATACAAGTTTCAAAAGGCTGCTCAGGTTGGACTGGAACTTGTGCTCCTCCTGCAGCCTACTGAGTGGCTGGGATTACAGGAATGCAGCAGCATCCAGCTTTAGTACTCTACCTTGAAACCTGTTTCCTGGCTTTGTTTTATCAGCACAAAAGCAAACAGTGTGGCTTGATGTACTTTTTCTCTTTCACCTCTCCTGCACAAGCATCCAGGTTTCAATCAGGGAAAAATTCTTCAAATGTACTACTACTTCATTTCAAATACATATTTTAACAAATGCTAGTCTTTAAATTCCCCTCTCCTCACTTCCATCTATTCTGAAACTTTCTCACTCTTTTAATTTTAATCTCTATAAAATTGCTCCAGATCAACCTGGGATTCTGTCCATCACAAATGGAGAATCTTTCTTTATCCCACTACTCTGCCTTCCACATGGCACCTTTCCTGAGCATTCACATACTTTACAACTAAGAATACAACGACATGGTTTCAGTACAATGGCAAGGTTTTAGAACATCATTGTTATTTAATTCCAGAACATTACCACCATACTCCAAAGAAACTCTGTATCCAGTCACTCCTCATCACCCCTGGCAACCACAAATCTAGTCTTCATGGATTTGTCCTTTCTGGAAAATTCCTATGTACCCAGAATCATACAGTATGTGGTCATGTGTGTCTGGCTTCTTTCACTTATCATAATGTCTCCAAGGTTCATCCGCGTTGTACATGTAGCTCTCCATTTTCACAGCTGAATGACGATTCCCTTGTATAAATATACCACATTTTCTTTACCAATCTATCAGTTAATGGGCACTGGGGTCATATCCATTTGGGGGCTATCATGTCCAAGGTTCTGCAGGAAAACATTTTCAGTTCTCCTGGGTATAAACCTAGGAATGGACTTGCTGAATGATATGGTTACTGCATGTTTAAATTTTTTGAGGAACTGCCAAATTGGTTTCCATAGCAACAGTTATCATTTTTTACATTCGTATCAGCAATATTTGAGGATTCAAATTTCTCCACATTCTTATTTTCCATTTTTTGATGATACCATCCCAGTAGTATCCTTGTAATTTGTGTTAATCATATTTTAAAATTTTATCATGGTACATAATAATGCATCATAGTGGGATTTGCACACGACCATAACATAATTTGATCAATTTCACTCCCCAGTTCCTCCTCTCCTTCCTCTTCAGATCCCCTTCCTCTATCCAACTCTTCTCCCTTCTACTTTCATGAGATCCCTTTTTATCCTTTTTTCTCTCTACAAATGAAAGAAAACATGGCTAGGGGGCTGAATTATAATGTTAGACCTTCCTTCCTCTTCCTCAGGAAACCCAATTATTATTATGCTGATTTTTAATAGATAAAATGATTCCAAAGCTTGAATATGAAGTTTTTAGAGAAAAAAACACCCTGTTATTAGAAACATACAGTCTACTGTTTCTTATTCAAACCTCTGGTATTAGACATGGGGGCGGGGAAAGGGAGTTAGAGGGCAGGATGGTATGTCAGGAGCATGGTATCTGGAATCAGAATGACCCGGTTAGGAACAACATTTCATTTCCTTAACAGGTGTGCAACTTGAGGGATGCTGATAGTGCTATTGTTTTGTATCTCCTTGAGAGTGGTTGATAAGGATTTCACAAGAAGATAAACATAAAACATCCACTAAGTCGGTACTCAATAGTTAGTAAAGGAGAATTATATGTATAAAGAAAAACCTTTTCCCTTCAGAGTCTCATGACACACCTTAAGTGATTCTGTGTAATCAGAGGGACCAAGGTCTCAGGTTGGACAGTCCTAAGTAAGAATGCTGTTTCTGCCTATGTTAAGTATAGTCTTGGCTCTGGTTCCAAAGGAAACAAAATTCTGTGTTCCTCCTCTGGGACTACTTAATACTCCACACTAGGTTAAGAACATCAGTCAGTGGGGGTCAGTCACTGGGTAGACACCTGATACAGTATGATATTTCCTTGAGTTCTGTGGCCCCAAATCCTAGAATTCAGTCATTATCCAGCCAGGTGATTAACTTACATAATTTTTCTCCTTTTGAATTCTCATCTTCAAATGACTCCTTTTTGCCAGAGTAAGCTTATTTCAAAAACTTCTTAAAGTAGCACAACTTTATTTTTTGTTAAAGGCTAAATTTCTTAGGTATCTACAATGCAAATAGCCTCAAGATCTCCAGTATAAGGTTCTTAAGTTTCATAATAGTAAGAAACAGATTAATACTCAAAATACCTTTATTGCAGGGGAGAGAATTACTAATTTATAACAGTCCCTAAAGCACAGTTCTTATAGAATACTGAACTTCAACGGCATGCCCACCACACCATCAGAAAACAGAATAAGCTTCAAAAGAAAAAAAGCAGGAATGCCAAGATCTTCTCCAACCACAATTATTTTTAATCTATGAAACAGAGTTTCCTTACAAATTACATAGTCTTTAGAGTAGTGACATTTATCATTGATGTGATCTATGTGTTTAATACGACTGTAGTCAGAAGGGAAGTTGGGCCTGTTATTTTTCCAGAAATTGAAAAAAGTACCATCATTAAGACAAAGAAGAGAAAGATTTATACCCGTCTTTTTGGGACATGTAAGGTGAGAGCGAGGTCTCACAGTTGGAGAATTTGTGGATATTGCTGGAGGAATTGGAGATGCTTTCTAGTAAGCGGGTAATCCCTCTTCCTCGAACACTGCTGTTTTGGCCTGAAATTTTCACCCCAGATGGGTAATCACCTAGGATATTGAAAATATAATAAAAGGAAATGTAGTGATTTTTCTCTAAAGATTAATTGCTGACTCTCATCCTACTGTAGGCCTCTAAGCCTTATTTAAATGGATAATGAAAAGAAGAAATTCTATGTAAAGGCAAAGGCAGAAAAATGTTCCCTTTTGTTTTTAGAGCAGAAAATCCTAATTGAAGTTCTTCAAGCACCACTTGAAATTTCATGTTACTAGCTTTAAAAGTTTCTCATCTCCAAAAAGATATATCACCACATCAAAATTATACAACCATAGTGGCTACAATCTTTTTTTCTAATACCCTGAACAAAAGTCTGAGGAATAAGTTATACTCCATGAAAGTGATAAAAAAAATGTACATATCAAATTGTATAAGGTGCTAATGCCAAGCAAAACACTAATTCAACAAGTTTCCTATATCCTAAAGCTTATCTAGGAACATCTGATGCTCAGTAAGCTGGGACCTTAGTAAGCTTTAAGCCCTAAAACCTCTGTGATGTACATTCTTATAAAATTTAAGATGCTTACCAGTGGCTGTGTTTGACCTTTGTTCCTGATTAGAAGAGTTGAAATGAGAGAATCCTGGACTCTCAACCCTTAGCTTCTGTAAAGTAACAGGAAAATACCAGGGGTGGGGGGAAATGTTTATTTCTTATCAAATATTGGATGGTCTACTTCAAATTATTCTTTACAAATGCAAACTAAGACTCAAATAGTTTTCTTACTTCAAATTACTCTTTACAAATGCAAACTAAGACTCAAATAGTTTTCAAATAGCTTTTGCTGCAAAGGGAAGGAGAGATATAGGGTACTCTGGAGGGACATTAGGAATTACAGGGTCCTTTGTTTTTTTTTTTTTGGTACTGGTGATTGAACTTAGGGGTACTTAACCACTGAGCCACATCCCCAGCAATTTTTTTTTTGTTTTTTGTATTTTAATTTAGAGACAGGGTCTCCTCGAGTATCTAAGTGCTCCACTAAGTTGCTAAGGCTGGCTTTGTAGTCAAGATCCTCCTGTCTCAGCCTCCAAAGTCACTGGATTGCAGGCATGCGCCACTGTGCCCAGTAATTCTTTTTTTTTAAAGATGAGGTTGTTGGCCAATAAGATTCAGAACAGAGGGAAACCCTCACGATACAAGAAATAAGAATAAGTTACTGTGTTATGTCCTTGATTAGTAAGAGAATGAGATCTAATATATAAACAGATTGGTTTTAGATAGAAAACAGACAATCCACTCATTAATACAGGAATGAAAGCAGAGGATGTGGTGGGTGCAGCTAGCAGGGGTGGTAGAAACAGGTGGAAAATTTCTCCTGATTGCTTCTATTTTCTTAGAGTTTAAGAGGAGTCATCAGGGTCAGCTAGAGAAGAGGTGATGGAAGATACAAGAAATGTCAAGGAGAGTGAGAGAGCAACCAAACTAGAGACACGGGTAATAGCTAGGCAACATCAATGGCCCTCTTGAGGTTGGTGGTAATGAAAATGAAGAAAGACCAGTCAGCATACTGGTTTATTTCCAGTCTCATGTAGCTCCACAGGGCAGGAAGAGTTAATCAGGGTTGTTTCTGTCAACCAAGTATGATTAAGAAAAGAGGCCTAATGGAGCTGACAATGTATGCAAGGAATAAGTGACAGACCAGGGAACCTAAGATGGGACAGAAGGAGGTAATGAGGCTGCATCTTCATATGTGTGAAAGGTGCCCTGGGGTTGTGCAATGCATGGTCCAAAGGAATGTAAAACAGTGGAGGCATAAGTAATTGTATAAGTAACTACATATGTCAAATAATCATTGGCACTAGAGTACCAGAGGAAGATAGTCATAGAGGATCATGTCTGAAATTGAGATTATGAAGAAAATACCTTTGGGGTCTAGGGTCTGATCCCAGGAATGGAAACTTCCATGGTGGAAGACACTGGAGGAAGGGAAGTTCAGAAATTCAGAGGTCAGGTAGCTGAAAAGATTACCTATGGGGAAACTCAAAGAAGTTTGACAGGAAAACTGTTTTCCCAAGCCAGTGTTGCTCTAAGAATGAGGACCAACTTAAGTGTATATTGAATCCAAAAAGGGTTGTCAGGTACTCTTGCCTAGACAGCATGAGAATCAAAGGCCTATAGGTTTTAGGGAGAAGGAATGAAGAAGTCTGGAAGCTGAAATCAAGGTCAACTACTTCAAATGCAGGCCCATGATGAAGGAAGGGGAGGATGATGTCATCATTTGAGAAGACTAACAGAAGCAGCGTCCCGAGAGGAAAGTCAGTTTATTTAGAACCAAAAGGGTAAACAGACTTTCCTCAAAGAAGTAAAAAGATCTAGGTTTTTCTGGTAGCCCAGGGTCCTTACCTGGTATCGCCCTGCATCCAACACAACCATTTTAGGTGTCACACTATTGCTGGCCTCATAATCTTGTAGTGGTACATGAGCTCCTGTAAGCTGGATTCCAAAGAGAGTGGCCAGGGAATTGCTGATGCAGTACCTTTAAAATGAAGTAAGACAAAAAGCCCATTATATTACTCTCATCCAATTCACTATGAAAGCATTCATATTTTAAAATTCTCAAAAAGCAAGCATCTGAGAGACACTGCTTTTAATCGCAGGGGAAAAAGAAAACTTAGAGATTTAGAAATAAGTTGGAAATAGGCAGTAAAATTCATATCATAAAAGATTATTACTGGGTAAGCAATCTTCTGATTGCCAGGTTCTATTTTAGGTGTGTTATGAAGAATGGGAATGAGGTTAAAGATGACCAGGATTCTCTCATGTTTAAGCAATGAGAGGGCAGAAGCAGATATAAAACTAAAACCAGGAACAGTTAATCCTCAGAACTCACGACTGCCTGCTAAGTGAAGAGACTAGCAGAACCCCCAGGATCCGGGACTCACTATAAGGTGCTTTCACTACAAGACGAGGGGAAAGGTCTATGCTTTTGGAGCACCTCCACAAGGAAGTGCTGTCCTTCAGCACTCAGGACTCCAAGGAGGAAAGGTTTCAGTGCAGGCTTCTGAAGATTTACTAAAACGTGTCGGTGAGTAGTGACATGGGCGGTAGGACAGAAGTCACATGAACCACCACCTTTTCTTTTTAACAAAAATATAGTAAGGTGGGTGAACAGACCCACCCACCTGCCCAAGAGTAAGCAAAATGGACACCAAGGAACTCAGCACAAAAAGCAGCATTATGAAGAAACTCCTTCCCCAACTTACGCCATCCTCTTGCAAACAGCTAAAGCACAGAAGAGAATGTCATTTTCTTCATGCCACTTGCACCTGTACAAAAAAATGGAGCTTAATATCCTCACTGAAGCAGCACTGCTGAAGGGTCTTCACATGCCAGACTTCTAGCTTGCCTAGCTGAAATAATTTAAGAAAAACTCACACTATTACTCAAAGATTAAGGTTTCTAAATTTAATACACAATAGATTTTTTTTTTAAAAAACCCAGATTTTATGTTATCTCATTTGATGCACAGTCATGATACTACACAAATTACACATAACCCTAAACAGAAATAAAATGGGTGTTCCAGAGGCACAGCAGTGACTAAAGATAACACGTATTCATTTAACATTTATTGAGCGCACACTATTTGCCAGTCATTGTTCTAGCACTAGGGATACAGTGTTGAAAGAAATAGATAACACAAAATTTACTTTTTAGTGAGGAGACTAATCAAAATATGCAAGCATAATACATAGTAAATTAGATATTAAGTTATAATGATACAGCCTAAGGAGGAAAAAGAAAGAAGGGATGAAATAAACATTAGGAAGGGGCTCACTGAGGTGGCGATGTTTGAGTGGAGACCTCAGGAGGCAATGCTGGAGAGGAAATGAATAAATAAGTTGTGTGATTCAACACAATGTTACTTGATGAGTACCACTACAAAACCTGTGGGTCTTTTCATTGAATACACAGTCTTTTGAGATTCAGAACAGCATTATTTGCATAATGCAAAACTAGAGTAAACTTAGCAAGAATCTTCATCTCAAAGTGTCAGTGATATGCATTCACACTGATGAGTTATTTAACAGAATGAAAATCTTATCTAAAATAAGGTTAAAACTCCCCTACTATTTCCAAAGAAACGTGATCCAGGAAATGTTCTTCATAAACCTCCAAATCCTAAACTTAAGTAAAAAACTAAACCTAAGTTTAAATGCAACCATACAGAATTAAGTAACTTTTAATTTCTAACTGGTTTTGATCCTTGTCTAGAACTTGAGGCCCAAAAGTATCTACCTCATAAACACATTTTTAGGCAATGAGAGGGCAGAACTGAAATGAAGGATTAGAACTGGAGATCAGAACTGAAATGAAATTGAAAAACTAACAACATATTCAAGGATTAAAACCAACCAACCAAACTTACAAAATACTGACCCCAGGGGAAAATATCTTCAATCTGCTATTGTACTGCTACTAAAAATAGCATTGTTGGGGCTGGAGTTATGGCTCAGTGGTAGACCGCTCACCTAGCATGGGCGAGGCCCTGGGTTCAATCCTCAGCACCACATAAAAAATAAATTAATTAAAAAGATAACCAACTATAACTGAAAAAATAAGTATTTAAAAATATAGCATTGTTGTGATCTGTGATTTCCTACTTTCAAATCATACCCATTCCCTAAAAATGAGTGTTCTTCTAATAAAGTTCACTCTATATATCTGTTGAAAATCAGATTGGCTATGTACTTTGTTACGATATTAATACTTGCTGTGCAGCCTCCAATCTAGCTCCTATTGCAACCTGTTCTCAGATGTTTCCTTTATGAATGTCCACTCCAAAATTCTCACATCAGGCCACAGTGTCTCACATCTTCTGAATAGGCTCACAGCTTCCTCCTAAATCCCCCATACTGTTTCCCTCCACCAGAGACGTTGACAGTCCTGGTGTTCTCTTGCCCTCCTGTTTCAAGGTTATGATTCCTTCCACTTTTCAAGGCCAATCCTGCCTTCAGAACCATCCAGCTATAGCTACGTAATGCTCTAGTCAAATGGACAAACTGGTTTTTCTTCAACCATCTCTGTGCTTCACTCTAAAATCACTGTTCAGGTATTTCTGAACCTTATGGAAAAATCTTCCTTTTAACTGAAATCTCTGCTCATAAAAATTTTACCCATCTTTCCAAAGGAATCAAATCAAACATTAATTCCATATAGCATTTCAGAATTTTAAAACTCATATAAAGTGATTTCTCTCTCATTTCTATCATCACCTTTTGAACCTCTCTCATCACCAGAAAATGGGGCATCAGAATGGTGTCTTCACATGCCTACTGCTCCTATGAGGCAAAAGGCAGAGGGCAAGGATGGTCATGTCACTTCTCCACACTTCCCTCAGAATTTAGTTTAATGCATATGTACACAAGAACTACTCAAATTTTTGTTAAATATAAAAACTGGACTAAAGTCATTAAACTGGACTAAAGAAAATAATATCAAAACATAAACTACTTCTCTGAATACTACTATTGCTGGGGCTTCTAGTTTAAGGTTGTGAATTAAATACATGTACATAATTGTTTCCTATTGTTTCTGAGACCCTCTGAAAATGACAATGAATACAAACGGTAAGCTGGGTGCAGTGGCACATGCCTGTACTTGCAGCTACTTGGGAGGTTAAGGCAGGAGGATCACAAGTTCAAGGGCAGTTTAGACAACTCATGGAGACCATGTCTAAAAATAAAAAGAACTGGGAATGTTTATAAGTGGTAGAGCATCCCCAGGTTTAATCCCCAATACCCACCAATCTAAATAAGGTAAAAAATAAATAAGACAAATAGATACATAAACAATATATAAATATAAAAAAGGGCGGGAATGTAGTTCAGTGGTAGAGCACTCCTGGGTTCAATTACCAGTCCAAAAAAAAGGATAACATGTATTCATTTAACAAAAAAGGGGGAAAAAAATCTCCATGGAAGAGATGAAGAGATTTAACAAATTCATGAAAAATGAAGAACAGTAACTGATATCTTCAGTGCTAACAGAGAAAGCAACAGGAGAAGATCTATCTATTAGAGGCACTGGACTCTCAAGAGGACATGTCCCTCTCCACAGAACAGAGGTAAGAACTGAGGCTGAACTTCTGTACGAATAATAGAGGACCTCTCCAACTCCAGGCAAAGGGGTGAACAAACTAAACTTGGAGAACCAGGCAGCAAAAGTGGTTGCTGAAACCCTAAAGCAAAGTCTCTTTATTCTGGCAACTAGGATTCTAACTCTAATTTATTATCAAGCTTGCTTGTCTAATTTCCTTATAGCCAAGCCTAGTCAGTTGATATCCCTACTGAACACAATGGATACTTACTTGGCTTTGAAGCCTCATTTCTAATAATGAACATAACCAGAAACAATCACACTTGAAGGAAAGCCTGCAACATGAAAACATCCAGAACAGACCGCAACTTACAACTCCTCCAAATGAACTAATCCAGGGAACGAAAACAAATAGAGGGCTCAAAGAGTAACTCAAGGAAATCTGCAGTTACTGCATTCAGGATCCCCTCAATTAACACTGATGATGGCTGTGAGAACTTTCCTAACATCACAACAACTGTACACTGAGGGATACCACAGTCTCAAAAACTCAGCCTCTGCCCACTTTAACATGTCAAAACTGGTTAGAGCTGTGCTGAATCATCTTCTCTCTGCCTTCTGTCTAGGTGATCTCATCTGCATGCTGCAGGGTCCACCTGATCCTCACCAGTGTCTCCGAATGTATTAAATGTGCTCCTCTCTATGTCATCTGCCATTTTTTCTTTCCATTCTCTCTCCCTGTGCCCAGGCCACCAGGAAGGCCTACTTTTAAACAATGTGAAATCGACCTATTCCCCTCCATTCTGATGTCACCTATCTAAGCCAAGTCACTGCTTGCCTGGTTATCTAACCATCACAGGCTCCATATTTCATTTGTGTCCTTCCAATACAATCATGAAACATTCTGACATCTTTTAGAAACCTAACCTACTACCCTTCACTATTTGACAAAATTCCTTCTTATGGCTAACAAGGCCTTGAGCCCCTCCTCATTTCATCTTTCTCCTGCTTCAGTTCTCAGCTTTTTTTGACCATTTTATAAAGCAGTCCAAACATCTGTTAAGAGTATCCTGTTGATTTTTTCTAGCACTTACCATAAGCTAAAATTACCATTTTAAAACCACTAACCCATGTCCTTTTCCCATTTAACTGGTAGCTTCACAAAGGCAGGGATCACATTAATTTCCTTTTTTGGGTGCCAGGGATTGAACTTGGGGCACTTGGCCACTGAGTCACATCTCTAGCCCTATTTTGTATTTTATTTAGAGACAGGGTCTCGTTGAGTTGCTTAGTGCCTCACTTTTTGTTGAGGCTGGGTTTGAACTCATGATCCTCCTGTCTCAGACTCTCGAGCTGCGGGATTACAAGTGTGCACCAATGTACCAGGCTCATATTACTTTTTGCACCGTAAGCACAGTGAGTAGCATAACTGTCTGGCATCAAGGATATGCTCAATAAATATTAGTTGGTTAAGTAAAGGATATACCTGTTTTCATCAGTAGGTTAGACAGTGAATTAACCCAACAGGAATTCTTACAGGAAGCATAAAGATAATAACATAAAGATAATAATAAATACTTGCTTTGTCTAGCTGCATTCATTTCACCAATATAAACTTGCCCCTTAGTCCTAGAGTTAAGAGACATTTTTCAAAATTTTATTACCAACTACAGTCTTCTTAACATATGTCTCAGAACAGTGTTTGAAATGAGTCCTCTTCATTTATATTAGCAGGTTTGAATCAGTTACTAGAGTTCTCTGCAACCTAAACTCCCTTGTAAAATATCATACATTAGAATCTTACTATGTTATGGAGCTCAGTGACAGGCCCCTCCTATGCAAAGCATTTCCTTACTAATGTGCATAAAGTATCATAGGAAACAGTTTCCTCTTACTATTCCGGTGAGCCTTTCATCAATCCACTAATACCAAAGTTCAGCGAACTTTTTATGTATAGGCACCAAAAAACATAGCAACTAGCCAAAACTACAAAAGATATAATGAGACACAGAAACACAGTAATTACTGAGACTGTAAAAATGCCACTTTCAGTACAAGATAGAGGAATAGGATAAGTCAAACTAAAGCAATAAGAATATCCAAACAACATAACTTCTATAGTTTGGATCTGGAACATGCCCACAAAGGTCTCTACTAATGAAGTCCTGATGTCCAGTGTGGTGCTCGAGAGGCAGAGTCTAGAGGGAGGTCACCAAGTTCCTGGGGGTGTGGCCTCCAAGGACTGTGAGCCAAGTTTCTTTCCCTCTCACTTCCCCACTACTCCCACCACAATTCACTCTCAACACAGGTTCAAAAGCCCTCATGGATTGGAGCCCCCCAAACTGTGAGCCAAAATAAAGCTTTACTCTTTGTAAGTTGATCATTTCAGGTATTTCACAGTAACAGAAAGCTGACTAACACAATAATCAATGCAGACCTTATGAACATACAGTAATGCTGTGACCTGAAAAAATAACACATATTCTCACATGCCCATACAACAAGCCACAAAAATTGATTATATACTAAGCAAAAACAAAATAAAACAAACTCCCCAAACCTAAGGCCAAGTGACTCCATAAAATTACTAATGTTACAGAAAACACTCTTTGATCATAATGCAAAAGCAACATAATTTACTAACAGAAACAAAACCCAGAAAGGCTTATCTGGACATTTAAAAGCTTTGTCATGAAAATTAAAGAACTTGTTAAAAATGACCCATGAAAATACTGCATTTCAGAATCAATGGGATCCACTGAAAACAATGATGAAATACAATAAAAACCAAACAAGAGGAGTGAATTAAATTTTGACCCCCAAGTAGAAAAAGAACTACAGGGTAGAGAGAACAAAAGCTGAAAATGAGAAAAAACAAAAAAACAGATCTAGACCACACACACTGGCTTAAGTAAAAACAAGATGGCACAGATATACAAGAAGTAAGATGACCAATGAAACAAGAGAAATTTAAAATTTTTTAAAGAATACCTTCTTTGCAAACCTGTAAACAAATACATCTGGAATTCTACATAAAATGCATAATTTCCTACAAAAATACAATTTATCAAAATTTGTTCCATTAGAATTAGAAAGCCTAAACAAACTCATTTTCATAGCAAAAACAGTTATCAAGAAACTGCTCCCCCCCCAAAAAAATTTGCCAATTCCAGATATACACAATCTGTGTGGGAAAAATTTCAAATGTATCTGAAAGACACAAAAGTAGATTTGACCAATGGCAAGATATCCCTGTCCTTGGATACAACTCAGCACTATAAAGAATCCAGTTTTAAGTTATGGAGATGGCCTGCATATATCTTGTTTGAAAAATGGTCATACTTCACAATTTCAAACAATAACTAAATCAACAAAAACACAGAATATAAACAAGCAAATAAACTTATTTCAAACACATAATTAACTAAATTAACTAAAGTGGAAAACAAAATAACTCAAATAACTTCTGAACATTACTTTGACTCCATGCCATCTGACAATTATAAACAAATCATAATTGCCATTTCTTTTGTTTTATAACAGTGCCCCATTTAACTCTGAACCTACTTTCAATGCATTCTAGGATCGAACAAGGAAGTAAAAATATGAGATCCAGGTTTCTCACTTTCAAGAGAAAGGAAGTACAAAAATAAGAAAATACAACACAACTCTATTGTACTGCACTGGAACTTAGGTTCAGTACAAACTCATAGCAAGATAGAGGAAAAAAGAGACGCATGTACATGGAGGGTGTGTGTGAACACACACACACACACACACACACTTCCTGACTGTCTTCACTAAGACCTATAATCAATGACATTCTAGTAAGGAATCAACAGTACACCTAGCACCCAGATCCTAACCCTCAATGCCATCATTAATGAATAAGAAATCACAGATGGCTGGAATCATAGCTAATTTAGGGTGGAGCAGAATTACAAGGTGAGTCTGGAAAATAAGGTGCCAGAAATCAAAAACACCTGAAGAATTAAGAGTCAATGTCAGGACACAGAAACCACTGCTTGAAGCTGGGCGCAATGGCACATGCCTGTAATCCCCGTGGCTTGGGAAGCTGAGGCAGGAGGACTCCAAGTTCAAAGCAAGCCTCAGCAATTTAGTGAGACTCCATCTCCAAAAGGAAAAAGGTGAGGAGGGGTTGGGGATGTGGCTCACTCTAAGTGCCATAAACATAAACATAAACAAAAACAAAAAACAAAACCACTGCTTTAAAGGACTTCCCACTGGCCATATATGGAACAATTTGAGCATAAAAATAAATTACTGTAATAACAGATTAGATTCCACTGAATAAAACAGGAATCATGAGTCCATGCTAATGTCAATATACTAAAAAAAAAAGAGTGAAAAAGAAAAGTTCTTTCTTACAGAATTTCAACTAAAAAATGCAAAAGAAATAAAATTAGAAAAACCACTATTTCACATAGTAGTAAATGATTTAGGCTAAAATCATCAATGGATATGAAAATTCGAGCAGCAAAATAGTGATCTAATCTCACAGCATTTCCCGGCAAAATATTTATTAATAAGGTACAAAAGAGTAACTTTTCAACAAAGAATTCTGACTGACACTATTTTAAAGAAATAACAAAGTTATCATGATCATCAGGAATGAGACAAACTGGCATCATACTGCCACATAATGGCACACTGAGAAGACACAGCACCATTTTTGTAGTATTCCTGCCTGAAATGCATAACCTTAAACTAACAATGAAGAAAAACAGACCAACTCAAACTGGGAGACATTCTATAAAACAACTGGATTGTACTCTCAAAAAATGTCAAGATCATGAAAGTTAAAGAAAAAACTAAGGAACTGTTATAGATTAAAGAAGCTTTGAAAGAGACAAAGTACTATTTGTGTTCTTGGATTGATTTTTGGTTTTTTGCTCCAGACACTATGGAAACCTAACACTCTCTAAACCATTGAGACCATGAATATGGTATTCACATTAGGCAGTGTCATTGGCAATATCCTGATTTTGTAACTGTACAATGGTAATGTAAGAGAAATGTTCTTATTCTTAGGAAACACATGGAAGTATTTAGGTGAAAAGAATCATGATGACAGCAACTTACTCTCAAGTGGTTTCTGAAGTGTGTAGAGACAAAACTGTAATGAGAATGTACTAAAATGTTAACTAGGAAATCAGAGAATGGTATGTGTTACTATTCTTGCAACTTCTCAGTGAATCTGAGATTATTTCAAAATAAAAAATGAATCAGACAATGTATTCATTTTACATGTTCCTTTATCAGTAAGCACAAAAATGTTTCATGCAGTAAAAAAGAAATCTAATAAATTTAAAAACATTCTTTTCATTGTACTGAAACTCTAAGTGATAAGAGAGAACAGTCAGTTTATTTGGCAGTTCCATTTGTTTTTAGTGGTACACAAAGTAACAATGTATCTTATAATCAATGGAGTCTTATGTTCAAAAAAATACAATACAAAGTCTCATAGAAAAATTGCTCAAAAAGGCAAAAACAACTAGCCCTACCATATGTTCTCAGAAAAAAATACCAATTCTAAGAAAATATAATTCAGTAAAAAAGCCAAAGTAACTTTCTTATGAAAATCACTATTAATACCTTGTGTTGCTAGAATAATCCCACATGGCCACATCTAGGAGGCTTCGAACCCAGGTCTTTGAGGGCTCCTTGAGAAATTTTTGCTGGTAGATCCCTACTACAAGATCCTCTACAGTGAGGAGTTCTAGGTCTTGCCTGAATTCTTCCATATGTAAAGAAAAAAACAATTAGTGAAGGTGTGTATCAAAATGGAAACAGGTACTATAACACTCTTCTGCAGTGACCCATAGTTTTACTTACCTAATGCTCGTGCCATTCGTTTCAAACACCAATTGACTCTGGCTCTATCATCAGACTGGACAAGGGAAAAAAATTATTTGTACTGTATGCCTACCTTAAGTTGCTTTTAATTAATGCTGTCCTCTCAAGGGTGGGGGGAGATATAGGGAATAAAGACTGAAGAATTTGATAACTAAATGAGAACTATTAAAAACAAGTGATATACATTAGAAAAAAACTATTGTTGCTACTCACCAGTTACATTTACCTAGCAATGCTAACAAAGTGAGACTTAGGATACGCAAACGCATAAAACTATTAAGAAGGAAAATATTATATAATCTGCTCATGATTAATAAATAAGTACAAAAGTTAAAACCCAATTTCTCTGACTCCTAGCCTAGAAGAATTCAGATGAAATAAATAATATAGTTTTCTCTCAGTATTACAAAAAAGGGGGGGATGCTACATTAGACTTTCTGTGAAAGATAATCTTGTGTGGAATAATAGATGTTCAGAATACAGCATCCATTCTTCAGGTTAAAAAAACACTGCAGATATTTCAAAAGGAAGAGCTCAGAAAATATGTTATCTATCCAAGTGAAAATATATTCAGCATTATAGTCTTCAAAATCTCTCCCAAATCAGTGAAATTTAAAAGAAAAGGAATTGTATATTAATCACTCTGAAACTACTCAGAATTAATTTCACACACACAGTTAATACACAGACAAGAATTCTTTTTCTAGGTGCTTTCTGTGGATGTTCTGGTATCTAAATGGATATCTTAAGAACTATTAACTGGAAATTACCTTGCAGTAGATAGGTGGCCAGTTCCCTGGGTTTGGATGAATAAATCTATACAGGTTTTGTAATACAGTTGCTTGGTCATGCCCCAATTCAAAGTTTGAAATAGGAATCTTGTGACTAGAATCACCTGAAGGAAATAAAAAGGAGGTAGAAGTTCAAACTTTGAACAATATAAATATTATGGTGTAGTCTAGAAGTAGGAGTAAGAGAAGAGAATAGTGGGTAGTTCATATTTAAGCACTTGTACCATGTGCTGGTATGCTTAGGTACTTAACATTTTAATTCATAGTCTTAGTCACTTTAGGAGATTGATGATATATACAAAAGTAAAGGCCACTGAGAATCCCAGAAATGGGTAGAGAAAGATAACAGTTGGTAAATGTGGGGTCAGGACCCAAAACACAGGCTTAAGTGAGCAAGCCTGCAGTGTTTTCACTATTCCCATGCTGCCTCTTGGGAATATTTTGTTAGTAGGGCTGGGGAACACTGTAGTATTGACTACTTTTTAAGAGGTTGTATGATGAAGACTTTCATTTCCTTAATAGACTAAATAATTTAAACCAACTATCCAGGAAAAAAATAAAATCCCTTGGGAATATTAAGAGCATATGACAAGAGTAAAGAATTACTAAGACAAGGTACACAAGAATACAGAAATCCAGAGAAGCAAGGCTAATTTTGGAGAAGTTTTCCCTTGGGTTATTTTACCAGTTCCAAAAGAGAAAGCAAATGGCTGAGCAGTGTGCTTTTGCAGTTTTGGGGTTTCAACCTCTAGAAGCACAGTTTCTAGAAGCCCAGCTAAGATAACAATATTACAGGTCCCAAATTACTCTGGAGGAAGATTACAAGATTACAGGTCCCAAATTACTTACTTTTTCAAATACTTTATAACCAAGTACAAAAAGACAAGAATGAGAATCAAAATAAAGTTGATAAAGATCCACAGGTACTCCAGATAAATAATTATGCTTATGTTTGACAAGTTCAAATTATGAATTTCAATGTAAAATTAAGAACTATAAGAAGAGAATGCAGGGGGCTGGAATTATGGCTCAGTGGAAGAGTGCTTGCCTTGCACACATGAGGCACTGAGTGTGATCCTCAGCACCACATAAAGTAAATAAATAAGCAAAATAAAAGTATTGTTGTGTCCATGTTCAACTAAAACAATTAAAAAAGAGAGAATGCAGGATGAATTCAGTCTAAGAAGATAAACAAGACTGATCATCCCCTAGCAAAATCAACCAAAAGAAGGAAGATACAAATTAATAAAATTAGAGATAAAAAAGGAGAAATCACAGAGACATCACAGAAATCTTGAGGAACATTAGAAACTATTTATTCTCCAATAAACTGGGTAGCCTAGAAGAATTGGATATATATAGATATATACAACCTGCCAAAACTGAATCAAGAAGACAAAAAACCCAAAAGACCAATAACTAGCAATGAGAGAGAAATAGTAGTAAAAGATTTCCAAAAAGAAAGGTCCAAGACCAGATGGATTTTTAGCTGAATTCTACAAAATTTTTAAAGAAAAACAAATGCCAATGAACTTCAAATAATTCCATGAGGCAGAAAGGGACGGAACACTTAAATTCATTCCATCAAGCTAGTTTCACACTCATACTAAAACCAGATAAGGACACATCAAGGAAAGAAAACTACATATAAATATCACTGATAACTTAGATGCAAAAATCCTTAATAAAATATTAGCAAAATTTTCAACCACAAAGTAAGAAGACTGTACATCATAACCAAGCTGGTTTTATCCCAGAGATGTAACTATGACTTAATATAAACAAATCAATAAGTTAAATTCATCTCGTAAAAAGAAATACTTAGTCATCTTGATAGGTGCATAGAAAGCCTTCAGTACCCATTCGAAATTAAAACAAACAAACAAAACAAAAAACCACTGAAGAAACTAGGGATAAAAAGAACCTACCTCAACACCATAAAAGCTATCTACAAAAAAAAAAAAAAAAAAAAAGCCAACATTATAGCAAATGGGGGAAAACTGAAAACATTTCTTGAAAATCAGGGACCAAAGATGTCCATTCTCACCACTCCTATTTAATACAGGAGTATAAATTGTAGTCAGAACAATTAAATGACAGAAGAAAATAAAAGGGATACAAATAGGAAAGGAAGAAGCCAAATTATTACTGTTTGCAGATGTTCTAATCCTATATTTAATAAGATCCAAAAAGCTCAACCAAAAGACTGCTAGAGTTAATAAAAAAACTCACCAAAGAGCAGATTACAAAATCAACACACAAAAATGAGTAGCTTTCCTACATAACAATATTGAATCTGCTGAAAGAAATCAGAAATAAAATCCCATTCATAATAGCCTTAAAAAAAAAAAGCCAACCCTAGGAATAAATCTATTCAAGAACATGAAAGACCTCTACGACAAAAACTATAGAACACTGAAGAAAGAAACTGAAGACAACCCAAGATAGAAGACTTCTCCTGTTCACAGATAGGCAGAATTAATACTGTCAAAAAGGCCATACTACCAAAAGCAATATACAGAGTCAGTGCAATCCCCTCAAGATACCAATGACATTCTTGACAGAACTCAACAGTCCTAAAATTCATTCTGAAGAATAAAAGAATAAAAGACCACCTGGGCACAGTGGCAAACACCCTTACTCCCAATGGCTTGGGAGGCTGAGACAGGAGGGCATCGCAAGTTTAAGAACAGCGCAGCATCTTAGTGAAAATAAAAATTAAATAAAATAAAAAATAAAAATAAAATAAAAAATAAAAAGGGCTGGGGATGTAATGTAGCTCAGTGGTAAAGACTCTCTGGGTTCAATTGCCCATTCAAAAAAAAACAAAAACAAAAAAAGGCATCAAAAGACCCAGAATAGCTAAAGCAATTCTAAGCCAAAAAAGCAATGCTGGAGGCATCCTAATTCTTGACTTCAAATTATACTACAGAGCTACAGTAACAAGAGAAGAGTTAACCAGGCTGGGTGCGGTGGCACATGCCTGTAATCCCAGCAGCTCAGGAGGCTGAGATAGGAGAATCACAAGTTCAAAGCCAGTCTCAGCAAAAACAAGGCACTAAGCAACTCAGTGAGAATCTGTCTCTAAACAAAAAACAAAATAGGGCTAGGGATGCAGCTCAGTGGTCAAGTGCCCCTTGGTTCCATCCCCAGTACCCCCTCAAAAAAAAAAAAGAATTAATGGGACAGCACCAAATTAAAAAGCTTCTGCACAGCAAAGATAATCTACAGAATGGGAGAAAAATCTTTGCTAGCTATTCTTCTGGAAGGATTAATATTCAGAATAAAGAACTCAAAAAACTTAGAAATAACACAATTAATAAATGGGCAAATAAACTAAACAAACACTTTTCAAAAGAAGAAATACAAATTGCCAACATGAAAAAATGTTCAATATCATTAGCAATTAGGGAAGTGCAAATCAAAACTACCCTGAGATTTCACCTTACTCCTGTCAGAGTACATAGCCATCAAGAATACAAATAATGCTAAGTGCTAGAGACGATGTGGAGTAAAAGGAACACTTTTACACAGTTGGTATAAATTAGTACAACTACTATGCAAGTCAGTATGGAGGTTCCTCATCTAGCAATGGAACCACCGTTATGATCCAGCTGTACCAGTGGTTCCATTCCTAGATGAGGAATATTTATCCTAAAGAGTTATCCTAAAATATTTATCCTAAAGAGTTAAAGTCTTCATACTATAGAGGATACATGCATACCCATGTTTATGGCAGCACAATTCTTAACAGCCATACTATGGAAAAAGCATAGGTGTCCATCAGTGGAGGAGTAAATAAAGAAAATGTGGTGTATATAAACAACGAAGTTTTATTCAGTCATCAAGAAAAATCAATTTATGTCATTGACAGAAAATGGATGAAACTGAAATAAGTCAAACTCAGAAGGGTGGCATGTTTCTTTCATATGCAGAAGCAAGAGGGGAGAAAGGGATGGGAGGTTCTCATGAAAATCAAGGGGACATCAGTAGAGTAAAGGGAGCAGCAAGAGGGAGGAGGGGCAAAAGAGGGGAACTACTGGGGAACGACACTGGACAAATTATATTGTTATACTGTGTGCATGTATGAATATTAACAAATCCCACCATTATGTACAACTATAATGCACCAATAAAAATGCAGCAAAAATTAGTAAGTAACCCTATGAAAAAGGACACAAATCACTGGAGATGCAGAAAGAGCATTCATTAAAACACTGAGCTGACATATCCCTAGGCAAAATGGGAAGAGAAGGAAATTTCTCTTGATAAGAGTAAAAACAACGAAAAAAGGAGATGGGCTAGGAGAGAAAAAAAAAAAAAAAAAAGGAAACTACAGCAAATGGCATCCTCAATCCTTACTGGTGAAACATCATCAATTAGAGGTCCTAGCCAACATACTAAAACAAAACAGATACACAGATTAGAAAAAAAGTGACTTCACAGATAAGGAATTCACAAAAACTCAAGTTTAGTGGTAGGCAGCAAAAAAATATAAACAATAAGAAAATGTAATTTCAAAAAATATCACTTATAATGTAGTAAAAAGGTAAGACAAAATATAAATTTAACAGAGGTATTAAGACTACTATAATTATAAAATTGAAAGACATTACAGGCCTCAAAATTAAGAATGTGCTGCATATTCATATAAATATTATAATGATAGCATTTTTCTCCACAATGAGCTAAAGATTTAAAGGTGATTCCAATTTAAATCCAACAGGATTTTTTTGTGAAAATGAATACCTAATTATAAAACTGAACATGGAAGAATAAAGAGTCAAAAATAGCCATAATATTCCAGAACAACAAGGTGTTGGGGATTGATCTGAAGTATCGCCAAACATTATGTTTAAGAGTATGACAGTGGCACCAAAAACAACAGAATAAAGAGAATAGAAGACATGTGTCAACAGAAGCCTGATAGGATACAGGTGGTTCTGCTTATTGATGAACCAACTGATTACTCAATGAACCAACTGATTACTCAATGATCTTGAAACTACTGATGAACCACATGGAGGAAAATGAAACTGAATCTCTACCTCAAACCTACACAAGTCAATTACAGATGGAAAGGACTTGGATACAAAAAACAAAACTTTATAATTTTGGGGTTAAGATGAAAACTGACTATATAACCTTCAGGTACAGGAGAATTATTAAACAGGACCTAAAACTCACAACCGATAAGATTAATACATTTGGCAAACTGAAAACAAAAACTTTTCTTCCTTAACAGACCAAAAAGAATGAAACACAAAACATGAACTGAAAATAGGTATCTACACAATCAAAAAATCAGTAAGCAGGTAAAATACACAATAAACCTTAAGGAAAAATACAATAGAAAAATGGGTAAAAGACAACTTGCAATCAAATGCAGGTACAGAAACATGCACACAATCTGTTTCACCTCTAAACTATATCCCCAACCATTTTTATAAATATTATTTTTGAGACAGGGTTTTATTAACTTGCCATCCTTCTGCCTCAGTCTTCTGAGGAGCTGGGATTATGGGCATCACCACCATGCGTGGCTGTCCATTAATACTCTTTACCCTTTAAATGAATGTTATATTTTTTTGTGTTATGAAGCTTCATTTGAAAAGCTGATGGAGTTTTAAGGTTGAAAGCTAACATCAGTATTCAAATTCAAAGCTTTGTTTCTTTCAAAGTAAAACTTGTAAAAAGACAAGTTTTAATATTAACCAGTAAAATGAACAAAAGCAGAGATGGTCTAGCTGAAGTGAAGAAGAGTCAAGACCCCATGCTCACACAGAGCCTGCAGTACCTCTCCAGAGGAAAACAGTAGTGGGCAGGGAACTGGACTCCACATCAAAATCACTCTAATCCTGAAATTCTTTGATTCTGATGCCCAGGAAGCATTCACTTATTGTTACTTACTACTCCATGAAAGATCAGAGAGCAGAGCCAAAAGGGCTAGATGCATGATATAATTTAGCTACTATGTAAATGGATCTCTCTCTCTCTCTCTCTCTCTCTCTCACACACACACACACACACACACACACACACACACTCTCTCACACATGTATTTGCTCCAGTGTACTCTGTAAATAACATGGTCTCCTCCCAGTCAGTTCAATTACCTTAGCACAGGCATTTTTAGTTATTATGTCGACATAGCTGTCACTCTGTCATTTATAATATTTAATTGGCACATTTCCCAGGCTTATTAAATTGGTGAGCTCCAAACATTTTGAGATTACTTCAATGAGAAACACTGTGCTCAGTTTCAACTGGATTAAATAATTAAGAAAAATATTCCTGGGCTGGGGTTGTGGCTCAGTGGTAGAGTGCTCACCTTGCATGTGGAAGGCACTGGGTTTGATCCTCAGCACCACATAAAAATAAAATAAAGGTATCATGTCCATCTACAACTAAAAAAATATTTTTTTAAAAAAGAAAATATTTCTAGTCTTTAAAGAAATTTTAAAAAAAAGTACACTTGGTTAATTTGAAAATGTTGTAAAAGTAGCCTTAAAATAGATTTTTAAAAAGTATTTATCAGCATCAAGACCGCACAGGAAAAGTAAACCAGTGACACTCACAGTTGATTATCTGGTACACAGTAGGGATTCCAATGTACGAACAGACCAGAAACAAAGCATAAGTAAAAATGTGAAAATTAGTTTACTGGCTAAGTTTCTATTTTTGTTTTCTTTTTTAAACTACCATCTTCTTTGTTCAATAACCTCAAACTATTTTTCATCAAAAACTATATAAAGAGAACTACTAAAAAATAACTTAAACAATATATTCCACAACTTATAATACTGTTTCAAAGATAATCAAAAAAATGAATTGGTACATATTTTTCACAAGACTAGGAAAAAATCAATACAGAGAAGTAAAAATGAGTCAAAATATTGGCATTTATAGGAAAGACACAATATTACAAGAATTACAATATACCTGCTTTTTATGGCAGACTTGAAAATGTACTTCTAATTATAAACACTTCTACAGACTACTTATCTACATTTGTTAACTAAAAAGAGAGAAATAAAAACAAGAATCTTTCAATGGTCCTTAACCAAACAATGACACTTTTTAATTAATGTAAATTAAAAAATAAACCTATTATGACTATCAATCTAATTCAACTGGAAACTGCTTAAAACAGTTTCTAGAAAGGAATTTAGTTTGAAAGGGTAGGTATACATATAGTCATACCCTTTGGTTGCAAAATATTTAAAAACTTGCTTTTCTCATCTAAAAACTCAAACTACTTTCTTTTTTCAACTCTATTATTTTGAACCATAAACTTAGAAAATATTTTTTTGAATGGACTTCCCTTATAAATGGTCCTAAAGCTTGATAATGAGACCTTCTCAAAAGACTTTTCCAAGTACCTGGCTACTAATAGCAAACCTTGAAACAGAGGATATAGAGCATATGATAAATAAAACCACCCTCTGAAAAGACATCACACTATAGTTTATAAAAGTTTTAAAAGTTTTCAAAGATTGCAGACACCATCTACCATTTCCATGAAGTCCATCTTCCCAGCTAAAGGTAAAATCTAACCGGGCAGCACATATCAACTACTACATTCTCCCACTCCTTGATACTTACTTGCAGCCTGACAATGAAATCGAAATCCTCGTGGAATTTCTCCTGTAATACAAAATATTTTGAGAAGTAGAAATTTGGAAGTTCCCTACTTGTACTATAGTAATATTCCAAGTGACAGCATGCGTAGGTAATTTTTATTATGTGAAAATACAAAAACTTAAACCTTTAGTGTTTGTTTTTTAACCAAAGACAGAGACTACCCAAGAACTTGGCATATTGTCTGAACTACTTTCAAAAGTTACTCCTTACAGACAAAAATACTCTAATAAAAAAGCTTTTGGCCAGCTGAGTTCGTGGCCCAATAGTAGAGCATTTGCCCAGTACGCGTGAGGCACTGGGTTCGACCCTCAGCGCCACGCATAAATAAATAAATGAATGAATGAATGAATGAATAAATAAATAAAAGTATTTATATATATAAAAAAAGCTTTTACAAAAGGAGTCTTAAGAGTCCATGAATGGGGCTCTGGGTTGAGGCCCTGCAGGAAGAAGACCTCCACAGTTTGCCTTATAACACACAAGGAAAAAGAAACTGCTCAACTTGTTCTAGGCAGCAATGCTCACAAATGTAAGCAGAATGATTAGTTTTTCAAATATATAAAAATGAAAGATCATCTTATATATAAAATTAATTTAAACCAATGACAAAACTAAAGCCAAAGTTCTTCTCTCAACCTTCCCTTCTCACCTTCAAGGAGATGATGTTCCCTTAACTTCCATCTACCCTTTTGGGAACTGAACCAAATCCTATGTCTTCAGAACTACCTGGCTATTACTGGGGGTGGAATCATGGAAAGCAGAGATACTAATAAAATTTGAGAGTGCTAGCTATTTCCACACTCTCATTTGTTTCCTGTAAAGGCCACCCAATGACAAGCTAATGATTTCGTAGTTTCCTCAAGGTTACAAACAGCAACTTAATGAAAAACTAGTGATCCAAATGTAAGGCCACAGAAAAGCAAGGAGCAGGTTTCACCAATGCTGACACTTACTTAAAGCTAAAAGCTACACCAACAACCCCATGTCAATACCTAAAACCTCAGTTTTTCTTGTTATATTTTAAGAACTTGTTTGTATTTATGCTTTTAAGAATACAAATACCATTAGTAAATGAAATTAAAAAATTTTTTAAAAACTACGCTCTTTGATCTAGCATCTACACTCACTGGCTACTTACCAGGACTTATGAAACTGTGGAAATCAGCCATGATACCCTCCTGGAGGGAGTACTTAACACAGCCAATTTCACAGGGGAGGAAGCGCTGTTCACAATGAGGTGGAAGCTCGCCGTGGCTAAAAATGTTCAAAAAGTAGAAAATGCCTCCAAGGAGAGCTACAAGAAAAAAAATAGTAAGACAAAAAGAACAAATGAGTGTCTTAAATCTATCCCTCCCTAAAAGCCTCTTTAGTTTGAGAGGAAGAAAGTTTTGGAACCAATGCGTGTTCCTAAATTCCTGAGTGAGCTGGAATGAGAAAAAATTCACAAAATTTTGACTTGTATCACATAAATAAGCCAAAATTTTTATAACAACATTTATCAAGAATTATAGTAGTAACCACTCTTTGTTTAAAGTGACAAAATTATTTAATTTTATAAAATTATTAATTATATAATTTATATATTATATAAAAATAAATTTATAAATAATTTAATTTTATAAATCAGCTACACTCAGTCTTGACTCTCAGGACCCATATTCAACAAATAAAAATCAAATACAAGTCAAGCAGAATGGATAAATTCTGTAAACTATGGAAAATTTATTTCATTCCTTTTATGCTTTTTACCAATATATGTAAGCCAAATATAAATGAGGAAAAAAATGTATGAATGTGTGAAGTGTTTTATTTAGCAGGACTGGCCATATTTAAGATAAATATCAAATATTTATTCTATGTTAAACAAAGACCACAACTGTCAAAAACAGCCAGAAGAAAGAACAAGGGCCCTTTATTAGCTATTTCTCTTCTGTTAGCTCAGTAATTCACCTTTACCCTTACTATTCCCCCAGAATATTATTTTTAAGCTTTATTTTTAGTTGAAAAATAGTAATTGTATATCCTTTTTGGATACAATGTCATTTTGATATTATGTACATTGTAGATTAAGCTGCGCTAATTAACATGCTTATATCCATCACTTCCCATATTTAGTCATGCAAACATTTAAAATCTACTCTTAGCAATTTTGAAATATACATTACACTTTTATTAACTATAGTCACCCCATGATACCATAGATCTCAAAAATTTATTCCTCCTGTCTACCTTTATAACAAGTGTATTTAGTTATATACAAATAAGTATCATTCAACAATATTTGGAATTGATAGAAATCAAGAGACGACATTTGTTACAAAAAGCTCTCTAGTAAAATTCTAAAATTTTCTTTTATTAAAGGTTATACAAAGCTATAATAAATATCTAAACACTTATAGTCAAGTACTTTTAAATGGAGGATCAAAATACAATGTTTTTACTGACCAATACATCATTAGTGTTTTGAGTGTCTAAATTCAAATAAAATATTTTGGAATACTTTACCTTGATCACTTTTTAGAGACAAACTTGACATATCTGGGGGTGAAACACTCTGCTTTGGTACGAGCATGCCTGGCCTCCTTAGTGGTGTGGAAACAAGTTTCTGAAGAAGAAAAGAATCATCATTCACACACTTAAAAACTAGATGAATCAAACATTTTAATTCACCAAAATAATTTCAATAACCTATAGATTATGTCAGAAACCTCTCAGGGCCAATAAACCCAATGAAAAATCATATATGTCACTAACACCAACATTCAAAGGCAGCGAATGCTGCAAAAGCTATAAGTATACTGAACCAGAAAGTGAATGGTAAGTAACAAACTCAACTATTATCCACTATTGATTAAGCTCATGTTCCTGAGCCACCTATGCCAGGCCAGTGGCCCAAAGAAACCTTTCCTCAAAGAACTCTAATATTTAAAAACCAGATTGTGCCGATTCCAAGTCCCACAGGAGGTATATATACAACACACCTTAAGTTTTGAAGGGAAACAGAAGAATTCACAGTTAAAAAAAAAATAGGGGTCACAAATATAAGTACAAATTCAACTGAGTAGAGCTTCTATTCAAACATAAATAATAAAATCTCTCAAAAACAAGCAAAACTCTCTTGATTTCATTCAGTGTTAACAGTGTAAGAATGGAAGGAACAGAGGGAAAGGGAAGACCACCTTTACAGGTACCTGGTACTTTCCTGAAACAAGTAAGCAACACAACAAATCTCAGTACTCTAGCCACGTCTGACAGCTCATTCAAACCTGTGAGATACCCCTGGCCAAGATACCCCAGTCCCGTACTCCAGCCTTTAAAACACGGCACCTGGCTTGGTTCTAGGACTGTTTAAAATAATCCTCCAAACTACCTTTAATCACCCAGAATCGAGAGCTGTCACGGCCCAGGGCCGTGGGGGAACCCGGGGTCGTCCAGGGCAGCCCCACGCACCACGCACCCGGCCCACCGAGGCCCACCGTGCGGCGCTCAGGCAGGGTCCCGGCCTTTCACCGGCCCTCGGCCTTCAGGGCGCGGCCTCGGCCAGTCGCCTCACCTGCTTCTCTGAAGGCCCGGAGTCCTTTCCCTGGGCGGCTCTCCACTCCCGAGCCATTTCTGTGTACTTCTCCTTCTCTTCCTCCCTCAGGAGCTGTGGGAGGAGGACCAGAGGAGAACACAGTGAGGACCTGCCCGTCCCAGACTCGCCTGCCCGTCCTCTCGCTGGCCCAGGCGAGGCCCTCGGCCTCCAGCTGCCCAACTGCCCAGTCGCCGCCCTCGGCCTCACCGCCCAGTCCGCTGAGCAGTAGGGGATGGCGTCCGCCACACGGGCCACAGGCAGGCCTCGCCTGCGCAGTTCGGGAATCTTCTCCTGCACGAAGAAGTAGTAGGCATTGCGGCTGGCCCTGCGGTTCGGCATGGCGAGCGTCCAGGCGTCGAAGCGGGCCTGAGACGGAAGAAGCCGCCAGCGCCCTCGCTGGGCTCCCGCCCTTAGTAACCGAGCAGGGTCTGCGCGCGCAGCCAGCCAGCTCTCAGCCAATCAGAGCGCAGCGCGCAGCCGCACTGGCCCGAGGAGGGAAAAAACAGCCTGAAACCGGAAGATTCCACCACGTGCTGCCTGGGGTGGGGCGGGCCAACGTCACACATGTGAACTGTTCTAATTGGCCAGGAGGGGTTGGGGGGCGGAGCATTGTCACGTGGTAGGGTTGCCGCATTTTCCGTACATTGTTGCGTACCCTGTGTGCAAGTAGGTAGAGAATAAGTACTGGTGGGCCCTTTGGGTTCCTTGGTGTTTTACAACTGCAAGTGATGATTATTTGCTGAGCACTGTGAGAGGCATTCGGCGGGGACAGAGTGAGGAACGCCACAAATAAGGTCCTTCCCTCAAGAAGTTTACTGGATGATGAAACAACTGAAGCAACAAAGAAACATTTTAACTGCATTTAAAAATGTGATAAGAAGGAAACACAGCAAGAGGCTGAGATTCAAACTTAGTCTTTGAATAAATTTTTAGATTCCTTATGAAGGTATGGCTCAGTTTTTGACATTTTTATTAATAGGTCACAATACTTTTGGAGCTATTATGAAAGATTTCTTTTTTTCTCTTTGTTTAATTGGTTACTGCTGATGTGTAGAGAAGTATTGATTTCAGTGTTGATCCTGTGTATTTAGTCATACTGAACTGTCTGCACTGGTTCAAATAATGCCAGTGGATTCTCTTGGATTTCCTAGTTAGATATATGTCCCAGAGTAAATGCTTTCTTTCTTTAAGTGTGTGTATGAGTACTATATGTATATATGTATCTTAAAATAAACAATTGAAATTTCATTACATGCTTTCTCTATATTTTTCATATAACCATACAGTTATATCTTCCAGTTTGTTAACATAATAAATAATACTGCTAGTTTTTTCTAATGGTAAAGCATCCTATCATTGTTAGCATGAACTCCTCTCAATTATGAGGCATTGCTAAAATTTTAAAAACATACCTAATATAGAATTTTTATTTCTTTAACTATAGTGATACCAAATTACAGAGTTTGTGGTGTTGACCTTAACAAACGTTGAGCGTTTGGCATTGTCATAGCCTCACAAAATGAACCACCATTTTTTTCCTCCTTTCCGTTCTGGCAAAAATGCCATGCTTCATTCGGACTCGGCTATGGCTCTCAGCACTTAACCGATTGTTTTAAAAATCTGTTTGGGTTTTATTGTCAGCTTCACAGTTTTCCTTTCCACTTTTAAGCTTATTACTCTCTTGTCTCTACTCACCTCAGGCTGTTTTGTAATTCTTTTCTAGTTTTTTGAATAAAAAGTGTATCCTTTCTTTTCAATGTCTACACTATGTTTGTGGCTTATTTTCTCTCTTTTACACTAGTTGGATCAATCAATTTTTCTCTACTTTCTCTTCCACTGGTTCTGAAGTTCACATCTTATTGCTCTTCATTCTTTCCTTACCCATTAAGTTTTAAGGTTCTTGTTTTAAAACATACACTCTTATCACAACTTCTATAGGTATCCATACTCCCCGTTCCCAAGCAGGCAAGAAGCTTAGAAAATTAATACTTCTCCCTCTCCATCTCCTCTTCTCCTGCTCCCCCATCATGCTGTCCCTGTCACGCCTTGTCAATGTCATACAAGATTTTAGTTTTAGGTCTGTTTGGTTTTAGGTTTTTAATAATATCAATATTGAGACATAATTGAAGTATAACCAACTGAGTATATTGAAAGTGTTGTTGTTGGAGTTTGATGACACATGTATACATGTATACACCTGGAACTGTTACTGCCATCAAGATAATAAACATATCCATCTCCCAAGTTTCCTCACCTCCCCTGTGTTGCTTGAGGCTGCCCACAGTTCATGATGCTGTTCATTTTCCTTTAGGTTTTTTTTGTTTGTTTGTTTATATACTTTCCTTATATTTCCTTCTATGTCTAATCTGCTATTAACACTATCCAATGTATTTTCTCATCAGATTGTTTATAGTTTTCATCATTAAAAGTTAACTGAACCACACACATAGTTATTATAATCATATTAAACCTTATAACTATATTCCATGTTAAAAAAGGTAGAAAAGAGAGACCATATTGCATAGAGAAATGGAAGATAGATAGTAACCTTTAATCTTCTTTGCTGGTTTATGTCATCTGAGTCATTTCTGGTCTGTCTCTTTCTACTGGCTGACTTTCTTCTTCTGGTCTGCGTTGTCTTGCTTCTCTGTGTGCATGTCTGGAAGTATCTGATGGGATGCTACTCCTGTAAACTTAACCTTTTAAATGCTGCGTATTTCTGTATTCTTATAAATATCCTTGTGCTTTGTTCTGAGTCACAGTTTGGTACTCATAAACAGTTTAAGGCTGTTTTGCTTCTTTTGAAACTTGCTTTTGTGGTTTCTTATGTGAGATCGGAGCAACCACTAGGACTGATTTCCTCCTCTATTGATACTGCACCCTTCTGAGGACTCCACCTGAGGACTCATGAGTCTGGAGATTTCTCCATTTTGGCTGATGGGAAACAAACTATTTCCAGCCCTGTGTGAATCCAGAGACTGCCCCCCCCACCCCCAATCCTTTCTCCCAGTCCTTTCCCTGGCACCATGGTTCCCGCCCACACCGGCGATGATCAGCATTCAGCTTCAGCTACAGCGAGGAGGGAGTCTCACCAGAGCTCCCGGGCTCTGTTTCTCCCTTTCTATCTTTCTGGTAGTCTGCCCACACACTCTTGCCACTGGGTCCAACCAGGACACCTGAGCCCATCCCCTCAACCCCAGGAGTCCCCTGGCTCTGCCCAGGCTGCCCTTCCTGATACCACATCCTGGGGCTCTCCCCTGGCAGCAACCTGGGACAACCACAGGCTCACCTTGTTTTCCCATCTGTTCCCTGATGTACCCTCTCTGAAAAAATTGTTTCATATGTATTCGACCAGGGTTTTAGTGTCAGGCTGCTGGATAAATCTGTTCCCTGTTACTTCATCAAGATAACTCCCTTCCTATTTTAATCTTAAAACAGTATTTAGACTAAACTACTAAATTTTAGATGATAGGTGGTCAAGGGAGATCTCCCTGCAGAGCAGGTGACCTTTAGAACAAGGTAGGATAGAAAGGAACGGAGAGAGGAGCATTCTGAACAGAGGGAACAGTATAGGTAAAGGCTCAGGTGACAAATAGCTGGGTGTGTCCTTGAGGTAGAAGACTGGTGCATGCTGAGGTTGGAGAAATCAACAGGATTCAGAGTGGCCACTAGGAGTGGTTCCACTACAGCTCTAAATAAAACCGTTGCCATTTAAGGGTTTTATTTTGTGTATTTATCATTTGTTTTTGATTGACAATTTACTACGTACAACATTCTTTGAAATATGTGCCCACTGCAGAATGGCTGAATCGGGCTGATACAAGCATTACATCATGTACTTATTTTCTATGCTGAGAGCATTTGAAACCTACTGTAAGGTTTTTAAAGCCATATCAATGTGTGGTTTGCAGTTTTGTTGTTGAAGAAGGGCTCACAGCAGGATGGATGTGCACAGTGAGACTGTTAGGAGGCTTCCTCAAGAGTCCAGGTGGCGGACGATGGTGACTTAGGACAGAGAAACCACAGCAGATGTGGAGAGGCGAGGGAGGGCTCAAAGGGCATCTCAGGGAAAGAGAGAATGAGCTCACACGAGGAGTGTGTAAGAGAGAGAAAGGAGGGATCCCGGGGTTTGGGTTTGAGTAACTCAATGGCAAGTGATGCTTTTCCTAAGAGGGACAGAGGGGGGCAGCTAATGCCAAGGAAGGCCCAAACCTTCCCCATAATTTCTGGTATCTGCTCCTCTCCTTCTTTGGTACAATTCATTTAAAGAAATCTACATAAACATAATTCTACATAAACAGAAGAGCTTTCCCCACTTTCCAACCAAATCAGCTCTCCGATTCAGAAATCATAAAGGTTGGCGGGGTTTGTTGGGGTGTGTGGGAGGCTGGGACGCAGAGTTCCCTTGGTCATGTTGACTTCTGGATGTCTACTGTGTATTCAAGTGGAGATGTCAAGCAGGCAGCCAGCCATGTCAGCTGAAGCTCTGGCTGGAGAGGGAATCTGGAAGTAAGCCACATAAAGATGATATTTAAATTCGTGGAAATGGATGAGATCACCTAAGGAGAGATTGGAGAGGAGAACAAGGATCCAGGATGGAGTTCCGAGGAACACTAGCATTTAGAAGTCAAAGAAGGAAGACCAGTAAATGTGAATAAGGGGGGGGGGCATTCTAAGAAGTGAGAAGTGCAGGAGACCAAGGAAAGAGCACCGTTCTGGCAGGAAGGCACTCAGCTAACCAGTGTGTATTTAGTAAGAGCCTGCTGAGTACGAGGCTACCTGAAGCACAAGAGGAGGTGGATCGAAGAAAGCTTCTCATGAGGAAAACAGACAATAAAGACATACACAGCCCTACCCCTACCAAGATGTCAGGTCATCTGATAGCACAAGTTGAGTAAGGAAAACTAATGTAGGATAAGGGAATAGAAGCAGAGGGACTGTGCAGTTTTAGGGTGGTCAGAAAAGACCATCTATGAGGAAACGAAATCTGAGCAAAGACTGGAATGAGGAGGCAAACCATGAAGATGTGGGAGGAAGAGCATTCAGACAGGGGACAGCAAGTCCAGAGCTCTGCGGTGGGAGCACACCCCGCACGTGCAGCGAGGCGAGCGACCCGGGTAACTGGGTAGGGTGAAGGTAGAGAGGCTGTTAGGGAGGGAGTGGGGGCCAAGTCCTATAGGGCCTACAAGACCACCATAAGGACTTAGAGTTTACCTATATGGGGCGAAGCCACTGGAGGCTTGGACGGCTTCCACTTTTTTTTTTTTTTTTAACATGAAGTGTAAGGTGTAATTTCTAGCCAAATGTTATGAAAATCACCAGAGAAAACCAGTGTGTTCATGTAAAATATGTCCTAGTCTTTTCCTGATGCTGGTTTGAGTTAAGGTCCTGACATTGTTCACTGTGGGTCCTCCATCCTGTGATGATGGTGGCGCTGATGATAGGATACATTCATGACAAGGTACTGTGTGGGATTCTTTGCTAAAGGCTCCTGGAGGGTCATTTCATCTCCTCCTCGTGCAACCCCATGAAACGGATTCTGTGGTTTTGCCGGTTTGCAAAGGGGAAACTGAGGCCACACCACACACGAGTGACCTTGAGCTCTAAGCACCCCCTGCTTCAACGTTCACACACCAATCTACTCCTTACGGATGCTCTTTTTACTACCAAATGCTGTGCCAAAGCAGAGGGGGATCTCCAGCTACCTTCTAGACACCGCCTGAACACACGGCTGTGCTCTGCAGTGTGGAGGACCCTCCTGCTTGCTCAGGCTATACATGCAACTCTTGCCGGGTCTGTGGATTCTGCCTGTTGTCTCCCTGTGGAGTCTGTTGGTCCTTGCTGGTGCTGTCCCATAGTGTCGTTCCATGCTGGGACCTTCTAGGGATCTGGTGAGAAACTTTCCCAGGGGAGTGGCCTCGGTTGGTTTCTTTTCTAACTCCTGCTACACTCTGCAGCCAGATAAACTGCCCCAATACAGGTCTGATGTTCTGCTTAGAAATCCTCAGGGGGGCGTTCTTTGCCTGTGGAGTTAAGTCCACACCTGGTGGCTTGGTCTCCCCTGTGGGTCCCCAGCCTACCTGCCCAGCTCATGACCGGCTCTGCGCCTTGTGGACCCCAGCTCCAGGCAGCAGGTCCTGCTCTCACTCGCCTGTTCCTTGCACCTCTGTGGGACCTCCTTGTCCCTTTCTCAGGGTCACCTTTACGTGAAGATATCTCTGACCAGCACTATTGATGGATAATCGATCCCTCTCCATCTCTTGTTTCTACATTACATCTGGTACATGTCCTACCAGACCCTGTCACACATCATATTGAAAGGCCTCGTGTTTGCCCTTCCCCGTGCGTATGGATACAACTTGATTGTTAGCTCTTTGAGTAGGAGGATGTAGTTCATTCACCTTTGAATGCCTATCTTGAATTTCTAGATATAATGGACACTTTTGTGTGTGGAGAATGGATGAACTTAGGCAACAGAAAGATGAGGAAAAGGAAGGTGAATAACCTGGAATAGTTTGTAATTAAAGAAATTTATGATGATTCTCTCCATGTGTAGGGCACCCCGAACTGGGGGAGGGGTACTGCACCAACACGTGTGAGAGAGTCCCCCCTCACAACTCCAGCATGGTCCCTTGGACCTAGAGCCCGGCTTGCCCATTGGAATCAGAATTGCTCTGCTGCTCATTTTGGGGGCCATTAATGCTATTCAGGTCTCCAGAAGATGCTCACATCTAAACAAAAACAGAAGCAAAGGAGAAAACAGGGCTCCTAAAGGAAGCAGCCGCACTTCATCTCTTGCTCAAATTACAGAGAGATTACAGTTGGAACTCTCCCTTGGTAAGGGCTCCCCGGGCCCGCTGCTCACAATTAACCTGATTAACTGAGCACAATTGAAACATCAGGAGAGCAGGTGTACATCTGGGGGCTTTTTGGGCGGCTGAAAATACAGACCTGACAAACACCTGTCCCCCTTCTCCCTGCTTCTCTCCTTCCTCCGGGGTCGTCCTACTCAGTCAATTTTGCAGAAGCCTATCTTCTGACCAGCAATGAACTTAGTACAGTACATAGAAATCATAAAGAAGAAAATGTAAATTGGTGACGGTCTTACCCAGAGATGGCTATTGTTACTCTTTTATTGTTCCTTTGTCTCTTTTAAATGCACTTTTTGACATTTGAGTCCATATTGTAAATATTCTTTTATGTTCTACTCTTTTTTTCTTCACACTATCCTTCGATGGACTCTTGGGGAGAGCTGAGGCAGGCGAGGCTATCCCACTGCTGGGGGGGGGCGGCGTCTGGCCTCAGGATGGAACACAGAAGTACCCAGCCCAGCACCCACCCAGCATCCAGCCCTGCTGCAGTTGGACTGAAGCCGGAAGCAGCCGGCTCTTGGATTAGATCTGCCGCAAGCCGACTTCTCAGCATGTTCTCTAGTCTTTTACTTATTATATACTCACCACTGTTCTTGCCAGTTCATATTTTGGGGATGGGGTGGCATCATGCACTTTATATTTGCTTTTTAAAAAACGAAACAATTTTTTTCCTCAACATGAAAGGGCTTCCAGATTAATAAAAAATGTTTCCATTTTCAGCATAGAGCCTCCATTTTTAAATTTCTTTTGTTTAATTTAGTTTCTTTAACCTTATAATTGAGGATGGTTTTGAAGGTTTGGGGGATGGGAAGTAGCACAAGGAAGGAAAGATGAACCCAACTTAGATGAGAAGCATGGCATCTGTTCTTGAGGCACACTGCCTGTATTCCTCCTGGAACACAAGATTGGAGAGGAGCAGTGGAAATGTGATTCTATGCGTGTGCTTTATAAAGACCTGTGTTAGCAGGATTCGTGTGCGTGCATGCCTGTGTCTGCAAGAAGACTGTGTTTTAAAGGATTCAGTGGCATTGTATTTATAACTATGTGGTTGCTACCAGCTACCAGCATGTCTCCTTGCACTGGTTCACTTCCCTTTCCCTGTGTCCCAATTCTGTTCTAAAATGTACAGTTTTGAGGGAGCAGCCTGTTAGCCCACCTGCCTCCCCACCAGACACAACTCTAGCTGTGGCTTCCTGGGAATTCTGGTCTGGTCCCACATAGGACTTGTTCTGACATGTTGGTTTCCAGTTGCAGGAGAAAGTGTCAAGATGAGCCACTCTCTATTTAGGGTCCTGTCCTATGTGGCAAGGACAAATGGACAACTGGAGCTTAGCCAGAGGGTTGGTACATTTGAAAACATTAATTCCACAGCTTCCCAAGAGGTTAGACATTGCTTCTTAAACATTAATGTGCATCAAAAGCACTTGGGGAAGGCAGATTTCCAGGCCTGTCTGGCATATCAGATCTCATCAGTTATAGTAAAGCCTGGGAATTTGACTTCTAAGTGGGCCTGATAACGTGATTCTGGTGTTGGAAATTCAAAAACCACACTTGGAAGAACACGGGATTCTGGGTGTCACACTCTACTACCCTCCATCAATATGGCAAAATAATATTGCCCCACCCTCCTCCCAGCTCCCTACCTTAGGCTGCATGCTTTGAATCAGTAGGTATACCCTTAAACCCTTAAAGCTTGTTACCTCCATCATTTTGGTAATAATGTGCATTTGGGAGGGGCACACACTAATTTAGGGGATGACTTGCAGCCCCACTCATGCAGGAAGACTCAGGATAGACCACCTGTAGCTCTTTGGGTATAAAGTAGGCATGTAGGATGCTACGCCGACTTCCAGCTCCTGGAATGGTAGACAAGGTGCCTGTCTTCTGTGATTCCCTCTGGCTGAGCTCTTCAGCACACACTGCTTGCCTCCCCTGGAAGTATGCACAGGCACGTACTCTGAGCACACATGCAAAGCTCACTTCTGAGGGCCTTCACTTTCCACTTCACTGGCACATCCTGGGTCTCTTCACTCAGTCCATTTCCCGTTTTCACCTGTAGAAACCTGTTTTTGTTTCCAAACTGTGTATAAAAATGCCATTGTTAAGTGTGCTCAGATACTGAACATTATTCAAACACTTTGGCATACCAGGTATGCACATACATACAGCAGTAAATGGCAGAAGGTGATACAAACACTGCCTCATCTCAAACCTCTGGTGTCTTCAAACCCTTTTATGGTGCAGACTTGATCACTTTGGAGTCGGATGACCTAAGTTCAAATGCGAGTGCTGTCTTTTACTAGCTACCTGACCTCAGAGGAGTTACTTATACTCACAAGGCCTAAGTGTCCGTATTAGGATTAAATGAGAAATCTTGTAGAACATGGAGATTCTATGCCTAGAATCTAATAAGAAACTCACAATGGCCTGGGGATGTGGCTCAAGGGTAGTGCGCTCGCCTGGCATGTGTGCGGCCCGGGTTCAATCCTCAGCACCACATACAAACAAAGATGTTGTGTCCGCTGAAAACTAAAACATGTATTTTAAAAATTCTCTCTCTCTCTCTCGCTCTCTCTCTCTCTCAAAAAAAAAAAAGAAACTCACAAATGTTAGGTACCTCCTTTGTTTCTATATACTTTTTTTTCACATATGAAAGAAAATTGTTGTTAAATTTCTCTCACACAGCATGTTATTCAGGTTTCTTAGTGGTGTGCATCAGAAATCATCTTGGCAAAAATAAAACAGAGGGAGAGAGTTCGTGAAAAGAACTAGGAGGCTCCAGCCAGGAAAGCTGGAGATCCAGATGCAGAAGATAGTCTGGAACCCAGAGAGGCCAGCAAAACAGATGGTCACACTGTCCTGCCTCCTGATGACCTGCTCCATATTCAAAGAGCTGTGACCCAGAGGCCAGGCTTGACCTGCCTGGGTCAAGGACCTGCCCTCTGGCTGGAGCAGTCGGGAGCTGCTCTGGACTTTCAGCTCCTGGAGTTGGACTTGCTCAAAAATGTGAAGGGAGCTCAAAAGCCAGGCAGCCATGGAAGACCCCCACTCAGGGTCTCCTGGTTTCCTATGTGCTCAAGTCACCGCTGCTTTCAGATGTGATCATCCTGAGGTGTGGAGTTGGGAACTTTTCTCAAGCCAGGGCCACTATTTTAGACCTTTCTGTGTTGTCTGCCCATAATGCCCCACACACACGACATCTTTCCACCACCAATCCCTGACCGTCCCAGATCTTGCCCATTCTGCACATGCAGACTGTGCAGGTGTTATCTCTCCTTATGGTGATCCTCACCCCCTCAAGACCAACTGGCTCCTTCCTTCCTGTTCCCCAGGAAGTTTCCCTGTGTCTCTATGACCACATTTGCTGGATTTTACAATGAATATGTATTATTATGACCCTAATGGTCTGAATTTCTCCTCTCTTGAACCCAAGATGAGGTTCCCTAAAGGCAGAAGTCTGTCTTATTCTCGGATCTTTGGTTCTTAGCACCTAGGAGAGACCACACATATTTGGTAAGCCAAACATATATTCCTTAGTTCTGTCTCAACACCCTGTGACTCCTTTCCTACACAAGTGACAAATCCAATGAGCATGCCCTGCAAAACATACTGGACAGATGTCAGTCATAAATGTTTATTTCATTCTAGTTTTGCCTGTTTTCTGTTAAAGGCCGTATGCTCTTATTCTTTAACAGGGAAAAGTTGTGAGGCGGGATTCCCGCCTACCTTTTTCAATTCTGCAGCATCTTCTGGTTCCTTGCATTGCCAAAAAGAGAGCCAGACTCAGGGGTGGGGGCCCAGGGAAAGCAAACCTCCTGTCTACCGGACCTGCAGCCTAATATCTGCCAAGTCCCCACAGGTTCTCCAGCCTCGTCGCCCATGCACAGAAAGCGCGCTGCTGAGTCTCCGGCCCACGTTCTTGCCGGGTTTCCGCTCGCTGCCTCAGCTGGGGGAAACCCGAGGGTCGCTCCTGCTTCCCAGCGCCTCCCCTTCGCTGGCTGTCCGGGTGCCTCTGCGGCTCTGGGCTGACCCCGGGCCGCGGGGGCGGCACGTGATCGGGAAACTTTGGCAGCCGCGCGGCGGGCGGGGAGGCGCGGGCGACGGCCGAGCTCCCCCACGCGGCAGCTCTGGCGGGCGGCGCCCCCGCGCTCGCTGCTGGGCGTGCAGGTCGCCGCGGCTGCAGGGAAGGCGCCGCCGAGCGCCGCGCACAGCCCGCCCGCGGCAGCGCTTGTGTCCGCCGGGCTCTCCGGCGCCACCAGCCCCGCGTCGCAGCCAGCCCGGTCTCCCACGTTCCCAGCCCGGCTCTCCAGCGCGCCCAGCCGGCTCTGCTGCGTGACCACCCCGGCTCTCCTGCGTGGTCATCCCAGCTCTCCTGCGCGCCCAGCCCCGCTCTCCTGCGCGCCCAGCCGGCTCCTCTACGCTCTCAGCCCTGCTCTCCTGCGTGGCCATCCCTGCTCTCCTGCGCGCCCAGCCGGCGCTCCTGCGTGGCCATCCCCGCTCTCCTGCGCGCCCAGCCGGCGCTCCTGCGTGGCCATCCCCGCTCTCCTGCGCGCCCAGCCGGCGCTCCTGCGTGGCCATCCCCGCTCTCCTGCGCGCCCAGCCCCGCTCTCCTGCACCGCCGGTTCTTCGGCGCGAACAGCCAGCCATCCAGGGACGCCTGTGCCGCCTGTGCCGCACGTCGTCGGACCCCTCTTTCCGGCCGCTCTTACTTTCCCGTGCCTGACCTGCATGGGAAGTTGGGGGAAATGGACAGGGTCGTGCTGGGGTGGATCGCTGTCTTCTGGCTAACAGGTAAGAATCGTTTCCGCGGAGATGAAGAACTTTACGTGTATTCCCACAGCGGTGCGGTTCTCACCCACCCTGGGCTTCCTCCTTAGTGACCATGTTGAAGCCGCTTAGCGGGCTGGTGGTAGGTGGGGGAGGGGCCGTGTGTGTGTGTGTGTGTGTGTGTGTGTGTGTGTGTGTGTGTGTGTGTGTGTGTGATGGGGGGGCAGGGGAGAAGCCCCACGTTTGACTCATTGGCTCTGGGCTTCTGTTCTTCATGCGTTCCTGTCTCCATACCGCAGTTCTTCCTGGTCTCAGCCTGAGTTTGTAATGCCGAATCCTGGGAAAACCCTGGCTGAAAAAACCAAGGCTCGGAGGAGGCTCATTCTTTAAAAAGGAATGATTTTTTTTTGGGGGGGGGGACAGGTAGGGGAGTATCTCCCCAATTCCTTTCTTAGAGAAGGAGGAAGACCCAGGGCATGCTCTGTGGCTCCCTGGGCTTCAGGGCTCAAATGAGGAGGATTGGGGAGGATTGGGGACCCAGGCCTGATTGGTCGTGGAGTTTGGGCCTGGCTCTGTCACTGGTATCATTTGGGGAGTGGTTCCGTGGTAAAAGAAAAAGACCCTTTCTAATAATGGACTCCTCTCCCCCCCACACACACTCAATAAAGATACTTTGCAGAGAGGTCCTGAGGCCCTGGCCTTCTCCCCATCCATCGCTGGAGTCCCCCTGGATCCTTGTGTCCTCTTCTCCTTTTTGTGAACTTTCTTCCCATTCTTCCGGGGCTGGGAAAGGCTCCTGTTGGCAGCTAACAACACTATGTCCTACCCCCAAGGGACGAGTAGCCTAGGGAGTGACCAGCCCTAAGAGATGGCCAAAACTGCCCTAATGAGGGTGGGGTGGCTTGGGCTGGGATCTGTTCAAAACCCAGTGGGGACAGAGTGATAGAGAAAACAGCAAGGTGTCAGAAAGGTGACAAGACAGGGTGGGGACAATGAGGGGCAGAGAGGAAAGGGGAAAACAGCACAAACAGGAAGTAGTTTTGCCCCTCTGAGTTGCCACCAGGTCTGGAAACGAAAATCACGTCACTTGGAAAGGGGAACGAGGTTAAGATAGCCCAGGCGAGCCTGAAGGACGGTAAAATACATTTAAGAAGAAAGGCAAATGCTCATTTCTCTTGTTGCAGAATAAGATTATTGATTGCCTACAATTTTCTTCTCTTTCAAATGAAAGGCCTCTAACATTGCTCTTGCACCCCTGGGTTTCAGCTGGAGAGGGTACCCTTAGCAGAGCTAGCATCTTATCTTGGCTGCTCTGAGTTCATCCCTCCCACGTTATTCAAATATGAATCATCTCTAATTTCAGGGTTTGGCTGATCCATGCCTCCCCCTCCCCTGGCCTCCCAGCGTTTCCACTGCCACCCTCATGATTCCGCTTCCTTAATTTGTCTCTTCTCAGTTATCATCTTCCAGGTGCGCTTAGACCTGCAGCCTGTACCGGCAACTCCCCGAAGTCAGCCAGGCATCTGGGGAGGGGTCCTGAGCCAGAGGAGCTTTTCCAGACCTGCTCCTGAGATGCACTCTGGGGCTGTGCAGGGGATGGGAGCAGCACATCTGGCCTCTCTAGATGGCTATCCGTTTCTTGTGGTCTCCTTCCAGTGGCAGGGCCCCAAGAAATCTAGTTCAGCTCTCTTGGTTCTAGAAAAGGAGGCCCAGGGAAGCAGCATGCACCCAGCACAGGGGTCATTGGAACTAGACTGCAGTTTTCCCACCGGAACCTCGGCCGTTCCTGTTGCACTCTCCCCTTCTGCCTTCCTGGGTGGGTGGAGGGGTTTGTTCAATTTGTGATGAGGAGGTGATGCCTGTGCCTTCTGCCCTCCGCACCTGGAGAGGCTGCTCCTACCGGGCAGCAGGCAACAGGTTCCTATCAGGCCACCTCTGCAGTCAGATGGCTGGGGCTGCTTTGCTCTGCAGGGAGGGTTGCTCCTTCCGAGCCACTGGTCACCCCGGGCACCCTCTCCTCCTTCGCTGGTGTCAGAGGTGCCCAAGGACAAGCTGTCTCTCAGCCTGAGCCAAGGAGAGGAGCTAACGATGGCGGCTGGGGAGGGGGGTCGAGGAGAGAAGAGCAGTGGAGGATGAGTTGGAATCAGACTCATTCCTCACAGAGAAACCATGTGAGGAAAGGTAGAAGATTTTAGTCTAGCCCAATCAATGAATTCTCTCTTGAGGGGGTGGTAGAAAGGGAGGGAGAAAGGAAAAGACGGATTAAAAATGAGACAGAGAGCCAAGAAGAAAGCCACATGGTCCTGCCTCTCCCTCCCTGTCCCACCCTCCCCCTCCCTGTTCTCTCTCCCTCTCCCCCGGCCCCCCTCCCCCTGCAGGCTGAGCAATTTCCAATCAACACTTCAGGTTTCCCCCCTCAGGCTCTAGCAGCTCCTTCCTTCTCTCTCTGCTAAAATTCTGAATTTCTTCCTGCTACATATTTAGCCCCATGATTTCTTATTGTCATTGTGATACTGCTTCCTGCAGTAGATTGATTTTGCTGTTGTTGTTTTGGAAAAACAGAATGCTTACCAGCTGCCATTTTAGCAACAGGTGCCCTCTAGCTACAAGGCTTGAAGGAGGGTTCACTCAGGTCTTTGTTCCTGAATATAGGTGGCATTTCGTCATTCCTGGTAGCAGGGGCTGGGGAAGGGCTGGGGCTTGGCTCTGGGGGCTCATCCCTGTGTTTCCTGGAGACGTTGGCGGGTGTCTGAGATGAAGATTGCCTGCTCGGTCAGCATTTCTTGTGGCAGCCTTGGTGTCATTCATTCATGTGTTCCTCCATTCTGCAAACTTGTATTACATTCTTGTGGCTTCTAAGCCCGATGATAGGTGCTGAGAAGGAAGCACCAGAGGACGCAGTCGGTGGCCTGGAGCGAGGGTTGTAACCTAGTGTTCAGGCACTTTGTTATGGTGGTTGATGGTCCCTGATGAGCGCCACCTGGGTGCTGCAGGCCAGCTTCGGGGAGGCCCAGTGAGGCCGCACTAGGGGTTCCTGTCCAGATCAGCTCTCAGAGGAGGTGATGGTGAATGAGGGCTTTTCCTCAGGCAAAGTTAGTGGGCTATTCCCACATCCTGGTCATTGTGCTGGAGTTAACAAGATAGACAGGACACAGCCACTGCCTTCTAGGAGCCCAACATGGTGGTGCAGGTAAGGGTTATAGAATTGTGGACACTCAGTTATGGAGTGATCGTGTTGTGGGAAAGCAGCAACAGAGACCTGCACTAAGTACTGTGGGTGCCTAAGGGGCTCCTAACCCAGCCTCAGGGGAAGGAGGTATTGGGTAGTGGTCATTTCCTGGTCTCATTTGCACTCTGGTGGTGGCCTGGTGATAGTGAGGACTGGTTTGAGTGGGGAGACAGAGTGGCATGGAGATGGAAGTGTGGCTTTTGGAGACTTCTGACACCAACTTCCATGTTCTCCTGGCCTACCCTGTCTCCCTTCCAATTTCTCTCCCTCCCGTATTCTGCTTTCCTCCACAGAAGCGACCTGTTCAGACCAGGACATCTTCCTTTGATGCTTTTAGCACAGCCATCCTCATGCCCACCATCCCCCAAGTGATGTTTCTCGCTGGGTTCGGAGGAGTCACTCCCTACAGCGATCTGGACACATGCTTTTGAAGGGTGGTGGCCTCACCCTGATGGAGGACTGCACTAGCAGTCTAGTGTGAGGTGCTGCCAGTACTGTGCTCAGAGTCTGAGTGCCGTACTCAGTGCTTGGTGAGTGGAGAGATCCCTTGCATGGGAGATGTGGTTTAGGTTCTAGTCCCAGCTCCTCCTGCAGCCACAGTAGGTTTGTATCTTGGTCTTGAAATGTGAGGAATGAGGTGTTTTTTGACGTCACTTTTACCTCTAAGATTCTAGATTCTGAACTTTTCTCCCTTTAGTTTAGGCTGGGAATCAGAGCTTGAGTGACAGGCCCATTCTTCCTCTCCAGGGCAGAGCCATCGGGGGGCCTCCGCTTTCTTCAGCCTTTTCAGTCCAGTTAACAACTGGAATGAAAACACCAGCTAGGAAAGGAGGTGCTCGTTAGGCCTTTCAGAGCAGATGGAGTCGCTCCCAGCGCTCGGTGGACATTGTCCCCTCGGAACAATGAAGTGTGGTCCTGTGGGGGCTGGTGAAGGGAGACAGATAGGACGACTGCTTGTCCAGCCAGCCCAGACCTAGAGTGTCCCAGAATCGCTTCGTTGAGGTAGGGTCTTGCTGTGTTGTCCAGGCTGGTTCTGAACTTGTGCACTCAAGCAATGCCCCTGCCTTGGCTTCCCAAGTAACTGGGACTTCAGGTGTGCACACCTTGCCCAGCTCCAGTCTCAAATTTTTGCTCCAGGGCTCACTTACTCTTCACTCCTTCCAACTTCTTTCCTCCAAGCAGGAATATAAAGGAAGATGATGTGGGGGTGGCTGTTCTTATTTACCAGCTGTGATGTGTCTCTCTGGGTTAGGTGATGTTCCTGCGCCTTATCCCATTTGAACCTTCAAAGTGAGGCGGGCACTGCCCACTTACACCACAAAGACAGAGGCTCAGAGGAAATAAGTGACTCGTCCAAGCTCATGGTATCTTGCTGATTAAAAGCACAACACAGTGTCGTGGACTTAATGTGACCTGTTTGTTTTTAGTGTTTGAATCCAAGAGAAAACATACTTGGTGGTGGAAGTGGATCAATCTAGAAGTCTTGATTTAAGAGAACATAGATAATATCTATGATGGCACGTGGGGTCCTGAGGCTTCGAGTTGGTAGAAGTCAGGGGAGTAGAGCAGGGGAGAGTGAGGCAGGATGCCGGGTCATCTCCCCCAGATGAGTGCTGAGTGCACAGGAAAGGGGCAAGTGAATGGGCAGTGCTCCAGCAAGGCACAGGAGGGCAGGCTGTGCTGCTGGCCACCTGGGACCAGGCTGGTGCTGTGCACCCAGGAGCCACACGGGGTATGGCTGCTGCATATGTGCACTTAAAGTCTTAGTCTTTGAGACCATTTTGGCTCTCTGAAAATGAAAGAAGGTATTTTGGATGACTAGAGTTCTTTATGGGCCAAGAAACGAGGAGGAGCTCAGAAGAACATCTTCTTCTGTTCCCTTCCAGCATCTGGAGCCCTGCAGCAAGCAGCACTCTGAGTTGGAGGCAGGACCCCCTTCCATGCCCTTGCACCCACAGGTGGACTCAGAGACAGTGAAGGGAGGAAGGAGGCTCTAAGTGGCTTGGGTTGAATGATACCTTGATATAATTTTCTTTGGCTTGAAAATAGAGAGCTAACCTACTTATCATGTTGTTGTGATAATTAAAATGAGATTATGTAAAACTCCTAGCACGATGTTAGACACACAGTAGGCCCTCAGTACTTATGAACCTAGATGAGGCACATTAATCAGCATTTTGACACAGGATCAAGCAACTCCAAAATCTCAAAAGCTCACAGCCCCCTGTACTTGTTCTTGCTCATGTTGCGGGAGAGCTGCAGTCCACTGCGGGCAGCTGTGGGTTGGCGAGGCTTGGTGGAGTTGGCCCAGTTCCAGCTGTCTTGTTCTAAGACCCTGGATACAGGACAGCCGCTACCTGGGCATGTTGCTCTCCTGGTGGAGGGCAAATGCTTAGGAGGGCGGGCTGGTGCAGAGCCGAGCCACACACGTGCCTCTGAAGTCTGCCTGGTGGCTCCTATGGCACATCTGCTCCCGTTCCACTGGGCAGAACAAGTCATGTGGCTGAGCACAGTCTATGGAGTGGCCAGGGGGTTCTGCCCACAGAGACCTGTGCAAGCGTGTCAAACAGTCCAGTACTTACTTTGCCCCAGAGTCTTTAGAATCCTACAGAAGGAGCTTGTTATTGATGGAGGACATAGAGGATTAAGCAGGACATTCTCAGGCCAGGGAACATGATTCTGCGGGGCTGCTGTGGTTTCAGTAAGAGCAACTCCTGAAGAGTAGGTGTGAGAGGGGAATGACTAGGAGGGAAGGGAGATCTGCAGAGGGCACAGAAGGCGCAGGAGCCAAGAGTCAAGGACATGGTGACTTTTGGAAACTAAGTAGGGTGGAAACAGTTAGTGTGGCAGCAGGAAAGGCTGAGCAGCTCCCTTGTGCTCCTGGAGGCTGCAGGGTGACTTTGAAGAGCCAGAGCCAGAGCCAGGGAGTGTGCAGGCAAATGTGCATTTTAGGAATGTTGCTGACCCTATAGCAGAAAGTGAATTGCATGTGGGTGGATAGGACTTGCAGCAGAAGCCAAGTAAGAGACCCTTGCAGAAAGCAAGGCAGGGTGCGCGGGACCCTGAGCCCTGGCCGTGCAGCGGGCATGAGAGGAGGGGAGGTGACGGAGAGGGAGGAGGCAGGACTGGCTGGTTATGTGGTGGTTGAAGGGGAAGAAGCGTCAAAGATGCCTCCAGTTTCTGGCTGAGGATTTCTGGGGCTCCCACTTGTGGGCATGAGTTAATTCAAGAGAACATCCCAGAGAGGGAGATGAGGGCCTCGCTCCCCTGCACCTCCATCCCTCCTTTCCTGCCTCCCTCCTTGCCTTTGCTCCTCGTTCCTTTTCTTTCTCTTCATCATAGCCCAAGCTCTGCAGCGAAGAGACCCTACAGAACAGTGAGTCACACAGAATACTTGATTTCTCTCTCAGTTCCCATCCGTGGGGACAAGTCCTCCATGCCCACTGTGTGGCACCCTGGACCGCTCTGGTCACAGGCACTTCCCAGCTGGAGGAGCAAGTGAGGCAGAGCGGGGGCAGTAGTCTTGGAGAGGTGACCTGGAATTTGCACACATCGCTTCTGCTCACAGAGCTGTGTCCTGAACCTAGTCACATGGCCACGGTCAGCTTCAAGAGGGGCCAGGAAATGCAGTACTTGGCTGGCTTTTCTGGCCAGATTAAAACCTGGGATGTTCTGTGACTGAAAGGGGACAGGAAGATGGGTGTCTCTGTTCTGAGTGGTTGAGTGAGGTACTTCTGTGACTTCCAGATGGGCAGCGAAGGTGTATCGTTGGGTCTAGAGCTCGGAGGAGAGATCTAGACAGGAAGAACAGAAGATGAGCTGATAAAGGTCCTTAGGAACCTTCTTATAGGAGTTTCTTTTCCGGTTCAGATGACTGGTTCATCCCAGATATCGGATCCACTGAACGAACCAGGACAGTTTCCCAAGTACCTCTGCCCTTTAGGGTAAGGACTGTCCCCCTTAGCACTGGCTTGCTGCCATTGGAGCAACAAGAAGGCCGGGGAGACCTCCCAGGAGCTCATTCAGGTCGGTGGGGGGCAGGCACACCCCAGAAGGTCTGTTCCTGACTTACCCACACAGTGGTGGTGGAGACTGAGGCGGTTCAGTGGGACACACAGAGGTGAGCTGGATGGACACAAGCTCGGTGAGCACTAGCGCCAAAGGTATCGGAGCAGATGGTGGCCAGGCCATGAGCAAAGCCCACCCGGGCAAGGGCAGCAAGGGCAGCACCGGCATCTGCCCCATCCTTGTGGAAAAGGGGACATACTGCTGCCCTTCAGAACTCTTGGAGAGAACACAAGGATGCTATCATGTATTTTAGGTCTCGGAATGGTCCATCCGTCTGTTACCTGACCTGAGACGGAGGTTCAGGTACCGTGGTAGCAAACAAGAGAAACTGATTCTGGCCAGGGCAGGAACTGGCCGGAGAATAAGGCCCAAAACATAGGCAGACACTACGCAGTGCTTACTATTCTAGCAAAGCCATTTATGTCTTAACCCAAGTTTATGAAGAACACAGGCAGTTCCTGTTTCTGGAGGAAAACAAGAGTCAAGCTGCCTGTTCTTTACACCTTCAGCCTATAGGTCAGCTTTGTCCCCATCTCGACAGTCACTGCACTAAAGGATGCTCAGACTCTTCCCTTGTTGGAGGGTGGCCTGGTCCTAGCAGAGAGGCTAGCCCACCCTGTTCATCTCTTCCACTTGGAAAAGCTACCCATTCATCATTTCTAAAAGATGCTTTAGGAAGTTGGAACAACATGTTAAAAGTGCAAAAATGGAAGATGAACTTCTTAAAGAAGTCTTAACTCAAAGGCAGGAAAAGGAAGGATTGTATTGTCGTACTGCGTAAAGAAATATCTTCGTTGTCTGAGGCCAAGTTATCCTGGGGAATGAGCAAATTTGTCACATTCTGCTTTGGAAACTTGAGTTAAGGGATGGGTGAGCTTTGTACAAAATTTCTAAAGATGCCTGTCTCTAATAATAATTTCCATGACCTTTAGCAGCAGTCTTTGTTTCTCTAAAATGGGGCTGTGGTTATAGATCTGCCTCTCAAAGGTGCTGGCAGGAAGAGCTTACAACTAGTGGGGAAAGGAAAGGCTTTGAAAAAAATGAAAGTGCTAAAATAAGAACAGCTTTGCCTTCACGTCTGCTTTGTTATTCTGGCAAGAACACAGTTCGTCATATATAGAGTCCTTTGGAGAACTGGGGCAGGCCTTATTTTACCACTCGCAGGGCGGCCTTGCTGCCCTGGGGGCTGACCTTCCCCAGCCTGGTGATCCAGCTACCCCTCAGACTGCCGAGGGGGCTGCTGCTCCCAGCTCCCACGTCCCACTCTGCCTTCAGGCAGCCTCCGGGGGTGGCCAGAACCCTCCCTGACTCTGGGTGCACGGCAAAGAAAAGCCTCCCAGGTCCATTTCCTCATTCACAGAGTCAGGCCGCGGTTTTTGACCTTCAGCAGCCCGCTCAGCAGTCCACGGGGAGCTGGACTGGCCCATGCCCTCAGGGACTTCATAGTTAAAAACCTAGTTCATATTAAATCTCTCAAGATCAGGGGCTGGTCTTATGTCTTTGTTGCCAGAACTTGAGGTGGAGTTTAAAAATGTCATTGATTGAATCAAAATTAGAGTCTTCCTGGGGATCGGGGCATCAGGAGTAAAGTCGTTTTTGAAGGAGGACCCCTCCTCCCAAGCACAGAAAACCACTCATGATCTTCAGGGTGCCATTCAGGGCTGCCTCCGATCAGGATTTCGTTTTTAAAAGACCAACCAACAACACCTTCGTTTCAGAGGTCTACTGTTGACCGCAGTGCTGTGCACACCATGATCCTGTATTTCACCTCCTCTGTCTCCTGCTCTCTTCTCTAAACTGCCTCTCTGGTTTTCTGGAACGATGCTGTAGTTTGGAGGATGAAGGACAGATTTTTTCTGCACCTCTGCAGATCTAGTAAGAGCTTGGAGACTCGAGTTCCTAAGCTGTGGCCTGGTGGGCCTCAGTGGAGCGGCCCTCCTGCTGCGCAGCCGGTGGTCCTTGGGCGAGGCCCCCCGTCGGCGCCTCTCTCCCACGCCCAGGAGCGTCTTCAGTCACACGCCTGACGGTTCCCCACACACCTGCAGTCCAAGGACAGAAGTATTTCAGTGTGGCTGGAGCCCACGTGGGCTAGGTCCCAGAGCAGGCCACGTGAGCCTGGTCAAGGTGTGTGGGTTTTATCCTGGAGGAACTGGGGAGTCAGTGAGACCTTAAGGCAAGAAACTGAAATGACATGATTGGACGATACGTGCTTTCAGAAGAAGACTCTGGAAACATGCGGACAGTGGCCTAGCCTGGAAGTAGACAGGAAAGCACTGGTGGTGATGAACTGTGAGGTAAGGAGGAGGCTTTGGAGCCCGTCAGCCGGGATTCCAGCCTGCCACCTGCTGCCCTGAGCTGCTAGGCAGGACAGACACATGTGCTGAGCCTCGGTGTCTCCATCTGTAACACGCAGGGCCTACTTTACAGGACCGTTTAGAGAATTCATGAAGATGTAATGTGACCAGCACGGGCAAGGCCCTGGGTTCTGTCCCCAGCACTGAAAGAAAACAAATGCCACGAGAAGCTTAGCACATCTCAGACACCCATTAAGTGCTGACAACTATTGTCAAGGAAGAGAAAATAGGAACCTGATTTAAGGGAGTGACAGTGGGACAGGGAAGGATCGCTCAAGAGAGCCTGAGACTTGGTGACCACCTGAATATAGTCAGATGGAGATTGTCCAGGCCAGATTTATCTGGGTCACAGGGTAAATGGAAATAGGCCGAAGAGCTCAGGACGAGGCGCGGAGCTCCTGAACAAGAGCTGGGTGGAGAGAGATGATCAGTGAGGCTTACCCATGTTCCACTTGAAGCACTTGTCGACAAACCAACGAGGCTTAAGGGACTTGAGGTGTGGGACAAAGCTGGTAGTTGGAACCACAGGGATGGACACAGCTTCTTAGGTCCGATGAGCAGCTTGGCCTAACAAAGAGGCAGAAACTTTTAAATCCATCTCTCTGGGCTTCAGTGGTAGTTATGCTTTTGTATCAGCCTGTATAGTTTCAAGCATAAGAAGTATTACACTTTTTGCTTCTGGAAAGTATTGGAATAGGGAAAAAATATATTTTAAGAGCTCTAAAGAGTTAGGACCCAGCTCAGCACACTGACCCAGTCCCAGGGCAGATCTCTTGGGAATGGGAGCCAGAGAGAGGGTGTCTCCAAGTCAACCCTGAGTGTCCTTGGAGACTGGAAATCCTCATTCCAGTCAGCCCTCACCCCTGCAGAGCCAGGTCTGTGAAGGGGCAGAAGTCCCCCGAGTCAGGTGGATAACAGCACTGAAGTTGGGTCAGTCCTGCGTGAGGCCTACAGGAAGCAATATCCAACCTTCAGGAGAGGGGTGGGCCCAGGGCCCCAAGAAAGCAGGCTGGCGTTCCGTGCAAGGCTCTGTCCTACTGGGGGATGGGGTGGCACATCAGGACACCAAGGGGAAGCAGCTCCATGTAAGGTGGACAGAGGTTGCAGGAAAGAGGTGCTGCTTGGGGTACACGAGACCCGGTCTCTCACCACGAGTCAGGGCAGGGCCAGAGCCATTCCAGCCCCATGCTAGAGTGGGAGGTGGGGAGGCGGAGGCCAGGCAGGCTAGCACCCCCGTCCACTGTCCTGTTACAGTGCCCCTGTGGGGAGTGGGCATCATGTCACTCACGGTACTAGGAGGAACGCGAGTCTCAAGGGGATGGGGTTCGTGGTAAGCGCGGTCGGCAGGCTGGGGATTGGTTGGTCTTACAGTTTGAGACCTGAAGCGCCAGGCGGGGATTGGCAGTTTTAGCTTGGTCTTCACTCTGTGGTCCTCACAGATCCAATAAGCTGCCATTTACTGAATCCCTAGCCCTGTTCTCCAGCTTTTTAGAACGCTCCTTGGTGTAGTCCATTTGTACAAGTGCGCACGTGTGTTCACATACGCGTCTGTGCCCGTACGCACACATACACACACAGGGCACTCTCCCTGGTTTCCGGGGTGCCTGAGCAGTGTGCGCTGAGAAGCACAGCGGGACACTGTCCCTGTCCACTCCTAATGACGAGGTCCAGCGTGGCTGGGCCGTAACTGCCCGTCCCGCCCCGTTCACACTTCCCATCTCACCTGGGCAGCTTGCTTGCCCCGCTCTGGGTTCACAGCTTCATGGAAGTCAGAGGCTACTCTTGACAGCCACAGCAACACGGCAGCCACCAGATTTACTGAGTCCTTACTGTATACCAGGCGTTCTCCTAAGTGTCTAAGATAGCATGTCGTCTAACCCTCAGACGACTCCACAAGGTGTAACTGTCATTCTGGTTTCCCTCCTGAGTTGACCAGTCAGCCTGAGGCTGATACCTTATTAGGTGGATGGACGTAGGCTGGAGTGGTAAGGCCTGGGCTCTCATCCAGGCCTGACTCCAGAGTGTGCACCTTTAACTGTCATGCTGTGAAAAAGCAAAGGCTGCTGAGGAAGCAGTCCTTATTCTTGGGAGCGCAAGTCTGTGTCTGTCATGGAAGAGGCTGAGGACTGACTAACGCTAGTTAATAATTGGTTGAGAGAGTCCAGTGGCTTGCTTGCTCAATGCCTGATCTCATTAACAGAGAACATAGCCAGGGAGCAGGCTATTCTTCATAGTCATTTAATGAACAAAACCCCAACTCAACTCTCGTTCTCAACATAAATAAATGAATGATAAAGAACATTAACCCCCCACCACACCGTACGGGACCCCTGTCTCCTTTGCGAGTTGATTTGTGCTGGGAAGCCTAAGAACTCTGCTTTACCCATGGAGCCTCGTAGGGAGAGGAACAGAAGGGAGATGGCCAAGTACAGAGTGTCCCCAGGACAGTGCCTGTGACTGATCATCCAGCCCAACTGCTCTGACTGAAGTCACTTCACCTTCCTGTTCCTTTTTATCATCTGAAAAATTGGGCTGTGAATAAAGATTTGGAGAAGAATCTCAAGACTGAAAATCAGTGTAAAAATCAGTGCAGTAGAATTTAAGGGGAAACCGTGCAGACGTGTGTTTTCCTAATGCAGCCTTGTGAGTCAGGAAGAGCAGAATCAGACCACAACATCTGGGGGTGTGAAGGGGAGCGTGGGGACTAGTTTCCAATCTGTTTAATGTGCCTATAATCTCAGCTGGTGGTGGTGGATGGTCTTTGGGATGCAGGAGCTTCAGAACGGGAGGTGGGGAGGTGAGGCAGGGTGCACTCTCTTCTGCCTGCTACCCGGGTCAGCGCCCTCTGTGGAGTCCACTCTATGGAGTTGCCTGATGAGGTCACATCTGCTAATGACCTGGGGGTGGGCATGATGATGATCCCGAGTCTCAGATTGCTCTGTGGACATCGTCAGAGCCTCAGGACTAGCACATGGCCAGGAGACGGTGGGAGCCCCGCCTCTGCTGCCCACGCTCTTTACTATACTACACGGTGGTGACTCATGAACCAGCTTCCCCGGAGAGTCCTGGACAGGCTCCTGTCGCAGTCACCCATGGGCTCATCCGTTCCCCGGGCAGTCACAGGTAGCTGTAGAGCACCTGGTAGGTACAGAAGGCTGAGGTCTGATACATCTCAAATCCTTCTTGTGTTCACTTCCAGGTTGCATGGAATGGAGAAGCCATTCTCGAAGGGGAATTAGAATCTAGGTTCTCGTTGTGCTTTTCATTGAAGAGAAACTCTGGGCTGGAAATCAAAAGACCTGAGATGTGTTATCTTGCCCTGGTGGAGGGAGCCTCAGTGAGGGGGTGGCTTTGTGGGATGTCATCGTGGGCAAGGACACAAGGCACCTGAGACAGCAGACCTTGCTCGGTGTCCCAGGTCCCCACTGCAGGTCTCGGGCAAGACTCTGCCTTGGGTGCCTGCGTCCACTTCGGAACCTCGTCCCTCTGTCTTCAGATCCCATTTTTCTGCCTCGTGTCATATTTCGATTTCTGCTTCTAACAGATGTTCCCAAGCTGGAAACTCTCCCGCACAACTGGGAACCTTCTGGTCTTGTAGCCTGGGATGTCTAAATGCTATGGTCAGGTTCATAGTGGCCCTGCAAGGTCTCCTGGACACTCTGCTGATCTCTCACTCACCCGTGTTCCCATCTTGCTTAGTCACCAAGCCTCAGGTTGGATCTTTTTGCCACTTAAACTTCTAATCTGCTTTTTAGTTCTTCTTTTGGCTACCCTTCAGAGCTTTTGGACTTAGTCTACTGGCTTTGATCTGGAATAAAGACTTCTCTTCTCCTTCATCTCTGTCCGCTTTACTTGGTCACCAGCAGGAAGGGAAGTCACCTGCTCTTCAAGTCACACTTCCTGGCTTCTTTTTCACTACTTGTGGAACCTATGTTGAGTATCTGTGGGCTTCATGAGCCAGCAAGGTAATCACCCTTCTTACCTGAAAGGGAATGACAATAAATAATGGCAGAGTTATTGTGATAAATGTCTAGAAGAGAATGCTGGATATTCCAATGGCACAAAGGAGGACGTGACAAACTGGGTTGGTCAAGAAGCCTTTGAGCTGGGTTTTGAAGGATGCAGAAGAGTTTCCCAAGAAAGTGGGACAGCATTCCAGAAGCAGGGAACACCGTGTATCCAGGCCTGGAGGTGTGAGATGGTTCGTCCTGTCGGGAAAACTGATAGGCATTTGATGGATACTCTGGAGCCTGGTGCCAAAGTAGAGGTGCTTCAAAGAGCTGAGGCTGAAAGGGGAAGAGGAAGCAGGTGGGGAGCACCTTAGACGCTTTGCTGAGGGTCCTCGAGGTACTAGAGGAGGGGTGGAGCATTTCTAAGAAAGAGAACTGTCAGATTTAGAAAGGTTACCTGAGTTTTAGCAAGGAGGACGGTCCGCATGTTGACGGGGGGATGCAGGGAGATCTGATGGAGGTTTTCATCATCTTCTAGGCAAGAAACAGAGGCCCAAGCAAAAGCATGGGAGTGAGGTTAAAGAGGAGAGGGGCAACCTTAACAATGTTAATAGATCACGATGGCTAGACTCAGTGACCGACTGGACCTAGGGAGTGAAGTAGGTGTCTGGAAAAGACCACCAGGTGGACCTGGATGCCACCAATTCCAATGGAGAAGATGGCAGGAACGGTTGGGGCAGTAAAGTGGGAGGGCCGTGGTGGGCGGCTGGGCTGTGGCCCTGTGTGGACATGCGTGTTCTGTTTTGCAGCCGTGGCTGAAGGCCTCCAGGTGACAGTGCCCGACAAGAGGAAGGTGGCCATGCTCTTCCAGCCCGCGGTGCTTCGATGCCACTTCTCCACCTCCTCCCATCGGCCGGCCGTCGTGCAGTGGAAGTTCAAGTCCTACTGCCAGGATCGCGTGGGGGAGTCCTTGGGCATGTCCTCCCCTCGGGCCCAGTCACTCAGCAAGAGGAACCTGGAATGGGACCCCTACTTGGACTGTTTGGACAGCAGGAGGACAGTCCGCGTGGTGGCTTCAAAACAGGGCTCCACTGTTACCCTGGGAGACTTCTACAGGGGCAGAGAGATCACCATTGTTCACGGTACGGATGCCCTTCTCTGGACTCTAGGAAAAGGGAGGGAGGTCAGTTGCATTCTCCGCTGACACAAGGGGACACCAGCCTCTCACTCTTTCAGCCCCTGAGATCCCACTTTATAGGAGGTGGGAGCATGAAGAGACCCAGCAGATTGCTCTAGGGGAAAGTGGCTGGGCGTAGGCGGGCGAGTGCGGCCTCCAGGGAGCACAGAGGCCCGCGGAGGACAGGGCTTAGGTTCGGAGCTGAGTCAGAGTAGGTTCCAGTGAAGGAACTTCAGTCCCAGGTCCTAAGCCTCGAGGGCGCCTTTTTGGCCCTTTCCCAGCCTGGGAAGCAGGGAGAAGGGAGGTCACACACAAGTTGCAGAGCCAGGCGGATGTGTGGCCTGAGCCCCGTGAGTTTTTGTATCAATTCCACCCTGTCTCCTGCTCCCTAAGTTTTGGGATAAAAAAAAGTTCCAGGAGTCTGATACAAGCTGTTTGATTATTCAAACTGTGGAGAATTCCTGTTAAATCAGCTGATTTCTAGGAGTCCAGGGTTATTCTGGAACTTGTCCATCTCTCGGGGCCTCTGCAGGCCTGGGTGGAAGCCTGCCTCCCACAGCTGGAGCGAGACACCACTGCACCGTCTCTGGTTCTCACCTGAGGGAGGCCAGTTTCTGCTATTGTTTTGTTGGTTTTGTTTTAAATAAAGGAACATCTTTCAATCGCCATCCAGGCAGACTCAGAGAACACTGCAGACGCCTCTCCCGTCCCCAGCTGCTCAGTGCTTTTCTTGCTGAGGACAGAGTTTGAGAACTGGGTCCTTCTTTCGTGACAGATGCAGATCTTCAAATTGGAAAGCTCATGTGGGGTGACAGTGGGCTCTATTACTGTGTCATCACCACCCCCGATGACCTGGAGGGCAAGAACGAGGACTCGGTGGAGCTGCTGGTGTTGGGTAAGTGACCGCCAAGGCCCGGGTTCGCCTGGACACTGTCCTGTGCTCACATCTCTGCCTGAGCGTGTTGGTGGCTTGCATGCAGCCTTTCTGGTTGGTGCTCAGACCAGCCTGCTTTGGACGACGCGCCTGGGAGCAGCAGCTTTATGGATGTCTTGCTTCCTGGAGGCTGCAGCCCCGGTCAGCCTCGGCCCAGTGTCTTCTCCTCGCTTCCTTCTCTCCTCCTTTCCATTGTCCCTTTAACCTGGACTTGGCTGTTGCTCTCGACTTGGCCCTTCATCGGTGAACTGTTGAAGCAGCGTAGACACCAAGGAGAGTTAGAATTCCTTGGTGTGTGAGTGGCTCCAGTGACCTCAGGGTCCTTCCCACTCACTCCCTCTCCTGAAGACAGTCACAGACGAGGTGGCTATAGACCAGAGTCCCCTAGCAGAGGGTGCACCACACCAAGAGCTGTTTGGGAGATGTCCTCGTGTTTAATTGGAAGGCGAATTCTGGAAACCAAAGGGGTCTGAGTGACTAAAAGCACATAGATTCAGTCCTCATTACTGTCGGTCTCTTTGTAAGGGAAGGCTCCTCCTGATTGGTGGCTCCTTCTCTGTGGAGTCAAGGAATGTGCCGGTTCCAGAAATGACCTCCTGTTGACACTGAAAACTGAGCGCATGTTTTGTGTTCTATAGATGTTGGCTGAATAAGAAAATTAGAATAAAGCATACAAAACTGCCTCAAGTGTAGGAGAAGGGGTGATTGAAGACATCCACTTGAAGCAATTTTTCAGAATAAATTACGTTTTTTGTAGCTTCCAAGACATCAAGTGACAGCGATTTGGAGAATGGGTAAAGGCGCCTTGTTTTAAAGGCAGTCGAGGTTGAAGATTGATTTTTACCCTTTGTGGGAACCTGAATTGCCAGAAATAAAGTGGCATCTTCTACTTAGAATGTCTAACCGTGGTTTTAATCGAATAACTTTGGCAAAACAATTGTTCTGAAGCCTTAGTGTGCATTTTACAAATTGGACTAAAGGTAACGTTGGGCACCTTGCTAGAAGGCTGACTTAATCTTGGGGCCCAAAATACAAAGCGTAACTGCTGAGTCTTTTTTTATTTCCTTTCAAAAGGAAATAAAAACTGAAAGGCTTATATTAATGTTGCAAAAGAACACAGGAGGCCGAATTTGAGATCTGCTGTGGCTCCATGAATCAGAAGGGAATAAAGAAGATTAATTTTTGCTTAATCACACAACTCTAATAGCCAAGTTTGGAGGAACAAGTGGTTCATTGAGCCTGCAATTAGCTAATTGGGAGCACGGTTATTTGACCAGGCGGCCATTTGCAGAGAAGTAATTGACTGTGAAGGAGAACGAGGCCACAGGTAAAAACCACTTGAAAATATTGGTCCCAGTTGTTCTGCACACAGGGAAACGAACTGAGGGAAAGCGGTCCTCTGAATTCGTGCTGGAGTGGGTGGGAGCATTCCCCCACATCACAGCACACGAAGCAATTGGGGTCAAGGATGCTGTTCTGAGGGCCAAAGGGACCCGCAACTGGTGGGTGAGAGCAAGGCTCAGAAGAGCATGGTCACCAATGGCAGGAGGCAAGATGAAGGACAGAAATCAGTGCTTGCTCTGAACAGAATCTTGAGGGGAAACTGGAGAAGCTGCCAATCAAAGTTCATGGCGGGAAAAGCAGCCCAGCTGAGCAGACCCGGGCGAGGGCTGGGGGAGGAACCGCATGGCTCTGCATGGCCACGTGGGAACGCTCAAGTGGGATTGATGGGCCATGGAAATGTTAGGGCAGCACGACTCAGGTTACCCATTTAGAGGGTTAGTTGGCAATCTGCGAACATTTTCTGGGTGCATAAAGTACTGAACGCAAAATTGAGCCTTGTTGGCCTTGATACTCCTTTGTGAAAAATTTCAAAACACTGTCCCAGTTTTGAACATCCTAGTTGTTTGGTTGTTGTATCCTGCAGGCCTCTTTGATAGGTGTGTTCTTTTGAGACCAGGAGAGTGACCTTATTTCTGAGGCCAGCCACTAAGGAAATGGAAACATCAGTGGGAAGATAACAGGGGTCCATGGTTGACCAATAACCACGTCCATGAGTCACTAGTTCGGTCAGTCACTGAATTTTGTGAGGAATGCTTGGAAGATTTGTTCCAGTGTAGAGGACTCAGAGTGGGGACCATGGAAGATGTCTCCCCATATTTGAATTGACGTTGTACAGGAGGGGCTGGCAGCATACTGCCTGGCTGGGCAGAAGAAGCTGGGAGTGGAGGTTCAGGGAGGGTCAGCCTCAGGGGAAGAAGGCCCATCAGCACCTGGAGACATCTGTACCTGGATTGAGCATCTTGGCAGCAGTGGGCACTATGGAGAGGAGAACCCACTCAGCCTAATTACTTGTGAGCTTTATTTGCAATTCTAAACTGTTGGGTTAAGAAGTAAAAAACAGACATGCTGTTTTATAAGAAGGTGACCCCCAGGAAGTCCTTCCTCTTTACAGAGATGGACAGGGTTTCAGAACAGAGCGGGTGATGCTCACTCGCAGGGACCAGAGGGAGGATGCTGTGGCCTATGCTCGAGAGCCAGGCGGATGTGTGGCCTGGCTGACAGGTCAGGCTAGCAGGACTGGTCTCACAGGGTGTACAAAAGAAACACCTGGCAGTGGCTGGAAGGAGCAGCCACCCTGGTTCTTGGAGATGATTGCAAAACAGGGAGCAGAGAACTGATTGGATTTCAGATGCATTAGTGATGAAGGAGACAAACTACAGAGACAAAAAACTGGATGCAAAGGTGAGGAGATTTTAGTTTCCTGAGTATATTCCAAAGGTGAGGCTGGAAAGCTGATGGGCAAGACCGGGAGGTGTCATGTAGGTAACACTCAGATGTTTGGACTTTGCCGGGGGTGGTGGCGCACACCTGTCACCCCAGCGGCTCCTGAGGCAGGAGGATCCCAACAACCAAGGAGCTGTGACCAGTGAGGAGACACCAGCCACCTCCCAGGAGGCTGCTGACGTCTATGGAGTGGACTCTTCATGATCAACATGCACATGCTCAGCACTGACTCTTAGAGGCCCAAGGTGAGCACAGCTCTGGGGCCTCCCCGTTCCCACGTAAGACACAGGCCCCACGGCGGGCGCCTTCACTCTTGGCACCTAGCTAGGCAACGTGGAGAGAAGGAAGCGCAGGAACTGGTCCTCGCCTTGGAAGCACTCAGAGTCGGGCTGCTCCTGGTGCTGTGGGGGAAACCAAGGCAAGACACACCCAGAGCCAAGGGACCACTCTCAGAGCGAGACTGGAACCAAGGCCAGCGGGGACTGTCCTGGACCGCCACCCTGTCAGCTCTGTGGAGCACTCGGCTCTCCTGCCCATTGCTACTGGAACCTGTTACTCTGATCCCGCCTCCCACTGAGGTCCAGGCCTGCTTTCCAAGTGTCAGTGAGACACCACCACTGTGGTGTCCCATGGCTTCTTATGGGGTGTGTCCTAAGCCCCACTCATTCTCCTGCCTCTTAACCTGCTTTTCCACTGTCCTCCTTCTCAGCAAGGTAGAAACGTGTCCCCTGTCTGACACATCCCTCCTCATTTCCCTTTATACATCACTCACCCAGATCCTCTGCATCCCTCTCAGGAATGTTCTAGGTGCCTGTCCTCAGTTCCCCACGGGTTCAGAAGCCCACACTTTTCACCTGTGCCACGGCAGCAGCCCCGGGTCTTGCTCCTCTGCTCGGACCTCTCTCTGAGGCACCACTTACCCGCCTGCTGAGCACCGTTCTGATTCTGAGACCTAACTTCGCTGTTCTGTTAGGGTTTCTTCACTGGCTCTCAGCGTCTTCAGGATGAAATCCAAACCTCTTTGGTTTTTGGTACCAAGGATTGAACCCAGGGGCACTTAACCACTGAACCACATCCCCAGCCCCTTTTTAGTTTTATTTAGAAACAGGGTCTGCCGAGTTGCTTAGGGCCTCACTAATTTTCTAAGGCTGGCTTTTAACTCATGATCCTCCTGCCTCAGGAGCCGCTGGGGTTACAGGTGTGCGCCACCCCACCTGGCAAAGTCCAAACACCTGAGTGTTACCTGTATGACACCTCATGGTCTTGCCCATCAGCTTTCCAGCCTCACCTTTGGGAATATACTCAGGAAACTAAATTCTCCTCAACTTTGCATCTAGTTTGTCTCTTTCATCACTAATGCATCTGAAATCCAAACAGTTCTCTGCTCCCTGTTTTGCAATCATCTCCAAGAACCAGGGTGGCTGCTCCTTCCAGCCACTGTCAGGGGGGACAGTTTGTTCCCTGCCCTTTCAGATTGTGCATATGTCTACCCATCGATCAGTAGAGTTGTGACTTCTTCTAAGTGAAGAACAACTTTGTGAGCTTCTTTTTCTTAAGAGCCCTGGGTTGACTGGACATCCGGATAAGGATATTTTAATTCAGTGTGACCTCTGCTGATCCCAGTGTCAGCACCACTTGAAGAGATACACTGAGCCCTCCTTACTGTAGTCACCTCTGAGCCAAGCTTGGCCTAGTCACTCTTAAGACCAACACTTGTTCCAGTTGTTCTTTGCAGTTCCTCTAATCCCGGTGTAAACCCAGAGTAAAGTCCTGATTCTGCCTTCTTTCCCGGTTGTAAGGAGGTCGGGACTTGCTGCCTACTCACTTCCACCATTTCCTCCTGGCACCCACTTGGAATTCTTTGGTTATTTAAATTATTACTAATGATATTTCCTTGGGGGCTATGCTTAAAAGCAGCAGAGATAGGCACTGGCTGACTTCAGCCAAAAAGGAACTTGTTGGAAGGCTGTGGGAGTTGAAGAAAGGTGGAGACTCAGTGTTGGAAGTCAGGGTAGCACTCATTGCCCCCAAGGACTGCCGGCTCAGGGTCATTGCTTCATCTTGGCCAGACGCGGGTTAGGAGGCACCTGGGTAGCTCCCTTCCACGTGGTGCCAGGGGTCTACACTTTCCCACTGTTTGGCTCTGCTGTGGGGACCTTTGCCCCCAGCTACAGACACACACGCGCACGCACACACATGCACACACACATTCTCACTCACTCACTCACAGGAAGGGTGACGGGAAAGTCCCGTGGAACTTTTTAAGGGCCAGAACTGGGAGTGCCAGGAGTGCCACCTGCTGACATTTTGAATGTGCCCAGGAAGAAAATAAAAGGGTTTGAACACAGTAGTTTCTGCCTTGCCAGAGATGCCCCAGGGCTGTGTCACAGGAATTTGTGGGTAATGTCTTTAGGGCTCTGTAGCCAGAGCAAAACAGATTTAGATGTCATTCTCTGCTCTTGCATTTTCCCACTCGAGAGTCAGTCTTAGGCCAGACAGCCCAATCGGCCCACTTTGGTCAGCTGTCTGCTGCTCAGCCTTGGGAGATCAGGGGCTTTGGTGAACCGTCCATCAAGACCCAGACAAGAATTAATCCCCTCAAGTAAATTGGGGCACTGTTGGAAAAAAAAAAGGAATACAAGTGGGGCCCAAGAAGCAGTGAATGTTCACCAGTGGTACCACTGACATGGTGTACAGGGAGGGCCAGTCAGAGTTCACAAACTGTTCTGTGAGAATCTTGTAAGAGAGGAGGACAGGCGTTATTTTGCTCATTTTCCAAATAAAGAAATTAATGTCCAGGTTTTATGACATTAAAAAAAGAACTATAGATAATCAAACCCATGTGTTCTGATTCCCGGGCTCATCTCCTTCCATAATACCATGCAACCTGTGTGAGTGTGTGTATGTGTGTGTGTGTGTGTGTGTGTGTGTGTGTGTGTGTGTGTATGTGTTAAGAAGCCATAGAATGAGCTGTGTTTTAACAATGTGGCTGCTGCCTGGGGCCATGGGTCAATTTCTATTTGCCCCAGGTTTGTTTCAGCCTTTTACTTTGTTTCTTGGTGAAACTGCCTACAACCACTGACCTAGGCCCTCACTTCAAAGGCATGGCTGTTCCTGTCTGGATTGAATACCTCCCCACTGAGTGTGACTCACCCCTCCTTCTACCCCGTGCATCTGAACCATCCACAAACTGCTGTGGATGCTTCTTTCAGAGGCTTCAGAAATATCCAAAGATATGAGATTCACAGAAATGGGAGGACAACCACCGATTCAACATTAAACAGGAAAACCATGCCGAACACCCTTCAATGTCTTTTTGATGATTCAGAAGGTAAAGTCATTCTGAAGCTGGAAATGCACACAGTGTTTTGGGTGCTTTGAGATGACAGTGACAGATACCTTAGAAATGTTTAGACAGCCGTTTGGTATCCTAGGGCCAGACCAGTCAGAGGAAGGAGGGGGAGCTTCCAGAAATGTGCCACCTGAGATGAGAGGTGCAGGATCAGTGGCAAGGGCAGCCTGTTTATAACCAGACCATGCCACCGTCTGGATAGGCATCGGATTCCTTCGGTCAGCTCCAGCTGTCAGGAAAAGGCCTCACCATTTCAGGAAGGCTCATGCAGAGAAGTTATTATTGTAAAATTTAGAAGTAACCTGCTCTGACTTCTTTCTATGAGGGCCTGACCCCATCTTTCTGATGTCCCACCTGGTAGCTGGCTTTTAAGACCTCCAATCAGGACAAGGGGGAAGGAGCCTCTGCAGAACAGGGGCTGGAGGGACACTCTTGCCTCTGTCCTCTTAGAGGACTTCAGCCAGGGGATGTGTGGATTCAAGCTCAGGAAGACATTCCTAAGGGCAGATTACACACTGGGGAAATGCAGGATGGCTGAGGGAAGCTCTAGAACCCCCTGCTCTGAGGAGCTTTGACTTAGAACAGGTTCTCCTGTCTGGGATAGTGGATGAGTCATGGCTTCCCAGAGTCTGCTCGGTGATTTTGACTCTATTTGAAAGATGCACAGATTTCAGAGTTCATTCTCCTTAGAGGGTATTGTAGAGACTGAAGCTTGGTTTTATTTTAATATTGTTTCTGTCTCAGAAAAAAAGGATACATGCTTTTTATCAATATTTCAAACAAAACAGAAAAAAAAAAGAAGCAAGCATCTCCTAAAATTTTGCTATCTATAGTCAGCTGTTACATTTTCCAGAACTGGTTTGGTTGCAAAGGATGGAGGCTCCCCTTGCTCAGGAGAAGTCTTTGCTGAAGTCATCAGGAAGCCTGGGAGTTCCCGGCTTCAGGCATGGCTGAGTGCTAGGCTCTGAGACAGAAACAGTAGTAAAATCAAACCAGGCTGGGCGTCTTTCAGGGAACTCCACATCCCCACCTCCCACTGCCCCTCAGGACCAGGCAGGCTTTCTCTAGGTCCAGTGTCCATGGTCTCAGACCTCCCAGCTCTCTTCCTCTTTTCCTGTGATTTCTGCAAAGTCCTGTTGTGGAGGTGCCTGTGTGCCGGGGAGGAGGCAAGCCTTGAGATCTGAAGGGATGAGGGAAAGGAGTAGCTTCCTAAAGGAAAGCAGGCAGTTGTTTCCAAATGAAGAAGCAGCGCGTGCCAGGCAGGCAAAAACACACACTGGTGACACGTTGTGGAATGCATCACCAGTTTTTGCTGCTTTAGGGCCAAATGCAGCACTAATCCCAGAGGCCAGAAATAGGTATGTTTTCGGCAGGCCCCTGTGAGCAGGCAGCAACTGGGGATTGATGCTGCCCCTCAAATGTGGTGTTATGGAGTTACCTTTGCACTCCTGTCTCAGAAAAAAAAAATGCTTATTATCAATATTTCAAACAAAACAGAAATGAACCAAAAAAGGAAAACATCTCCTAAAATTTTGCTACCTATAGTCAACATGCTCCTATTTTTTCTTCCATCTCCTCCTGAGACTTAGAAGTACATCATGTATTCCCTAGACAGGTGGTGAAGAAATGGGTGGGCAAGGATTGTTGTTGTTTTTGTTGTTGTTCTTAAATCAAGATGTTCACAGCTCTGTGCCTGAAATTGTTATTGTGATAGAGTATAAACTTTTCTGCCCAGTAGTGTGAAAAAGCTATTAAGAACCTAATAAGAAGCCAGTGAATTTTGGGGAGAGGTATCTCTCAAGAGGTGACTGCAGGGGAGTCTGATAGGAGTGTGTTTGTATGGCTTGCAGAAATGCCCTAGCACCCACCCCTGGACTACCACTGGCTGCCTCCTTTGAAGCCTGTCTGTCACTCTCTGGTGAGTAGTTCAGGCTGTTCAGAAAGGCTACTTGTTGCCAAGCTCCCCACCCCCTCCCTCTTTCCTGCCCAGCCCCGAGCTGCTAACCAGGGAGATTTGCCCATTAGAAGGGCCTCAGCTCCCAGGGTTCCCATGGCAACAGCCTCCTTGGAGGTCTTTGTTGCTTGCTAAAACTTTGATCTCTGAGAGTGGCTGCTGCTGTTTCTCTGGAAGATTTACAAACAGAGGAAGAGGGGGAAAGAATTGGGGGAGAAGAAAGAAAAAGTTTACTCCTGGCAGAAGGGAGAGAAAGAATTAATTACAGAGCCACACTCTGGCCATAAATCTGGAGACGACTCCTTTGGAACGTCTTCTGATTTGGGCCGTGCCCACATTTTCATTTGTCGCCCTGTGCAGAAGATTTCAAATGGGGCTGGTCCTCCTAGTAGGGCAGAACATCCTCCTTCAGCATACACTTGTGCCTTCAGATTCCAGGGGGGCTGAGATAACCCCAGAGGCTGCATGAATGCAGAAACACAGGGGCTTTTCAAGCCTCTGCCCCACTGTTCCCCACCCCCTGCCGTGGTTTGCTCTGCCCTAAGCTTACCCAGGCACCTCTGTCAGTCTTGTTTTTAGAAAGAATCAGAAAAAAATATGTTAAAAGTCCAGAGGAGGAGGAGCCAGAAACCAGGCATCAGCTAGAATCTGATTCTGGTTCCTGACTGTGGTTAACAGCATTCTACTGAGAAGTGGGGGCCGGTGGTCAAGGCCGCCAATGTCAGGACCACGCCCTTTGCTCCTTACTCTTTAGATCTCGCACCTGCGTAGTCTCAAGCTTGCTTTGATATCTATTTAAATTACAATTGAAATTTAATGTGTATTTTTGCATGCTATCTCCCTAGCACAGTCCAGCACAGTGAAGATAAGAAATAAATAAGTGACATTGTCTTGTCCTTAGAAAAATTTCTCTTTGTGAAGATTAAAGTTAGAGTTTCGAAGTAGTGAACAATGTAAGAAAAGACTACAATTGTGTTTGGATATTAAATATCTAGGCCACTGATTCTCAGAAGGGAGTAGTTTTGCCTCCCAGGAGCATTTGGTGAAGTTGGAAGACATGTTTTAATTGTCACAACTTGTAGGAAGCCAAGTCATCTCGTGGGTAGGCCAGGGAGGCTGCTGAACCTTCTGCAACACAGAGGATGGCCCTCTCCTACTCAGCAAATAATCATCTGGGCTCCCAATGTCAACAGTGCCAGGTGCTGAAAGTCTGTCTGGATACTGGATAAGGTCCACTGTGAACAGCGGAGGTTTTGGAGCCAGCTTTGGACTCTAATACTGTGACCACAGACAAGTCCATATCTCTAAAAATAAGAGAAGGGTCATAAAGACACATGGAAGACCTACTGTGAAGATTCAGTGGTGCTTAATAAGCACTCAATGAAGGTTAGCATCCTTCCCCACCCCTCCCTATTCCCCGCCTCTCATCACCAGTGTGCCATCCCTAGTCTGAGAGAGCCATCTTTAGGGAAATCTACATTGAGGGACTCCTGCTAAAGAGCAGATTTTCTTCCCGGGTGTTCCATAGACGGAGGCTTTAATGGGCCATCTGTGAATTGGCAATCCTATTACTAATAGATTCACATTTTCTCAATGACATCTGCCCTGTGCTTTGCCAGTGGTGACCCTAATCAGCCCGGTGGAGTCTTCCTGCGAGTGGACTGGCGTGCGTTCTGTCCCAGCATGCTGTATTTTGGTTGCTATTGGAAGCCCCCATTTTCTCAGTGGACGGCCCTTAGTTAATCACAGAGTGTTCTCTGCCTGAGCTAAATACAAGGATTAGGGGCCGGGCCAGTCCGTGAAGCCTGGAGGAGTAGGGAGAAGACCTAGGACTTGCATTAGGATCCAGGTGGGTCTGCGAAGACTTTAGATAGAATGCCTTTGGAATCTATCCTTCAAACGAGGATGCCCTGAAGAGGAAAAGCGGAGGGGAAGTTTTAAATCATCCGTGGCAAGACCACAGGCAGGTACTGAGGTCGTCCAGGCAACCTGGTATGACGGCGCCCTTCCTTAGAGGATGACCACCTCCAGGAGTCTCCTGCGAACCGAAAAGAAAGAAGACGGAGAGGACCTGAGGTCCCATGCTTGTCCCTCAGGTCCCCGGCCTAACCCCTGCTGCGAGGTGGCCTGTTATTCATGGAGACCTCAGGCGCACGCACGTCTCCATTCGTCCGCTTGCACAAGCCCCGGGGCCCAGGGAGAGGGTGATGTGACATAACGGTATTTCCAGAAAAAACGCTCCCGAGGCTTCTGAGGGCGGCCCCGCCTCGCGCGGGCGGAAGGCGAGAGGCCTGGGGCTCGCTGCCCGCGGTCCCCGCCCCGTCGGCTGCGGCCGCGCGGGGCGGACCCGGCTGTCAATCAGCGCGCATTCCCGGGCCGTTGCCTGGCGACTCGGCGGCCGCGGCCGGGTCAGCCGCGAGCTCTTTGTGGTCGCGAGGCCGCGCGGGGGCGGGGACAGGGAGCCCGGGTGGGTGGCACCGCGGGGGTGGGTGCGCCAGGGACAGGCGGGTCCCTTTTCCTCCCCAGCCAGCTGCGCTATTCAGGGGTCGCGTTCACACGGCGGCGCCTCCGACTGGCTGAATCGCCTCTCCAGGGAGGGCTCTGGGAAAGGCTCTCGTGCACGCCCCTCCAAGGAGGGCGCCTGGCCCCGACCGTCCGCGGGCCTGCGTGCCCCTCCGCGAGGGGCCAGACCCCGGGGGCCCTTTGGGTTAGGGAAAGTAGCCATCCTGTCCTGCTTTATGGGTGCGAGAACACACAGGCCCAAGGTCCTGCTTCCGTGCCTTCCCACCTCCCTCCACGTCATTTTGAGTCAGGTCTGCCTTCTGCACCGCATCTCAGGCCAAGTAGAGCGTGGTCTATTACTAATACTGTTTCGCATCTGTGCGCTCCGCGGGTAGGAGGCTGCATCGCGATAGTGCTTTGCAAAGGCAGAGTACTTGCAATCATTTTTACCCTTGTTTATTACTTTGTAGCAGCGTGGTGAATGCCTTTTAATTAGATCATACTGTGTTATGATGTATTCAGTCATCATTTTCCAGTCGCAGCTTGAAAAGGTGTTGAGAATTTCAACAATCTCCAACATTTTCTACATCCAAAAATTATACTTTAATTATATAAGTAGAGCAATAATGTCACAAACACAAATTTCACAGTCACTCCCTGCAAATACTAGACTAGAAAACGTCGCTGCACATTTCTAGAAGAAAGATAAGCAGAAGCTGAGGACAGTGAGATATTGGAGAAAGAACAGTGGATGGGAATCCTCAGACCTGGGTTCTGTTGCCGGTTGGTCCTTAGTCAACTCTGTGGCTTGGGGTGAGATTCTAAACCTCTCCCAACTTCCTGAAACCATGGGGTGGGTATGGACCAGACCTCTGTGATCCTTTCTGGCCCTAAAATCTGATTCTAGAATTCTGTGTGAATAGAAGAAGTTAGCTCCTTAAGCTAAACTTATAATCACCGCCAAAAAGCCGGAAGCATTTATTAACAGGTAATTGCAGATGGTTCAATACTAGTCATTTTATGGAGAGAATTCACTGTCAGAATTATTCTCTTTTAGGATTATAATTTAAAGTGAGCTAAAATATACAAGACACAAAAAGAAAAAGTAAACACAAGAAATGCTTAAATACACAGTTTATAAATACATATATAAGAGAAAAGAGGCTATATCCACATTTGTTTATTTATAGTTTATTACCATAAACCATATTTATTGAATTCATGGTTGCCATGGGAATATAGAATAAAACCGAGAATGTGTGTGCCCTTGGGAAATTTCCAATCTATTTGGGATTTTGAATAGCCATGGAAACAACACGTGAAGCATAGCCATAGAAACATCTTCACACTTAAAAGGGCCAGAGAAAGGCATCTGCTCCCTTCAGAGACACAGGAGAGAGACATTTTGGAGGGCTAGGAGCTGAGAGAAGAGGGGGTGGATACAGTACATCCCTGAAGATAGATCCAGAGGAAAGCTTGGGAGTGGATGAAGCTGAGATGTGTGTTGAACAGAAAGGAGAAGAAGGGGAGGCACGGCCCAGAGGAGAGGCGCTCCTCATCATCCTCATGTTCTGAAACGGAGGGTTCCCTAGCAGTGTATATTGGCCAACCCTAGGCGGTCCTGAAGTTAAAACTCTCAGAGAAACAAATGGACGAGACGGGCTGTAGGTATCTGAGGGTGGAGAAGATGTGCTTATCCCACTTTTTCATGAGTTCCAATGCATTAACAGCTTGTCTGCTATCGTCAAGTGACTGCATAGCCAGGCCTAGGTTCTAAAAACAAGTTTGTACCAAATCCAGAACTTCTGCACTGCCCATTGCATTTTGAAGGCTTGAACTAAGAATCAGAACTTGGATTGAAGTATCAAGAGTAAAGAAAAGAAAAATCTTTTTATCTAAAATCTGTATGCATGTCGTATCTCTGTAGTGACTTCCTTGGAAATACCCTACCCTGGTGGTCCTCAAATCTCAGGATGATGGTTGGGCTGATTCCATTCTCTTAGATGGCAAATAGTATTTGTATGGCCCCGTGTGTGAATGATGCTCCTGGCATCAAGCCTTGACTCTGGGGGTGCTGAATGTTCTGCAGCACATAGAAGAGTGTGGAATGAATGAACTGATGATGAGTGGTCACTTCAGATTTTTAATTAAGAGCCTATTTCCACCTGGAATGGAGAGAGGGGACTGTGAGCAGCGAGTCAGAGCCTAGCCAGGAGCCGGTCTACCAAACAGTGGGGATTTGCTACTGATAAGTGACTGAGGTGCCGTCTCGCGCTGGGCTGCTGGGGATGCTTGGCTTAGGGTAAGTCCTTGTCCTGAAGGGTTTCCTCCCTGCCACTGGAGGCACAGGTAAGGGGACCATTGCAACTGAGAGGTAAGAGCCATAAGGAATGCACGTACAGTGGTCCCAGTGGTCCCAGGGAGCGTGGAGGGGAAGCAGCTTCTCCATGCAGCTTCCTTACAGAGTCTGTCAGAACACATTTCAGACGGGATAAATGCTTACCTTAGTGAAGAAGTTAGGTAAATTCCGCCTTAAGGGGCCTGGCCTTCTAAGACATGAGTGTTAGAGGATTGGAGGAAATATCTCCATGACATGGTCATTGTGAAAGGTGCAGAGATAACACTCTGAATAGAGGAGTAGGAAGCTAGGCAAGGACCAAGTCTCTGGGGAAAGGCCTGGGGCCAGATGGAACATGATATTGAAGAGGCAGAGAAAGGCAGATTTGCAGGAAGAAACTCCTTTGACTTTGGTGAGTCTTGTGACACAAAGGCAGGTAACTAAAACCAAGTTCTGCTCATGCTATTGGAGGCTGTGTGGGCATGGGCTACACTGAGACTCTTAAGCATCCCAAGGGGCCATGTCCTGGTCCTGTTTCTGTCTGCACCTGGTATAGTAAACACTTCTGTGTTGAATGAATGAGTGAGTGAATGGGTTGGAGACATCATAGAGCGAGCTGGTTCCTGGGAACGTGTCCAGACACTTCAGTTGGGGATGACTTCAAGATGGCAGAGGCAGAAAACAGCTGGAGTCGGCAGCTATATAGATAAGATATTAGGTGTTTTGTTGGCAGTGCCTGCTTCTACTGGGAGCATTCACCCCACAGTACCTTGCCATGCCTGGCGGTGGACTCTGTAACAGTGCGGCCTGAACCTGGCACTGGTGTGTGCATGCCAGGCCATTAGCAGATCTCATTCATTGTGGGTATTCATGTGGAAATTTCTTTCAAGTAATGGATTTTGCAAGGTTTGGAGAAAACTGTTTGAGTGCTTACATGAAAACTGTATTTTCCGTGGATAGTTTGAGCTTTGGTTTGAAAAGAGTAAATGTGGCCTTCTATCTGCAGGGTGTGCTTTCCAGCATTTCCTCAGACTGTAAAGTGACTTGTAATTGCCACTCTTGAGTGAAGCCCTGGAAGAATAATGGTGATTTTCGGGAGTTGGGAGAGTGCTGCCGAAGCCTGGAATGTGTTCACCGCAGCCATTTAGATGCCGGAGGAGCAGATTCCCTCACACACAGACGAGGAGGGGGAGAAGAGAACGGTAGCATTGCTGAGGGTCTGTCAGGGGCAGAGTCGAAAGCAAATTGATGATTAGAAATCTAGGACTCCAGCACAAACCCGAGTTTCGAAAGTCTTTCACTCCAGGGCCAGAGTGTGGCTCAGTGGTAGAGTGCTTGCCTGGAATGTGTGAGGCACTGGGTTCAATCCTCAGCACCACCTAAAAAGAAATAAATAAAATAAAGGTATCGTGTCCATCTACAACTAAATATATATATATTTAAAAAGTCTCTCACTCCAGTAAAATGTAAGTCATGGTGGAAAAGCCAGAGCTTTGCTCTTACTCTGCTGTGGATACAGTGATGGTGTCTGCTCTACCCAGCTCCCCGTGTTCTGGACTCAAAACACTGAATGTCACCCCCTTCACTGCAGTGTCCGTCGCCACCCCACCCCAGGGCCAGTGGTACTCAAGAGCTCTGTGGGAGGTCTCCACCTTCTGAGGGGTCGGTGTGGACTGTGGCTTCAGGAAGCTGCTGGATGTAGGTCTTCCTGGAGCAACAGCCTTGGTGGATTCCTGGTCCATACTTCTGATATACTCTCTCCTTGTTTTAATTTTTTATCTTAAAAGAAGCAAAGCAGCCTAGAATAAAAACAGAGAGCCTGTTCATTGTTCTCCGGGATGCCCTTTCTAGCGCCCCAAAATTAGAAAGACTAACAATTTGGTGTGTCATGCTGTTATTTGAAGTTTTAATTTGGACATAAGGGCCTAGAGCTTACATTTTTGTCATTCTGTGTGTGGGAGCAATGTGAGAACACCATCAAGGTGATCTAAAGGCCTCTGGGGAAACCTGGCTTTTGGCTTTCCCACTGTGAGCCTTCAGAGGCAGGTTCATGGTCCCTGGGCTCTGTACCTACAGGCATATCCCCTTTGACTTGTCTACCATTTAAAAAATGTGTTTGTTAATTGCCCAACACTTGAAAATCGTGACATTTTACATAGAATCAGGGAATCTTGAATAATGAGTTTTCCTCCACTCTCAGGACAACTTCCGGGGGGCAACAGATGTCCACTGGTAAGACCCTGCTGTTTTCTACACCCATGACCCCTCCCTGGTGTCTCACATCGGGCAGCCGTACTCATTTAATTTGCATTACCTGCTGGTCCCTATACACATTTCAGTTTGCCACTCCAATCACTGAGTATTGGATTTGAGAATCAAAAATTATACAGATAGGGTGAGCACATAATCAACTGCCCAACTAGAATTCTCTGAGTAAACAGGGGTGTTGTTAATAATTAACCATGTCATAGGCATAAATCAGGACGGTCCCAACAAACCCAGACATGTAGTCTCCCCATTTTCACACCACCACATTGTGGATTTCCATTGCTTACGAAAGAGGAAACTGAGACCTAGAAAGGGGACGTAATTTGCCCGTAGGAGGTACTGAATCAACTCATGACCTATCTGCCCTAACTATCTTGACTCCCATCCACTGCTTTTCCTAACATAACAGGCTGAATCTAATCCATATCCTCCTGGAATGTAGGGGTGAATAATTACCACGTAACTCATGTCCCATGAGAGCTACAAAGAAAGCTGACATCATCAGTGGCATTTCTGCTGTGACTCTGATTAATGGTTTGGACCACAGAACCTGCAGAGATCTCGAAGCACTCATAGGCTGGACAATGAGAGATCCACTCGGACATACCAATTGTCCAGGCAGGGGGAAAAAAACATAGCAAATGTTCCCCACTAAGTCAGTCTATGGTGACTGACCTGCTGACCAGCGCTGCCCTAGATTCCTTGATTGGCTAGGCCGGGCAGTGAGTGTGAATTGTGTCTGCAAGAGCCATCTAAGATCCCAAATGCCCAAGTCTTTGACCAACCGCCTACGGCCTCACTGTGTCTGCAAGAGATATCCGCAGAGAACACTCGAGATGAGACTGTGCCCACTGTTCATCACTTGCTCAGACTTTGGTCCCAAACCTGTCTGGTCTCCTGCTGTGGGAACTGTGGGGGCCTTGGGGCTGCAGTGAAAGGCTGGCCAGGAAGTCTCCTTAGGGTGCTTCCCCAGGGCTCTGCTTGGCTCCCGCTGGTCCTCCTCAGGGACCCTGAGAGCGGCAGCGCCATCTCACAGATCAGCTGTGTGAGCTGGAGGACAGAAAGAAGGACGCTCCTCTGGCTAAGGCCTAAAGCAGAGTTGGCCTGAGTGACCCCTGCTGTTCCCTTGGAGTAAAAGTCTCACTTTCCCTGCATGGGACCCGGCAGGAGGCATGACCCGGATGCACACTGCCACCTTTGCCTCCCTTCGTGGAGGCCAGCTGAGGAAAGGCCAAGGGAGCAAGGTCCTCTGCTGCCCCACTCTCTGACATTGTGTCCTGGCTACCACGTCCCCCTGGTGCCCTGGAGGTGCCCTTTCCTCTTTGCCCCTGGTCAGAACTTCTTTCTTGTGGAGTGTCTTCTAGAAGTGGGGACTAGTGACCAGCTGTGACTTTTAGACTCAAAATATCAGCCCCCCACCCACCCACACACACAGCAGCCTTTTCTTTAAAGCACTCAAGAGATTGACAGGAAAGAGTTGTTTTCTAAGTGAGCCAAAACCACATGCATGGATTTTATTTTTGTATGGAAACAGGACTGTGAATGAGTGTAAGAAAATGTAGGCTGTGGATTTCCATTGCTGTTTTTTGACCTGGACGATTAGCAGGTCCTTCTGCCTCCTGGTGACCTGGTGACGTGAGAAGCCAGGCTCGTGTTGACTCTTGGTCTCAAGCACACCAGCATTTAAGACATGTCTGCATGTGCCGTGGTCCAAATCACTGGTGAGCCTCACAACAGAAAAGCCATTGACGACAGAAGCTGCTAAGATACAGGCCCCAGAGCTCTGCTGTCCGGTAGCTACGTAGGGTCACAGAATTCTTGAAATGATGATTTGTTGTTGATACTAGTATAAGTTTAAAAAAAATGTTTGAATTAATTTACTTTTACACTTTAAATATAATGGTGTGTGTTGGTGGCTGCACCTCCAGTGGATGGTGCTGTTCTAGAGATGGATGTCATGCCCCTCGGTGAAACAGAATTCAGTTGGATGCTCAGTTGGATGCTCAGGTGGCACAGTGACCTTCCCCATCACAACTCGGAGAGGAGGGAGGTTTGCTAGTTGTGTCCTGGTGCAGAACATCAGTGGCTTAGCAAGGCTCCAGCGTGGGGGTATCTAACAGGCCTCTTCATTTACCTTTATGGGAATCTGGTGAAGGCATCAGAATAGCTTTCTAAAGGTCAGGCTGGTTTTAAAAAGGACTGAGCTCTCTCTTGCCCCTTCTAGCATCTTGTTTCCCGTATGGCTCTTGCCTTCCAGAGCCCCTGTGGGGCACCTGTTCTGACACCAGCCGTTGAGCCTCCATGCCATATCACGCAGAAGGCCCTGGGGTACCTAACGCCAGCTGTGGGTACCATATGGAAAAGCCACGCCATCTACATATGCACAGAGTGCTTCCAGCCAGGAGTGGAGAGGAGTGTGTAGCTGATCTAGCTTTATCTTTTCCTTGTCTTTGAAAATTTTAATCATTGAAACATCTTTAGGCCATAAATAGAATCATGTAGCAAGATAATCCTGAGTTAAAACCAAATATGTACTTCTGTTTTTGTATGGATGTAGGACTGTATGGATGGATGTAAATGTAGACTGATGCAGACGGCTTGGCTTAGCGGGAGGATGGGCAGGGGGGGAGTGAGAGCAGGGGGCATGGAGGCCGCTCCAGCAGAGTCTTTCCTCTGTCTCCGCTTCACTTAGACGACTGCCCAAGGCTGAGGAGGAGGTCCTTCTGTCGACCGAGCCCAGCCGTCGTGATGTGCCTCTCGGACCACAAAGTCGCGGACGGGTGGCCGCGTGGGGATGGCAGCGGGGGCCAGGTTCCGGGCTGCATTTCCCTCTGGAGTAACCTCTCTCCTCCTTCTTTCTTTCCACTCTTCTAGGCAGGACAGGGCTGCTTGCTGACCTCTTGCCCAGTTTTGCTGTGGAGATTATGCCAGGTATTCAGCCATTTAACTCTTTATTTGCCTGATTTGCTGTCACTCCACCTGTCTTGCTTCTGCGTTAGTCACTAATGACTTATTTAATTATTTTCATATTTGTCTGTGTATGTCTGTGAGCTAAGCCCATTAGAAGAGCCTTTGAACTATATTCCTTCTGTTCCTCGTCCCTGAGGTGATAACAGTTGAAGATAGGCTGAGGTGGGGACCCAGCCCCGAGCGTCAGGCACGCAGTATCCTTGACAGTCTCCATGCCTGCCTCAGTGTTCCAGCTGTGCCCCGACAGCTGTGTCCTCCCCACACACAGTCCTCGTCTGATCCCTCATCCCCTATGATGCGTTCACGCGTTCATTATGATATAATCCTGTTCCTCTGAACTGCCTTTTGTAACATTATCAAAGATCTCTTCAAACCCCAGGAGAGCTGTCCACTCCTCCTGCCTTAAAAACAGCCATCCACAGACCTGCATTTCCTGGTACATGGTTTCGTGGGTTCAAGGGCCCCTCGCCTCCCTGGAGGCTCAGGGCCACCGGCCCAGCACACTGATGTAGCTCAGTGCCCCAGCCTCCACCAGCCAGCACCAGTTTGGGGCAGCACTGCGTCTCCTGGTTGATGGAGGCTCAGAGACGCAACGGAAGTGTGGTGAGGAGGCACCCAAATCAAGGGGCAGGAAAAGGTGGGGTTCAGTCTTGTTTTGGAGAGTTTCTGCCATAATTTTAAGAGTTTCCTGAGAACAACAGAGGTACATGTTTCAAGAGACACCTGGAGCCTTCACAGTGAGCTTTACTAATTATTCTTCCATGAATTCTTCTGTCCTTCCCCACCAGGCATTCTTCTTATTGATGTGGTTCCAAGGACACCAAGAGATATCTCTCTGTAGTCCCCCTTGTCCAAAGTTCCTGCAGTTTGAAAGCATTTGTATACACACACACACACACACAGCTACGTGGCTGGGTTTCAAACTAGAAGTTATTTAACTGGGAATCACTGTCTTTTTCATATCTGAAAAAGGCATTTCCTATCCGCCTGAATTTCCCTTCCTCCGATTCCAAAAACCCTTTCACGGTGATACTCTTTTGTTTCTCCAACATAACCTGCCCCTCCGCTCAGCTCATCCAAGCCCTGGCTCATGTCCACCTCGGGCTCCATTGTGCAGTGACGTGAGTGCTGAGGCCAAGGCCGCCTGCTGTCTATGTCTGCAGCAGGGATGCCCCCAGATCTGCAAGCCATCTGCCCCTACCGAGGGACAGGGGGACCTGGGGGACCTGAGTGCGTTTCAGACGGGGAGGCGAGGAGGGACCTTCAGGAGGTACAGGATGTTCGCTTTCTCTCTGAGGAATCATGTTCTAACTAAAGGTCAGATGACTTTGCCATTGTCACAAGGCCCCACACCTCTCAGTCTCCCAACGACATGTCCATCGAAGGACTATTTAGTAATTGAAATTTAAGAAAAAATGGGCACCGAGGCCCAGTGTAAAGGGATTTTTGGTGAGAAAGCTCTCAACTGAAAGGGAGAGACGGCTCCTTCAGTGCGTCCAGGCTCCAGGGAGAGTCGTCCCGTTGCCAGGTCCCATCGCATGCTACTGAGTCAAGTCACGTAGGGCCGCAGTCATTTTTATCGAAGCCAGAAAGAATCTACTTCCTTCCTCTCCATCTCTGAGATGGCAGATGAAAGGGGTTCACGCTCGGCCTGTGCCAAGCCATGAGAGGCAGGAGTCAAACTCCCCAGGCCTCCACTCAGCCTTGCGCTTCGCCAGACCCCGAGAGCCTGCGCCCTGGCCGTGCTGGCTGACCGGCTTGAAGGTGATCACACCAGACCCATTCTCGGGGATGGGGACAGTGCCTTCTCTGCTGGACGCTGTCCAGCCATAAGCAAGGGGTGTGGATCTCAGCCCTGGTGTGGAGTTCAGGAAGGGTGTTCTAGGGCAGTCTGCAGGGAGAGCAGATGAGTGTGCCCAGGCCCTGGACCATCTGAAGATGGTCTACTCAGAGGCCATGTGGACACAGAGGACTGTTTTCGGGGCCTGTATTTTAGAGACAGGATTAATTTGACCATAAAAGGAATTGACAGAGCCCTCCACCTCCTAGCCCAACAGCCCGGCTCCCCTCCCCCGCCAGGACTCCTTCTGCACTTGTCCTGTCCCTATTCTGACGCTGTGGTCAGCTTGGCAAACACTGTCCCCAGTAACAGGCCTGACTCCTCCACCCCATGGCTTTGCACTGCCAGCCCAGTGTGACTCTGCGCTCACTGCAGGGTTCCTGTTGAGTGGGGCTCTGTTCCCTGTCGAGCGCTTTCTCCCCAGTCCCTCCCCCTGACCTCCTTTCCCAGGGACACCCCTTTGGGTGTGCCCCGTCCTGAAGGTGGGCTACCTTGAGTGTGGGTTTCTCTGTGCATCCTTCCAGAGTGGGTGTTTGTGGGCCTGGTGATCCTGGGAGTCTTCCTCTTCTTCGTCCTGGTGGGGATCTGCTGGTGCCAGTGCTGTCCCCATAGCTGCTGCTGCTACGTCCGCTGCCCGTGCTGCCCAGACTCCTGCTGCTGCCCTCAGGCCTGTGAGTAAAGACCCAGGGGAGATGTGGAGTGGTGGAAGAAATGTCCCCTCTCCATCTGACGGCTGTGCCCCGAGTCCTCCTCCACCTCCTTTCCTTCCACTCAGACCCCGCCTTCTGCCGGAGTCCATCTTCAGGGATGCCACTGTCTGCCTGCTCACCCGCTGCCTGCATGCCTCCATGTTTCCATCCACACCTTCACCCAGGCATTAGGAGCCCATGGGCAGTACTGATGGAGAAAGGGCAGGTGCAGGATGGCCATGTCATGGGATAGGCTTTGCCCCTCCTCAGGGCTTTCAAACCAGAGGAACCTTTCCTCATTCTCCTCCCATGCGGAGAACCTCCTCTTTTTAAAAGTGGATGTGCCAACCGTGGCCTTTGGGCACCACCCGGCAGCCACTGATGAGTTTCCCTTACTCCCATGATGAACAGGACTGGTCCTCCGTGGGGATTGATTGTACTTACTAGCCAAGCCCACATAGGCACTGAGCTTGGCCTTCCTACCACAAACCAGACTCCTCCTGGAAGAGAGAGGCACACTGTGCACCTTCAGTGTCTTTAGGGGTAGCCGTGTTGGGGGGCCTCAGGTCATTTGCTTAGCTTTGAGAGTCATCCAGCAAGGGTCACAGGGTCACGTGGCAGCCCCTGGCCTCTTCACCTCTCCAGAAGAGGTTCCCGGCCTCCTGGAGGCAGCCCTGTGCTGGCCTCCCCCAGAGGGCTCAGGCGGTCTGCAGACCGTGGGCTGCTGACCCTGGGGATGCTGCTCTGACAGCTCCCGGAACGCATTAGCACCAGATGCCAGTTCCGCCCGGTGATTCCTGCAGCTGCTCACAGTGTCACTTTTCACTGGAGCTGAAGTGGTCGCAGGGAGAGTGTCCCTTCTGAATCCGCTCAGTCCTCGGAGAAGACACACGTCCAGGAGCTCCCCCGAGAGCGTCCTCGGGGATTCCTGGTGTGAGGGTTGTGGAGGGTGGGACAATGTAATCTCTCTTGCTCTTCGTCTCCTCCACAGTGTATGAAGCAGGGAAAGCGGCCAAGGCCGGGTACCCTCCCTCTGTCTCCGGTGTCCCTGGCCCTTTCTCCATCCCCTCTGTCCCTTTGGGAGGAACCCCCTCATCTGGCATGCTGATGGACAAGCCGCATCCACCTCCCTTGGCACCCAGTGACTCCACAGGAGGAAGCCACAGTGGTAATTGCAGTTCCAGACCGCCCTGCCCCGCCTTGTCCCTGGCCCCGCCCAGCTCCTTGCTGATAAGCACAGTCTGTTCAGTGGTGCATCTTGGGGAAAGTTATCTGCTTTCCAAAAGTGGGGTCCTTCTGGTCATGTGAGGTGTCTTTTGGAGTGCATCTTGGGCTTTCCCAGGCTGGAGGACCTTGCTGACCCTGCTTCCTTCCTAAGCACCCCAGTAACGAGGGCCAGAGAGCTGGGGCACACCTTGAACCTTGTTCAATGTTATTCTGGCCCCGCCTGGTGTTAAGGACCGTCTGAGGCACGTGGAGGGACCGTGTGCAGGATGCAGGCTTCTCTAAAGGCAGCATGGCCTTGTCAGGGACAGAGGATGGGTCCTGATGGTGGCAATCAGAGGCTGGTGTTACTTGGAAGTCAGAGATGAAGGAGCTGGAGTGGTTACAGAGCCTGCAGGGGGAGGCTGGGTTTGGGCTGAGCCCAGAAGTGAGAGGGGTGCTGAGCAGGAAGGCCAGCGTGGTGAGATCCCAGGGCTGGGGGGACCCCTGTGAGGGCTGGGCGGCCTGGGAGAGGTGGAAGGGCATGTGGAGCCGGATTGAGGGGCCTCCCTCGCAGCTCCTCCAGAGGGCTGGGCTGGTACGTGAGTTAGCAGGAGCACTGCAAGCAGAGGGTGGCAGGGGACAAGCGAGTGGGAAGGAGGAGAGAGTGGGGTTGGAGAGGGAGGGAAAGGGGCCTCCGGATGGTACCCCAAGGTGTTCAGTGTTGCAGATCGTAGCTGAGATGCTGTAACTGGTTGGGAGAGGGACTTGGGTGATGATTAGCTCTTTCTGGGACTTGGAGGAGGTAGGTGGGGAGGGGGAGGGGGAGAGGAGAGTGGAGGGGCAGGGGAGAGTGGCGGGGCAAAGAGTGTTAAAATTCAGTTTCCTGGAGGCATCTGGACAGGATTACAGGGTAGAGGAGGTTAAACTTGTGTGTCTAGGAGACTTAGGCGGTGATTTTTAAATTCCTAGATGCGATGAGCCACTGGGGCTGGTGAATCAGACATTTCATGCGGGAGGCTTCTAAGCTGCCTCCAGGGGAGCCGGGAGGGTGCAGCCCAGTTGGTGAACTGCCACCGCCCGACTGGAAGGGGTGGGCAGCCTGGTGAGGAGTTGGTCTTTGTGCTTTTCTCTCCCTGGAACTATTAGTAGAATCCTGACGTCTGAGACTGGGAATGAGTCCCAGACTGAGAGGTAAAAGTTAATGATCAAGGACACAGAGAATCAGAGAGATAAAGACCGGGCAGTGCGTGTCCCCAAGGGTGGGGTGGGCAAAAGGGGCACGAGAGCACCCGTCCCACGCTCTTTATTTGCTGCTTTCCCGGTCCCCCTAATTTCTTTCCCTTCCTTCCCACTGGAACCTTGCCCCTTCTTCCTACTCAGTGGGTCATCACAGTGATTGCAACTCAGAGAGGCAGATCATCCTCTCTCCCGGCCTCAGCCTTTCCTGAGCTCCTGGTCATTGCGGTTTAGTCATTTGGTCCCATCCTGCCACATTAACTGCAATTAGAAGTGGCTTTAAAAATAGAAAACTGAATTATTCCACATAACAGGAAATCTCAAAGTAAGGTGGTGGCTCCAGGTTTGGCTAGTGGACAGGTTTTGTCCACCTAGTGGACAGTTTGGCAGCATCCTTGAAAGAACTAGCTCTTTGCATCTCAGTACTCTCATCCCGAGCGCGCCCTCTGGCCTGCTCAGCTGGCGGCCCTTGTGATCCACGGATGACAGCAATAGTTCCAGTATTAAATGAATTAGAGAGAGAGAGAGAGAGATGCGCTTCATCCTTGTGCCTCATTTCCCAAGAGTGACCAAAAATTCCCAGGAGCTCTTCCCTATCCAGCAGCCTTCCCTGGCAGAGTTGTAGCCCATGCCCATTCCTGAGCCAGATGGGCTTAAACTACTCGATCCTCACTTCAGAGGCCTAAGAAACTATTGACCTTGAGATCAAACACAGTCTGGGTCTGTCAGCCCCCAAACAGCAAAGATGGCCATCAGTGTCCGTCACAGCCAGTCTGGCCTGTGTCATCATCATATCCTGGCACCAGGAATTAGTCTCTTACTGTCCCCATGGACACATCTTATGCTTACGGTCCCAAGGTAGGTTACTGTTGGCCTTTGGCTAATTCTCCTTTAAAAAATGTGGCTTGGGCCCATGTAGATTGTTCTGTAAAGAACACTAAAAATGTTAGGAAATGTTTGTGGGTAAAAATGTAAATTTAGCTTTTTTAGTATTTATATGCCACCTTAGTTTCAGGGTGATCATCTAGCACCAGCGATTTTTCAGATCACCTTTGTGCGTCATGCTCTTTGGAACATTGTGCAGGGTGAAAAGGCCTCTTTGGTGAGCCAGCTAGAGGTCTGGTTGGTCACTGCATGGGGGAGAGAGAAGGGGCCAGAGTCCTTCCCCTGAGCCTCCCAGCAGAGGGAGCAGCCTCCTGCCCCCTGGACCCAGCCTACTGCTCCGCCAAGGGCTCTCTATTGGACATCCACACTCCACCTGCTCCCGCCCTGTCTGCCTCCTTCCCAGCTTCAGTACCTTTCCTGGCAGAAGTCAAGAGGCGCTCGAATCTCACCCATTCAGGTACAACTTGAGAGACATCTGTCCCTGTCCTCCTCTTCACAGAGAGCTCCTGAGCAAGCTTTGACCACTCAGTGCCGTTTCCCTGCTCAACCGTCTCCGCTCACTGTCCCCACCTCTCTGGGGACCAGTCCCTGCCAGGGCACCTGGTGCTCCATCGCTGGATGCTCTTTTGTCCTCACGCCCTGCCCCCTCCTCTCCCCTTGCCCTTGTGGACACTGCAGCCTCCCACCGTCTCTCCGTTCGGGCTCCTCTGCCCCTGTGTCTTCCACATGGTGACGTCCCCGTTTTGCCCACCAGCATCTCCCAGGGAGTCCTCTCTGCTCCCCATCATCACGCTGATGACTCCCAATCATTATCCCCAGCCTCTCTGCGGTCCCATATCCAGTGCCCTGGCCATGTCCACCTGGATGTCTTACAGGCCCTCAAACCTCAGTCTCTGAAACTGGATCAACCCGCTGCCCTCCACTTCAGATCCACACGTCTTACCTCAGTGGATGGCCTCATCATCACCTAGTCCAAGCCACAGGACGCATCCTTACCCTGCCTTCTCCCTCAGCTCATCACCCGTGGTCACTGAGTCCTTCTGATGGTTCTCCACTGGCCTTGGCCTGTCTTGTTTTACTTCTGTGCGGCAGCTGTCCCGGTCCTCACTGCCATGGCCTCCCACCCTGCCTAGTGCTTCATCTCCTTCCTGGCCTTCCCACGTCTCCTCTTGCCCTGTTAGTCTCCCTGGCCTCCACGCATCCTTTGTCAAAAGGAATTGAGCACGGGCTTGAAACGTCATTTTCAAAATTAATAAGGATGTGTCTGTCTGTCTATCTCTCTCTCTCTATCTCTCTCTCTCTCTCTCTCTCTCTCTCTATATATATATATATATATATGCGCATACATGCCTACTGTATGTATATATTCTCTCTCTGTCTCTCTCTCTTTCTATATATATATATATATGCATACATGCCTACTGTATGTATACAGAGATTCTCTCTCTGTCTCTCTCTCTCTCTCTCTCTATATATATATATATATATATATGCATACATGCCTATTGTATATATACAGAGATTCTCTCTCTCTATATATATATATATGCGCATACATGCCTACTGTATGTATACAGAGATTCTCTCTCTGTCTCTGTCTCTATATATATAGATATAGATGTATGCATACATGCCTACTGTATGTATACAGATTCTCTCTCTCTCTATCTTTATATATATATATATATATATATATGCATACATGCCTACTGTATGTATACAGATTCTCTCTCTCTCTCTCTATCTATATATATGCATACATGCCTACTGTATGTATACAGATTCTCTCTCTCTCTCTCTATATATATATATATATACATATGCATACATGCCTACTGTATGTATAGAGGGATATGCGCATTTTAAGAATCACTCTCCCACAGTTGAGCTGCTGTCACCTGGGGGTGGAATCTGGCAGCTGCTCCACCATCCATAAGCAGCCTTCCTTAGCTTGTTAGGACAGGACAGGAAGAACAGGGTTATGTGCATGGGAGTCTACTGCAGAGACTTCTTCCGCAAGCTTTGTAAGCTGGATTTTGGCTGTAAAGCAGAAATTAGCTGAAAAGTAGTTGATCCTTAATTGGGTCAAAATCCTAAAATCCCTTAAAGTAAGAGTTTTTGAAATTATGGTTTGACGTCAGGACTATCTCTGCTTCCCCTCCCAAGTCCACGCTGGCAAGGCTGATGAATTAGAAGAGCCAACCAACCAAAGGGCTGGGCCAGACCTAACTTGAAAATAGAAATAAAGCAGCCATTGGTCCTAAACTCAAACTTCACCAGGAAAAAGTCATTTCCCAAATATTTTAAAAAATATTATTTAGTTGTGGGTGGACACAATGCCTTTATTTTTATTTGTTTATTGTTATGTGGTGCTGAGGATCCAGCCTAGTGCCTCATCTGTGTTGGGTGAGCCTCTACCACTAAGCCACAACCCCAGCCCCATTTCCCATCTATTTTGACTTTGGCCAATAGCCTAGGACATTTCTTATTAAAATGTCAGCGTTCTTTGATCTTCAGGTCACAGATGAAAATCAGTCTGATCCCATTCTCTGTTTTCAAATCAGGAAACGTTTCATGAGTGCCTACAGATCTTCCCTGCCCTCAAGGAATGTGCAGCTAGCGGGAGGTGCCTGGGAACTGTGAATGGAAATAAAATGAGTAAGAGTTACGAGGCTCAAGTGGAAAGGCTGTTCTGTGGGGCAGGGTCAGAAAGAAAACTGCTGTCTGTGGAGAGGAGGGCCGGGAGCTCTCTCCTGGGCACATAGGCAACACAGCCAGGTCCTCCCAGAGAGAGTGATCTAGGTGCCACACGGTCCAACTTGTAGCTTACCATTAAAAACAACACAACCACCAACAAAATCCTCAAAGGGGGGGTGGTCTAGAATTTTAGTTACCAAAACCAAATGGAGGGTGCCCATAAAATCTGAAGGTCAATACTTGGCCACTTTTTTTGACCAATTAGAAGAGTTTTCATTTCTGAAGACTTAGCTGCTGCGACTGAGAAGTCAAAGCTGGGAGGATCTGGCACTGGGGAGTCTTTTTGTCACTCCAGTAACGAAAGACAAGACTGTCATCTTTGTTTGAGGCTGTGGTTACTGTAACTTTGCAGAACCTGACAACCTGTGCCCAGACACTCGAATCTGTATCATGATGAGGAGTATCAGTTTTTATGGTGACGCAGAAAACAATCTAAGCTGCAGCCCAAGTTGCAATTAACCGAGGCTCCTCCAGCTGCTGCTCAGCACAGCTGCCATCTCTCCACTGGGGGACAGCGGGTTCCATGTGGCAACAGCCCCCACGTGACCTTTACCTCAGTGCCACTGAATGCTTACCACCTCAGTGCCACACGCACTGAGAACTCTCCATGGAGCCACTGCTGCAGGCGGAGCGCTCCTCCCCGATCCTACAAACATGCTGGAATTCTCTACTTGGAAATAATCACCAGAATCAGTAACCACAAAACTCAGCCAAACCTTGCTGCTCCCTCAGCCTACCACCACCCCAGCTTTCCCTTCCTGGTCAAAAGCCTCCACACACCACCCATGCGGCCACCTGTGCCATACTTTGTAATCCATGAAGTACTTTTTCTGTTCTCAGTTTCTCTTCATTCATTGATGCTTCCATTTATTCATCCATTCCCTCATTCTTTCACTCACTCACTCACTCACTCACTCACTCATTCACTCATTCTTTGAACACACAGGAGTCTGGAATGTGCCGGCTCTGTGCCAGGTGTAGGGATGTGGAGGTGAACAGAGATTCCCTGTACTTTCCTTCAGAAAGTTGAGGGTTTCTGGATGGACTCTCCTGGAAATGCTGGCTTTTAAGAACCCATAGCCACCCTTTCCCAGGCTGGCAGAGATCCAGTGCACACTCCGGGAGGAGGGGAGGAACGGGAAGCCTTATCAGATTCATTTCCTTCAGGAACCTTTGAGAAGATGAGTCCATTGTATAAACAACTGGAAACAAACTAGAATGTAGTAAGGCCCATGATAAAAGTTCCAGCTGAATGACCTGTGAGTTAGGAAAAATATCAAGGCAGAAAAATAGAACTTTTCTAGCCGTAAGAACCAAGGACAGCCTTTTGGGTGAGGGGACACGTGAGCTGCCCCTCGTGATTACAAGGCGCTCCTGGCGCTCCTCCGGCTTGGCCTCAGTTGTCCCTTCTTCTTCCAGAGATTATTGAAAGTGTGGGAAGGGTCGGTGGCATTTTGTGGACATGAAAACCGAGTCCTGCAGGCCATCGTTTGTTTGGGGTCCCTCAAAGAACCAGCAGCGGCCTGCCCCCAGGATGCCCAGTCCCCATCCCTAGCCCACTGCCTCATCATCAGACGTAGCTGCCTGGTACAGACAGCGCACTCCGTGGGATAATTGCATTTTAATTGAACTGTCTGTACTACTCTGCTAACGCCTCTGCAGAGATGGGAGAATGTGTAGCTTGATAAATAATTTCTGCTAATAATTGCTTCCACATAAGGATGATGGATCTAACCCTGGGAAAGGTCCCACTGAAAAGCATGTGATCAGACTTGTAAACTTTTTTCTCATATTTCACAATTCGAGGTGGATGTGGACTGCCCAGTATGTTCTCCTGTCCAAAGTCAGTGCACCTGCCCGTGGGTGTGTGGGCGGCTTCCCTGTCTCCCTCGCCTGGCTTGGGGAGAGGAGGCTGTGGGTTCTCCTTTCCACCTTCCATGGAGAGAGCGCTGTCCGCCGTGCGTGCAGTGTGTCCGGAGGCACATGCTTTGCTCCTGGTGTTGCCCCAATCTGGGATCAGGGAGCCTGGGCTTGGCTTGGGCGTTCCATCTGCCGGACAGTCCTCCTGACTGGGAAACAGTCCGAGCTGCAGACTGCACAGCCACAGCTCACCTGACAGCAGGCCTGCCCTGGGCTTCACATCTTCTTCAACTGCCTCCTTAGGCTCTGAGAGGCAGGATGCCCTGGGTCAGCCCAGCTTCAGTCACATGGACCATGCGGTCCAGCTGGGTGCTCCAGGTCATCCCTGGAGAAGAGGTGAAATCCCTGAGCTCAGATTTTCTCAGCCAGAGGAAGAGGATATGAGCACTGCTTCCTGGGGCACTGGGAGGCATGAGTGGAAACACTTAGCGCAGCACCCAGCGCATGAGCAGTACCCTGTGCCATCTCCCCCCCATGACCACTCGTTCCACATCCCATCGTGCCTGTGTCTCTCATCCCCGCTTCTCCTACTGTGCGGTGGGTTGCTGATGTCTGACTACACTTGGGACTGACGCTGGGCTAGACTCAGGTGGTCCAGGGCTCACACAGCCCTGACAATGTATGATGGGCAGGAGGAGATAATGTGTCTCCACTGCTTTCGGTGGGTATTTTATTAAGCCCTGAAAACAGCACCTGTTTGCAACCACATCGCTGCAGGTTGAATTAATGGTGTCTAAAATATAGTATTCCTTTTCCTAGAAGGAAAATGCTGAAGAATGAAGTGGAACAGTGATTGGAAACCCATGTGTTTCCCATTTGTTCTGTACAACTGTGCGTAGAGCCTAAAATCGAATCTTAGCTCTTAGGCACCCCCCCCCATTAGGGAGTGTCTGTGCCACCTCCCAGGTGACTGGAGGTGATGTGTGGGTACCTGAGCTCCTCCCACCAAGAGGAGGTGTGAGCCTCAGGCTGTGGGGTGACAAGGGTCCCAAATCGAGAAAATCCTTTGTGTGTAGACACCCCCCAGCCCTGCCCTGTGGAACTCACAGGCTTAGAGCAGATGAGACTGAAGTGGAGCTGGAGAGGCTCAGAAGATGGGAGCAGTGGTGACAAATGACTAGCACTAGGCTGCAGGGGAGTTTTGTTGTCGACCTCCAGTTCCTCCATTCCAGTGCCACCCTCTGAAAGAGGGGATCTGGGTCTGGGCCATGTGTGTGTGGATCATGACTTCCGGGTGATTTGAAAGGCATTGCTATGGTGGGGAACCACGTCTTCACCTTGGTAAGGTGGAAGCTTCCTTATCCTCCTATTTTCCTTTTTAGTTCACCTTCTTGTGCTTTCTCGACAGTTCGCAAAGGTTACCGGATCCAAGCCGACAAAGAGAGAGACTCCATGAAGGTCCTGTACTATGTGGAGAAGGAGCTGGCTCAGTTTGACCCAGCCAGAAGGATGCGAGGCAGATGTGAGCATCTGTTGGTTTTCTGTGCTCTGCGTCACACAGGACTGAGTGGCTGTTCCGGCAGCGACGGGGCCTGCAGAGCCACGGCTATTGGGGTGCTGGCAGCAAAGGGAGCACAGGGGCTTCTGGGGTGAAGAGCAGGGCAGTCACGCACCCTTGGTTTATGTTGGGTGTCTCCAGGGCTCAGCCAGTATTGAACACCTGGCTTCCTTACCCTAGGGTGAGAAGGAGTTATTCAACCCCGTCCCCAGTGTCATATGCAGAGCAAGGACAGCGTCTGGAGCCTCAGCGACAGTTCTCTTCCAGCATGAGGGGCCCAGCCTTGAAGGGAGCCTCCCACTCACCTCGTGAGAGTCAGAGGAGCCTGACACAGTGACTCTGGGAAAGGGAGCTGCCATCCCCCAGGCCCCACGTGGCCACTGAGGGCTGGGAGGAGGCTGCTCCTCTCCTCAGAGAACTTGTAATTACCAAGTCTGGAGACGGTGGGGCCCCAGCCTAACTTACGCACAGCCCTTGGAGACTCGCAGCTGACAGAGCTGATTCTTTGGGGTAGATTCCAAATGACTGTCTGTCTTGGGATGCAGAACAGAGCAGGCCGAGGGGGATGGCTGGTTACCAGAGGGTGCTGGCAGGCATGGCAGTGGGTCACGACGCGCTTTCTTTGAACCCTCCTCTTCTTGGAACCAAAGACAGACTTGATGGAATTGTTGGGGAAACAGTCCCAGACTACAGGAGCTTTATTCAGATTAAGGACAACATATTCCACCCAGTTTGCAATTCTAAATCCAGCCGTCTGCTGTAGCCCTTGCTGCACCCTCCCACCTAGCGGACTATAAAAAGACCATCTCCAGATTGGAATGTCAGGAATGCAGATGTCACTGCACTTGACAAACTAGTGGTAGCAGTGTTGTCATGGATCCCTGTAAGGGGCAGACAGAGTTGGAATCCAGAAGCCTGGGCAGGAAATCTGTGCATCTCACAGCTCAGAGAAAAAGTTAACAATTAAGATTAAAACTAAAGAATGGATTCTCGTCTAGGTGGTGACTCCCCTGTCTGATTGACCCAGGTGGTCTCCAGGGGCCAGCCGGTCATAAGGTAGTGGAAACTCAGAGTTACTGGGGACTTTAGGGACTGCCTGGCCAACCTTTGCAGTGTAACCATGAGGAAACAGAAGGCCAGGGGGACAGTGACAGAAGCAGGGTGGAACCCAGCTCTTCTGAGTCCCAATCTTGTGATCTTTACCAAAGAAGCTTGTGAGCTGTAGTTTCTGTGGTGACCACAGCCTCCTCGTTCCGAGGGCTCCAGACTGCTGCGACTGGAAAGGACTCTGAGGTTGTTGGATCCGGAGGAGGACAGTGAGGCAAAGAGGAAAAGTGGCCAGCACCAGTACTCAGGGCCCGGGGGGACGGGAGCCCAGATCACTGGAAGCTGCACGTTGACATTATAGTAAATGCATGGAGGTGAAGTGTTTCTGAAGAGCAAAGTCAACCCTAGGGTGGGTCCCAGAATGGGCCCCTCCTGGAGGTCCTGCTGTAACATGGATCTCATGGTTTCAGGTTAAGCAGGGAGTCAGACTGGGAGTCTGAGGCTCAGGTCTAGGCAGTATGGTCCTTATTTGCCTTGACCTTACGAGTGGTAGGTTGCTCCTGGGATGTTTCAAGTCCGAACATTGTAGAGCAGGAGTCAGCAAACAATATCCCCTGCTCCAAAGATGTCCCAGCTTCTGTTTCTGTAAACAGAGTCTTACTGGAACAGCCATGCCACGTCACTTACATATACTCTTTGGCTGCCTTCCTGTAGGATGGTGGAATTGAGTGGTTGTCACACTGTGGCTCACAAACCCAGCCCTTCACAGTTTGCCTACCTCTCCTTAGAGCTACCTCAGTGGCTGTCTCTGAAGTGGGGATGCTGACGTCTGTGCTCAGTGGCAGCAATTTTAGTGTAATGCACATCCTGGACAGTTTGTTCTATGAGTAGGGAAACAGGGATAGCGCCCACTCCCTGAGGGATGAAAAAGGTCATGTTTCCTGAAATTTAAGGAAAGGTCTGAGCCAACAGCATGACTTTACAGAGGTCTCATTTAAATTTCTTTTCTGTCTAGTTCCTAGGAAATTGGAATTCATAGGAATCATAAGAAGGAATATTCTAGAATTGATTAATCAAAAGTATCTCAGTTATTTTCCTTTAAAATAAGCAGAAACTTAGAGAAAAGTTTCTTGAGAGGTAGAAAACAATTAAAAATCAGATTATAATTCAAAACCAACTGATCATGTGATGAAACCTAATGGCATTCAAGGTAAAGGCTGGTTTCCTGGCGAGCAGGGGCCAGGAGGTTTGGTGTCGGGGAGGGCCTGTCGCAGTGCTAGGCAGAATTCTCTGTTCTTCCCAGGACTGTTGGAGCTCAGAGGGGAAAATCAGAGGGAACCTGAGACACATTGTGCTTCCCACATCTTATCTTGGCTTACCTCTTGCTCAACAGCCAGGCTTTAAACCTAGTAAATATTGCTTTTAATAATATTTTCAAAGTCCTAATGAAAAGATTTTAGAAAACAAATGGATTCTGTTACATTACAAATAGGTTCACTCAATTTATTTTTTTAAATAAAATGAAATTCAGTCCATTTCAAAGCTCTATAAACAGCAGCACCCTCCCTCCCCAGCCCCCCCCCTTTAATTTCCCAACTGTGGCTCTGATCCTTTTTTTGCAAGTGCTTTGCAAGAAGCCCCTTAGGGAAGGAGGGAGCTGTGATTAGACACACACCTCACATATTAGCTCAGATGGAGGCCCACAGGCCGCAGGCACTCCCTGTCCTCCTCACACCTCCAAACAGCAGCTTGCCCATGGCAGCCACACACTTGGAATGCTCCTGGGCCACGGGAAGAAGTCTCTCCAGGCCTGGAGAGCGGATTTGGTGCCACTTGGGTGAGTGTGGTCTAAAGGTATGGATGCTGGCATGCACTCCCCCTGACCTCGTGGGCTTCTTGCTTCGTGGGGAAGGGCTCAGTGGAAAGCGGACAGAAGAGCAGTCCTCGAAGGCCTGTGGCAATATTGGCTCTGGAGGCCCCATCTTGGCCCTGGTCAACAGCAGGGAAGATGCTGTCAGATGTGCTTCTCTCTCTCGTTGTCCCTTTTGGTCCAACACACCTGGGATTATCACAGCTCACCAAATAATTATACAGGAAAAAGAAAAATACATGGATGATGATGTGCCAGGCCAGCTGCAGGGAGCCTGAGTTCTGGGAAGCTAGCCTTGGGAACAAAAACAATTGTTCTGCTGTTCCAAGAAGAGGCAGGACTCCTCCCTCTAAGTAAGCAGGTAGGCTTCCCAAGGGAGCCAGTTCCTGCTGCCAAAAACACAGATACCACCTGCAGGTGAAGAGCCCACCCTTGACAGGCCTGACGCCCCCAGCCGCGAGTTTGTGGAGCCTCTGGTCTCAGCCCTTCCCACCTAACACGGGGAAATCTCTGTCCCTGCAGATAACAACACCATCTCAGAACTCAGCTCCCTGCATGAAGAGGACAGCAGCTTCCGCCAGTCTTACCATCAGATGAGGAGCAAGCAATTCCCCGTGTCTGGGGACCTGGAGAGCAATCCTGACTACTGGTCGGGTGTCATGGGAAGCAGCAGTGGGGCCAGCAGGGGACCCTCAGCCCTGGAGTATAACAAAGAGGATCGGGAGAGCTTCCGGCACAGGTGATGGCCGCCAGGGGGCTGAGCAGAAGCAGGTAGAACTGAGATTGTTGCTAAACAGCACCGTCCCTCCTTCTGGGTCTCTTTCCATCCTGTGGGGAGCTTCCCTCTCTCACATTTATTAATCAAGGGGACCTTAGGACTCTTGAAGGGACTGCATAGAAGTAATCATTCCAGGCCTTTTGAAAATGTGAACTCTGGGCTCCTTAATGAACCTTCACGTATCTCTGCCCCGATACATTTTATCCTATAACCTCTGAAAACTCCCATCATCTCCATCGTTTTTGATCATTTGTTACCTGAAAGGTAAAACGCCAACGCTTTATAATGTTGCACTTAATTCCCATGACTCACGGGCAGCCACCTGTAATATACCATTTTAAGTTGGGAAGGCAAATTTCCAGAAGCTAAGGCACTTACCAGCCTGATAAGACCAAGCATAGGGAGGCTGAGTCTACCCAGTTCCCGGATGCGTCCCCATGAATGGCACTTACTGCCTTTACCTTCAAGGACAGTCGACATCGCCTCTCACTCTCACCAACTGCAGGGGTCCCTCTGCCCAAGAGGTAACTTGGCCCTTGGCTGGAGGGCGAAACAGGCCGCTCAGTGTGCCCCCAAACTGCAGAGGCTCCTGGGGCCCCAGCCGTGCGCGCTGCCGCTGGCTGGGGCGTAGAGCGGGTGGCGTGAGACGGAGACGCGTGGCCGACCAGGGCTCATCATAACGATCAGAAGGAGTGTTTGGGCCCTCGCTGGACAGCGGGAGGTGCCCAGGAGCCGGTGCGCTTCCAGGCCAGCCCCAGCCCGCACGGGCTGCGGTTCTGCCCACTGACCCACCACTCCTCTGTCCGCAGCCAGCAGCGCTCCAAGTCCGAGATGCTGTCGCGGAAGAACTTCGCCCCCGGGGTGCCCGCAGTCTCCATGGACGAACTGGCGGCCTTCGCCGACTCCTACGGCCCGCGGCGCCACGCCGACGGCAATGGCCTGGAGCCGCGGGCCGGCAGCCGCTTCGAGCGCGCGCGCACGGGCCTCCTCCAAGACGGGCCGCTGGAGGAGCTGTACGGGCGCGGCCGCAGCCGCGAGCCGCTGGACGCAGAGCGCGGCTGGCCGGAGGACGCGCCCCTGCCGCGCCTGGTGAGCCGCACGCCGGGCACCGCGCGCAAGTACGAGCACGCGTACCTGGGCGGCGCGTCCGAGCGGGCCGAGGGCGCGGGCCGCGGCGGCAGCCTGGAGACGCCCGCGCGGCGCGGCGCGCAGCTCGGCCCGCGCAGCGCCTCCTACTACGCCTGGTCTCCGCCCGCCCCCTTCGAGTCCCGGCCCGGCGACGCGGAACTCGAGCCCGACGACACGCTGCCGCCCTACAGCGAGCGGGAGCTGAGCCGCGGCCCGTCCTGGCGCAGCCGCGACCTGCCGCACCACGGCGGCTCGGAGAAGCGCAGGAAGAAGGAGCCCGCCAAGAAAACGGTGGGCGGGGGTCGCGGGGGCGTCCGGGTCCTCGCGGGTGCAGCGGGCGAAGGGAGGGAGCACGTGGCCCTGCAGAGTTGGGAAGGGCAGAAAGCCAAAGGCGGCGTCGAAGGAGCTTTGAGCGCGGGGGTGCTGGGTGCACACTCCCCATCGCCGTAACTCGAAGAAAGTTCTTGAAAGAGCCCCCATCCAGAGAAGGTTAGGAACCCCTGCTCTTTACAAAGGACAGCTTGCTTTTTCTTTCCTCCTTTCACATTTTACTGAGTGTAAACTGTGTACTGTGCCTCGTGGGTGTGCAGGAAATCCTGGGTCCCAGCTCAGCTGCCCAGTTCCTTTATATTCCACACCCCCCCCCCCCTTGAGTGGCTATGTAGACTGTTGCTGTCTAAATGCAGACAACCCACTCTGTCCCTCAGCCGCCGAACCTGAGACCTGGACCTCTGACAAACACCGGGGGTCTGTCCCAGATGTCCACAGTGAGGTGCCAGAGTGGCTTCCAGCCCTACTTTGGAGGCAGCTCTCCACAACCGAGTGCCTCTGCCCCTGCTCAGTTACTCCGCCTCCCGGCCATGTTGCTTTTCCATAGTCCAAGGGAGATTTTCCTTAATGGAGAGTATAGGGAGAAGGAGTAGCAACAGAAAAAAAAAAAAAAAAGGCTTGACCTGTCATTAATCCCTCCAAACAATTGCCTTTTGTTTTTTAAATAGAAGAAAGCAATGGCCAAAGTACTGTGAGTAGGGAGGAAACTTTCAGGGGCTTCAGGTCTATAGTACACCATCCTCCCTTGCTACTGGGAGCACGGGGTAAACATAGTAGCTATTCTTAAGGCGCTGGTAAGTCATTCTGCAGGCCTGGAACAGAGTTCTGTCTGCTATTTGTGGGCTTCAGCCCCGTTTGAGGCTTGGGGACATCAACACAAGTTCAGAGTCAGGATGTGCCTGCTGTGAACAGGTTCTGGACTCCGCCCAGTGAGCCAACTCTTGTGTTGTTGCTTTCTTTAAGTATCTTCTAGTTTAATGTTAGACTCTTTCTGCTTTTCCCCAGAGTGAGTTTCCAACCAGGATGTCCCTTGTGGTCTGATGTTTTCAAGATGTCTTTGGAGGACCAGAAGTCAGACACAGACTACAGCGACAAGATGCAAGCCAGCAGGCCAGGACCTTCTCTGGCCACCACCTTGGAAGATCTACTGATTTCTGCTTCGGCAGGGGACAGGAGGCTGATTCCCAACCTCAGTGCCCCTCTAGCTAGTTTGAGAAGCTCATCAAGAAGACAACATGTGCAACAGCGCACACCGAGTGTCTCCCCCAGTTTCTCCTGCCCAGTCTCCTTCCTGAGTGGAACCGGGACTTCACTTCCTATTCAGAAAGAGTCAGCCCTGGTCTGCTGGTCTCCAGAAACTGCCTGAGCCTACAGTTTGCTTTTCTGTACTCCCGTGCTCTGCCTGGCAACTGAAGAATGTACTCCCATTAGAAGGCCTGCTGGTGGGCGGAGATAATTTCAAGGCAAAATACCCCTTTTACCCCAATGCTTCTCAGTCACTAGCCAGTGACTGTCACGACACTAGAACCAGAGAGCTTCTGGTGACCTCAGTGACAGTGACCTCCCAGACTGTCACAGAAGTGGCTTCAGTTTGCTGTTCGGAATCACAGTTCTCCAGTGACGTAACAGAGTAGTATACCATTTTGGAAACCTGTCTAAGTGGTATTTCTTTTTTCATTCTGAGGACATAACACTGCTCTTTCTCATTCTGCTGCACCTGTCAACACCTGAGTCTTGCACCTTAGGGGCTCTTCTTTTCCTCTCCTTCCTGGACTTGCCACAGGTTGGTGCCATATACAGAGCCCCACCTGTCTGCACTCTGATTAAGTTGTCATCAGGTGCCTTTGGTAAATGCTTAAATTGCACACATGGATGAGAAGAGAGAGAAAACAAGAGGAGAAACAAGTTCTGCACAATGGAAAAGAATGAGAAAGAATTCGAGAGGAAAAGAATGCCCAGTCTGATTATGTTTGGAATGTGGGGCATCTTCCCATAATTACCACTCAGTCTTTCCTGGTTTTCATTTGCTGAGTTCTTTCTGCCACCCTGGTTCTGCCATGGTTGGGGTGAGCCTGCAGCTCTTGGCATCACTGGGCTGCTGGCAAGGATGCCTTGGTAGATGACGGTTTTGTCTTCTCGGAAAGGAGCCCTTCCCGTTCCTACTCTTGCCTAAATCCCAAAGCAAGAACCTTTTGGATTTTGTAATTTGTAGATTGCAAAAATAGCCAAGAACTTTTCCCTTCTCACTAAGAAGTGGCACCCCTGAATTTGGAGTTGGCCAGGTGGTTTGATCTGACCATGGCCCAGTAGCAAATGTCACATAAGCAGAGACTTGAAAGGTTCTTGTGCATTCAGTTTGTCCTCGCTTGCTGCTCTTGGGAACCTTGCAGCCACCACCAAGAGAAGGAGCCTGGTCTCTCCTGCTGCATGATGAGAGAAAAGGGCCTCGTTACCCCGTCCCCCTGTGTGACAGCTTGTCTGCCCTTCGCTGATTGCAGATGTGAGAGTCCAGCCAAAACCTTGGAAGAATGGCCTAGCTGAGCAGGGCCAGCTACTGATCCTTTCTCAAGGCAGGAGAAGTTGGTGCACCCTCTGTGTTCCTTTTTCTTCAAAGACAAAACTGACTCTTCTCATTGGCATGTTCTGCCCTGATTCTATTCCTCCACCCACTTTAGGTGTCTCTCGGCCTCCACTTCCTTTTTATCACAGCCTTTCACCCTGTGCTGTCGTGATGGAACATGTGGCTGGGTTGAGTCACCAGAGGAGGCTCGTCCTGGTTGTCTCTGAACCCAGCAGTGGTCCATTCCCTGTCCGTGGGTCCGTGGACAACCTCTGAAGAAGCTTGCTCAGCACCTCCTGGGTCTTCTCCTGAGCCACCTGCCAAGACCACAGAGTGCCATTCTCGTTTCTGTCCTTCATGACATTTCCAAAAGGCCCTTCATCTACCGTGTTACAAAGAAGCAGCTGGGGAGGATCAGAGGGATGAGCTGGATCACTGCACAGAGGAGAACTGGCCTACCCAAGGACTTCAGGTCTCTCTGGCCTGTCCTAGAGGAACCATGAGGACAGTTCAGCCCAGTGCTGGCCCTTCCAAGGGCTGGAAGACACAAGCCATAACCCTGGTGCTGAGTTTCAGACTTGACAATGTCCCTGGCCTCAGAAAGCCTAGGTCTGGTCTGTTTGGGCCCCAGTTCAGTTGGAAAATGCTGCCAGCCCTGGATCTCCCTGGCTCAGGCCATTCTGCAGAGCACTGGACAGCTGATCGCAGTGGCCGTTATGGCTTTATAACTGAGCACTGTGCCAGGTTTCTCACCACCAAAGAGCCCCATAGCACCAGCTGCAGAGACCCAACGTGTGGCTTTGTAAAGCCAGGGACCATGTGAGATTTTGGTGACAGTTGAGGAGAGCAGTGGGAAAGAGTTACTAAAACTGGATGCCTACAATTTCAAAGACCACAAAACTAAAGACGGGAAATAAAAAATGCAAAGGTAGAGGGCTGTGGAAAGAACCTAGCAGGTGGTGGAATGGCTGGAGCCACACGGGGGCCGGCGTGTTCTCTGTGGGGCGGCAGGAGTCACCCATCAGACAGGAGGCGGCTGTCTCTGGGTGTGTAACAAGGTGTAGGGTGGATGAACAAGGCAGAGCCAGCTCTTCTCAATGCCAGGCTCTTTTCTCACCTCCTTTCCATTCCCCCTGAAGACTGCGTCCTGCAGAGGAAGGGCCTGGATGCTAGCTTCCTCCCTAGGTTTTATCGGGGCTTAAGTCCTGTGTCAGACGTGGTCTCCGTCCACTGGGGCCATGCAGTTTAATAGGGGAAGTGAGATGGGCCCGAGAAAGAATTGGAGTTCGTGCACATGATAGGAAATAGTGCTACGGATAAATTACATTAAACCCAGAGATTTAAAAGTTTCTTTAAATGGGAATATTTTGATATTTAAGTGTTGTGTGTGTTTGTCCATCATCCCATTAAAAGACATGCTCAGTCAATGATCTGAAAAGCCAGTCTTCAAAAGTCTGAACTGAAAAGAGGTGAACTGGGTTGGGGAGTGGGGCGAGCGGCAGGGGGCCTGCGGCCTGCGGGCACTCTTGCTCCCAGGTATGCTGGTGTGAGCTGTGTCCACCTCTCCAGGCTCCACTCTGCTCCGGGGGTTGTGCCCACCTTGCCCGAGGCAGGCAGGTTTCACCATGGCCTCTCGTCTCTCAGAGTGTACTTGTTCTGCACTTGGCCCAGGACTGGGTACACTAGAATGGGAAGGGGCTGCCTCCCAGACCACAGGCCCATCTGTATGTATTTCCAATAGTCTGCAAAATGACATGTAAATAACCCAATCAGGTGGCCTTTAAGAGAGGCTGAAGAAACAGGTATGGTTAGCATTCACCCGCACCTTTTTAAGAGAGGGAGAAACATCACCCCCATTAGTGAAATCACAAGCCTGGTCGGTCCCTCTTTAGCGTCCTGCTGAGGTCTTTCCTGCAGGATCATGGTCACAGATGGCCTCACACGGAGAGAGGCATGACTGCTGCTGATTACAAGGTCCCAGTGGGGCCTGCCTTGATGAATGGGGGTCTGGAGCCAAGAGCTGCACTTGGACTTGCGTTTCAGGAGAGTCCTTTGATGGGGTGCCTTTGGGGGTGCTGCGCTGGGTCCCACCTCCTGCTGGTGCTGCCTGAAGCTCCCTGGGGTGGGGGGTGGGTTCTTCAGGTGTCTGGTGAGGCCCCTCCCACTGCCCTGGGGCTGGCAGCAGGGAGGCACCACTTGATGGTGACCAGGAGACTGGCCAGAGTGGAATGGAGGGGAGACGACGGGGGAGGAAGAGTTAGGAGCCCGCTCCCAGCTTGCTCTAGTGCCTGCATTCCCAGAACAGTGATCTGTTGTGACAGTCTCGGCTCAGACAACAAGAATTACAGGTAATTTTCTCACTCCCTTGATGCCATTCTGAGCAAAACGTAGATCATGAATAGAAAGAAGGGAGGCCTTTGGGGAATGGCGGATGTAAATCATGTCTCAAAGCGTCAGATGATTAGCCTTGCTAGTCAGCACCATTTCCACCTTAGGACCCAAAGCACAGTGGGCAAGAGTGCAAAATCTACGTTAGGTCTCCTCCTTCCACAATGGCGTCGCAGCACTGCCTGAGTCCAAAAGGAGTCTGAAATAGAGTTGTAAAAATTCAATAAAATAGTAGTCCAGATTCTTAAAGCCCTGGAAGAAAAAGAGCCTGTCTTTTCCTATCCTACCCCGCGGTCACCTGGAAGGCTGGTGCGTGACCTCGAGGTCCAGGCCGGGGCCTGCCAGAGAGTGAGCGGCTTCAAGAGCTCCCTGAGTGGAGGGCTGGGCGTGCGGCCTGTAATCCCAGTGGCCCCGGAGGCTGAGGCACAGGATCCATGGGTGTGTGGCCTGTAATCCCAGTGGCCCCAGAGGCTGAGGCAGGAGGATCCATGGGCGTGTGGCCTGTAATCCCAGTGGCCCCGGAGGCTGAGGCACAGGATCCATGGGCGTGTGGCCTGTAATCCCAGTGGCCCCGGAGGCTGAGGCAGGAGGATCCATGGGCGTGTGGCCTGTAATCCCAGTGGCCCCGGAGGCTGAGGCACAGGATCCATGGGCGTGTGGCCTGTAATCCCAGTGGCCCCGGAGGCTGAGGCATAGGATCCATGGGCGTGTGCCCATGTCTGTAATCCGAGTGGCTCGGAGGCTGAGGCAAGAGGATCCAGCCTCAGCAAAAGTGAGGTACTACACAACTCGTGGGACCCTGTCTCTAAATAAAATACAAAATAGGGCTTGGAATCTGGCTCATCTGACTCTCGTCACTTGGAGCGGAGCCCTGAGCTTCCAGCTCCTCCCTGTCACCCTGGGGAGGGTCTGTGCAGACAGGCCCCGCTTCCCCTGCCCTCGGAGGGGGTCCAGGTGCCGCAGCTTGAGTGAGGGGCAGGGCTTTGGGAAATAGGTGCTTCCCCCTCGGAATCCCTGGGGAGGAACCACTGAGCCAGGCTTCCATCCCGACACAGACTTCCTGGGCTGGGGAAGAGAGTCACGGCATCTCTGCTACCCTGCAGGTTTTAGCGGGAGCAAGAAGCAGATCAAGAGTGTGTGTGGGGGGGACCAGGTAGCAGTCTAGCTAAAAGCTTTGTTGGAGCTTTTAAGTGGGGCTCAGCCCCTCCCAGTTTTTCTGAGGAGGCTAGAAAAGACGGTGGCTTCTCTCCTACCTGAAGAAAAGCCAAGGTGTCAGGCACTGCCCAGGAGAAATGTCCTTGTGGAAGTAAAGAGTGAGCAAGGGCATAGAAGAAACCAGGGGCCGAGGGGGCGGAAGTCCTCCAGGCAGAGCCTGCCTGGGGGTGCTGGCCCTCGCGGCGACACACCAGCGCTGAGCTTGCGCATCACCCTTGCTCACCGTTGTTCTGTACCACACAGACAAAGTGGACTTGGTTGTGATGTTTTAAACTAAGTGAAGCGTTTTCGTCTATGTTACCAAGAACTCATGATTGACATACCAGGGCTCATCCTGATCTCAAAGTAGCCCCAGCAGGACGGGGAGTCCTGCCATACACACCCTCCCCAGAAAGTTCAACCACAAATGCCGTGGGATGATAGGGAGGCAGCACTGAGGGGTCCTAACGTGTGTGTGTGTGTGTGTGTGTGTGTGTGTGTGTGTGTGTGTGGCTGGATCCCCAGCCCAGCGCCCAGCGCCCAGCGCCCAGCGCCCCACACATGCTGGCAAAGCACCCAGGGCTTCCTAAGTTGCCCAGGCTGGCCTTGAACTCATACCCTCCTCGCTCAGGTCAGAGTCCCTGGCTGTGATGTGCTTCTGCAGGTTTGGATATTCTGCAGCCGGTGACTTGTGGGCACTCAGACTGCTCACTGTTCAGGGCAGAGGGCGGGCAGGAGAGGTGGGTGGACAATGCACTGGGACCTGGCTGCTTTTCAAGAAGGGAACTAGCATTTGTTGTTGGAAATTATGCTTGGGGAAGGGAGGAAGGAAGCTGCTGGTGGGAGGACATTTATGTTCTGAAGAGAGCTGAGAAGTTCCATGGCACTGTAATTAAGAGAAGGCAGTTAAGAACCTTTGTTAGCACTAGAAGTGATAAATTCCTCAGGAACTATGAATCCTCTCTTGAGGCCAAGCCCTGTCAAGGGAGTTCCAGATTTCAGGGCCCTGTTTGAATGGAAAATCTGTCTTTGCTTGAAACATCTGGGCTTAATTTTCTTCTTGTAGAAATTAACTTAAAAACATTACTTTTTTATATAGATTTAACTTGAAAATAGACTGAAACAGTTTAACTCAGAATACGTCCTCTGGACTTTCTGCCATTTTCGCTAATGATTTAATTCCATCTTGCCTTTTTCAGTCTTATATGTCACATATATTATTACATATATTACACATTACACATTATATTACATATGATATACCTACATTAGATATTGCATATGTAATACATAGGTTACATATAGAGTTTTTTTAGGATCACCCACGTCTTTCCTATACTTCTTTTCTTCCCCCATTTCAGATCTTCCTTTTGAAATCTCTTCTTTTTGAAGGAGAATTTCTTCAGTATTGATCTGTTGGTAGGATACTCGTGTCAGTTTATGTTGATCTAGAACAAAATCTTTGTTTCATTCTTTTTTTTTTTTAGATGTTTTACTCTTTTTTTTATTGGTTGTTCAAAACATTACAAAGGTCAGGACATATCATCTTTCATACATTTGATTCAAGTGGGTTATGAACTCCCATTTTTACTCCAAATACAAATTGCAGAATCACATTGGTTACACATCCACATTTTTACATAATGCCATTTTGTTTCATTCTTGCCTTGAAACAATTTCACTGGTCACTCAATTCTGGATTGATAGTTCTTTTCTCAACACATGGAGATTTTCGTTTTACTTTCTCTGGACCTTCACTGCTGCTTGCCTGGATTCAGCCGTGCCCTATTGCCCTTCTTTTACGGTGATCTGTCCTGTCTCTGCTGTTAGTTCTTGTTTTTGTCCCTCTTGTTCTTTGGTTTTGATTAACATGTGACCAGGAATGGATTTCTGTTTATTTATCTAAGTTGGGATTTGTTGTGCTTTTCAATCTGTGGGTTAGATTTTCATCAAATATGGAAAACTCTCAGCTATTAAAACACCAAATATTTCATTTCCTCTTTAAACTCTCTTTCAAGGAATTGGATTAAATGTGTATTAGATCCCCTTCCATCCCCCATAGAGCTTCTATCCTTTGTATATTCTATCTCCTTTGTTTTCTGTTGTCTATTCTGGGTAATTTCTTCAAGTTTTTCTTGTAATTCACTAATTTTCTCTTTAGCTGGATCTATTCATCCTTTCAATTTTAATACTTTTTACAATAATTTTTTAGTTGTAGATGGACACACAATACCTTTATTTTATTTGTTTATTTTTATGTGGTGCTGGGGAATGAACCCAGTGCCTCATGCATACTAGGTAAGCGCTCTATCACTGAGCCACCCCCCACACACACACTTTTTTTTTTTTTAATTTCTAAAAGACTTAGCACTTTTTCAAATCTTGGTCCTTGTTGACAGTGTCATGGCCCTTACTCTTAAGTGAAATTCCCTCTTATTTCTTAAACTCTATTAAAATTCTAAGTAAGTTTAAAAAATATTTATTCTTAAGTTTTAGGTGGACACACAATATCTTTATTTTACATTTATATGGTGCTGAGGATTGAACCCAGTGCCTCGTGCATGCTAGGTGAGCACTCTACTACTGAGCCATAACCCCAGCCCCTAAAATTCTAAGTAATTTAAAATTTTGTGTCTAGTTATTCTAATATCAATAGTTTCATGAATTTAATTTTGGTGTTTGTTACTTCTGCTAACTCTCACTGTGGGTCTTTTATCATTATGTAGATCTTATTTTTTGATTGTGAACTCATGTTTGGTGTCAGTCAGGGAAGAACTTTCCTGCTTTTTATGCATCCCCATCTTCAAAATAGCGCCACCCAGAGGGTCCCAGAGGAATGAGGGATTGAGCCACAAAGCGGTGGAAGTGCTAGTGGGAGAAGGTTGGGAAGGCACGCGTCCGCTCTCTGAGATGGCAAGAAGTCTTCCTCTGCGTGCTGTTCAGAACTCCATCTCTGCCAGAGAAGGACTGTTTTAATTACAGACATAAGACCATTTTAGGGGTTAACCGTTAAGAACAAAGAAATTATGGATCCAGATTCCATTCAAGAAGGAAGGAAAGAGTAGATTCATAGGAGGGAACAGAATGAGGCAAGATGAAGTCATTTGTCACCTCCCCTTGACTAATTCTAATCCAAATTTTTATATACTTTCAATTTAAGAAATAAGTAGGCTGGTTTAAGATTCTCCTGGAAAATCTTGGCAGAGACGTTCTAATAATACTCATCACACCATTTAGGTGGAAGCTACATTTTCTGCTGAATTGGATTTAAGCATTTCCTGAATGTTTATCAGGTGGCCTGAGATGACTCACCAAATCTGGCAGGAGGTGCGGAGGGGCTTCAGGTCCTCGGGCGAGTGGGTTAGCCTGACTCGCCATCTAGTGGCAGGAGCCCAGGGCCGCGCCTCCAGGGCCCCCTTCCCAGGCCTCCAGAACCGAGTGTGCCTCGGGCCATGTAAAAGCTGTGTTCCTGAAAGCTATACGAAAATTAACTTCTGGAAAATCAAAGTCAGCGCATCAGGACTTCTTTACAAAGAAGTGGTGCATTCTTCTGTGTGTTTTTGGGTTTATAACTTGCTAAGCTCATTTTCTGGGCAGACTTCTGTGGGTGCCACCAGGGGAAGCCCAGGCTTCTGCCTGCTTTCTAAAGTCACTCAGGACTTTCATTTTGCAGACTGACTTTTGAGGCAACGTGATGTGATCAAAGTGTACAAACAGGGTTCCTAAATAGTCCATTCTCTGGCCTTCGGCTGCAAAAGATGAATCCGTCCGTCTCCAGAAGCAAGCCGAGGAGAAGATTCCACAGTCTCACATTAAAACACTTTATTTTTTACCAATCCTTGCTCCCTGGAGATATTCTCTTGTATTCGGTTACATATCTGTGCAGCAGCTTAGCACCAGTGCATTCCTGCTGGCTCCCCGCCCTGACACATCCAGGCTCACTAGAACAAGGCCAGAAGGACATGTGTGCCGACTTCTGTTTAGCACTCTTCTTAGAACAGCCCAATGCTGTTGGGCACGGGGCACACACCTGTCATCTCAGTGACTTGGGAGGCTGAGGCAGGAGAATCCTGAGTTCAAAGCCAGCCAGCAACTTAGCAAGGCCCTAAGCAACTTAATGAGACCCTGCCTCAAAATAAAAAATAAAAAGGGCTGGGGATGCAGATCAGGGGTTAAGTACACCTGTATTCCATCCCTGGTTTAAAAGAAAAGAAAAGCCCTTCGTCTGGGCCGGGGAATGTGGATCCGTGGTGGGGCACCTTCTGAGCCTGCAGGAGGCCCTGGGTTCCACCCTTAGCAAGTGAAAAGGGAAAAGACAAGAAAACCCCTTTGTTCACTGAATGGAGTTCATGTTGAGTGGACACCTGCTCCTCCCCTGGCCCTGTCGTGGGTTAGGCCAGAAACCTGGCTTTTCTCATCACTTCCTGCCTCTCCTCTGGCAACTGTATTAGTCAGGAGCCTTGTTGTAAATGTCAGCAGCTGACTCAGACCAACTTAAGGATACCAACCAACCACCCCAGGAGGGAACGGAGGTGGTTTATTAGAAAGACCCTCAAGGTCCTGGCGTGGCTCCTGGGATGAGAAGGGGTGTAGGGGCAGAGGACAGTGCTGGGTCTGTCCATCACCCATGCCGACTTGTCCCTTTACATCTGTTTTTTCCCAAGGAGGATAGTCTTTCTCTAGAAGGGAAGAATGTAGGCAGTAGCAGTCACAAGGGTCATGGTTTCCCAGCTATTTGGCCGGACAGACAAAGGGATTTACTCATGTCAAGAATCCTGGAGAAACACCGCGATTGACGCACAGGAGCCCTGTGCTCATGTTTGACCAGAGAGACAGTGTGATGGCTTGAATACGAGGTGTCCCCCGTGGGCAGGCAGGATGTGGCTGGAGGAGGTGGGTCACCGGGGGCGTGTCCTGGCAGGTGCATCTTCCCTGAAGCCCCCCCCTCTTGCTCTCCACGCTTCTTGGCCACCAAGAGCTGAACAGCCTTCCTCCACCATGCCTTCCCACCACGATATTCTGCCTTACTCAGGCCCAGAGCAATGGATTCGGCCAACCCTGGAGACCCTCTGAAACCACAAGCCAAAATCAACTTTCGCCTCTCTTAGTTGTTCTTGTCAGGCGTTTTGGTCACTGTGGCAAAAAGATGACCAGCACAAATGGCGAGATCATTTATGATCAGGTGGGCTGGCAGTGGATGGATGACGGGTGCTTTAGTTTGTATAAGTCAGTCCAAAAGTCCATACATTGAAGGGTTGGTCCTCAGAGTGGTGCTCCTGGGAGGCTCTGGAACTCAGTCTTATAAGAAATCCTTACACAGCTGGAGGGTTTTTTTAAATATTTATTTTTTAGCTATAGATGGACACGATATCTTTATTTTGCTTTATGTGGTGCTGAGGATTAAACCCATTGCCTCACACATGCTAGGCAAGTGCTCTACTCCTGAGCCACAACCCCAGCCTGCACTGGAGTTTTGGATGAAACTCCATTTCTGCTTCTGCTGGCAGGTGGGGTCTGCACACGCTGCAGGTCTCTGGCCGAGAAGGGTTGCAGCTCTTAATGGTGGGAAATGCCCTCCAGTGTTGCAGCCAACCCGAAAAGCTCATCTTCAATTGCTTCTTTGGGGGCTCTTGTCTCATGAATTTGAAGAATGAAATCCACTGACCAGGATGAGTGAATGTAATGGTAGGATTTATTGAGGAACAGGAATAAAACCATTGCAGCACAAGAAGGGACCCAATAACAGGTTCTCTCCACCCAAGTGTGCAGTCTAGTGCTTTATACAGCACTTGGTTCACTGCTAGTGGTCCAAACTGATGCAAATTAGTGCTTGGAAACATACTAATGCTATTGGCTGATTCTGAAGTCCCGACTTTCATTCAAGTCTGCCCCTCTGCCATGTCCCCATGGCAGGACTGAGAGCGGGAGGCTCAGGGGTTGGATGGGCTACGGAGCCACATGGAGTGTGCTTCTGCAGGCATCTCCACTGTGCAGGCCATGCTGCTGCCGGTGACAGGTGGCTCACCTCAGTGCTGGCTCCCTGCACCTCAGGCCTGAGCTCCAGCCCATCTGGGCCGCCCTCTGCTGCACTACCGCTTCTCAGCAGGGAGCAGCTTGGCAGCCAGGGAGCCTGTCACTTAGGTAATTGTGTCCTTGAAGGGAGTTGTGGGACTGCAGAGCTTCCAGAATCTCTGCTTCCAGGCTCATTAAGTGGCTTTGCCATGCCACATTCTCCTGCTGTGACGTGCTGCCTCGCCACACCCCCAAAGCCATCAGACCAGTTGCTCTTGGACAGAAATCTCCAAACTGTGAGACTAAGTAAACCACCTTTCTTAATTGTCCCAGGTATTGTTGGCACAATGATGGAAAACTCACTAACACAGTAGAATAGAAACATTTCTCCAAGTAAAGAAGTGTTATTAAAACTTGATTCTCTACTTCTGCTAGCAGGTGAGGTCTGCATAAGGTGTAGATCTCTGTAACCTAGAAGCACTGGTGCTCTTGACAGTGGACTGTGTCCTCTGATGTTGCAGCAGTTCCCAGAGCTATCAGGTTTTATCTTGTGAATCTGAAGAATAAATTCCCCAGACCAAGATGTGTGAATATCAGTAGAATTTATTAAAGAACAGGAATAGAACTATTGCACCACAAGAGAGAACACTGTAAGAAGTTTTCTCCACCCAAATGTGGTAGTTCAGAGGTTTGTATAGCACTTGGTTCAATGCTATTGGTCCAGACTTATGCTAATTAGGGTTTGGAAATGTACTAATGCTGTTGGTTACCTCTTGAGTCCCAGCTTTCATTCAGGTCTGCCCCACTTCCATTTTCAGGTGCCGGGTCAGGGAGTGGGAGGTTGGGGTTGTTGGATGAGGCTTCAGCCCCGAGCAGAGTGGGTTTCTGCAGCAGGAATCTGTACTGTGCCCAGGCCTGGCCAGGTCTGTGCTCCTTGGCCCTGGGCCCTGGGCCCTGGATGGCCTGCATGGTGGACTCTGCCTGTGCTTGCCACCTATCCAGGCCACCACTCTGATGCTGCTTCTCAGCAGAGACCAGTGGGCTGGCTGTGGGCTGCCGGGGAGCTACTTCATTATTAACAGAAGAAAAGTATGTAGAGCAGAAAATACACAGGTGACAGCAACAGGTACCCATGGCTGTACCCAGTGACTCTCCTGTAGTCACAGATCCCTGAACACCAGCCCTTCTGGCTCTCTGCTGTTGCCAAACACCTCAGACACCATGTGCCACCCGAGCAGGGCTTCGGGGAGGCCCCCACTCTGCAGTTCAGGGGAAACAGCACAGAGACTTGCACACCTGCTCATCTCCTTGGTTACGTAGCATTTTGAATTCAGAAGCCCATCTCTATGCAACTGTCTTGGTTAGACCTATTGTCTCTTTCCAGATTATTCTAATGCCCTCATTTTTTTCTCTCCTACCTCCAGTGTTGTCTCTTAATTATTCAGCTTCTACTTTGTTGCCAGAGGTTCTAGATGATTTTAAGAAAAATACTTGATGCTAGGCAAGAACAGGGACTTTGCTTCTCTGTTGCTATGGACCGAATGTTTCTGTCTCCCCTGAACTCAGGCTAGAATCCTAACCCCAATGTCACCAGCATGGTTTCTGAAGACGGAGACCAGTGAGAGGTACCCGAGTCATTAGGGTAGAACCAGGAAGTAACCAGGATCACCTTACTAGGTAGATCTTCTAGGTAACTCAGGGTGACCTTATGGGTGGGCCTCTGGGAGGTAATGGAGCTCTGCGGAAAGACACAGGAGAGGACGTACGGATTTCCCTGCCACTCGAGCATGCAGCCATAAGTCATCCATCTGCAAACAGGAAGAGGTCCCTCACCAGGAACTGACTGTTCAGACACCTTGATCTTGCACTTCCTGGATTCCAGAACTCAGAGAAATGAATACACATTGCCTAAGCCACCGAGTCCAGGACATTTTTGTCACAGCAGCTCAGAATGGCCAAGATGCCCATCCGCCTCTTCAACATTCCCTGTACCACAGGCAAGGAGAGCTAACAACTTCACGAGCTGTGAGGTTCACTGTGCCACATTCCCAGGGTGCAGTTGAGGCTCATGCACCCCACGTTCTCTCTTATGGTCCCATGTCCCCCACCATTTCCTGTTCCCCACACAGCCAGCACCTTGTGCTTCCTTCTCTTGTGGAGGGCCGAGGGAGTCCTTGCTTCCCTCTCCCCTTCAGACCGGGCTGCGTTCTCTGACGTGGCCACTAGGGGCGCCACTGGGTGCACTCCCACTGAACCCCTCTATGTGTATGAAGTGTTGCTCATGGGAGGAAAAACACACACACACACACGATACACGGATATACATGGGTGTGCATGCATGTGTGTATTTACATTCACTTATGTGAATTTTTAAAATGGATGATGTGAATTTTAAATTTAAAAAAATTAATAGTTGCTTCCAAGCAACCATCCCTCACCCGGACCTGATCTCTGAATCGCCCTTGGCACTGCGCTTCCGATCCATCCCAGCACTTGACACAGGAATTCAAACAAAATAATGGGCAAGCTTTGACAATTCCAGAGAGCAAATCCTGGTAGAAAGGGTGCATTTGCTAAGGGAGGTCCCTCGAGAGAAGCGAACCCCACACCAAGGCCTGTGTGTGGGAGCGTGGAGAGGGCTTGCTCTCCATGGTGACCCTCCTGGCTTCATCTCGTGAAGGTGGAGTTTCCTCGTGAGCCCACGGAAGCCATTCCCGGCCAACAGGGGAGTCAGAGGCCACCTCCTCTCAGACACGCCAGGGCCCTGACACACTGGCAGTGCTTCAGAGGGCAGAGTCTTCAGAACCGGGAAATGGCTCTTCATCGCTGCAAAAGTGTCTATCCTTTCAAGAAACCTACATTTCCCCTCTCTCAAGAAAGAGAAAACTGCTGGGCCCTGCTCTGTGCAGTGGACTGAAGCCTTTCATCCGTGAACTAGGAAGTGGAGGAGGGACGCTGGAGAGCTGTGGGGACAAGATTCTGTAAGCCAGGAGCGCTACGGTAAGATGGCAGACTTCCTGAAATATGTCCTCCTTTCCTTCTTTGGCAAATGCTTTTATCTGGATCCCAAGCCAGACACTAAATTCCCCAGCCTCCCTTGCAGAGGGGTGAGGCCATGTGCTAGTTCCTGCCCAAGGAATGTGGCAGGAGGGGTGAGCAACCCACCTCAGCCAACCAAGGGCATGGCTTGTCTTGAGCTTCCCTCCCTCCCTTCCCTGAGTGACCAGCCAGCCCCACACAGATAAGGCCCCCTCCCGCAGAAGGGGAGGTGGAGAACAAGGCGGGAGGAGCCTGCCCAGGTGCCTTGCCAGAGCTGTCTGGCCAGGAGCCAACTGCTGTCTGGAGAGCACTGCATTTTGAGGTCTCGATAAGCCTTTACCATAATTAAGCCCATGAGAAATGTATACTTCCTGAAGCTGGAAACATTGGAAAGTTTGAAACAGGTGAGTGGCATGGCCTGCGTCCCCAGGGTCATTCCGACTTCCCATGGAGCACCCTGCACAGAAAGACCAGGGGAGGAGGGCAAGGTCAGGAGGGTCTGCAGATTTCATGTGAGACACTGGAGTCAACTGGAAGGAGCAGAGGAGGAGATACAAGCCAGACTACAAATACATTGTGAAGTAGAGCAAGTTTTGGGGGGATGAAGGAAAAAAAAACAATATGATTTTTAGATCTCTGACCTGAATAACTAATGAAACTGATGGGATTATTTGGGTGGAGAACATTGCAGTATAGGGTAGGATGGGTTTCTCTGAATGTAAAATCCCCCATAAACTGGCAAAGACAATAGGAAATGTATTAGCCTACAAAATGTGGTAGGTCTGCAATGATTAGCTGTTCAACAGCTTCAGTATATCACCAATACCTTCAGTGTATCACCAATACCTTCAGTGTATCACCAATACCTTCAGTATATCACCAATACCTTCAGTATATCATCAATAGCTCCAGTATATCATCAATACCTACAGCATATCACCAATACCTTCAGCGTATCACCAATAACTCCAGTATATCACCAATACCTCCAGTGTATCACCAATACCTTCAGTGTATCACCAATACTCCAGTGTATCACCACTACCTCCAGTACATCACCAATACTCCAGTGTATCACCAATTGCTCCAGTGTATCACCAATACCTTCTCTGCAGCTTCCTCTTTGTCATCAAGTTTAACTTTCATCCTGAAGCTGGTTTCCTAGTGGTCGGGGCTAAGGTGACGGGTTTCTTTGCTCACATGTGACGGGCAGGAGAGAGGAGCTGTTCCTCTAAGCCTGTGCCCTTCCTGCCAGCCTGGTATCCTGATTAGGCCCTCCGTGCCCTGCTGGCTCAGGTGAGTAGGGAATAGGCTTGAGGTCACTGTCCCCCAGGTTTCCAGAGACATGGAGGAGGCAGGCGGTAGCCCGGGGCAGAGTGGGGCTCTCCTGAGAAGGATGGGGCTGACGAGGGTTTGTGTTGATGTGCTTCAACCTCTTGTTTCTTCCTTTAATCTGGGGAAAGGTATATGCCTAGAGGAGGGCCAGTCTCACAGAAGGAGAGATTCTGTGTCTGCCAGAAGAAAGAAGCTAAGAACCCTAATGCTAGCATCTTTGTGGAGGAGGAGGAAGGCTGCTCCTAATGTCCAGGGTCCCCTAGCGGAAGAGCTCTAGGAAGGGGTGTGTGCACGTCACTGACCGTCCCTGGTGACATGGATGGGTCCCCGCAGCCCTGTAGGAGAGCCAGCACAGAGGCAGCAAAACAAAATCCTTGCTGGTCCTCTTTTCTGTGCTTTAGAAATCCGTCTTTGGTCTGCAGAGAAGGAGCTCAAAGGATGCTAAACGTGTCTCCCTTTTGTCGGTCAGGTCTAGGACATTTTGAGAAACCAGAGCTTGGAATAAAAAACAAATTGGGACAGCACCATTGAGGGCAAGTGGAGCCTGGGTCCAGGACCAGGGGTGAGAGGAGGAGCCAGCAGGAAGGGCACTGTGCTGAGGAAAGCCCGCTCGCTCTCCGGGGAGACGGGCCTCTGGCTGGGCAGCCCTCTTACTTCTCACTCAGCTGCTTTCCCGAAGAGGAGGGAAGCAGTTTGTTCCTGGTCGCAGGGGTTTCTGCCAAGGACCCGAGCTTCAGGCAGTGGAGCCTGGTCAGCCTGCATCAGGTATGTGAGCCTGAACGCGCTCACCTGACCGCACTCCAGGCCTTCAGCTCCAGAGACCCCGCAGGGCTCTGAGGCCACCGCTGCTTTGTTCTGCCTGCGTGTGCCTGCGTCTGCTCATCTGTGTTCCCTCAGGAAGAGTTTAGAGTAAGAGTTCCAAAGGTCTGCGCTGGACGTTCAGTATGCTCTCTTGCCCCCGCTGCAAGGCTCCTGTGGCGGCCCCTGTACCTACCTGTGCACATTGCTTTTCATTACCGTGACCTAAGTCCCTGACAAGAACAGCTTAGAGGAGGAAAAGCATATTTTGGCTCATGGTTTCAGAGGTCCAGTCCATGGTCAGGTCCTCCAATCGCCCTGGACCCAAGGTGAGATGGGGCATTACACAGCTCCCCAGGCTCCCTCCCCAGCCACCAAGCCCTGCAGCAGGCCCACTGGACCCTGCTGAGAAGCACCAGGTGCAGCAGAGAATCGTGGCTCAGCAGACTGCAGCACAGGCAGCAAGCACCAGCTGCCACGCTTGGCCTGGCACAGTGCGGAGGCCAGCACACAGTGGGGACGCCCACTGCAGAAGCGCTCTCCCCGCTCCAGATGCCTCACTGAGCATGCGCCCTTCAATGACCTCAACCTCCTGCCCCCTGAGTAGGGGGAGTGTGGAACTAAGGCAAACCTGAGTGGGATTCCGGGCTGACCAATAGCTCTATTATGTTTCCAAGCCCTAATTAGCATAATTTTGGACCAACAGCGTTAGCACTTTTTCAAAAGCTAATTAGCATAGGTTGGACCAGTAGCAGTGACCCAAGTGCTGTACAAACCTCTAGACTAGCACACTCCGAAAACCTTCTCTCGGCCCCCCTTACACTGTTCCTGTACTTCAACCACTCCTGCTCTTGTGCGTACTCATGTGGAGCTCATTCTTGGAATTCAGGAGGTAAGCACCCAGAGAGGAGAAGCAGCTGAGGGTGGGCGGCCATACCAGCTTCAGAGCCCTGCAGCTGTGCGGGCCCCGCTGCCGGCAGAGGCAGTGAATGGAGTTTGATCCCATTGAGACTAGAAAACAAGTGAGTCTCATAAATAGTCTCAGGAATACAAGTTTTAACATAATAACTTGGAACTAGCCTCATCAGCCCTAAACGGGAGGACTGCACTTCCACTTCTCTTCTGCCTCTGAGAGGCCCCTCCTGCCTGGCAGTCACCTGAGTCCCAGGGATCACTACTCTCTTCCAGCAGGAGTGTCGGATGTCCCACCCCAGAGTCACACTTGCTGTGTTCAGACACCATCTTTGCCACTCTGCGGCTCTGAATTTAAACAACTCATGCGCCCTTTCTGGACCTTGGTTTCCCTGTCTTTGAATGAGGTCAGGAACCTGCTGTTTCTTCTGGTAGCCAGGCCCCACGCATAGCAGGAATGAAGATGTTAGTGGGGATTACTATCAGATGACCACTTCCTGAGTCCTGCAGGTGGTGTTTGACTTTTTCGTCACCTGCTGTTTGTTCTCTGTGGTCATCTTAAATGTGTACAGTGAGGCCAAAGGCTTATTTGTGGTGGTTGGGCTGTTTCTCCTCAGAGTGAACATCAAAGGCAAGCCGACTCACCAGCAGGACACGGGAAGGTGCAGACACACTGGCCCAGGTTCTTGGAGGAAGTAAAGGGTAAGGCAGCGCTGGGCAAGGGTCCCAAGGGACAGCAAACAGCAGGGAGGCCGATGTGTGGGCAGCTCAGGCGATGTACCACGATGTACCATGCAGTAGAAGTCCTGGTTGAAATGCACACCCTGCCTCAGTAGGTCTGGGGGAGCCTCTGCATCTAATAGCCTCCGGGCTACGTGGCTCCCACCAGGTGGGTCGGAGTCAGTCCTGCCCCGCCCTTGACTCAGGCAGCAGCCTGAGAAACGCTCATCGACCTGTTTGCCCTCCGCTCTCCAGGAGTTTATCCCAGGATGATTCTTCATTGCCTAGAACCCTTGTCCACATTCAAGGTGCCCAGAGCAAGGGAAAGGGGCGCAAGTGAGACCGTTTCCCCAGTCCCGCTGGTGAGTGGAGCGGCACAGGCTGCAGCTCTTAGCGGTGGCTCCTGTCTTTCAGGGCTGCGACAGACACCACCCAACTCACCATCAACTTTTTGCTTCTGGGTTCTTGCCTCTCAAATTGGATAAATGAAATCCACAGACCAGAACGTAGGATTACTGAAGCATAGAAACCAGAACAAAACTTAAAGACGAGAAAAAAATCCAATATCAGATTTTCTCCAGGGGCGTGTCCTGGTTTAGAGGTTCATATAGCACTTGGGTCACTTGATTGGCCCAAACTTATGCTAATTAGGGTTTGAAAGAAGAACCGATGCTATTGGTCCAAACATATCAGGGTCAACTCTGAGTGGCACCTTCCATAACCCCCAGGCAGCTCGGCCCCCTTTGTCTTGGCAGGTGGGGAAGTGGAAGGGTGAGATCTTCTGCTTCTGTGCTCACAGGTTCCGGCTTCCGCAGCAGCATCCACAGGTCACAGGCCTGGCCACCAAAGGATGCCACGCTGGCCACCGGCACCCACCCAGCTGCCACTGCGCGTCTCCACCGCTGTGCTTCTGCTTCTCGCTTCTGCTTCCCAGAGGCTGGCTGCGTGGGTTTGCAGCTGGGGAGCCATGACGCAAGGAAGAATTATAAGGAGACCACACAGGGAAGAGCTAGCTATAAGCAAAAGAGAGGAGACATGGAAAGTGCCTTGAAAAAGAGCCAAGTGTTTGGTGTCCGCTGATAAGCTAGACACACGAGGAAACGCTTGGTTTTCTGAAGTCTAGCTTCTTCTATGCACAAATCTAAAGAAAACAGTAAAAGGGCCCATGCCTCACCTTGAGTCTACTAATCCTGTCAGTGCATGAGATGGATTCGTGTGAGATTACCTCCTTGATTAGGAATCTGCACATAATTCCATGATCAAAATAATTCGGTTAGCATGTAAATGTTTAAATTCCTCCAGACTGTTATGGTTTGAAGATGAGGTGTCCCCCGAAAGTTCCTGTTGATGAAAGAACATACAGAGGTGAAGTGGTCAGAGCATGAGAGCTGTGACTTATCAGTCCCTCCCAGTTTGAATAGACTGGACCATAGCTGTAGGCAGCTATGGCTCCCTGTCCATCACGAGGTCACAAGAAGTCACAGTGTCCAGATTCCTTCCGACTTACAATAGAATTAGTCCAGATAAACCCCCTTGTAATGGAAAGTAAGTAAAAATTGCACTTATTACCCCTAACCCACTGAACCCCGTGCTTAGCAACACAGCTCCCTGAGAGTGTTGACAGTGGCTTGCTGGGGCTCCCCGTCATAGCCCAGCACCTCAGTGTCTGGCCACATATGGATAACCTGGGAAAAGAGCAAAATTCAAAATCTGGCGTAAGATTTCCCCAGAACATGCATCACTTTGGCACAGTCACGAAGCTGAAAACCATGAAATGATCTGCTGTCCGTCAGAGTCCATCGGTGCTGTGTTCCAGCTGCAGTGTTCCGAAGGTCAGGTGGAGTAACACAATTTTTAAAAAAATATTTGGTTAGTTGTAGATGGACACAATACCTTTATTTTTATTTACTTATTTCTATGTGGTGCTGAGGATCCAACCCAGGTCCCCACGCCTGTGAGACAAGTGCTCTACCACTGAGCCCCAGCCCCAGCCCGGTAAGCACAGTTTTGATGTATTTCAACCCCTGATGGGTTATTGGGATATAACCTGTTCATAGTCGAGGAGCATCTGTGAATATGTCTGCTTCCGTTTCTAAGTTCATGTGAATAAAATTGGGTAAAATAATTCTGCCCCTCGTTGTACTGGCCACATTATTGCACTCAAGAGCCATTTATGGACGGGGGTGGGGCTCTGCTGCTGTGCAGCCCAAGCCTACAGGACCAAGTCCTCCACGTGCCTGTGAAGCCCACCTCTTCCACCACTCCTGCCCAGCCCTCCCGCCCTCAGCACCGGAAGGTTTTCTCCGGCTACACTGACCACGGGCTCTGCCCCCAGACAGACCACGCTCTTTCCCGGCAGCACACGGTGTCCAGGCGGACCTGTCTGCCTTAAAGCTCTCTCAGGAACAGAGCCAGAGAAAGCCACCGGATATTGAGTACTGATAGAGTTTAGGACCTGCTGCCCCGAAATATGTCCCCTTGACCTCTAAGAAGATAGCAGAAGCAGGAAGTCCAGTTCCACCTTCCTCTGCCCTTCTCTACTGAAGCAGGTTTCAAAACCTTCATTTGAGAGATGTCCTCCTGTGCCCAGGGGAAAGGGACGTGTTTACCCCTGGAGACACAGTGCGGTAGTTGGGACTGAAATGCCCCCATTTATTAAAGGCTTGATCATCAGCCCGTGGGTGGGGGAACACTAAAAAGGTGTAGAGCCTTTAAGAGGCGGGGCCTACTGGGAGGAAGTTAGGCCATTGGGAGCATGCAGTTTGAGCAGATATGAGGACCCCAGTCCCTTGTCTTGCTCTTTTTTGCTTCCTGGCCACCATGAACAGAACATGCCTCTTCCCCTGTTGGGAGCCACGGCCAGGTCTGGACGGTGCCTGGTGTTTTGCCAGAGGGAGTGGTTGAGAGGTGACACCGGCGAGCCATTAGGATGATGATAATTAAGTTAAGCTGTGTATAATTATTAAGATAATGACTGATTGCTATAACTGGATGATGCTAAATTGAAACAAGCTGTGTATTCAGTTGTGTATGTGGACCTCCGCTGTCCGGCAATGGGGCGGCTCCTGCTACCTCGGGTGCCCGCTACTTTTGAGTTCCTGTTGAGTCCTCCCGGAGTTCCCATTGAGTTCCTGTTGGTTCTCGAGGTTTTTCCGTTCTCTCGAGTTCTAGAGAGTTCCCGTTGGGTTCGGGCAATAAAGTAGTTGCTGTTTGAACCTATAAGTGGCTCGTGACCTCCCGGTTATTTTGTGCCCAGCCAGACTGCGGCATTCCCCTGTCCACTCCGCCGTGAGGTTCTGCACCACCACTACACCCAGCGCCCAGACTCACATGAGAGCACACCCCCACCCTCCAGGTGTGCTTCTCCACAGCTGTCCATTTTTCTTCAAACCAAAGCATAACGATACACAACCCGTTGCTTAGGTTTCTGTTTCTAAGTTGGCAGGCCCTCGAAACTTTAAAAAATACGTGTTTGTGCTTTGTTCTCCCTCATGTGCCTTCATGACAGGGCCTCAGCCGGGCCTCAGTTGGGAAGGGTGTCCAACCCCAGCTTTGCCTCTGCTGCCACCGCAGTCCCCCAGGCCGAGCCCCTCTGAGCTCCTGTGTGCACTAAGGCCTCTGTTAGAGCAGACCACGCTGTCCGCATCAAAGATGGCACCCATGACCGACACCTCAGGCAGCAAGTAGGCAGACTAGCTGAGAACCGAGGAAGAGTGCTCTGTGATCACAGTGCTCCTCCTGTTATGATGAAATTGGGCCTGCACATGTCGGGGGCTGGGGGGCGACCCTCAAGGACCCACATGTTCCTCCCCACCCTGGTGTCCCTGACTCTAGTTAGTGCCTGGTGACCTTAACTCCTTCCCCGCTTATCACCTGGACGCAGGGTGTGTCCCTGGGAGGGGAAGCAAGCCGGCCAGTCAGATGCAGTGTATCTGCCTCCCTTTGAGCTTGGCTCCTCCCCGCTTCACGGAACGTCCACTCCCATTCAAGGGACACATGGTTGATGACCACGCACACTGTCACCAGTCATACTGGGTTTGCATTTTGACAGACTCAAAAGACTTAAACTAAAAAGAAGACATAGGAAGGGCAGAGGGAGGGGGTGTCCCAGTCAGGAGAAGGAATCGGCCGAGCAGGGGTTTTCTGGAGTCAGTGAAAGCAAACCTCATGTAGGTACTGTTTGGCATAAGATTAAGTCATTTAAAGGTGCATTACAGCACAGTCGCTTTGGAAAACGGCTTGGTGTTTTCTCCAAGACTGTGCATGCTCTTACCAACTGATCCAGCAATTCTCGTTATCGACCCACACCTGCTGAAAACATCCACATGAAAACCCGCACGCGGTGTTCACAGCAGCTTTGTTCATAACTGCCCAGACTTGGAAGCCCCCAGGACGGCGTCAGCAGGTACGTGGACAAATACCCTACGCTGGACGGTGGAACGCTCTTCAGGGCTGGAGCCAGTGGTCATCCAGCCATGAGGAAGCAAGCAGGAAGCATAAGTGCACGTAGGTGAAGGAAGCCGGTGTGAAAGGCTATCTGCAGTGTGACTCCAGCTAATGTGACAGTTTGGAAGAGGCAAAGCTACTGAGACGGTAAACACATCAGCGATTTCCAGTGGTTTCAGTGGGGACAGGGACGAACAGGCAGAACACAGGATTTCAGAGCAGTGAAAGTCTTCTGTAAGAAACTGACCGAGTGGCACACGCTACACATTTGTCCAGGCCCCAAGGACATATGACACCAAGGGTGAACCCTGGGGTAGACCCTGGACCTTGGGTGGCCAAGATGCGTCCCTACACTTCAGTGTGCCAAATGTCACCACGGGAGAGGTTTCACATCCCGGGTGAAGGGCAGGTGGGGGCTCTCTGCACTTTCTGCTCTGTATTGCTGTGAGCCTAAAACTGCTCTCAAAAACAACCTTCTAAAAATACGAACGTACCTCACAGGGTGAGGAGGCACACGTCTGCCAGCACCTGGGGTCCTGGGGAGCAGCCTTCCATGCCGGTGCCTAGTGGGTGCCGGTGCCTTGTGGGTACCGCTGCCCCGCTGCCCCAGCCCATCCGTCTCCCCTGCTGCTCTGCAGACCTCCAGGGTCAAAGCCGTGGGGAAGGCGGGGTGACCAGCTGCCCCGAGGCGTGCATGGCTTCCTCAGCTCTGCTATCACCAGGCAGGATACGGAGCAGGACAGCCACTGTGCCCAGGCGAGTCAGCTCTGCGGGAGATACCCCCTTGAAAGGACAGCTTCTCTTCTGAGAGTGGCGTGAAACCAGAGGAGGAGGGAGCATGAGGAGGGCTCTTGGCCGGTGGAGATCTTTCTGGAGGAGGAGCCCTGCCGCAGCCAAGGAAGCCCTGATGTCCTTGCTGTCCAGTTCTTTCGCTCTCTGGCCGCAGGCAGGGTGGGTCATCCAGGCCTGACGGGTGGGTGATCTCCATGCTCTCCTTTACCTTCACGACTTCACACCACCCCAGAGCACAGGGCCACCTGCACTCCTCATGGTCTGTGTCTTCTCTGGAGCAGCTGTCTGTCCCCACTATGCTTCTGTTTGTCACCTCATTTTACTGTCCTCAGTGAGCCCTGCCCCGGCCCCCACAAGCCCCCTGCAGGCTGACTCCTCCGTGCTGCCTTGCCATTGCTCACAGGGAGCGCTGGAAGAGACCCGCTGGGGCAGCGAGGCCAAGCCTCTTCCCCATCCCTCCCCACTGCCTGGGCTCCCAGGGCCTGTCGTAGCAGATTCCACAAGCAGGTGGCTTGAAACAACAGAAACTTCCTCTCTTCTATGGTCTGGAAGTCCTCCATCAAGGTGCCACCAGGGCTGGCTCTTTCTGGAGGATTTTGGGGAGAACCTGTCCCAGGCCTCTCTCCCAGCTTCTGTGGCAGCCGGCAATCCTCAGCATTCCTGACCCATGTCACTCCAATCTCTGCCTTCATTTTGACGGGGCTCTTTCCCTGAGATCTCCCTCAGATCTCCTCCACTTCTGAGAACACCAGTCTTTGCCGTCCACTCTAAATCCAGGCTGACCCATCAAACCGACCTCCCACAGGATCTGATCTTGAGATCCTTAAATACATTTGCAAAGCCCCTATTTCCCAATAAGGTCACATTTACAGGTATCAAGGGTTTGGACATGTACATATCTTTTGGGACCACAATTCCTGATGTCTCTGATAAAAGCAAGGACATGCGGAACAGAGCCCTCAACAGTCCCGCCTCTTACTGCTAACCCTCTTCCTTCCCTGTCCCCTTTGCCCCAGGAACGGTGACAACCCTTTTATTTACTGATTGAGTGCTCTGAGACTCAGACTCAGTAACTCTCTTTATAGTCACACACACATGCACACCAGAGCCTTGGAATGAAATTTGTATTCCTGGAAAACAACGAGCAAGAAGTGAAAGGGAACCTGGAAATGGAGTTCGGGTTTGGAAGATACAAGCCAGGCAGGAGCAGAGTGCACACTGCTTTTCTCCAAAGAGCCACCTTACATTTGCTTCATTTTTTCCCCAAATCTCTTCTCAGAGATTTCTTGTTAGAGTTTAGTATGAAAGTAAAAATAAAATCAGTTTAAGGATTCTCCTGAACTTCGTGTCATCCCGTATCAGAATCGTCTGGGATTTACAAAAGGTATTTAGTTTGTGCCTTATTCTTGATATGCTAGATTAGAGTCACACAGCTAGGTTCCAGGGATTCCTACACCCAACTCTCCACATATGAGGGATCGACTTATGAATTTTGGAATAGAACAGTTTGGGTTCAAAGGCACATCTAAAACAAGAATTTGCACAGCCAAGGCTGTTATTGCTTCCTGCAACAGGTCAGAAACTCCCGGAGCCTGTAAGAGTGTCTCCTTCTCCTAAACAGCAAGTGAGGAATTGGGAGCAGTTCTCCCTCAACTCCTGAACTCCCAGCTCCCCGCCTGTGCTGGGTGGAGTCAGGTCGGTCACTGTAAAGGGTGCTGGTTCCTTAGGGCTGTGGAGAGAACACTGATAACATCTGCTGAAGGAACTGACACCATTAACAAAAGACAAGACTAAAAATACAGATCCCCCTAGGACAGCAGACTGGGCTAGACCGGGTCGCATGCGCCCAGCCTTCCTTCCTGCCCTGTCCTTGCTGGGTCCAAGGGTACAGAGTGACCCACCCCATGGGCTTGTATTCTCTGGGTGACTACGTTTCTCAGTGCAAGGTCAAAAGATGTCATAAGAGCAAGCTTTAAGTGTATGTGTTGGTTGACCTCCTGAGCTTCTAACCTGTTTTTAACCTTGAATGCCACTGGGGGTGCTGAGGGCCATTACCAAGTAGGAATGACGCATCGAAATTTCCTTGCCAAGCGTACCCCATGCTGCTTAGAGGACATTCGATGGGACATTGCATGCATGCTTTAATAAGGTGACCTTGCTCAAGGACCAAGGCGGATCTGAGTTTAGAGCTGATCAGGTTTGAGGAAGTAACCGGCTCCTTGAGTTTAAGGCGTTGCCAGTTTAAGATAATGGGTTTTAGGGAAGTTGGAGATTGAAGATTATTGCTGGGATTAGGGTGTTCCTGCTGCTTGTTCCCGTTGAGTTCTCGTGAGATTAAAATGGGATTTGGAGAGAGCCTCGTGGAGTAGGTGAATTGTGCGGGCAGACGGCAGAAGGCGATTGCCCCTGGACCTGTGTGGAGGCGGTGTGAGAGCTGGAATAAAGAATTGCTGTTTGAACCTACAAAGGTGTGTGGTGGCCCGTGATTCTGGTGCCAAGCGGAGACATTGGCCTTGGCATGGGGGAATCAACCCACATAAATACACAGACACACAGATAAATTAGGCAAAATGTGGCCATTGCAGAATTGAATACGAAGGCAAAATTTTGGGGGAAAAACACAAGAGAAGAAAGGGTAAATAAGTTGTGGCACATTCTTTCTATGGAATTTCATCTAGTATGCTTTTACGTGGAAAGATATGAAGGATATGTAAACTAAGAAAAGCAAATTATAGAACTATATACATAGAGAGTCCCATTTTTGTCATGACAAAAATTGTAATTATTTATACAATATCTGTGTCTTTCCTATGTAGGTAGAGGAAAAAAAACAGAATGTAAGAAGTATCTCTGGCCATTGCAGTTGGGGGAAGTGGAGAAAAGCAAACTCTGACAGTTTTCTAAATGTCATATGTGAAAACATGTAATTATGAAAAATTTAATGAGTAAAAAATACAAAATGGAAATGAAAGTTGCTTTCCTTCTCTTCACACCCGCTCCCATGCCACTGATAACTGTTTCCTGTAATTCATTCCCAAACTCCTTCCACACACACGTAAACACCATCCATGCATCTGGTTATGTTCTTATTCATTATATTGCAACTTGCTCTTTTGATTCTCGAGGATGCAGAGCTACCTTGTTCATCTCACCCAGGCGTTCTTGGTCCATCGCCGGCATTTACTACTAATTACAAACTTGTCCTCTACTCATGAATTCTGGTATTTCCAGTGTTTTCCTTTTGCCAAACAATATATAACACGGTTGTATGTGCATTTTGCTGAACATGTACAATCATGTCTCTTGGGTAAACTTCTGGGAGAGGGATTACCAGTGAAAGGAGATGTGCAGTTTTCATTCTGACAGATGCTGTCAACTCCTCCAGAAAGAATGCACAGCACACAGTTCTACCCAGGACTCCTGAGCTCCCCTCAGCCCCAGCGCAGAGGTCATTGTGCATCTCTAGTCACCAATCAGAGAGGCAAAGAAATCCTATCTCTCTATTCATTGCTGTTTTGATCGTTTGCATTTACTTGACTATGAGTCAGGCCGTGCATCTTATCCCACCAGTCCTGTCCATTTTTTGTAAGTGTTAGGGAATTTGGCCATTTTCCTCCTGGCTTCTTTTTCACACTGACTTGCAAAAGTTCTTGATAATCGAAGAACTTAAGCTTTTTATCATTTGTTTTGCAAATACCTTTTCCAATTTGTCCTTGATCTTTTGACTTTGTTTATGGAATTATTTCCCTTGTAGTTTTTTTAAATATTTATGTGGACAAATAGATTGGTTTCATTTCTTTATGATTTCTGGATTTTTCTGCTTATTTAAAACCATCTTTCTCATTATGTATCATAAATTCTTCTAGAGATTTATTTTATGCTTAAATTGTTGATCCACAGCATTGATCTTAGTGGAGACAGGAATGGTTTATTTTTAACCTTGCAGGCATTTTTATTGTTTGAGTTTTCTAAAATGAGCCTGTGCTTCTGTAATTTAAAAATCCCAGTAAATAAAAAAAGACGACAAGGTATAATAACCCACAGGACTGAGCCTGGACACAGAGAGAACAAGGAAGCCCTGTTTAATAGTCTCGAGCAGGCTGTTCCTTCAATACCCTGACCACCCGTTATTTTTCAGACCAGCGCTAGATCCTGAAGATATAATAAGAGGCTGGATTGAAAAACCGACAATGGTAATAGGAAGGAGGGAAGGGATTGATGGAAAGGTTTTAGCCCATAGAAAATCGCCATGGCAACGGGAGCCGAGTCATTGCTATGGAGACACAGTGCTTGAAATTATGACTAGAGGGCTAGTGTGACACTGCTGGTGAGGCTCTGGAGAAGGTAAACAGCATGTTATAGATGTTTCCCAATCACACTGCTGCTTGCCAGACCCAGGTCATTGCCTTTTTCCTTCAGTGTTCTCTCGTGGGGGTGTCTAGAGACTAAATATTTCAGACAACGCATATTAGGATGAGCACAAGCGCCACGTGGCCATTGCACTCATGACCACACCACGAGGAACAGGACTCCACTCAGGAGCTTGCCACCCAGTACGACACACATTACTTACGGTGCCCCTGTGTCCCAGAGCTCTGACCCCTGTGCTGCCTGACTGTCAGACTTTTCTCCCTGCAGCAACCATGAAGACGTCTGTCTGTCCAACACTGACAGAAGTCCAAGGAAAACTGACACGTTTGGGTGTGGGGCTGGGTTTTCATGGGACTTGATCAGGACTTGAGCTATGCTCTGGAGCTATCTGATGATTCCTTTATGTGGCCGACTTGCTCACCAGCACAGGGGGGTCTCATTTATCACTATGTCCAAACAGTGACGCCCCATCTTTGCCCCCTTCACTCGGAGCTTCCAGCCACACTTCAGGGGTGCAGGCCCCCCAGGTGGTCCCAGGGCAGAGGGTTTGCACAGGCTCTACGGTGGTCCCGACAACACTGGGCTTCTGCTGCCACCTGGCTCTGGGCCCTGCTCCTTGTGGTTCCTTCTCATGCTACTGCTGCCCCTTGCTGCCATGTCCAACCTCCACCTCAGCCTGAACAAGGCTCCCACTCCCCTTGCTCCACCTTAGACTCTGACTCTCCAACCACAGCTCAAACCAGGTTGTCACCTTGGGTGCAAATTTCACTGAAGCTCAGGAATAAGCAAAAGGAACTCTGTCTATTATCAGATGAGGCTGCCTTCGGCACCAAGACCAGGCTCAACTTCCTCCAAATGACAGAGCCTGCCCTTTACAAACAGACTTTCCTTTTTATAAAATGTCCCTGTCAATCTTTTTTTTTGGGGGGGGGGGAGTGCCAGGGAATGACTGAACCCAGGGGCACTTTCCACTAAACCACATCCCTAGTCCTTTTTACTTTGAGACAGGGTCTTACTAAGTTGCTTAGAGCCTTGATAAATTGCTGGGGCTGGTCTCAAACTTGTGATCCTCTTGTTTCAAGCTCCCTGAACTGCTGGGATATTAGGCATGTGCACCACCGTGCCTGGCTTAATTTCTGATTTGAATCATTGCAAATGTCTTGGAAATTGCTTCCTTGGATTCAGTCTAGCCCAAGTTCAGGCTCCTCCAGGAGTGTGGGGGGTTTCAGCCCACAAGGATTTTCTGCCCTGGCTGATTCTGCAGGTGCCCTGTACAGTAAGTCACCTGTTAGGGTTGGGGAAAACTAGGAACAACGGCTGCACATGGGAATCACCCGGGGAGCTTTGAAAAATACATGGTTCCATTCCATAGACATGCTGATTTTATTACTCCGGGGTACAGCCAGGACAAGGAGTTTTAAAACATGTCCAAAGAGATTCTAACACCACAGTCAAGAACCATTGCTTTTATTAAGGCTAGTACACAGTATGGCAAATGAAATAGAAATAATTCTCTGTTAGAGCAAGCACAGTCCAGTAATCTCCCTTGGCCATATCAGTTTCCAGAAAGGGAGGCTAGACACCTTCATGTAATCTGTAGTCTCCCTTGGATTCTCCATGACAACCAGAAGGAACTGGATTCTTCATCCTAGCCTGGTTCATCATTCCTCGGCATCCACTAAATGACATAGAAATGTCTGGGGCAGACTAGATATTAGAGTAACATATTACATAGAGTGACATATTAAGTGCTTGGTAAGTGTTTATTAGCACTAGTTATCCGGCCAGAAACTTGCTGTGCTGGGCACTAGGACACATGCAGACATGCCTCCCTCCATTGGCAACAGCAGAAAAACCTGAGGCTTCTGTTATTAGCATTCTACCAAAAAGTCAAACCAAAACAACCGTAACTAAAACCCTGCCGTTCAGACATTTGCAGCAACACATTAGGTATTGGAGTTCAAGCCTATCCACAGCCCATTGTAGCTGGGAAACATAGTGTCCATTTGGGCAGGTATCCCACAGGTTAAAATGATGGTCCTGGAAGCAGCCGAGCTCCACGAATCTGGTTCTCACAAGCTGCACCCTCTTCATGCACAAGTGTAAGGCCTGAGGCCTCCAGGAGATGGAAATGATGCAGAACTAGCTGGGTGGGACCTGCTTCATCTTCCTGAACTTCTGCATGGGGCCTGCGGTTCAGATACCAATTTCCACGTTTGAACTTTACAACACACTTGCTCACTGGGGAAAGGAAACACACAGGTATCAGATATTCGTGCTTAAAAAAAAATACAGTCTGTAGAGGGGGGTCTCTCAGAATGTAGCTAAGGACATGGCTGAGCCCAGCTCCAGTGGGCACAGGAACTGGGTTGCAGCAGGTTGATGGCTTCAGCTACCCTGATCGAGCATCGAGGAGTTTCATGTGTCTCAAATCGTCTCAGATAGAAGGAGTGGGCAGGGGCCCCTGTAACGGGCTGGGCAGCAGAATACAGTAGCTAGTGTGAGCTCTGGAGCAGGATTGCAGGCCTCAGATCCTGCTCTACCAGTTACTAGCTGTGTACCAGTAGGCTAGTTTCTTTACCCTTTATGATTTAGTTTATCTCTCTGTAAAGTGGAAATACTACTACTGCTACCACCTATTTCACAGGGTTGTGATGAGGACTAAATAAAGCATTGAAAAGTACATACAGTTGGCTCTGTGTACCTGTGGGCTCTCCACCTGCAGTCTCAACCAACTATAGATCAAAGTATTTTAAAAATCTTGTGCCTGCACTGAACAAAGCAGTAGAACAGCTATTTACATGATATTCACTCCGTATTGGGTAGTAGGTGTAATCCAGGGATGACCTAAGGCACATGGGAGGGTGTGAGGAGGTCATTTTACACAAGGGACTTGAGCCTCTCCAATCCTGTTAGCCTGGGCCCTGGAGCCCACCCCTTGCGGATACCCAAGTCAGCAGTGTTAGGACAGTGGCAGCTGTTAAGCATTCAGGGGCGGGGACTTTGGGTTATGTTAGATAAACCTTGGACGCGGAGTAGGTCAGCCGTGGGCTCCAGTTTTGGTTCTGCTGCTTATGGCACAGCCTCGACAAGGGATTCGCTGAGCCTCGTCCCCTCGCTCGTGGCGTGCAGTCAGGGCAGTTGGACCTCCCAGTGCCCGAGTCTGGCTTGCAGGGGGCAGTGCAGACTCGGGTTGGTATGGCCTGATGGAGGAGAGGCACAGCGGCTTTGGCTCCACGCCGCCCTGGGGCCAAGCTCTCAAGCCCCCTCTGTAGGCCCCTGCACCCAACTGGTAAGGCTCCCTTTCTTTGGTCCTCTTTGGTCCTCAGTTCCCGAGTTCTGCAAGTTCCTGTAGGTGACAACCCTGTTTGGATTCCCGCAATGGTTTTGAGCCCATCTCTGTTGTTCTCTGAGGGTCTGAAAAATCCCGCCTTCGGACGGTCATGGAGTGTGGGTGCGAAGGCCAGCACTTCCCAGGGCTGGAGAGCCACGTCCCGGGAACGCGCGTCCAGGAGAACGGCGAGGGCGCACTGCCCCCTGGCGGCCGCCGGCCAGCGCCGGCTTCCTGCTGCCAAGGCGGCTGCGCAGGGACCTTTGCTGATGGCCCCCGGCAGCTCTGAATCTTTGCTCAGAAGGAGTGGGCAGGGGCACCTGTAACAGGCTGGGCAGCGGAACACGGTAGCTGGTGTGAGCTCTGGAGCAGGATTGCCAGACCTCACATCCACCTCTACCACTTACTAGCTGCTCTGGGCAGTTTCTCCACCCAAAGCAAATTAAGTGCTTCTACCATAGTTGCAGCCAGAGACAATTCGTGGAGTCCTTCACGTGGGACAGCGCCCTGCGCCAGAGAGCAGGTGCGTGCTTCAACTTAGAAAGCCCAGAACGCGCCTGGGCAGGTGTCTGGGTCACAGCCCACGAGAGAATCAATCCAGGCCCAGGGGGCCAGGTCAGAAGCCAGCAGGTAGGCTGGATGGCTTGAGACCCTAAGCCTGCGCAGTGCTGCTTCAATGCCACCTTCAGGTCTGGGCCATGTCACAGCCTACACCAGCCCGGGGTGGGGGGTTAGCTTTCCCTGCACAAGAGCTTTTGGCTGCCCTAGAGGTTTCTTGGCTGCTGTACAGTTCTGTGGGGCTAAACAAAGACCTTCCAGACCAGAGATTGCTCTGGCTGCCAGAAGAGACCAGCCACTGAAAGTGGGTTTGCCAACACGAGAATCTAAATGCCTCTTTAAATCAGACAGATAGACAAGCAACCGAAGAGCTCGCACCCAGAAATAGGAAACCCAGAGCATGACCTTCCTCTTCGGGGTGCCCCTCCTGAGTTTTCCTTGGAATAGTCACAGCAAATTAGGCCAGAAGCAGGGTAGGGCATGGGTAGGGGAAATATAATAGTGTATCATGTGTCCTCCAAGAAGCAAGAAATGTGGTGGTGGCAACCAAGGTGTCACCCACCGCAGGAGCCCATCTTGAGCCTGGCAAACCAAGCACAGGTCAAGAGGGAGCTCCTGGAAGGCCTGGGGGGAATGGAAGAGCACACAGAAAACCAGAAATTAACAAAGGTGACTCTCCAAGATACCAGGAACCCAAAGGCCAGGGAATTGAATTGGACATTTCCAAAAACCTGTCTCTTAGCCACCAAGAGAGCATGCTCAGATGGTGAATAAAGATGTCCCCCCTCCTTTTTAAAAAACAATTTGAGGATAGAAACAATAGAGAATATTTCCTGACTAATTTCATGATGCAATATATAATCTTGATATGTGCAAGGCACTAAGAATTATTAGACAAATTTTACTCATGATCACAGATACCAAATATGATCACATCAAATATAGTGATGTATTATAATATGCATCATGACCAAAAAGGATTTACCCTGAAAATACTAGTGTGCTTTATCAGAAAAGAACCTGTTAGTGTAAGTTACAGACCAAAAAGGCTAAGGAGAAAACGCATTTCATTCCCTGACTAGACAGGAATGAATTTGTGTCTTGTGATGGTCAACTTATGTGTTACCTTGATTTGGATGCCTAGAGAGCTGGTACATGTGATTTCTGGGTGTGTCTATGAGGAAGAGATTAGCCTCCCCATTATGCAACCCACCGAGTACTGTAACAGAACAACATGGTGGGGGAATTCTCTCTCTCTTGAGCTACATCAGCCAATTGTTCCTGCCCTGGACATTGGGGTTCCTGATTCTTGGGCTTCTGGACTCAGGAATTTAACACCAGTTCCTCTTCCTTCCTCCCTGATTCCTCAGGCCTCTGTACATGGCCTGGGACTTACACCATCAGCTCCCCGATTCTCCAGCAGTTGGTAGATGGTGGAACCTCTCAGCCTCTGTAACATGAGCCAATTATCATAAATCTCTCCCAGTGGAGAGATGCTGTTGGACTTACAGTGGCATTATGTCCTGACAAACTCATCATTATTTGAAAGTATCATGAGTGGAAAAGCATCTAATTCCCCTAATTGATGGAGGAGCCTAGAATAGCTCCACGGTGCGTGGTGGAGTCTTGGTTGTACCCCTCATGATCCCCCAGTTGACTGGGAGCTGTGGGTAGAGGGCCTGCTGCCCCTGCCCAGCCTCCAGGGACAGTGTTGTATTGCATATGGCTAGCCCAGGAAAAGACTGAAATTCAAAACTCACAGTATGCTGTTTGCTGAATGCATATTGCTTTTGCACCATTTTGGAGTTGAAAAATCCTATGTGGAGTTCATCCCAAGTCTGGGACAGTCTGAGTGTGTGAGCACACATGCATACACACACAGGTCTCCTGTTGGCTGTTTCTCTGGAGAGCCCTAACTAATCCACACATCCAGTGAGAATTCCTGGTGAGACTTCCGCTGAACTGGGAATAAAGGGTATACTGCCAAACAGCAGAGACGCTCCCTGGTGAAATGGGAGGGCTTTGTGAAAGCCAGGTGCTTGGCAGGGGGCTGCTGTCGGTGCGCCAAGCTGTAGTGAGTGGAGCATTAGTGTTGAGCTGGTCAGTAGGGTTGCCACTAACTACGTGTGGACAGTCAAATTTAAATTCAAACTTAATTAAAAATTCAGTTCTTGAGTCCTACTGGCCACATTTCAAGTGCTAAATGGCCATGTGTGGCTACTGTATTAGATAACCAGCTACAGAATGTGCCCACCGGCATAGAAAGAAAGTTATGTTGGACGGCGCAGGTCTAGCTGGAGCAAAAGCAAAAACAAAACAAAACAAAACAAAACAACAACAACAACAAAACACAAAGCAAAAAGGGATAAGCTTCCCCTTACCTAAAGACTGCCCACATAGAACATCTGAGAAAATCTGCAGAGAAATTAGAATAGAAGAGTTTGGCTCTATACAAGATCAACCGAGTCTTTATGCTGTCACAGGGTGACTTTCAGGTCTGACACTGTGCCACAGCTTTCCTACACTCTTGCACCTTACAATAATTTAATTTTATGGCCATCCTGAGGCACTTTGTGGAAACTGAGTGATTAAGTAACTCGCCCAGGGTCACACACTTCTCCGCTGAAGCAGAGAAGCCAGGACTGAAGCCTCAGGCAGAACAGCCCTGGGGCCTGCACCCTACCCCCAAGCACTGCAGGCAACAAGGTGGACAGCGTAACAGGAGGGAGAGAGACCCAGGACAAAGGAGATGTGCTTGTAGGAGCAACACAGTTTTAAAAAGAAATCAGGCACAAAGCCAAGCAAAGACGCAAGACTGAGCGCCTTCTCTGGGGAAGTCCCAGTGGCCTGGATGGAGCAGACTCGGGACACCAGCAGGTGGATGCGGTGCTCCGCTCAGGACAGTGACAGCAAACACCCCCAAATTTCATCCAACGAGCTGACTGGGCCTCCTAAAACTCACCTCCTGAAGGACACGTTTTAGGGCAGCCGGAGAGTGCTCTCTTTCTGGGTCTGCCTTGTGGCTTCCCTCCTTCCAGAGAGCTTCTGGCATAGTCTCCCTCTGTCACTAGCGACCTCCATGCCAGTGCATCAGTCTGGACCTGCACCTGCCCGAGTGCCGAGCCTCCCTCCAGCGCCTGACCTCCACGAATGTGCAGCAATGCTTCCTTACGCCCTGGAGAAGCTCGCGTCCACCTGAGAGTCGTGGCCCAAGGTTTCAGCCAACTTTTCCAAATTTCAGTGTGGCTAACTGCTTATAGAGGAACGAAGAGGCTCTTTCCCAGTGTGTGCAGTTGGATCCTGCGGGTTTGAGGAGGCTTGGGAAAGGGCCTCATCGACACCTCTGAGGTCAGTCCGGGCCAACCCCACCTTGACAGGAGCTCTGAAGCTGTCCCTGGCATCACCACAGCCTGTCATGTTCTCACGGTCATCTTGGAGCCAAGGGACCTGGCAGGCTCCTGGAGTGAGAAGAGGAACGGAGAGCTCCTTCTGCAGCTCTTCAGGACGTACAGGTACCCAGGGGCAGCCTTGGGACTGTGCCCGTGGCGGACGTGCTGGCTTTCCGCGACTGTCATACACACCTGAGATCCATCAAGGGCGAGAGGGAAAGCTCATCTGGCTCCCAGCTGGAGGGTTCAGTCCCACTGGCCCCATTACTTACAGGCAAGCTGGCAGGGGGGGAGAGGGTGGAGCAAGGCTGCTCCCAGGGCTGGCAGAGAGGGGAAGAGGGGTCACACCCTCAGTGACCTGCCTTTCTCCCCCAGAACCCCCCATTTTCCACAGAGTGGAGGGCCCAGCCTTCAACCCAGGGCCTTTGGGGGACTCTTGAGCACACCATAGCAGCTGGCTACTTCCTGTGGGCAGAAGCTCAGGTCGGGCCCCGCCCGGCCCTCCATTCTCCCCCTGGGCACCTCTGTTGTGGAGTTGGAAGTTACACTTGTAACTTGACTTGGACGTTGCTAGTGGGGGAACGAGAATATCTACAGGATAATTCCACAAGAGGATTGAAAACACTAATGTTTGTAGAATTCTTTGCATTTTCTAAAGTGCACAGTTGACTGGGGCTTCTAGTTGTCTCCACCTGTGTGCAGAGATCATGCCTACTCCTTCTATTCCTTAATTCCTTCTCTGACTCCCTAACTCTAGGAAAAATGCTCTGATCGATTTGATGACACCCACGAGGGACTCGAGACGCATTGAAAAACAGTGCCCTTGGGGCTGGGGATGTGGCTCAAGCGGTAGCACGCTCGCCTGGTATGCGTGCGGCCCGGGTTCGATCCTCAGCACCACATACCAACAAAGATGTTGTGTCCGCCGAGAACTAAAAAAAATAAATAAATAAATATTAAAAATTCTCTCTCTCTCTCTCTCTCTCTCTCTCTCTCTCTCTCTCTGTCTCACTCTCTCTTTAAAAAAAAAAAAAAAAAAAAAAAAAGAAAAACAGTGCCCACTTTTCTGTGCCTCGGGGGTTGACTCCTTAGACACCCTCCGATTTTCAGGGTCCTGGGACTTTGGTCGCCAGGATCACTTGAGAAAAGGAAGTGGAAACGTCGTACTCTCTGCAGTACTGCCATAGACTGAAGGTTTGTGCCCCCGACTCCACAGGTTGAAGCTGTGACCTTCAGCATGACAGTTTTTGGAGAGGGGCCTCTAAGAGGGTAACCAACATAGAATGAGGTTGTAAGGTGGGCCTTGATTGGACAGGATTAGCATCTGATAAGAAGAATCTCCAGAGAGCCCCCTCCTCCTCTCTCCTTCCATGATCATGCAGCAAGAAAAGCCACGTGGCTTGTAGATGGCTGCAGCGAGGCTACGGCTAGGAAGGGAGCCTCCCCAGACACCCCACTTGCCAGCCCTTGGTCATGGACTTCTAGCCTCCCACGAGTTTCTGCTGCTTAAGCCCGGCAGCCTGAGCAAACCACGGCGGGCACCTGAAATGCTTCAGAGGGTCTTAAGCTGGGGCCTCTGAACCTTAAAGGGCCCATGGACATGGCTGTTTCAATCAAACTGGTTTAAACGTAATCCTATGTAATTTATGGATTTTAAAGTGTTATTCCCACAAGGGGTCCAGGTCGTCACCAGATAGCCAGTAAAGCCCGTGGCACTAAAAACAAACAAATAAGATTAAGAGCCTCCTCTGGAAGACGTAAAATAAACACAGGGTAGGCAATGCCGTGGCGAGGAGGCTGCCAAACAGTTTTGAGAGAGAGAGAGACAGAGAGAGACAATTTTTTAATATTTATTTTCCAGTTTTTGGCGACACAACATCTTTGTTGGTATGTGGTGCTGAGGATCGAACCCGGGCCACACGCATGCCAGGCGAGCGCGCTACCGCTTGAGCCACATCCCCAGCCCCTGCAAATCAGCTTAATTCACCATGAATTCACTAGGGTGTAATGGATTCCAAATCCGTAAGCTTTAACTCTGTTACCTCTATAGATGGATACCGGGGTAGATGGGGTGAACATTATATGGCATTGTGGGGAGCCATTCTCACACGTGATCGGGCACCTCCCGGACTGGGTGTGAGGCGCTGGCTAAACTGTGTCGGAGCTTTCCCCACCCTCTCCTGGTGCGAGAGCCTGTCCGTGTGGGGGCGTGACTGACCCCTGACCCTGAGGCCAATCACTGACCCTGACCTTGGAGTGCTGCCCCCCTCAACCTTCATTGGATGGAATTCTCCCCTGAATTCCTTGTTCCCAATAAAAGGCCTCTCCCTGGCGTGCTCCCTCTCTCTCTCCTGCTAGCCCTGAGTAATCCTTGCTGCCTTACTGGGTGGTGCGAGGTGTGAGCCAGAGAGGTGACAGCCGTCTGGGACCTGGTCATAGAAAAGGTAATTGAGTCTGTGTGTTTATTTTGATCTCGCTAGCTAACTTTTATGCCAAGAACCTCTTTAATGAAGCCACTGCGCTGGTCGCATGGTGGAATAGAATTTTCTAAAAATATTTGTTACATTTCTGTTGAGCCTGAGCCCCTCATACCCCAACGTGCCCTCTGTGCAGGCACCCCGTGTTCAGTGTCCCTGTGCCGGCACCACAGGTGCCACAGCGGGCACCGCGAGGGGCAGCAAGTGCTCTCCCAGCAAGCCCATGGGGAAACGTAAGGGCTGGCCCCAGCGTCCTGTCCTCGCAGTGACAGGCTCAGAGAAGAGGTGAGGCATCAACACTGACCTAACCCGTCAGCCCTCCCGTGGGTCTCAGCCCTCGTCAGGCGGGCTCAGTGGGCCACAGACAGCTCTAAAGAACCTAAATATCTATCGTGTCTGGGAGGAACAATCACTTACAGAACCCCGTCAACACCAATAAAAGGCAAGTGTGGGTGAGGAGGGGAAACGGGCACCCCTGCCCCCCACGTCGGGGGAAGGCAGATGGCAGCAGCTGCACTGGGCGACTGCAGGGACCTCAGACAATTAAAAGTAGAGCTGCCACACCATCAAGCAATCCCACTCCCGGATTTTATCTAAATATCCTGATATCAGGGTCTTACAGCGATATTACTGCTCCCACACTTACTGCTATTCTATTGACAATGGTCAAGATGTGATCAACATCACTGTCTGATGAAAGGTGAATGATAAAAAATGTTTTATATATATAACAGAGTACTACTCAGCCTTGAAAAAGAAGGAAATTCTCCAACATGTGACAAGGAGGAAACTTGAGGGCATCATGCTAAGTGAAATAAAGTCACCCAAAGCTAAATACTGCATGATCCACTTACGGAAGTCATGTAAAGTAATCTAATTCATAAAATCATGACAGAATGGTGGTTAGCAGGAACTGGGGGAGGGGAAACAGGGAGATACTGATAATAGATCTTCAGTCCAGCAAGATGCATAGGTCTGGAGGTCTGCTGTTCACCTTGTACCTAGAGTCAGCAGTGATGCACACTTAAAATCAAAAACAGATCCCATGCCAAGTTGTCCTTAAAATAGAAAAATCTTAATGAAAAAAAATCAAAGGAAACCAACCAGTGCTTAAAAAAATATAGAACTGAGAGGAAGGAAAGAAGCAAGCAGAGGCCAAGTTTTTATGACTATATAAGTAAAATAGCTGTGAAAATAAACTCTTCAGGCACTTTTTCTTTGTATTGTGTTTGCATACAGTTATCTTTATGAGGGAAAGAAGTTACATAAAAACAGGTAAGATGTAAGAATAATCCCAATACCATCCATCTTCAATTATCCATCCTAGTAAAATGGATTAAAACATTGATAATGTAAATAGTGGAAATTCAGATTTTAAATGAGAACACATACATATACGCTCATAGTTCTTAGGAAAGCTGTTGGTCATTGTCTGTGCTGGATTGGTTGACGACCCCCATAATGAACTCTGGACACTCAAGTTCCTCATGTGAAGAGTTGTACTGTATTATCTACACATATCCTCCCACATTTTAAATCATCTCCAGATTACTTACAAAACTAGCAAAATGTAAATGGTATGTGAATAATTGCATTTTTTAAAGGAATGACAAGAAAAATGTTTGCACATGTTCATATAGATACTATGATTTTCCCAAGTATATTCTCCATGGATTTGGGGCCACAAATGGGGAGGAATGACTGTTCTTAATATTAGGCAAGGTCGGACCTTTAGATTATGTGTCCAAGTTCCTATTGAGTCAACTCTACTAGTTACATTCGACCCACTTATAACACGTGACCACTATGGGATGGTCTGAAAAATAGATTTAAAAACACTAAAGTAACATTTGTCAAGTTCTTTACATCTCATAAAGCGCTTCCACACACGGGCTCTGAAGGTATTGAAGAATTGCCTATCAACACATGCTTCTGCAAGCTCTGCTGTAACTAAGAGAACATCTAGAATTAGTTTTTTTTAAACTATCAAATTAGAAGTGGCTCTAGTATTCATTCTATTAAGCACCTTGTTAGATCAGATGTCTATTGTTTATATCATCTAATAATAAAGGAAAATTTAACTGAGCCAGGTGTGTACAGATGTAGGCATGTCAAACAGGGATCAAAACAAAATCTTGAAGGCTGTCTTTCCTGGTGGGTAGGTGGAGATAGAGGAGTCAGGCCTGTCCTGTTGGACAGTCCCTTTAGCATTCACATATATGTTTGAACTTGACAGAGACCGAAAGTCTCAAAACCAGAAAGGGGGAGATGTGTGCAAAGGGACTGTTTGATGCCATTGCCCTAGAAAGTCAGGTTAGAGTAGCATGTAGAAGGCGGAGAAAGCGAGGGCCCGTGCCAGGTGAAGAGGCAAGTTAGTAGACCCCAGGCAGCCAGGGAGAGCTGTTCGCAGGAGAATAGTAAGGTCACAATTTCTCTGGAGTTTTATGACGCAGAAAGACTTCCTCATTCACCTTTGCATCCCCAACACCTGGAGTGCCAGGCACCGGGAGGAAGGAGCTCACCAGTGGATTCAGTGCCCCCAGGAGAGCCGTGGCCCTGTGGGCAGCAGCAGGCTGGCGGGGCTGGGTGGGGCCAGAGATGAAGCCCGAGAACGTGTAAGTTCCACGACTTGTAGGATGATTAGCTTCTGGCTAGATGTAGGTTCTTGTGAAATTTGGGGAGGCATTTGACAATGGGCACAAGGGCACTTTCAAACACTCCTCATCCGATTTCCTAATTGCATTTGTGGGACTCTACCCTGAATCAACAACCCGAAGCGAGGGAGGGCTCCGTGCGTGAAGACCCTAACCGCTGTGCTGCGTTAGTGGGGACCCGAAGCGAGGGAGGGCTCCGTGCGTGAAGGCCCTAACCGCGGTGCTGCGTTAGTGGGGACCCGAAGCGAGGGAGGGCTCCGTGCGTGAAGGCCCTAACCGCGGGGCTGCGTTAGTGGGGACCCGAAGCGAGGGAGGGCTCCGTGCGTGAAGACCCTAACCGCGGTGCTGCGTTAGTGGGGACCCGAAGCGAGGGAGGGCTCCGTGCGTGAAGGCCCTAACCGCGGTGCCGCGTTAGTGGAAAAGCGGACCACCCGCCTGGGAGTCGGGGAACGGGCCTGGTACTCAAAGGCCACGTCCTAGGACAAGTGACGCCTCCGGTGCTAAAACGCGCCAAGTGAACACAGTAGGCCTGTAGGCCCGGGGTCGTGCAGGCGTCCCGCGGGCAGGCTCCGCAGGGCCGGGAAGCGGCGGCGGAGGAGGCGCCGCCTGGCTCGGCCGGGTGGGGCGGCGGGCCACCTCCAGGCCCCGGGGGCGCGCGCCGGCCGCGACACCTGCTCGGCCGCCCGGGCTCCCGGAGGGACGCGCGGCGGGCGGGCCACGTGACCCGAGCCGGCCGCGCGCCTTCCCGACAGCCGGGCGGGCGGGGCCGAAAACCAGACGCACGTCCCGGGCGCGGCGGGCGGGGCGGGGCGGGCCTGCGCGTCCGGGCGACGCCTTCCGCCCGGTTGGTTTCGCGGTTGCTGGGCGCCGCGGCGGGCGTGCGCGGGCGGGCGGAGCGCGCGGGGCCATGGCGACCTTTGTGAGCGAGCTGGAGGCGGCCAAGAAGAACCTGAGCGAGGCGCTGGGGGACAACGTCAAGCAGTAAGCGCTGCGGCCGCCTCCCGGCCGCGGCGCCGCCCGCCGAGGCCTGCGCCGCACGGGCCGGCGCCCCGGGCTCGGAGGGCCCCCGCGCGGTCCCGGGGCTGCCGAGCGTCGGCCCTGGCGGCGGCCTGGGGCGGGCCCCGGGGGGCGTCCTGGAAGAGGCGGCCGGGGCGGGCTCTGGGGGGCATCGTGGAGGGGGCGTGCTGAAGGGCTGGGCGGCGTCCTGAGGAGGCGGCCCCGAGGGTTGGGGGGCGTCCTGGAGGAGGCGGCCCTGGAGGGCTGGGGGGCGTCCTGGAGGGCTGGGGTCGTCCTGGAGGGCTGGGGGGCGTCCTGGAGGGCTGGGGGGCGTCCTGGAGGAGGCGTCCTGGAGGGCTGGGCGGCGTCCCGGAGGAGGTGGCCCCGGAGAGTTGGGGGGCGTCCTGGAGGGTTGGGGGGCGTCCTGGAGGAGGCGTCCTGGAGGGCTGGGCGGCGTCCTGGAGGAGGTGGCCCCGGAGGGTTGTGGGGCGTCCTGGAGGGCTGGGGTCGTCCTGGAGGAGGCGGCCGGGGCGGGCTCCGGGGGGCGTCCCGCAGGAGGCGTGCTGTCTGCCCAGCACCGCCGCCGCCTCACCTTCTTAGCCGCTCTGTGATGGCGAAGTTGCGGGCTTGGGTGCCGTGTGTGATCTTCCGAGGTTCCTTCGTGTGTGAGTTTGGGGTGGCAGTTGATTTGATTGTCGAACTTTGACAAAGGTAGAATGTGTCACGTGTGTGGGCAGCACCTGGCCTTCCCCACACGGTGTTCTCCTTAAGGCTTTCGCATTCGCGGTTGTGGTCTAGACTCTGCTCATTTGATGATCCCGCCTTGGGCCAGTTAGGCGCTTTTGGTTTGCCCGCACGGATAAGGGGTACGTTTCCTGGGCCCAGTGCCGACTTCGCTGGTTTGTCTAGAATCTTACAAATATTTGAAAGTGTTCATTTTACCCGGCACCAACTCAGAAGGACCCAGACTCGGAAGGACCGGGCCGGCCGGTGTGAGGGACCTCAGCCCATGCAGGTGCCCTCCATTGTCCCCCCAGGAGCCCAGCAGCGTTGGGAAGTTGGCGCCCTGTTCTGTGCTGAGGGCCAAGGCTGGGTGCTGAAGCGGGATCTGGCGGTCCTGCCGTGGCGCTGTTATGCATTTGTGTTTCAAGCCCCCACCCCGCAGTGGCAAGGGTTGGACTCTGAGTGCGCTGCCCCTGAGCCACATCCCCACCGCCTTAAGAACCTTATTTTGGAGAAGGTCTCAGGGACGTGCTTCAGCTTGTGCTCTCCCTGCCTCGGCGCCAGTGCGGGTGGCCGCGGGGCCTCTGGTTGGGGCCTCTGGTTGCACAGTCTGCCTTGCTCCAGTCCAGCCCAGGTTCCCTCCAGGGCCCTTGGCTTTGCTGTGTGCAGCTGCCCTTGGAATGTGATCCTGGGTGTGGGTAAAACAAGGTGCGCTGCGCTGTTCACCCAGGGTCTGCGGGTCCTCCGCACCTGGTGGAGTCCGACTGTGGCCGTTCCAGAGGGAGGTGGACTTCACTAGCAGACTCAGCTTGCCTAGTAATGGTGGGGTTCGTGTTCCCATAGATGCCGCGTCTTGGGGGCCCTTGGCCGCAGCTGCTCTTGGCCTGCCCGTGTCTGTGAGCACTGCCACCTCACCCTTGCCTTGAGGACAGTGACTGGCTCCCTTCTGAGTGTGGTGCAGCTGCCATCCCTGTTGCTCCCCGAGTCAGCACAGGGTGGGCCTGGGGAGCAGCTCTTGGGTTCTGAGTGGCGCTGGCTGTGGGGCTGGGAGGTCGGCCCTGGAGAAGAGAGCCTGGGAGAGCCACGTCTTGGTCCTGGAAAGCGCGCGCGCTCCTAAAGGGCTGCATGGCCATCTTGTCGAAGGCGGCCAGGGCTTTCGCACAGCGGGGCTCTCCTTCCGTCTCCTGTTAGACTGCGTGAGACAGGACCTCTGGTTTTCTGCAGAGCTTTATTGTACTCACTTCTTTATTGTTCCTGTCCTTCAAGAAAAACATGAATGTGTCTACCCTTGTGAAGTTGCTAGTGACCTGCTGAGCGGGGTTATCAGTGAAAGGTGTCAGGTAGAGCTGAACGTGTTCTGCTGTTGAAATAGGCTCCAAAGTGGCAGTGTTATAGGTTATGTGTCACTTTAAGACTGTAAAGGTCCTGGGTTTCCGTCCTGCCTGCGGTTGACCCCCAGGGCGCTGAGCCTCACTTGGGAAGCCTCTCTTTTCCTGAACTCAGATGAGCTCTAGAAGATAGGTAAGCTTGAGTTGAAAGTGGTGAGGCATTTACTGAGCCATTTTTAAAATCCCGTTCCATGAATAAGAAGCCCCCAAACAAGAGTTGTGGCCTGGGAGACTGGAGTCCCTCCTGTTCCCATGGTGCTGAGGAGCAGAAGGCGGAGGCGTCCCCTCCCTGGGGTTGGGTCTGGCTTCCTTACCTCCAGGAGCTTCTGGGGGTGAACCTCAAGCGAGGCAGATGAAAAGGCAGGGCACTGCCCCCAGGAGGTGCCAACAGCCACCCGCTCTGCCCAGCACCTGTGGATTTCCGTGAACCGTGGGTGGATGTGGGCTCTGGGCGGAGGTCCTGTGAGTGGAGTCCGTTCTGAGACCCCGGCCGTCCCTGTGGAGGAGAGCATTTCCTGCTTGGTGCTCTTGATTTCAGGGGCTAAACAACAGAAGCTGGACTCCTCACAGTATGGAGGCTCAGGCCCAGGGGCGGCATCCATCCGCTGTCCCTGTCTGGAGGCCTGTCACGTTGGATTTGGGCCCCACCAGTGGTCCCCCTTAAATCCCCTGCTGCCTTACAGGCCCTGTCTCCAAGTGGTCACTCTTGGGGTGTGGGGTTGGGGCTTCCATGTGTGATTCTGAGGGGACAGTCCAGCCAGCAGTGCCAGGGAGTGCGGAGTTTCTCCCCGGGAGTTGGCGCAGGCGGGTGTCCTGGGAGGGCAGCGCGGGTTCTTACTGCCCATTCTCCTCTGCAGATACTGGGCCAACTTGAAGCTGTGGTTCAAGCAGAAGATCAGCAAGGAGGAGTTTGACCTGGAGGCCCACCGGCTGCTCACACAGGACAATGGTACGGTGATAATACGGGGGTTATTCTGCTGTTTGGATGTCTTCCCAGGTTTGCAATAAATTAAGGACTTTTCACTTTTTGAAAAAGAAAATTTTGGCCTTAATAGCATATGAAATCATCTTGAAATGTGGTGCCTGGAGTGCAGGGTGGTGGGGGATCTCGGCCGCAGAGCCGGCTGCGCGTGGAGCCCTGTGCGTGGGCGCTGGGGTCTGACCTGCTGGCCTTCCCTTGCAGTGCATTCTCACAACGATTTCCTCCTGGCCATCCTCACGCGCTGTCAGATTTTGGTCTCCACACCAGGTAAGGAGTGGCAGTGCTCCAGCATGTGCCCAGGAGCCCTGGGTTTCCACCACCTCTAAGCCACGTCCGCATTTGCAAATGAAATGATCTTTGAGCTGCTCTGGAGAAGTTTTTCTCACAAAGGTGCAAATTCTTACCTAGAAACTTTTTTCCTGCCTCATTGGTAACCGCTGGTCTTGCCTCAGCGGTCAGCCGCGGTTCAGATTGCACAAGGAAGTGAGCAGGCCGGAGAGGCTGGGAGGTCGGGTGGGGGACAGGTAATAACATGTGAAATCATGGGGTGGGGGACTGTGGGCACTAGGGAGCTGGGCTCCACCTGCAGGCTGGGGTGCTTGCTGCTCCTGGAGGGTGGGGCTGGGGTGCCTGTTGGCTCCTCACTTCGAGAGCCGCAGGTGGGGGCTGGTGAGAGTCAGCCTGCAGGGTTGTGTTCAAGACACTGACCCCTGAGACAGTGGAGCTGAAATGGCCGACTGTTGTAAGGTACCTCTTTGGGTATCTTATTTAATGAGGCAAAGCTCCCCTCGTGACTGAGGTTGGCCTGGAAGGCACCTCCTGACTGTGTCCATCAGTTGGTTTATCTTTCAGCATCTCGGTGGCCTGTGTCTTACCAAGAAGGACTGGTATTTGTGTTGTCCCCCTTCAGGTTGTGTTCCTTGGAGGGTAAAGAGTCCCCAGGCCGTCTCCAGCTGACGCCTGCCCTCCCCAAGCGCTGCACAGAAGCTTCAAAGGGTCCTTGTCCCCCCGCCCCCCCACAGCCCCTGTGCCACCTGCGTGTCTGATTCGGCACCCTCAGGGGCAGAAGAGGGCTTTAGCCAGATGTTTTACACCCAAAGTGGATGAGATAGTTCATCTGCTTTGTTGCTCATCATCTGCTTTGAGCTGAAAAGCCAGCACTGTCGCTCTGCTGTGAAGTGCCGCCACCACAGGTCAGCGGCCTGCTGAGAGGGGAGAGCCCTGGTTGGGAGAGCCCATGGGGTCCAGCTGGTGTGCTGCCAGCCTCCGTCACATGAGCAAGGACTTGCAGGTTTTCAACTTCCACATCCACGTCTAGGTGTGCCCTGTGAGTTCCCAGGAGAGCCAGGGGAGAGCAGAAGAAGGTGCCGGACAAACCTAAGTGGTGTCAGTGTAGGAGCCGGCTTCAATTACCTAAATCCAGTTAGTTAAAACTTGACATTTTTGCATGTGTTTAACTGTTATTTTAAAATAAGAAGCTTCCTCTTTGGACTGAAGAGTATATTTCGCTTGCACGCTCAGTATTGATTCCTTTAAGACGAAGGGATGCTGGCCAGCAGTAGAGACGTCTCAGTGAGGATGGTGCAGTGCGTGTGCCTGCCCAGCGGCTGTGGCCGGGCTTCTGCTTTTCTGAGGCAGGCAGGAGCAGTGACTGAGCCGCCATGTGTTGGTGGCTGCAGCCTGAGGACCCTGCGCCTGTCCTGGTCAGTGTCACAGCACGACGCAGGGCAGTGAGGCTGCTCTTAGAGATGAGGAACAGCTTCAGAGAAGAGAAAACAGAACAGAAACCCAAGACTTGGCTGAGGTGCTGTCCCGCCTGCCAAATGGAGGTGCTGATCCAAACCAGGATCTACGCTGGAGAAGCCCCCAGCCAGGGCCACGCTGCGCGTTCTTCGTCCTCAGCCCGAGCTTGTCCGCCAGGTGCAGGTCCAGCCTGCGCCTTCTCCACCTGTCCAGCACTTGTCCTGGCCAGTCCACCCTCTCTCACCAGGAGAAGCTGACCTCATCATATTAGACCTGGGTGTGTGAAGGGTGATGGACAGGAGGGCCTGACTTCCCAAGAGTCCTCTTTTAACGAGGAACCTGGATATGTTTTCCCCCAAAAGTTATAAAAACTCCTTTTTTCCAAAAAAGAGCATTTACTGGGTCATGGGTGTTTTTTTTGTTTAATTCTGGAGGCACTTTTCTCGGTGCACTCTGAGGAGCTCCTGCTGCTGGTGTTCGCATTGAGCTCTGTTCTCTCGTAGCTTCGGTGGCACAGAAGGTGCCGGGAGCCGCCCCCCTCGCCTGCCCAGCCCGCTGGCCTCCTGCTTGCCCCCTCACGGGGGTTTGCCCGGGGCGGCCACAGTCTGACGGCGTGCCTCTTCTCCCTTCGCCCTCTTGCTTGGGGTGTCCCCAACCCTTAACTGCTGCCTTTCTGTCAAGTTCCTTTTTTTTAAAATTCCTTTATTTACTTATTTTCATGCGTGTGAGGATGGAGCCCAGGGCCTGGCACTGCCGGGCGAGTGAGTGCTGTACTGCGGAGCCAGAGCCCCAGCCCCTCCAGTCCCTTCTTTGATTCAGCATTTTTTACGGCGTTCTCCTCCTCTTGGACGTGGGTCTCGGCCTCTGCCGGTGCCAGCTCTATAGGACCTCTGTTGTTTGCGTGGGTAGCTTGGTCGACTTACGGTGTCCAGTGGCTTGGATGTGGTCTGTCCGCCAAGGGCTCACTGTTAGTGGTGCTCAGTGGAGGTGTGCCTAAGGTGGCACCCTCAGGACGTGGGGCCTGGCCAGAGGCCCTCAGTGGTTGAGGGAGTGGCCTCAGAAGGGCGGAAGGGAGCTGACGGGACTCCTGAGTTCTTGAGTGCTCTGGTGCCTCGTGACCTCTCTCTTGCATGTGCTCCTGCCCTTGGCCATGCGCTTCTCTTAAGAGCTAAGCTGATGCTGGAGCCATGCCCTGGGGTCTCCAGAACTGTGGGCCAAATAAACCTTTTTCTTTGTAAAGCAGTTTGCCTTAGAGATTTTATTATAGTGATGAAAAATGGACTAATACAGTGTATTACCAAGCAGGGTCCAGCATCTGGTGATTTGTTGTCCTCTTCATTATAAGAGTACAGTGTGTGATGGCCAGGAGACTACTTTGGAGAAAGCTGGTGGGAGTTCCCCAAATCAGTGTACAGAGAGCTTTGTTCTTTGTGCTGGGCCCGAACATCTGCAGCAGCTATGGTAGCCAGTCCTGGAAGTTTTGTTCAGTGTGCCTAGAGAAGAGCCCTCTGTCCCTCCTTCCTCCTACCACCCACCCTGCCGTGCCCTGGGCCCGGGAGTGAGTGGGGCCCCCACACTTGGTTTGGGATGTTACCTCCATGGTCTTGAGATGGTCAGTTTTTGAATGAGCGGCTAAACATTTGTTCTGGGCTGTCCTGGGTGCAGGCCTTGGTTAGTTGGTGTCCTTGCCTCCTATGTCCACTGGCCCTGTCCTCCCCTTGCCTGGCACGGTGCTGTGCCCTCGGCCACTGCCTCCTCCCTGCTGGCTTCTCGCTCTTGCTGCCCCTGCTGGGTTCCACTGCTCCTGGCAGGAGAGGAGATGTGTGCTCATGCTCAGCTCACAGGGCTGGAGGTCTGTCCTGCCTTTACAGTAATGCCCCAAGGGACGAACGCCCAGGAAATACTAACTAAAGCAGAAAAATCACATTTGTCTTCCTAAAATATTTTTGGTTACGGCTAGAAAAAAATGTGATTTGAAGTGTCTATAATTTTGTTCAGGAAAGTAGAAAGAGAAGATCCAAATTTGAGCATTCATTCATTCCTTATTTTCATTACGTGAGCTTCCATGCTTTAAAATTCCAAGTGAAAACAGACCCGCAGTAGGCATCGTCGTCGCTTTCACTCACGATTGCTGTTTTCTGTCTCACAGAGGGTGCTGGATCTTTGCCCTGGACGGGGGGATCTGCGGCCAAGCCTGGAAAGCCCAAGGGCAAGAAAAAGCTCTCTTCTGTTCGCCAGAAGTTTGACGTAGGTCTTCCCTCACAGTGACGGCTGGTCATGACTCGAGTGGCAGTGTGGTGACCTGGCTCTATTTGAAATGAACATTTCAGAACTGGTGGGAGGGCTGAAGAAAGGGTGTGGTTTAGGGAGGAAAGGGTCTCAAGACTGTGGTCTGTTACTTCTCCAGGGTTAATAGGTTCTCACTCATACCCAAGGGTTTCCCGGGTTGAGGGCATCCCGGGTGGCGCTTAGCAGCCTGGAGGCCCCTGCAGGCCCCTGCAGTGCCTGCTTGGGCTCAGCCTCTTTGCTTATAAAATTCGTAACTGTTTGAGAATATTTGGAAAAACCTGTATTTTTCAAAAAGTTTATCTCTAGGGGAATAAGTTTTTGATAATGTCCTCCTTTGAGGTTGGCCTGGGAAGTAATCATTTTGTCGACTAATATCACCAAACATTTATTTCTCCCCCTTGTATCAGTAACAGTGTGCACTCTGGAGGGCCTCAGCATGTCCAGAGGCACACGGGGTTCACATAGGCCCATTCACTGTGGAGTGCAGTTTTATGCTTAGGAAAAGGAAAATCGACAGTGGTTATTTTTATAATAGAGGCTTGGAGCAGGAACACTGCCTTCAGTGCAGGATCTGGGCGTTAGCCAGAGCTGCCAGGAGCCTGTCTCCCAGTGATGGTGGACAGTCCTGAGGAAGGCTGAGTGGTATGAACGAAGGGAGACTGAGAACATCGACTCGGGTAGTGTGGCGAGGCCGAGGCTCTGTTGAGAATTGTAGTAGACAGCAACAGTCGGTAGGCGGCGCTGTCTCAGGCGTCTTCAGGGGGCTTGTTACTGGGTCTGCCATTGGCCAGCGAGGTGGAAGGCCAAAGGGCGGTGCTGAGAGTTCTCTGCTCTTTGAACATAACTTTGTGTCCTGTTTGCTCCTGAGTTGTGATCTTTAGCACAGGACCATAGAGCATGTGGCCACCATGGTCCTTGCTGAACAGAAGGAACTCTGTGGCCAGTGTCCCTGAGCTCACGTCTCCATTGTCCAGTGTGATGGGCCCGAGTGTGTGATTATTTGTGAGTCACTGTTTTTTTGCCACTGTCACGTTTTGGTGGCATTCATTTGAAGGGTCTCGGGTCTAAGACATGGCTCCCTCTTGTGTGTCTGCTGCTGTGGTGACGAGTGGCCCTGCATCCTCTGTCACTCAGCATAGATTCCAGCCCCAGAACCCCCTCTCCGGAGCACAGCAGTTCGTGGCAAAGGACCCCCAGGATGACGACGACCTGAAACTCTGCTCCCACACGATGATGCTTCCCACGCGCGGCCAGCTCGAGGGGAGGATGATCGTGACGGCCTACGAGCACGGGCTGGACAACGTGGCCGAGGACGCCGTCTCAGCCGTGGTCTATGCGGTGGAGGTTGGTGTGCTGCCGGCAGAGGGGCTGCGGGTTGAGCGTGAGGCGCTCCTGTGTGTGGCAAGTGACGCTGTCGCCGAAGAGCCGGGCGCCACCTTGGTGTCAGAGAGCCGTCTCTGTCACATGTCACAGTCCAGAGAACTGTGCCATTGATGGACGGGCTCTTGGGAAGCTCGGGTAGGGCCTAACACTTCTGATCTGATGTGCAGCGCTGAGGGAGTGGTGTCAAGGACGGAGTGAGGCCAAGGGCCTCTGCGTGTGTAGCACGCTGGGCGTGGCGTCGGAGTAGCAGAGGTGCCTCGCACGCTAGCCCATGCGTCCATTTACTTATCTAGCTGTTTGACAATTACACGTTGTACTGTGACCTGGAGGTGCTCAGGGAGCACTGGGTAATTCCTTTCAATTCCTGAGCCCCATTTTCCTCCTCTGTACATCAGAGATAACCACAGCTGGCTCATGAAGTTACAGACAGTCATGGGTTCTCTGTGAAACCCGTGTTGAATCACGTTAAATATGACTTGATAGAAGATGGTCCTCCTGGTGTAAGGGAACACCCTCCCAGGTCCGGCTCACCTGTTAGTGACCATAGGCTGGCGTAGTTCTACATCTATTTTCATAGTCATTCTGCAACCTTTCCTCATACACTTGGCTCTCACAGAAGAAGTTAAATACATAGTTTTAGAAAGGCAAAAAGAAATTAAATAGACATTGTTTGTGTCTACTTCTCTGAGAGATCCTATGTTTGTTTCTGTGGCTTTTGAGAACACAGGTTCTTTTCACGTAAGGATCGTATAACCAGTAAATATTAGATCTTGAAACTTTTCCTCCCATGTTAAACCAAGTCTCCAGGTAGCTTTAAAAATAAATTATTTATTGAAAATCATTTTTGAGAGAAACGAGCCAATTTAGAGTAATGAAAACTTTAAAAATTCATTGTAGGGCAAGACCATTTTTAAAGGGAACTGGATGCAAATGCGCGTGCCCTCCTCCCCGTGCCGCTTCTCTTTAGAGCGGCTGCTGGCTCTTGGCTGACCACTCACGCGGTTCTGGCTTGTGCCGGCCAGTCCCACACTCTGCAGATGGTCATGGAAGCCGTGGTCTGCTCTGAGGTGGTGGTGCTCTCCCTCTGCTTTTCAGAGCCACCTCAAAGACATACTGACGTCAGTTGTGTCCAGAAGGAAAGCGCACCGGCTGCGAGATGGCCACTTTAAGTATGCCTTCGGGAGCAATGTGACCCCACAGCCGTACCTGAAGAACAGCGTGGTGGCCTACAATAGCCTAATCGAAGGGTAAGTGCTTTCTCGCGATTCTCCCTCTGCCCCGGCTTGTTGGTGGCAGACCTCTCGCCAGGTCATTGGTCACTGGGTTCCTGTAGTGTGGCAGGAGTTCCGCCCACTCTTCGGTTCTGTTCTCTTCAGTCTTAGGCTCGCAGGCCATCCAGCGAATTACTGTCATTTTTATCAGTTCCAGGGTCGGGCTGCTGCCTGGGGTCTGTTGTGACCCTCTCTCTGCTGTGTGGTGGAGTGTGGCTCCTTGGGCAGCACCCGCCTGGGGGCAGTGGCCCTGGGCCACAAGTGATGGTTCTCGTCTGATGTCATTCTGCCACCTGTTTGGGATTTTCACTGAAGTCATGCTTCTCTTGACGAAAACAGAAAGTGGCTCCTCGTGGTGGGCTGCTGGCCAGGGCGTGGGGGCTGCTCTTGCTGGATGCTGCCCGCTGTCCTGGTGTTCCGAGGAACCGCGCTCTTTCTCCAGCTTCTCTGACGTACACATCCCGCCCGGCTTCTCGGCGCGCTGCCTGGGCAATTTTGGAAACGCGCAGCCCTGTGCTGGCCAGCGTCCCCTTTCGCGGTCTCTTTCTCTTTCAACTGAAAGCTCCTCAGGGCAGGAGACAGTCTGGCTCAGCCCCCGAGCTAACTCAGTGCGAGTGTGCTGGTGTCCAGCCTGACGTGGGCACGGATGGGTTTCTGTGGAGTTGAAGGCAGTTGTAGGGAGCTGTGGCCTGGCCAGCCCCTCTGTCCATCGGCGGGTTGTCTGTGGGAGATGCTGGGAGTGTTTCTGCTATGTCTTTCAGCCCTCCGGCTGTGTCCACTCCCTGTGCGGGTCAGAACCCGGCTGCCCACCTGCCCCCGGACGCTGCTGAGCAGCAGGCCGCACTCCTGCTGGCCTGCTCTGGGGACGCGCTGCCTGCGCCCTTGCCTCCAGTGAACATGTACGACCTCCTTGAGGCTCTGCAGGTAACTCTCGGCTCCTCGGGTCGGACAGGCTGGCGGCTTTTCAAGTCTGCGGAGTCGTGTGCTGGCTTGTTTCTACTTCTTGGTTCTGTTTTTCGCTTTTTGTTTATTATTAAATTCCTGATTTACCTCCCTCATCCTTGACCTCTCCAAAAAAAGGAAATGGCGTGCTTGCCGCTTATTCAGAACTCGGCGGTGCCTCGTTCCTTTTTGTCTGACTTGGGATGCATTAGGCTCTCGTTCAGGTTCTGGGTAGTGTCCTGTCCGTGGTGTGTTGACGTAAACCCATTCTCTATGTTGGAAAAGTAAGCCTGCTGAAGGATAACCGGAGACTGCTGATGTTTGATCCCCAGGTACACCGGGAAGTCATCCCTACACACACCGTGTATGCCCTCAACATCGAGAGGATCATCATGAGGCTCTGGCACCCGAATCACGAGGAGCTGCAGCAAGACCAAGTCCACCGCCAGCGCCTGGCGGCCAAGGAGGGGCTTCTGCTCTGCTAAGTGCGATTGGAGGGTGTGGGGTCCTCACGGGTCATTGCTTGCTGAAGAGGGCATGTTTGGGGTCCGCATTTCGAGGCTGAAGTGTGGAGTGTACATATAACCTTTCCTATGGAAATGGGACAGTGAGTGTGTTTTCTGTTGCTGCTGCAAGGCCATTCGTGTAAATACAGGCCAGTTACGTCTGCGTGTCTGCGTGTTCCCAGGTACGGGGGCAGGCATGATGAAGTCCTGTGCCTGGAGAGGACGCCTGTCTGAGGCCCTGTGTAAGATGGACCATCCTAGAGTGTCCCCTCGACTGGCAGGACATTCTTGTGTTCTGTGTCTGGCCAGATAAACTTCTACACTCTTGCTTTTTGTTGGTATAACCTATCCAGTGTTGAAACTCGGACACCTCCTTTAGTGAAGGGTTTAGTTTTTAACACCTTGAGGTAGCCTCCAAGCCATCCACCATTTCAGCTCCACAGAAAACGTGACTTGCAGATGCTGTGCTGTTGGACAAAATTAAGCCCAGGCAACCCACCCTCTTGGACGCAGTCTGCTTTAGAAGACGTCTTCCTGCGGCTTCGTTTGTAGGATGATTGGCAGGTGCTTCTGTTAATGATCCTTAAAAGGTGTCTTGCTATAGCTAATCTGTAATATGACCAGAGGTGACTGAAGGCACGTCTACTAATTATTCCTATAGAACACGTTTTAAGAAATCTTACAAATTGGATTTATGGTTGTTAATTCTCTTTGTAGGAAATATCTATTTCTACCCTTTTAAGTGCTAAATTGAAAATAATCCACTGACAGTGTTACTGAAAACCATTTTGTTTTCTAGAGATATATATGCTTTTTACTCAATAGTGTTGATGGACAAATTAGACTGTAGGTGGGTTTGTATAGGACTGAGGAATGGATGTATGGGTATGTGTATATAGTTCATACGTCTGAAGCTCTGTATTTGATTTTGTACTTTAAGCGTGACAAATGTTTTGGCAGAAAACCTTTTTGTTGTTTATTAAAGTAAATACATAAGGAAAAATATCATACAGAAATAGTAAAGCCCTGTTTTGTGAGATCTTGGCGGAGACTTTTCAGAGTGTACTAGACGAGAAAGACTGAAGGGCAGGCTCCCGTTAAGCTCTACCATTTCTCTTTTGTGATGTTTTTAACACCAAAAAAAAAAAAAAAAAAGGCAGCTTAGTTTCAGCTTTTGCATAAGCCATTTAGAGTACTCGGTAAGGCAGGACTCTTGACTTTTTAGAATCTGGAAGAATCTGAGCTGATTCAGAAGTGAGTATGGAGGTTTTGTTTGGGACTGCAGTACCCCGGGCCTCCGCTGCCCAGGAGCATGCCGGCGTCCCCTGTGCTCCCACATGGAGACGCAGCCAGGAGCCGCTGTCTTTCTGCCATAGCCACAGGGCCCCGTGGAGCCTGTGCACAGCAAACTCAGGATGCCACTGGACCTGCTCCCTGTGCTTCAGGTTCATTTCTGCGCTGATATAAGAACGTCTGCCTCCGTGACAATTCTCAAGAGGACTCCAAACTGGGAGGTGGCAGTGAGGTAAGGCAGGAAGACAGAGTAAACGGGGTTTCAGGAGAGCCCCTCAAAGGGAACCTTAGTGCCAAAGACCGGCTCCACCCTGCCACCTGTAGCTGGAAGGTCCCAGGGCGTCTTCTGCAGTTACCATCAGGAGTTACTCAGAAAACAGTTCAGTGGGGGAAAAGCAGCCAGAGCCCAGGTAGCTTCAGGAGGATCCCAGCGACTTCTCCTGTAGGACTATGGATGAGTCTTTGCTGCAGGTGTGCACACTCGAGGCCTGCCTTTTCCAGGGTGAGGAGGGCTGGTGTGTGTGCCAAACACTCCCTTGCACTGACTGGTCGCCGACCTTCCCGGATTTCCCAAGGGTCTTCTCAGTGCTTGCTTTCCACTGGCCACCTGTCTTACTAGGTCTGACTCAAAATGGCCCTGGGAGGAAGGGTAATAAAGCAGCCTTAGGGGTCAGGCTTGGCCAGTGTGGCCAGCAGAACAGTCCATTTAATTGAAGGTTTAAAAAGGAAAAACACTGTCTAGATGATTCTTGGAGAGCAGATGGTACATTAACAGGGCAGGACTCATTTTACACAGGATAAAGGGAACTACGGGCCCATGATGCTTTTGTTTTAGAAGACATTTGTGAGAACAAGATACAAAGTAAATTCATATCCTTTAAGGACTTTCCTTATGTGGTTTGGTAACATTCCATTCCTGAGCACCCAAAAGGAGAAAAAGAGCTATTCATGGTAGACCTCCCCCACCTTTAAAAGCCAGTTTAAAACCACAAATATTTTCTTCCTTTGCCTTCAAGGACACCAGTATTACTGTATCCCATGAACGCTTGGATTCAAAGGATAGTGTGTTGGTACAGAATTAGGTGGGGAATATAGACAAAAAGCTTAAAATGTAAGTGACTTTTGACACTGTCAGCAGGTAAATAAAAGCACCATGACCTAGTGACTTTATTATCAAAGTTTATTGTTGGGGTCACTTCCTATCTATCTACCAGGGAGTACACTATGTCCAAGTGTGCTATAGTCATTCTGCGGAACGGCTGTGCTGGGGCTGTTAGGCACAGACCGCGGAAGGAAGCCCAGGAGACTGGCGGCGTGCTGTCCCTCCAGGAACGCTCGGGTGCTGCGCAGCCTGTAAGGCATCGTCTCTGCTGGCGAGGAGACGTGAGGTACGGGTCAAGACGGGTCGAACCATTTCTGTTATCTCCGCAAGGTAACTGGCTCCCACAGAGGAACCTAAAATTAGGTCCTATAGCATCTTTTAAGCTTCCAAAGCAAGAGAAATAGGACATGGAGAAGGGCCAGGAACTGGGCCACTGGAGAAAAAATTAAGGAAGGAATGGAAGCTTCTGGAATGAAAAGTAACAGGTTCTGGGTGTTGTTTTTGGATGTGCAAGAATATAGAATATAAAGCAAATAGGGGAACAATTCAGATAGTGAAAGTTATTTGGATATTAGAAGTTAAGTGGAGTTTTCTTCCTATGGGGAGACGGGTTTAAAAAGATCAGAAAGGTGAATCACTAAAGGAAGAGGAGTACCTGAGTAGAAATAGGCGCTTCAAGATGCCAAGAAAAGCTTGTAAGACAGCTGTGAGCTGCGTCTAGGAGTGACTGCAGCAGCCAGTGAGCAGGCCCCATCCAGGAGTGACGGCTCCTAGTGACGGCTTCTTCTGAGGTTCTGCAGCTCAGGCGGGTTTGAAGGAATGTCTTCGAAACACTCAACTTGATGGGAATGTAGTGACCACTGTGTAAAAACTCAACGACCTTCCAGCTGTCCTTGCAGGATGGATGATCACAGGTCTCCAAACAGCTGTGGTAGAGGCCTGTGCCCTCCCACAGCCCTTGTTACAAGAACATTAAAAAGTACCAGATGAGTCTGTAGGCCTTGTACCCCGTGGACAGCAGACCCCTCTCAGGGATGTCTGCAGGTGGCCCGAGAGCAGGAGCTTGCGCACCAAGTGCCGCCTTCACCATTAAGCAGGACAGTGAAGAGGCAGGCCCACCAGACAAGACCCCACAGTCTAGCTGCCATCCAGACTGCGAAGATGGAACAGCAAGTTTACTTTAACCATGTCTTCCATACTAACCTAGTCTGTCTTCAGAAAAGCCACCTGCTGGCACCAGGCCACGGTGTCTTAATTTTGCTGTTAGCATCAGTGTATCATTTTCCCTAAGGGGCTTATGATGCCCTTCCATAAAACCTGTGACCCTGTGGGCATGGGCTGTGCTTCTGGAAGCATTCTCAAGGCAAGACACACACCCACTCGAGGTCTTCTCTGCAGAAAGCTTCTTCACACACCAGAGCTGTGCCCACATGCTGGGTCTCCATGGTGTGGGGTCCTGCTCCCCAGGAGCACCTTGCCCTCGCCTACTTACAGGCTCCTTCTGATGGAGAGGCAGATAATCTCCAAGAAATGGGCAGAAGGGTTCTTTCCTAATCTTGTTGCTGATGAAATTAAGGGTCTTCTACTTTGCTGCGGACACTTCAAGGGGCAGGCAGGGCGTGTCCCAGGATGGACACTGTTCGCTGTCCAGAACTGGGCTGTTGAGAGCCCTGTCACTTCTTCCTGCTGCTCCCTGTACATCCACCGTGTTCGGGAGTCATTTCCCCCCTCTGTTGCTGTCAGTGCCATTTGCTGGAAAACACAGAACTAAATGTGAATTAACCTTTGGATTTCTGGATATCTTAACAAAAATAGCAATTCCATTAGTTTTATGTCCCTGTCTCCTCCCCTGCCTCCTGAGGAGCCAGACAGCTGTGTCTGTGGCAAGAAAGCCCAGGCTGAGGTGTGCGGAGGTGCCTTGCTCACAGCTGCAGGGTAGTCAGCTTTCTTCCCTTCTGGAAGTTCCTGATCGAGGCCCTGGGGGGGGGACACTCGGGAAACTGAAAATGCCCCCCCCCCATGTTATCTGACAAGTAGAGGGAAAAGCAAAAGGTGAGAACACTGGCTTATCAAAGTGGGGGACATGAGGAAGCAACAGGCCATTTCTGTGATCCCGAGTATACAATAAGGTCTTGCTCTGTGCTAACTGCAGGGGCCCAGAGTGACAGTGTAGGTAGGGACATGACTAACTGATGATGTGGGGGTGAGCAAGGAGGCCTGAGCCACTCTTCCACACCGATGGAACTATACTTTCACATACAGAACCACATCAAGGTGGTTCAGTCTTCTAAGGGATGACCTCACCTCCTGTGAAGCAAGGAGGTTGGAGTGGCCTGCCCTGGGCACTTCCTGGCTGCCTGCGGCCTGCTGCTCCCTCCAGGGGAGTGTGGGTGAGGGAGGCTCCTTCCCTCTTCCTCTCAGCTGCTGCTCTGCACTCGGCCCTATCCCAGGCCCTCCATCTGTAGTGTTAGGTGGCACCCTGCTTTATTTTGTTTCTGGTGCAAAGATTTCGGTTTTACAGCACCATCCTGCAGACATCTGCTGGCATAACAGCCCGCCCACCCCAAGGCCAGGATGAGACTGAAGATGTGAAGTGTGTGTTTACTCTCTGGCAGGTGTTAGGTGTAGACCAGCCCAGGACGGAGACCTGAGGCTCAGCAGATGCGGTACTGAAGGCAGGCCTCCTGCCCTGTGTCCTGGTCCTTCAAGGACATCAGGCACACAATGGCCCTAAACATTCTGTGTGAATTATAAGGGAAAGAAAAAAGTTGTCTTTTTCAGACAAAAATTTTTTTGAGCTGCACATTATCAGACCCTTTTAGGTCCAAATAATTTCTTACAGAGTTACAGCTGTCAGATTCCGTGTTGGGCAGCTCACCCTTTGTTCATTTCACTAGTATATAAGTGCTCCTGATCTGGGCCCCAGGGCACAGTACCCATGAAGGGCGTCAGACAGCCCTTGCCTGGTCTGGCACCCGCACACTGCCCCGTGGACTCTGAGAACTCAAAACAGATATTGGAGAGAGGTAGGTTGGCTGGCAGCCTGGGATGGCAGAGCCCTGAGCACTTACTCTGACCAGCCACCAAGGAGCTGGCCCCTCAGTTGCTCTCCGCCATGCTCTCCGCAGGGGGTTCACCTCCTCCGTGTAGCTCGTTCTCCACTTCCCACAAGACACCATCTTCCTCCTCCAGGTTGCTGGAGATGTGGCACTTCTTGAACCCCTGGACAATGGATTCGCTGGAGATGCTATTCCAGGCGACCATGACCCACTCCAGGAAGAGGCCCAGGGGCGGCTTCTTGGCATTGCCGGTGGGGCTCAGGGCCAGGTTCCCAGCCAGAAGCCAGTTGGAGTACTGGGCGCGCACGCTGTCGTTCAGCGGCTTGTAGACCACCACGTCCAGCACCTGCAGCTGCGAGGTCAGGCCCCCGGGGATGATCACCATGTCGGTGTTCATGCTCTCCATGGAGCTCTTCACCGAGTCGGTGGCGTGGCCGCGGAAGCCGTTCAGGATCAGCATGCCCCGCTGCTTGGGCAGGGCCCCAGTCCGCCGCCGCCACACCACCTCCAACCAGTCCTGCATCAGGTCCTCCGTCATCCACCCATAGCGGTGGCAGCGGATCTCCATGCCGCTGGGGAACTTCCCAGGCGGGATGTACGTGCCCCTCAGGATTATGTAGGGCGGCAGCTTCCGCCCATCGGCCAGGACGCCCAGCATGGCCGTGATCTTGAGCTTCTCTCTGCCCGGCGTCTTCACCAGGACGGGCTTCTCACCCTGGTTGTCGACGGTCACCCGGGACGGCACCTCCAAGCAGATGGGCGTCTCGTCCGCGTTGCCCATCTGCGCCACGTGGTAGTCGTGCGCCCTGCGCAGGGCCAACACACTACGCTGGTAGGTGACCAGTTTCTCGGTCAGGTCCTCGGGCAGATGCTGGGGCACCGGCACCTTGTGCCGCAGGGACAAGTCGTACCTTCTCATCATCCTCCGGCACCAGCCCAGGCTCGCCTTGAAGCCCTTCTCGGGGATATTCATCTCCTGGGCGATCTCCAGCGCCTTCAGCTGCATGGCCTCCCTGGTGATGGGGTCCCCCTTGGCCTGCATGTACCGCACATACTCGGCCACGCGCTGGTCCACGAGGGCGAACCTCCCGTTCTTGGGGCCACGGAAGGCCCGCCGCATGGCGTGCGCATTCTGGAGCTGCGGCTTGACCTTGCGCCAGTCCCGCACATTCTTCTCCAGCACCCCGAACTGCTTGGCCGCCTGGCAGTTGTTGGTGCCCTCAGCGTACTCCACCACCATCAGCTTGAAGCCCGCGTCGTAGCTGCGGCGCATGCCCCGGCTAAACTGGAACCTGCCCGCCAGGTCCTCGGCAGACAGGTCGCACCCCGGGAAGCCCATGGCCATGTAGAAGGGGTACCCCTCGCTCCACTCGGGCAGCTCGGCGAGACCTAGGCTGTCCAGGTGCTGGGGCTGAGGAAACTGTGCGTGGGGGTTCGCGGGGCCTGCCCAGTATGGAGGCTTCACGTCGGACTCCTCGTTTTCTGGGAGACAGAACAATGCCAGTGAGAGAGAGCGATTCCCAGAGCTTCTGGGTCAAAATGCTCCACCTGAGGTTTACCAAGACAGTGACTCTCTCAGTAGGTCACAGTGCCTAAGTCCCACCCGAGTCCACCAACCTCTCTAAGAACTGCACACCCTCTGCAAGAAGAAGGCTATGGAGGAACTGACCTCCAACTTGGACTACATAATTTGGGGGCCACATGTGGGTAAAAATAATGTTTATGGCCAGGTGTGATGGAACACACCTGTAGGCCCAATGATTCTAGAGAATGAGGCAGGAGGAAGGCAGGTTTGAGGCCATCTCAAAATAAATACAAAGGACCTGGGATGTAGCTCAGTGGTATAGTGCACCTGGGTTCAATCCCTAATATCAAAAGGAAAAAAGTCTATGTAGATGAGAAGATAAAGGTAACCCATACTACCACATGATATTACAGAGATTTAGGTGCACCCAGCACTGAATCATCTCCTTTGAATCAAGAAAACTACAACAAAAACCACCTTAAGTTCATAAGGCAGAAAACTCTTGAACACCAATGTTAACACTGGTCCACTCACTGTGTGTGTGTGTGTATCTGGAAGGTGGCAGAAACTGAGTATGATCTGAGAAAATTACTGTATTTCACCAAAACCCAAATGCCACACTGCAGGATGCATGACTACAAGCCATTAAAAGAAAAATAAAATGGCACAAATTGTAACTATCACATGCCATCAATTTTAAGGAGCATTTCAGAGTTGGAGGTGTTACAGGGGAAAACATGTCTTAGAACTGATGAATTATGGCACTTTAAATTCTTACCTAGAGAAAAGACCACTTTGGTGTCTGGAAGGTATGTTATATTCATCCCACTGTGACCCCTTTCTCCCGACAAGGGATTAGGTGCTTCTCAGACACTTGCTCAGATGAGCACGGGAGCTGTTACTGCTTTTCCCACCCAGTGGGAGATGGCAGTGCCAGACAAAGGCTCTGGGAGCATGCTCCCCGGTTCCTAGTCTGCAGAGGCATCAGGTGTGCTGAGAAGTGGCCGGGCTTCCACAATGCGCACTGGACCAAACGGCACACAAGCCCCATCCAGCTGCTCCCACATACGAGGCTGCACACCAAGTCTTATTTAGACCCACAGGAGACAAATGGGGAAACTGAGGCTCAAAGAGATGAAAGAAGCTGCCTAAAGCCAAAGCATTGGAAGGAGGAAGACCTTTAAATGCCAAAGCCCATAACCTTTGTGTCTCGCTCCTAAATACACCACGGAACATCCGCGGGGGCTGGAAACCCAGCTCCACGGGGCTCCCTTCAGACGATGGTGGAACTGGTCTACTTGTACCTGTGGAGGTTCCTCTTTGGAGCTGCCACTCATCAGAGTTACCGCACTCCTCTTCCCCTTCCAACCGAGTGATCATGTCTGGCTTGGGGAATGGGAATTCTGTTTGTAGAAAACAAAAGAGAGAACAGCTGTGTGTCACTGCTCCAGAGCAGTCCCCAAATAAGTACTTTGATTTAACCCCCCGTGTCTCCATTACTTTGTGAAAGATGGGGAAGAGAGCTTGGTCATGTATGTAAAAAGCGTGATGGAAAAGAGGTCTGTCCAGGGGATGCTGGACCTCTCCAGGCGAGAGCTGGTCAGCAGCCACCAGGGAAGTACAGCTCAAGAGCAGGCGACGTGCACCACCACCACCACCGTGAGCGAGCACACTGGGGAGGGCTCCAAAGGCCCAACTCTGATAGGAGGATGTGCCAGAGTCAGAGTGGGGCAAGTCCCAACATTTCTGAGGCTGACAGGATATACCAACGAAAAGACCTTGCTTCCTTTCTGGAGAATAAAGCACAGGCCCAGATCCACGGTGATGTTTCCAAAGCTAAGCCGCCTTTTTAAAACATGTGAATGCCCACCTGGGTTGAACAAGGACTCAACAGGACTGCCGAGTGGGATGGACATAATATTCATATCGTGTCTGAATCAAAACCAGGGGGTTAAATGGGCACTGGCAAGGAGTGGGCAGAATCCAAGAAATCCAAGCTCAGGACGCTGGATACACAGAGAAGAGAGACATGGACACAGTTCTCTGGGTGCGGAGCCTCTAGGACACAAAGGAAAACGAAGCGTTACCCAGGGACAGGACGGTTTCATAATTCATCCTCATGACTTCCCGGTACAGGGCCTTTTGTTGCTCCGTCAAAACTTCCCACTCCTCATCGGAAAAATATATGGCCACCTCATCGAACAGGGCCGGTACCTGGAACATAAACAGGCCTTTCTCAGTGACGTGGGCGCATGCAGACATGGACTTTCTGGTCCCACAGGGTCCCTCCCCATCCCTGCCTCACAGGCCAGGTCAGGCCCCCCCTTGTCTGTGTTCATGCAGCTACTCAGCTACTGGGGGCAAGAGCACAGGCCCTCCCATGCCCACTCCCAGTGGCCACCACCTCTTTAGTTCACAAACAAAGGAAGCAGCACTTTGAAAAGAAAACGACCTCTAGCCATCAGCAGGTTGGGGGACACTGGACGTCCTATCCTCATGCACTGTGAGAGCAGCCCGCAGCCCACAGCCCACACACTCCATAGGTGGAGGCCAACCACACCAGAGCGTGCCCATCAGCACTCTCATCCAACCGCACCTCCCTACCTCCCAAAGACCCTCAGACCAGCAGGAGGAGCTGGGTTTGCACATTTAAATGCATCCCCTCTTCCCACAGGATCTCTGGGGTTTTCCAGGATACTCCATTTTCAAGGCACTAACCCTAGTGTTTGATTTGGAACCCAAAGCAAGAGAGGAGCCAGTGAGAGGAGGAGCCCTGCTGGCTTCTGCAGCCCAGAGAACTGGAGGAGGGGGGGAGGAGGGGGAGGAGGGGGAGGAGGAGGAGGAGGGGGAGGAGGGGGAGGAGGGGGAGGAGGGGGAGGAGGAGGAGGAGGGGGGAGGAGGGGGAGGAGGAGGAGGGGGGAGGAGGGGGGAGAGGAGGAGGAGGGGGGAGGAGGGGGGAAGGAGGAGGGGGGGAGGAGGGAGAGGAGGAGGAGGAGGAGGAGGGAGAGGAGAAGGAGGAGGAGGAGGAGGAGAGGGAGGAGGGAGAGGAGGAGGAGGAGGAGGAGGAAGAGGAGGAGGAGGAAGAGGAGGAGGAGGAGGAGGAGGAGGAGGAGGAGGAGGAGGAGGCAATTAGCACCTTGTTTATGGGATGAGATGCCAGACAGACTTCAGCTGGACACCTACATCAGGTGGCAATGTCTGTGCAGGAGGGGTGCTCAGGGGCTGTGGGCAGCCAAGGCACCAACCCCCTCCTTGTTTTTTAAAATTGGTTTACTTTTCTTTTTACTACGTTTTTTCTCTCAGTCATTAAAAACCCGACTCCAAAGCTCACCATATTCAGTGGTGGGAAATCACCAAACAGCTCGTTTCAAGCTGGTGGCTGTATTCCTGCCTCCAAAGCTATTCCCCGGAGCTGTCCCTGGGCCTGGGGACACTGTTCCCTCAGCCTGGAAAACCAGCTTGGTCAGGTGTCAGGCGCCCTGGCCTCCCTTTCTCCCCAGCACCTTCCACATACCAAACACAAGCCCTGTGGTTGCTTCACTGATTTCTCCCAACACCCTGAAAAGGAGCACAGATGCTCCAGTTAATGAAGGAGGAAAGAGGCTCACCCGTTTCTAGGATAAAGTCACACAGCTAATAAACGGCCAGGCTGAGATCAGGACCCTGCACCGTGTGACTTCACTGTGGCTCTGGCCAGGGAGCCCAAAGCTGACTCCCTGGTGACTAGCCTCAACCTCTCTGCTTCACATATGCTCAGCTGCCTGTGATCCCTGCCGCCTCCACACCTCTGCCCACTCCATCCTGGGCCTTGAGATCTCCTGGACCATCCTGGCCTCAGGAACACCCAGCCAGCTTCCTAGCCTCGGTCCTGTCCATCCTGTTCCCCAGGCAGCCCGCTCATGTCCCCATGATACCCTGGGCTCAGGGCCACGGAGGCCCCTCAGCCCTGTTTGGCTTTCCTCATCTGCTCTCTCCACTAGAACGGCAGAGCCTGTGCGTACCCACTTTGCTGAGGACGCTTCCTGTAGCTAGCAGTCACTTAAAACGTGTTTCTGAATGAACGATCCAGGCGAATAATCTCTAGATTTCCCTTCTCTTGTTGTGCTTGGAACAGTTTCAAAGAATCATTAAGTTTTATCTGTCACAAAACGGAGCCAACTCTTAGGAGTAAGAATGGACAAAAATCTCTTAAGTGTGAAATAGTAGGAGGTAAAAATGGATTGGTCTCTGGTTTTCCTGAGACTTCTTACTCAGTCTGGAAAGCCAGACATCCCAGGAATTTTCCACCCGACTCCCTCCCACTTCCCAGGTTTTTAAACATCTCTCCCTCTGGTCTAGTCCCTCCCTGGGAGGCTTCGGATCTAGGCCATTCCTATTTATAATCCCTTTCCTTTTGCTGATAAATCAGGACACAGCCTGGCTCTGCAGGTCACCATGGAGGGTAACACATTCTCGGCCTCAGATACTGGTTGGAGAAGGCTAGAGGCTGGTGTGGGTCTGATGATGGGGCCTTGGAGGACCTTGGGACAAGCCCAGGCTGTGCAGCACAGGCACAGTGCAGAGGCTCAGGAATCCCCCACGGCAGCCCTTTCACTCCAGAGGCCTGCTACCTGGTGAACACAGCAGAAGGTAAACAGGGCAGCCTGCAGCACACCGAGGCCAGGCTGCTCTCCTGGGGACTGGCAGGCAGGGCCCACTCCCTGCTTGCTCCCTGCCCTCTGACTCTGCCATGCCTGCTGTGCCAGGCCTGGTGCGGGGCACTCCCACGTCCATAACAGCATCTCTCTGACAAGCAAGCCAGGGACCTGCGGATGCGGACCCCACTTACACGGTAAGGAGGCAGTGGTGTCTAGAGCTGGAGCAGCTCTGTCAGTCTGAGCGCTGTAGCTGGAGAGCCAGCTTCCCTTGAAAAGATGGCTACAGACTCATTCCTCAGAGCTACTGAGGAGGGAGAGCTCACCCTCCCCCAGGTCTCCTTCCTCTCCCTGCCTGGTTCCCAGCAGCTCCTGACTGCACAGAGGTGCTCTCTGAGGCCTTTGCCTGTGTACAAACCCCTGCCTTCCCTTGGCCAACTCCACCCATGACAAAGGCTGATTTCAACATACATTTTTTTTTCTCCTTGAAATTTATTTCTATTCTAATTTTCTGGAATTTTATAACAGAGCATAGTTCTTATGTTTGAATGGCCTTTACTGATCACCATAACGTCATCCTCTATAGCCAAGATGTATATCTGAAGCACAGATTCAATTCTTTCCTTTCCTGATTTAATGCTCTGGAGCAGTACTTCTCTACCTAACGTGACTGACACTTTGGGCAGTAATTCTTCATTGTGCAGGAAGCTGTCCTGTGCACTGGGATGTGCAGATAGATCCTGGGCCTGGGTGCTGGTAGGATATCCCCCCTATCTTGAGTCAAGACAACCGTAAGTGTCTCCACTACTGCTAAGTGGCTTAGGGTGGGGAGGGGGCAAAACAGCCTACTGCTCAAGACCAGGCCTTCTCTAGAAGCATCCTCCAGTCTGAATGAGGCCTTCCTGCGCCTGGCTGCTACAGCATCCTGAGCTCACCTCTACCATGCACTCTGTAGGCTGTTTACTACTTTAGGTTCACTTCCCTGTCTTGCTCATGAGATTAGAAACTCCATGGGTGTAAGGGTCTTGCCTTAACACCCAGCTCTGTGCTGTAACCACGGATGGGTGGTAGACTGCCTGGGGGCCAGATGCCAAGTCCCCAGCACCGCCAAGCTGCCAGCTCCCCCTCTAGTCTCCTCTGGTGGTTCTTTCTTTCTCCGCCCAAGCAGGGACCTCACCTGGCTCTTTCCTCATTGCCCCAACACATTCAGATGCCTGCTTTTACTGGACCCATTTCCCAGGGTCCTCCACTCAGGGTCAGATGTTCTGGGCTGGCCAGTTTAGCCTTAAAACCCAGGGCTTCCACTGCCTTGAGGTCTCCTTCCTGGCCAAAGGCAGCTGACTCCTGCGTGGATCAGAACTGGGGAGGTGGGCCAAGAACAGTGATGAGGCAAAGGTGCGTGGCCCCCACAGTCAGACCAGCTGACCAGAGCCTGGTGTTCACTGTTTGTCTTTAGTTAGGTACAACATACATTCAGTAAGAAGTGCTCGTGTTAGGGGTATAGTTCAGGAGCCCTGCTGTTTTTTTTTTAATATTTATTTTTTAGTTGTATCTTTAATTATTTTATGTGGTGCTGAGGATCAAACCCAGGGCCGCGCCTGTACTAGGCGAGTGCTCTACCATTGAGCCACAACCCAAGGGGCCCTATTTTTAAAGAACAAATACCAGTGGACATATACATCCTGAAGGCAAAAGCAAGACAGCTTTTCTACACTTTAGTTCCCTCGTGTGTCTGTGGGAGTGGACTGGACAATTGCAAGTGGCATGGCTCTTATGTGTTACTGATATTGATAATGTTTATACACATCGGAAAGCTAAGCAGAAAAATATCATTGTGTTGCTTATTTAAAATGTTTACCATTCATGCCCAATTTCTAAGAAGTCCAGTAAATACTGTGAATAACTAGCTGGAACTCTGACTCTAAATACCTGCTGTTTGCATCTATCTCGCTTTTCTGTTTGCCTGTGCTAAATCTCCCTCTTCCTGACTGCTTACCGTTCCAGGCCCAGCAGAGGATCAGCTCTCCAGGGGAACTACTATATGTCTAGCTTTCCTGTGGAGCTCAACATCCAAATCTTGCTCAGAATGGGTCCCTTCAGCCAGCAGTAAGTCAGCAAATGTCCATTTACTGCCCACAAGGTGCATGGCCGCAAGCTCGGTGCAGAGAAAGGGGGAAAGGAGAGCCAAGGTCTGGGTTCCTGAGACTCGCCATCCAATGACAGGCCTCCTGGCCTCCTCACTCTGCACTGCCTTTTAAAGCTACAGGGCTGTTCCTCAGGAATGCAAACACTCAGGGCTGGGCTATTTTTACTTCCCACCTCTGCTTGAGGAACCTGGCTCCTGGGCCTGTTCCTCACTCTGCATGTCACCATCTTACTCACCCATCCACCCTCTGAGCAGATTCTCACTCTCTGCATGTCTGTGGGGACATCCTCCAGTTCCCGGCTCCGGATCTCTTCTTCCTCTTGCTCTTCTTTCAGGGTCAAATTGAGAGGGTAGGTAGTGGACTCCATATCTAAGAGCAAGATGCAGTTCAGACCATCAGGTGTCAGTGTGTACTCTCCAAGGCCCACAAGAGGAGGCTCAGCCCCTCCTTCCTCTTCAGCCCAAGCACTGCTCAGGCTAGAAGGGAGGCAGGGAACAGGGTCAGGCCTGGGCAGGAAGGACTTCAGTGAAAACACCAGGAAGCTGGCAGGTGGCATATTTAATTATGATAAGAGGGACTGTGGGCAGATAACCTATCTGGATGCTTTCAAATATTTAAGAAAAGCTTTCTGTGACAGAGAGGCCAGACCGGTTGGTAGAGATGGCAGGGTGGAACCCAGGCCAGGGGTAAGTGTGCTGGGAAGGTTTTGAACACTAAACTTACAGGCAGAACTTTCCCGTACCCAGGGCTGCCCAGGCAGGGAACCATCACACAAGATGGGTGTGAATTTCTATACCTGAAGGTGTCTGGACACAGGGCACTTACTCACCTGGTGTGTGTGTGCGTGTGTGTGCGCGCACGCGTGTGTACCAGAGGCCAGTTAAGAAAGAAGGATGGCTGGCCCAGAATACCCATCATCTGGACTTTCCAATTTCCAAGGTTCCGTCCAAGAGCCAGTTCAGAAAACAGTCATTCTGCTTTAAGGGACTCTGCAATCCGGAGAGTCGGTGATACACAGTGAGGGGGACGCCTGGACGCCCAGGAGGGCGCAGGGATCCGCCGGGCCCACCCGCCCGGCCGGCTGGCGGGCCGGTACAAAGCGCCCGCTCTGCCCTCTAGGGGCGCGGGCAATTCCTGGGCGTGCAGTGTGTGCATCGCGGGCCACCTCCGCCCAGCCTTCCAAAGAAAGGGTCCTTCCGGAGTTCGCGCTCCTGCCTATCTCCAAGAGGACCAGCGCGGGGGCGTCAGCGCCCACAGCCGGGGCCGAACTTGGCGGCCTCCCCTTGGCCGCTGGGGCGGGACGCGAGGGCTCCGCCCGGCGCGAGGGTGCGGGCGAGGCGGGCGCGGCGAGGCGAGGCCCTCCGCGCCCGCCGGGCCCGCGCTCGGCGTCCCGGGCGCGCCCGCCGGCCCTGCCCCGCGGCCCCGCGCACCTGCCGGCCGAGCCCGCGCCGCCCGCACCCGCGGCCCCAACAAAGGCGGCGGCGGCCCCGCTCGCCACGCCCGCCCGCCGCCCGCGCACTCACCGCCGCCGCAGGCCGGGCCGCCGGGGACGCGAGGGCCGCGGCCGCTGTCACGGCGCCATCCTGCCCGCCGCCGGCTTCCGTGCGCGCGGCCCCGCCGGAGGCAGCGCGGAGGACACGTGGTGGGCGGAGGGAGGGCCCGGCCGCAGCGGAGCGTGTTGGGAGGCGAGGGGAGGAGCGGCGGATGTCAGCAGGCCTGGCGGCGCCGGGACGCCGCCCGCGCCCACCTCCTCCCGCCGCTTCCGGCCGGCGGTGCGCTGCGAGCCCTGCGCGGTCCGCCGGGCCCCGCGCGGCCCCCCGGCGCGGCCCCTCGGCGCGCGGGCGAGAGCGGTGGCCTGGCCTCGCCGAGCGCGCTCCTTCGCGTCCCCCGGGACGTGCACTTGCTGGGTGACCGCCCGCCGCTCGCGCGGAGCCCCCGCAGTGCGCTGCGGAGGCCCGGGCCCTTGGGCCACGGGGGAGCGTCCCTGTCCCCGCAGGCTTGTTCCCGCCGCTTCTCGGAACGCGCGCCTCTGGTTGCCTTGTCCCCTGCCAGGTCCCAAGCCTAGAACCCCGTGGACGAAGTCCTTGTGCGTGGACGCCTCTGCCTCTGAGTGCTCGGAGGAGTCCTTGCTGGCGACTCCGTGGCCCACATAACCGGCGACCCAGAAAGCGCGCACTCCTCAAAAAGACTCTGGGTTTGGATTTTCGTTGGCAACTTAAGGAATAATGACTTTGGCACTTATTAAAACAGTAAGAAGGACTTCATTCAGAGAGAAATGGTATTCAACAGGAATACAGCACCCAAGGCTGGAGCTTTATAGTCAATGAGTAGAACTAGGGAGTGTGTGGGGCCAGTAGATGGGAAATCACCAGGACGTCCAAGGGGGGATTTTGCTAAACCGATTGAACAGGATTGTTGCTGAAGGCAGGCCAGGGTGGCGAGAGGTGAGGTACTTGGTCAGAGATGAGGGGTGATCAGACCCCAAGGTGGGGATGTTTTCCGAATCAGCTTTGCAGGATTCTTCCTAAAACTAGGCTGGTCAGTGAGAAGGTGGGGACGGAGGTCAAGGAGTGAAGCCAGAATTTGACAGCAGTCCACATAGACAGATAAAAGACTCCTCCCTGAGGGAGTGAAATCCCTTGAGAGCCCTTCCTCCTCCCTCCTCCTCCTCCATCCCCTGCTCCAACCTGTTGCTAAGGTAACCTGTGGGGGGAATGCCCCTCCCTACCTTGAGTTGTGAAAGTTGTTAATTACTATGTCCTGCCCTTCCCCCTTCAGCCCACCTGTTTCCCGCGGTTAGGCCACCCTGAGGCCTCGGAGGTCACCTATGTAGGAAGGAGAAAGAGAAAGGGAAGAGAGCAGGAGAACCCAGGAAGCCTAAGACATCAAAAAGGCGGAACACCTTCCTGGGTACCAGGACACCAGCTATGGCCCTTCTCCCCCCTGGGAGAGTCTGTTCCCCCTTTTTAAGTAAACCTGCTTCATATGCTTCCTCAACTGCTTCTCTAATGCTGGACTTCAACATGCGGGAAGCAGGACTCGTCACCAGTAACTGGCGGAATCAAGAGTACATCTTTGTCACTTTTAGGATTGTCCTGAGACCTGCCTACCTTCTGGAAATGTTACAAAATTGGGACCTTCTGGGAAACTGGGGGAGCATGAAGATCGCCCCCCATTCCAACCCAGTTCTTAAATCAGAGGGATTTCAAAACGTCACTCAGAGTAACAGGCATGAGTTTATGGAAGGTTCAGGAAAAGGGAGTGGGGACACTCTCAAGGGGGAGAGTGGGTCCTTCCTCTCAGAAAAGAAGGAACAAGGAGCTTCTTCACTCCATTTTTCTTGGGGATCCCAGAGAAATATCCAGAGATCCTGCCCAGGTCCACCTCTTGATTTTTTTAAATTTAATTTTAATTTTTTAGTTGTAGATGGACCTTTATTTTATGTACTTATTTTTATGTGGTGCTGAGGAACAAACCCAGTGCCTGACATTTGCTAGGCAAGTGCCCTACCACTGAGCCACAACCCCAGCCCCTCTTGACTTTTGACTGACAGTAGGATGGCATCAGACTTTCAAGTCCCCACTGCCATGACTGACTCTGGGTCACCTTGGCCCATGCTGACCATGGTCAGCATGGTTTATGATTCTTAACCATAAATTCTTACAGATTTTATGATTAGGAGGAATTATCTTTATCTCCCTAAGTTTGGGGATCTGGTCCATAAAAAGGGTCACTGAAGTGTCCACCTTCAGGCTAACTGGTATTCCTCTTATGGACATTATCTTCATTTCTCCTGCAGATAACGGGTAATTTGCTGAGGAATGTGACATGTCCTGTCCACTCAGGCCAGGCAGGGGTGCAGGTAAATTGCTTCTTGGAAAAGAAAGCATGTGGGGGTTACACAGTGGGCCCATTTTGCAGAATTGCTCCCTTAATCTCGTGTCTATCTCAAGTCTATCTGCTGTTAGGAAGATCTTTTAAATCTTCACATTTGGGGGCCCATTCCTATTTGTTTATATGTGGATTTAGGAGAGGCTCCTGCGGAGGCTTGCTCTCAATCCATAAACTATAGAATAAACTACATCAGACACATCTTCCAAGTGGTGGAACTGCTGCCGCCCAGGCCAGAGAAGGCCTGATGGTTGGCTGGAGACTTCAGGTATTGTGAGAAGAGGTTAGGATTTGTATAGGTTTAAATGAATATTTCCTTTTTTTGTGTAGTTTTAGTATTTTTTGAGCAGGTGCATCAGCTTAACTCAATGTTCCCACCTTTTCTGAGGAAACAGAAATGTTTCAAACGGAAAAGCGAGAAGAGCATCAGGAAGGGGAACTGTTGGGGATGAGGTCCGCGCCTCAACTTTAAAAGCTCAACTTCTGAGAAAGGTCCTGATGTAATCAGAGGACAACATGGTGTTAGGATTTCAGTCCCTGAGAGCCTGCATGTCCTTACAAAGCTTTGACCAGGTGCCCCTGGGAAGACCTGTGGCCCACAGTCCCCTGGTCTCAGCACCTGTCTCAGGACCCTTCTTCCATAAGTGTATACTTGAGATGTGCTGCCCCCGTCGCTCGTGTGAATTTCCAGGGACACCAGATAAAACCCAGACACCACTTTACCTTTACACAATCTCCAGGGCAACTTACTCTGGGAGCAAAGTGCTGGTGTAGGCCCAGCACACTGCAGACCTCATCAAGTGGTTTTCTGAATCTCGTCACTTCTCTGCTTGGATTACTCCATCTGCTGAAAGAGTTGAGCTGCCTACTCTCCAAGGTCCCCCCACTTTGACTCCGCAGTGCATCTTCTTAGGCTTCATCTCTGATCTGGAATGACAGAAGCAAGGCTTTGAGACAGTGCACGGCTTTGACAAGTCAACAGGATGGGTTTCTGGTGGCAGGTGGTTGATAACCTCAGCAGAACACCTGCATAATCAACATGACAGTCCTTCAGTGACCTACTGTCTGACCTCATCCTTTCTCCTAGTGAATTACTGCAGGACACCAGGGGTTCCAAAGAGCTCCAGGTCCCACACAGTACTCCTTGTGAACTCCTGTGTCCTCTGGCAAACACACATTCCGATTCCTGGGCAGAGCTCCGGGGCCTCGGTGCACGTTCCTCCATGTTCGAGGCCGGTGGTAGATTCTGCAGCCTCCACAGGCTCTGTCCCTGCAGCAATGTTACCCATCACATCCTTGCCGAGGCAGCCTGTGCAGAAAGTACTTGGCTGGCCACGTGAGGTCCTTTGGCCAGTGGCGTGTGGGTGGAAGTGCCTGTGTGGTCCTGAGAGTTTCATGTATCCACCTGCACCTTTCGAGCTTTGGACCTTGGCCATGGCAAAAAGCTTGGAGGGTAGCCATGGCCTTTGTCCTTGGGGCCAGAATGAGACACCTGTGATGAGCTGCCTTGGTCAATGTGAAGGCCAGTGACTACGAGGAGGGGTCATTGCTGTTTTAAGCTACTGCAGGATGGCCTAGCATTTTTGTGGCCTTAGCTAATTGAGACAAGATATTTTGGGAGATCTTATGGTGGCAGGATGGAAAGGGAAGCCCTGCTCTGGATATTTCTTAGGGCTTAGCAGTTCCTGGGGAGGAGGCTTGTGGTTAGAGCACACCAGAAGGTTCAGGAGCTCCACCTGTTTTACAAGGCTCCACCTCAACCCAGTGCCTTGTAGTTTTTTTCATCTACCAAGGTCAAAAGGAAAAGAGAAGCAGGTAGCCTTGTTCTTGGCTCTGCAGGGACACATATCTCTTCTGCTCATGCTTTGATGGTAAGGATCAGTTACATCCACACTATAAGGACACTCCTGTTGGACACTTGTTTTCTTTGACGGTTCCATACATGGAAAAGGGGGACAGGCTGGATTTTTCCTGCCACAAGGATGGTTTTCTCAATGATTTAAACATCTCCGCTCTTCTGTCGCTCTGCTTGCAAGGTCTCTGAAGAGATGTGCTGCCCCCGTCGCTCGTGTGAATTTCCAGGGACACCAGATAAAACCCAGACACCACTATACCTTTACACAATCTCCAGGGCAACTTCTCTGCTCTGGGCCTCAGGCTCCCCATGGGAGAGCAAGAGAAAGTCACGGAGGCTGGCGAGGGAGAGCAAGCACGTTCAGAAGTGGGCTTTTTTGGGGGGGACCCTTATCTTAGAAAGTTCCATCTAAAAAAGGCCAGAAGGAGCAGGGATGCAAGGTCGGGTGAGTGTGATTCAGCCCAAGGGGCGTCGCCTACACCTGAAGACACTTCTGTGATGTACTTTTTGTAATCTCCTCACTGTTTTGCTTTTCCATTTGGAAGTTTTTGTGGACATACTTCAGCTGCGGAGGTGCAGTCAGTAGATGGCGTGGAAAGTTCTCCACTGCTGTGACAGTGTGCGAGACTGCCCCTGAGACCCCCTCTCTGGACATCACCACCTCTTCTTGCGTGGGGCTCCCTCTTGCCGCAGGAGCCCTGAGCGCACCACTCATGGCTACTTCAACTCAGACTTGATGGCCCCCGGATCCTGCCAGGTCTGAGTCTAGTTCTGATACTTGTCTTTCCTCTCCAGCTGCGTTTCTTGCCTTTGATTTTCTGCCATTTCTCAGGTGAGGTGGCCAGGTCGCCTGTTGGGCAGGAGCTGGCTGCTGGCTGTAGCTCTGGGGCCAGGCTAGAGCTCCCTCTGCTGCCTCCCTCTGCTCCGGCCCCTCTCCCGCCATGGTCTTTGATGTCTAGAGACTCTTTTTTTTAAGTGTGTTTTTTCCTCCCCCTTTTTATTGGTGCGTTATAGTCATACATATCATTGGGATTTGATGTCACACATCGGTACATGCACACAGTATGACAGTTTGGCCAAAAAAGACCCTTCCTTAGGTCAGGCTTGCAGTTCTTTGAGAGGCAAGTCCCTGTGACTACACAGGAGCCTGATGACAGGCCACTAAGGTTTCAGAGAGGGAAGACGTTCTGTAGTCCTGTAGGCCCCAGTCCTAGTGGGCTTGTGACCCTGGGCTGTGGCCTTCACAGGAGCCTCTCGGCTCCTCCTGTCCCCGTAGTGGGCCAGGATGAGGGCTGGAGTTGGTTTCTTCCCTTCCCCTCTGAAAGGCCGGAGGCCCAGGCTGGACTCCCCTGGAGGGCGCCTTGACTGAAGATTGCTCTGGGCATCTTTCTGAAGGGCCCTGTCTCTTTCCCGCTACGAGAGGCCTGAGGGGATTTTTTCCTGATCTTTACCCTGAGAACCTGGAGGGGTTCCTGGAGGAAGAACTCAGGACAGTTGGGGTGCTCTTCCCAGTGTTCCCTGGACTGTTCCCCATCCCGTGTCAGCTGGGGTACTACGGGGAGGTGACTGGACTTTGGGGGCGGGGCCAGGTTGGAGAGGGTGGTCCCTGGGGATGTGGCCTGGAAGGTACACCTTGTGCTGACCCTGGCTCTCCTGCTTTCCCTTCTGCTTCCTGGTCACCAGCAGCCAGCCTGGCTCTGCCACCACCCCTCCACAGGCTGTGGCTCACCACAGGCCCAGACACAAGAGTCGAGGGACGGGGTGGACCTCAGGGACCACGGGCCAAGCCAGGGTTTCCTCCTTGAGCTTGACCTCTCTCCGGGAGCTTGCCACAGAGATGGGGAGCCCACCAGCGCAGGCCCCTGGAGTTCTGGTGTCCAGCTGGTCCACACTCAGGCCTCAGAGCTTCGCCCTGAAGGGTCCCGCGTGGCTTGGCTCCCAGTGGGCTGCAGCTGTGACCTGTGCAGCTCCTCTCGGGGCGGGGGAGTCCTTTTGTCCTGCAGCCTCCGCTCCTGGTGGGCCCAAGGCCTGCCCGTTCTCGGAGTTTGGCCCTTGGAGGATGGGGCAGTGATTTTCCCGGCCCTCCCTGTCAGAGCATGGGGGCTTCACAGCGAAGTTGTCAGAAGAGCAGAGGTGACCTCTGGCTTCCTGCCTCCTGCTGGCTGGCTGGCTGCAGACCACCCTGGGTTGGGCCTGTCCACCGCGGCTCCTCCCTCCCCGCAGTTCACACCGCGCAGAGGGAAGGGCAGTGGGTTCTTGAGCAGAGATGTCTCTCCAGCTGCAGGATCTGCTTTGAGACTCTAAATAAGTCTCCTGCTTCGCTTTGGGTCACATTTGTATAGAGTGTCGTTTTCTGTCCTTTGCTTTCAGTCAAGATGAAGTGAGTTTCTCATAAGCAACATATAGTTGAGTCTTTTTTAAAAAATATTTTATTTACATTTTAGTTTTCGGCAGACACAACATCTTTGTTTGTATGTGGTGCTGAGGATCGAACCCGGGCCGCACCCATGCCAGGCGAGCGCACTACCACTTGAGCCACGTCCCCAGCCCCTGTAGATGAGTCTTATGTTTAAAAAATCTATTCATCACTGTGTCTTTTAATTTGGAGAATTTAATTCATTGATATTTAAGGTAATTATTGATAGGTAATGTGTTATTACTGCCATTTTATTACTGTTTTCTAGTGTTTTTATAGTTCCTTCCTTTCTTTATCCATCTCATAGAGTGTTATTTTGTGGCTGAATGATGTCTATAGTAGTGTATTTTGGTTCTTTGCTTATTGTTTTTGATGTATTTATTATTTGGTTTTTAAATTGTGGTTACTATGAGGCTTACAAGGAACACCTTTGATCCTAGCAATCAATTTTAAAATAGTAGCAACATTGATCATAAAGATAGAAAAAGAAAAAAAGTAGTAAAAATCTTTGCATTTGAACTCCATTCCTCCTGACATTTTAGACTGCTTTGTTTGCCTTCTGCAAGGCTGGGGATGGAACCAGGGCTTCATGCATGCTAAGCAAAAGCTCCACCAATGAGCCACATGCCCAGCTCCCTGTGTGTTATTTATTTATTTGTACTAGGGATTGAACCCAGGGATGCTCTACCACTGAGCTGCATCCCCAAGACAGGATCCCACTTAGTTGCTTAAAGTCTTATTAATTTTCTGAGACTGGTCTTGAACCTGCCATCCTCCTGCCTCAGCCTCTTGAGTCACTGGGATTACAGGCATGTGCCACCGTGCCTGGCCATGTCTTCTAAACAGCACAAAGTCCTTTTCCTTGAAGAGCTTTATCAATGTAACCAGAGACAGCTCAGAATGGAGGTTTTCTGCTGAAATCTCATTTGAAGGTGCCAGACAGGCCTGGACCTTCTTCAGCCTGTGGGTGGACTGCATTCACTCACAACTTGCTTCTTGATAAACACAGGAACGTGCAGATCTCCTGCAAACACCTGGCAAGACAGCTTTGCTTTTGGAAAGTCCACCTGATCATGGAATCTTCCTAGTGCTGATTTGTCCCAGGTTATGTTGACACTTGAGAAGGGAAACGTGAACCCTTGTCCGCAGTCTTTCATCACGAGCCCTCTTATTGACAGCATTAGTTCTCCAGCTGACCTTCCTAGTGAGGAGACTCACTGTATTACATGTGGAGCTGAAAGCTCCAAGATGTCCACTTTCATCTTGGAGTTGGTGTCAACCTTCTTATTTTCTGCCAAATAGTGAGGCCCCACGTTTAACGCTGCGGCACAAGTCTTCCTGAACAATGCCTGACGGATTTGTGGCTTGTTCTTTATGGACTCCTTCAGTCTGGGGCGGGAAGTAGCTGGGGTATAAGGCAGCGCTGATCAGGGAGATAAAGCCCCAGAAAAGGAGGCCAGGAAAGGAGCCCAGCAGGCAGCTGCCAGGAAGTGGCAACAGGTGGGCAGCTTCCCTGACCCTGGAGGGCTCCGCTTTCTGGCTGGCCCGAGAGTGACGTCCCACTGCCCATGCCTCTCAAAGCTTGTTGGTATACACGATGCATGTGTGTTGTAGGATTAGGTGTTGATTCCAGTCTTTGCAATCAGGCTTTGCACCTGACCTGGAAATGGGGCGCAGGCTGTTTCTTATTTTCTCTGAGCCTGTGGTTACTGCTGCTATTTCAGCACTAGATGGCATCTGAAGACCAGGTTTCCTTGATTCTGCAGCCGGTGTGTTAGCACAAGTTCAGCACTAGATGGCACCCAAGCCCATGTTTGTTGAAAACCTACATGTAACCTACAAAAAGTTAAAGTGATTCCCTATATTCATTTAGAATTTGTTTAAAGAAATGATGTTCAATTATAAAAAATTGTGACTTTATTTTCAATCCAAAAATCAGAAGAATGCCTAATATTAAGTTACAAAAGGAGCATAGCTAAACAATTAGGCAGCTTATTTGAAACCAAGATTTCCAATTGTGAATGATGCTCAGCCTAAGACTATAGACTCTTCTAATTTAATTACTAATATTTTGTTTAAGGCATTTTTGCGTCAAGGCGTGTGTAATTTGCTCTCATGCTCAGAAATTCATGTAAGTGGGGAGATGGGTGTGCTGCTAACTAATTCTGTTAGACCCCAGAGGTCTGTGGCTCCTGTAGGAGCCTGAGGCTCCACCCTTGATGGTTTGGATCTGTGTTCTCCTCACTGTCAATGAGTGCAAACTACCAAAGCCAAAGGAAGGGGAAAACTAAGAAGGAACTATACCTCATATAACCTTCAAAGTGGATGTGATTATTTCCATTTTACTGAAAGGAAAATGAGACTTAAAAATATGAAAGAGCATTTCCATGCATTCCATGTCAGGACTGAGTTTATTCATTTCCAAAGACAGTTTTTTTCTTTTTCTCTTATTGAAAATGGCACCCCATGGCTTCCACCTGGGGTGGAAGATGATCAGACCAGATCAGATGGTCAGTAGGTCCTCCTGGCTTCCTTAACACACAGCGGGCTGTTGAACCTTGCCTGGCCGGGGAAGCACAGTGCACCTGGGTGTTGCCCTCCTGAGCTCCCTGGCGCTTTCCTCTCCCCTCGCTGGTGACCCTGGCAAGATGCAGAGAGTCTTGACTCTTCAGAGCATGGTCACTTGTTACCTTATTTGATCCTTGCAATAATCCTAAGTCGCTGGCAGGACCGTTACTATTTTTGCTATTTGTTATAGATGAGAAAACTGAGGTCAGGTGGACTGAGAGTCTTTCTCATGATAACACCAAATAGAAGGCAGAGGAGGAACTAAATCCAGGCGCCCAGCCCCACCAAGGCACCCCTTTTATTGTTGGTGTTTATTCTTGATTTTCAGTGAATTTTCTCACCTTTTCCACATCTTGTAAATCTGTGTAGGTGCTGGGCATTGCACATAAAGGATGGGAGAGACTGAGCAGTGCTGTCCTTCCCCAGGAGGGTCTCCCTTTCGCCAGGCACGGGCACGGGGAGGGGCAGGAACCAAGTCAGAGCTGGGCTGTAGAATCTGCTAGACCAGCCAACTCTGGTTTCAGTTGCCCTGAGGATGACACTCCTGGCCGTCCTCTCCCTCTGGCAGGGCGCTGTCTCTCAAGCCACAGGAGGCCACGAGGTCTCACCTCCCACCTGGGGTCCCATGCCACTGCAGCACTGGGCATGTGACATGGGCTCCCTCACTGAGACTCCTCTGGACTCTCGTGCCATGCTAGCAGGTGTCTCCATGGAAGAAAAAGCCTGATGACTTCTGTTCAGCTAAAGAACGCTCCAACTCTGAGGTTTCAGTTCTTGAGCTCTTTAGTGTCTTTAACACCAATACTTCTGCGAAGTGCCTGTTCTTCCCAGCTGCTGAGGTGGAGCTGAAGAGCTGCTGCTGTTTGGACGTCCCACCTGGAAGCAGTTCTTGAACTGACTTTGAAAAGAGCCACTAAGCACTAAGTGAGAGTGGCTGACTCTGTACGGCCCCTGCACACATACAGAATATGTTAGAATATGTTTGTAGGCTTGGGGGGCTGAGGCAGGAGGACCATGAGTTCAAAGCCAGCCTCAGCAACTTAGTGAGACCCTAAATAACTTATGTTATGTTCAGGAAGAAGCAATTCTTAGTTTTTAAAAACTATAATACTTTATGATTATAACATCATACACTATTTGCAACATATTATATGATAAATAATATATTTATGTATTCATAATTATATATCATTAAATATGTAATTTCAATACTGTGTGTGTAATTTTTTCACATATATCAGTACATATATGAGCATGATATGTAAATGGTCACGTGTCATAATGAACATGGTCATATATGCACTGGTCATCTGTGTGGACCATGGAGACCATGCCTTGGAAGCCACCGCATATGTATCTTCATTCTAATAATGAGAATTATTTGTCAGATTGTTAAGATCCCCCCAATAGAATGTGGACTGGTTTAGGAGAGCAAGCCAGTCTGTTCTTTTGATGGAATGGAGTCATTGAAACTTCATATGTGCCAACTCCACCAGCCCTGGTTTCCAGACAGTCTCAAGAAGGAGAGTGGGATCACCTGGCGCCTGCTGGTGTGGCTGGTGCTGCTCTCACGGTGGTTCCCGAGAACTGGTTGCATGTCTTTGGAACTTTTATACAGTTCAAAGGGTATGTTTCAACTTCTCAGCTCTTCCCTGGAGCACACCCCTCCCCAGCTGAGCCCAACAGAAGGCCAGGTGGCGCCCAGTTCTCCACTAGAGAAGCTCGAGCTCCTGTCTGTGCTGTCCGGCTGTGGGAAGCCGCCCAGGGTTTGGCTTCAGCCATCAGCTTTTCCAGATGGACTTTCCAAAGGTCCCATCTCATCGCTGTGACCCACTGGTGGCTGTGACCCCCTGGAACACGGCTGCTGCCACACCACGTGGTCCGACTTTCAGTTCCAGCTGATGCTGGAGTTCGCTTTGCTGAAGGGCTGTTCTTCCGGTGGTTTTCCAGTCCCTTCTCCACCCTGTCTAAGCCCGCTGTGAAGCTGACTGTGCCTCAGACACGCTGAACTGCATATGTGCACAGTAGCCGTCTTCAAGGGCCAGTCCCCAGACGACAGGTCCGAGGGGAAAATGGGCCTCGTGGCATTGCCGTCTTTATTTGTCGTTTTCACCTGTTGACCTTCACAATCATGGCACAAAAGCAAGGGCGGGTAAAGTGCAGGTGCCTGGGACAAACCAAAACGGTGACACCAAAGGGTGCTGTGGTCACTGCGTTGCTCACCCAAGCATCTGTGGGTTGAAAGAGTCAAGTTTTACCCAACAATGTCCTTGGTGAATTACTGATTTCACTTATTTCGGCCCCTGAGTCTGTAACGTTCTGCCCAGTAAGAAGGGAAGGGAGCCCTTGTGCTGTGCTCTCGGGAGAAAGCCTGTGTGCAGCTGTCTAAGTTGGAAGCTGAACTAAGGGCTCTCTTCAGGAAGGGCACTTTGGAAAGATGATTGCCAGGCAAACTGTGCTTGCTGTGCCCAGGTGTTTGGCAGTCAGTGTCTGAACAATGGAGGAAGCAGCCTGTCATTCAAGGAAAACATCGGGCGGCATCTGTCATCAAAAATAGCATTAGAGCCTTCAAGCAGACGTTAGAATAGGGGGAGACTTGTACGTGCACCATGAGCTGATAGTCTCCCAATACTTATCGGCCTTTCTGATGAGAAATGAATGCGATTCTCTGATATTGTGTCATGGTTGAAGGTCAACATTAGGAACAGGTGCGTAACTCTGGAAACCAGTTCTCCTAAACCACCAATGATGATGTCACAAAACGCCTGAGACATGCACGCAAAGGGCCAGACAGAGCAATAGGTCTCAAGGAACAGGCCAGAAAAAGGTCATCTATATGGTTTCATTGTAGCTTACTGTTAGGGTCTGTAAACAAGTCAGGATGGCGCCTGGCATTTTGCCAGGGGGAGTGGTTTGTGAAGTAACGCCAGCGAGCCATTAAGTGTGGAGATTCCTTATTGGTTGACTGCTCTATCTAGTTTATGGTAATTAAGATAAGCTGTGTGGAATGTATAGATACCCCTCCTGTCCTACAATAAACGGCTCCCACTCCTGCTGTATCGATCTACACAAGTTGCTCATCATCCCCCCGGTTATTTTGCTGCAGCCGGACTGCGGTAGCTTACCACGTTTTATTTTAAAAATCAAAGGGGAATACACACAATTACCTGCAGAGACAATTAAAATATGATCTACTTTCCCATCCACATCTGAGTGAAGTTGATTTTCCTTCATAAACTTCAATCAAAATAACATAAGTAAAAAGACTAAATGCCTAAGCAGATGTTATAATCCAGCTGTCTTCTATCAAGCCAGACATTAGCTTTGCAAAATGCAAAACAGTGCCACTCTTTTCACTAAAACTTCCTTGTTCGTAACAGATAATTATTTTTCGTGAACTTTTTTACATTAATATGCATTGTGTTTATTATTATTATTTTTGAGGAAACAAGTGCATTCTTTTTTTTTTTTTTTTTGGTACTGGGGATTGGACTCAGGGGCACTCGACCACTGAGCCACATCCCCAGCCCTATTTTGTATTCTATTTAGAGACAGGATCTCACTGAGTTGCTTAGCGCATGGCTGTTGCTGAGGCTGGCTTTGAACTCCCGATTCTCCTGTCTCAGTCTCCTGAGACACTGGGAATGTTGGCGTGTGCCACTGCACCAGGCTATGTGTTTATTATTATTATTATTTTTAAATATATTTACTTTTTAGTTGTAGATGACACAATACCTTTATTTTGTTTATTTATTTTTATGTGGTGCTGAGGATCAAACAGAGCCTCACATGTGTAAGACAAGCGCTCTATGGGCCACAACCCAGCTCCAGTTAATTATTTTTAAATGAACAAGTATTATAAATAAATATCTTTAAAATGTCTCTTAATTTCTAATTGAGTAAATACCAATAGACTTAACTCACATAAAAAAAGGTTCTTTTGGGATCTTTGACAGTTTTAAGTGTTTAAATGGAGTTGAGAACCACTGACATTTAGAATAAGTGTAGAAGTCTGGCCATTTACTGGTTTTTTGACATCATTTCAGATAATTTATATAATTGGTACACTTTATGAAATAAAAAACTAACGGGTGATTTGTTTTATAAAAAATATTACTCATTAGGGATAGTCTCTTAAGGATATGTTAAATATCTAATAGCAAATCAGTATACAACACAACCAATCAGGGCTGTAAAGGAAATAATCTCTTAAATTTCAAAGGAAAAAGTCAAATAGAGAACATCTTAAAATCCCAGAGGCAGAAATTTGGGTTTATATGATTATAAAGGAGAAAATTTTAAGATGGGCTATCTTTTATATAAAAATGAGCTTCTGTTCTCATTTAAAAGAATTCATTAGCCAAAATGCTTTTACTGATGGTAGTCATTGCAGTGTGTGAACGGAGAAGGAATCAAACAGCTTCTCACGGAGACGTCCCTCCTCTAGGGTGCTGCTCTCAGCTGGAATTTGCCGACTGTTCTCACCTGTAAACTCGACCTCAAGCCTTAAATTCCCCAGAATGGCCCTTCCGTCGGGAGCTCACCATCCATTCTTGCTTTTGCTTCCTGTGCTTTTGAGTCCAGGGAATTGTTGCCTGTACTAATATTTTGGTGTTTCCCTGTACCAATCCCTTGGTGTTTTATTCTCGTAGTTTCCAAACTTCAGATATTCCATTAAGGTCTTTGATCCGTCTTGAGTTGACTTTGTGTAGGGTGAGAGAGATAAGGGTGTAGTTTCTGTCTTCTACAGGTGGATACCCAGTTTTCCCCAGCACCGTTTGTCAAAGAGACTGTCCTTTTTCCAGTGTCTATTTTTGACAACTTTGTCAAGAATCACTTGGCTAAAGATGTGTGGATTTATTTATGGGTCCTCTGTCCTGTTCCATTTGTCTACGTGATTGTTTTGATGCCAATATCATGGCTCTGTAGGCCTTGAAATCAGATATTGTGATGCCTCTGACTTTGCCCAGGGTTGTTTTGGCTATTTGGGGTCTTTTGTGTTCCATCTGAATGTTGTGATTTTTTTTTTCTAATTTTGTGAAGAATGTCACTGATATTTCGACAGGTAACATTGAATCTGTAGATTGCTTTAGGTAGTGTGGTCATTTTAGCGATATTAATTCACCTCTCTGTGAACACGGGAGGCCTTCCCACCTTCTAGAATCTTCCTCAATTTCTTTCATCAGTGTGTTATGATTTTCACTTTCAAAGTCTTTTGCCCCGTTAGGTAGGTTTAATTTCCACTTATTTTATTTCAGTCTGGCTATTGTGAATGGTGGTTCTTTCCTGATTTCTTTCTCAGCGAATTGATTATTGGTATATAGAAAAGCTACCGATGTTTGTATGTTGATTTTGTATCCTGCCACTTCATTGAATTTGTTTATCAGTTCTAAGAATCTTTTGATGGAGTTGCTAGGCTTTTTTATGTGTAGCGTCATATCTGCAAAGAAGGATATTTTCATCTCATATTTTCCTATGCACGGGGCTTCTTTTCCTGCCTAATTTCTCTAGCTAAAACTTCTTGTATTATTTTGAATGTTAGTGATGAGAACGGGACCCTCTGTTTGTCCTGATATTAGGGGAATGTCTTGGGTTTCCTCCAGTCAGTGTGATGTTGGCTGTGCAGTTGTCACATGTAGTCTTTATTTAAAACGTTGCAGTATGATTCTCCTGTACTTTATTTATTCAGGGAATTTATCATGAAGGGATATCAAATTTTAATCAAAGGCTTTTTTGCATCTATTGAGATTGTCCTATAATTTTTATCATTAATTCTATTTATGTGCCATATTATGTTTATTGATTTCCATTTGTTGAACCTCCTTAAATCCCTAGAATGAGACCAACTTGATCATGGTATATAATCTTCTTAATGTTCTGTTGAATTTTTGTTTATCTTTTATTTTCAAGTATTTTGTGTATAAAATTTTCATCTATTGCATCAGGGATATTGACCTATAATTTTCTTTTTTGTATCCTTGTCAAGTTTTTTAAAAAATATTTGTTTAGTTGTATTTGGACACAATATGTTTATTTTATTTATTTTTATGTGGTGCTAAGGATCGAACCCAATGCCTCACATGTGCTAGGCGAGTGCTCTGCCCGAGTCTCCCTTGTCAATTTTGGTAGCAGGATAATGCTGGCTTCTTAGAGTGAGTTTGGAAGGGTTTCTTTCCTTTCTGTTTTATGGAATACTGTGAAGTGCACTGATATTAATTCCTCTTTAAATGTTTGGAAAGGTCAGCAGTAAATCCATTCAGTCCTGGAGTTTTCTTTGTTGAGAGACTTTTCATTCTTGATTAAATCTCATTACTTGTTATTGGTCTATTTAGGTTTCAAATTCTCTTTGTTCAATTTTGGTAGGTCATTTGTGTCTAGAAACTATCCTTTTCTTCTAGATTTTCCAGTTTATTGTCATATAGTTGATCAAAATGTTTCATATTGGTCCTTCTGATTTTGTGTTGTAACATGCAATATCTTTTTTAATTTTTTATTTAGTTTATTTGAATCTTATTTCTCTGTCTCTTGGTTAGTTTAGCTAAAGGTTTGTCAATTTTGTTTATCTTTTCAAGGAACCAACTCTGTTTCTTTGATCCTTTTTATTGTTCTTTAGCATCTATTTCATTTATTTATTCTTTGATCTTTATTGTTTCTTTCCTTTTACTGACTTTGAGACCTCCAGTTAGGCTATTTAAATCTCTCCATTTTTGTGTGTGTGTGTGTACAGTCTTCCATCTGAGTACTGCTGTTGCTGTGTCCCATAGGTTTGGTATGTTGTGTTTTCATTGTTGTTTGGTTCAAAAAGTTTTAACCTTTCCCGTCACTTCCTCAAGGACTCGGTGTTTATCCAGTAGTGTGTTGTTCAGTCTCCATGTGTTTGTGTAGTTTGTAAGTTCTCTCTTGCCATTGCTTTCTAGTTTCTGATCAAAGATGAAGGATATCATTTCAAGTTTTTTGACTTTGTTAAGACTTGCATTGTGGCCTGATATATGGTCTATTCTAGAAAAAGATTCAGGTGTGGATGAAAAGAATGTGCATTCTGTAGCTGTTGGATGGGACATTCTGTAACTGTGTCCATTTGATCTGTAGTCTAATTTAATTCTAATATTTCTTTGTTGATTTTTTGGGGGGGTCTGGATGTTCTACCTATAGTGAGAGTTGGGTATTAAAGTCACCCATTACTATGGCATTGGGGCCTATCTCTCCCTTTATATATACTAGTGTTTGTTTTATGAATTTGGTTTTGTGAAATTTCCACACTGGATACATATTAATTTATAGTTATTATGTCTCTTTGAATTGTTTTCTTGATCAACATAAAATGGTTTGTTTTATCTCTCTTGGTTTTGTCTCCAGATCTACTTTGTCAGATGTAGATATACTCCTGCTGCCTTTGGACTTTGTTTGCTTGGGATATCTTTTTTCCTGCTTTTATTTTCAGGTTGTGAATATCTTTGCAGGTGAGGAAAGTTTCTTGTAGGCAATATTGTTGGGTCTTCTTTTTTAATCCTTTCAGCCAGTTTTTGTCTTTTAATCAAGACCATTTACATCCGCAGTTACTACTGAAAGGTATGTACTTTTTCTTTGAAAGGCATCTTGTTTTCCTTTGAGTTGTTTTAAATATTGTTTCTTCTTTTCCTAATCATCTTTCAAGCTGATGGTTTGCTATATTGATAACATTTGAGTCTTTCTTATTTCTCATTTGTGTGTCTCTCCTAACAGCGGGGATTACACTTCCACAAACTCTCATGATGGTGGCTCCATTTCTTCTGGGTGTAGGGTTCCCTTAAGTATCTTTTGTAAGGCTGTTTTAGGGGTCATATATTCCCTTAGTTTATGCTTATCTTGGAAGATCTTTATTTCTCTTTCCACTCTGAAGGTTAGTCTTGCTGGGTACAAAAATCTTGGTTATCAGTTATTTGTTCAGATTTTTTTTTTTAGGTGGTAGTTCTTAATGAAGAAATTTTATTTAAAAGAATAAAACATCATAATAAAATTTTATCTCAGATAACTCTACATTTCTTCTCCACCAGACCCATTTCTGAAAGCAAGAACATTGAGGGGCTTTGGGTAAAAGAACTATAATAACAGTGGAAAAAAATGATTTGTTTCATTCCCTTTGATCCTTGTCATCCTTAAATTTAGGCTGCTTTTCTTTTTTAGATAAAATATTGCTAGTAAAATGTAAAACCAGAGAACTTTCTAGTCAAGGCTTGTGGATTTATAAGTGCTAGATTATTAATTGATTGCTTCTCCCATTTATTCATTTTAAGGATACTAATCATAAGAGAAAACTAAATAATAGTGATTTAGTTTGTAATAAAATTTTATTACTATGGTATGATTCACGAGACTAATGTTTCATCAGAATCAATGACTACATAAACTGAATTCTTAGAGATGTTTAGGGAATGCACCAAATCTAGTAATTATACTGAAGATTTCCCAAGAAACTGTGACCCGGATTCATTCTTTCCTCAGGCCACAGTCCATACATCATAGCTTTTGTTTGCTCAAGAGTCACTACTGCACAGTTACTGGGGCCAGACGTGGAGATTCAATGGCAAGAAGGCTCTCGCCCAGCTGTGGAGCATGGAGGACGGACAGTCACACATCAATGAGGTCTTCAGTGAGCGTGAAAATGGAGGGCAGTGGACGCACAGAGGGGAGAGGCCAAGTTTCACAGAAGTGGGAAGTCAGGGAAGGCATCACGAGTCCATCCAAAGAGTTGAAAGACAAAGACCTGGTCATGCAGGCACGACCCAGTGTTTGTCAACCACAGAGGGGGCAGAGCACCACCCGAGAGTGGCAACGACATGTCACACAGGGCCTTGTAAGTTATCCTTCAACTTATGAAGTTTATGTGAAGGCCAGTGGGTAGCCATTGAGCCAATGAAAGAGGTAAGTGCACCATCAGCCTTACATTTAAGAAAATGCCTCCGGTAGCCACAGGACCAGGGGATTGGAAGAAAACAGGAGCAGAGACGGCGGTCCAGTGAGAGGAGGAAAGGGGCAGCAATGGCTGTGAAAATGGGGAAATATTTAATAAGAGACAAAGCAGGAGATCATGATGAGTTAACTTTTTTTTTAAGAGAGAGAGAGAGAGAGAGAGAGAGAGAGAGAGAGAGAGAGAGAGAGAATTTTAATATTTATTTTTAAATTTTCGGCGGACACAAACAACATCTTTGTTTGTAGGTGGTGCTGAGGATCGAACCCGGGCCGCACGCATGCCAGGCCAGCGCACTACCGCGTGAGCCACATTCCCAGCCTATGAGTTAACTTTTCGTTCTGTATGCATCTGTAGCTTTGAAAATGCCACTGTTTACCCAAAGTTATAAACCTCTTCTGTCCACTTCTTCTGTTTCTGATCTTTTTTTTGGGGGGGTGTAGGGGGGAAGTACCAGGGATTGAACTCGGGGGCACTCACCCACTGAGCCACATCCCCAGCCCTATTTTATATTTTATTTAGAGACAGGGTCTCACTGAGTTGCTTAGTGCCTCGCTTTTGCTGAGGCTGACTTTGAACTCCTGTGATCGTCCTGCCTTGGTCTCCTGGCCAGCTGGGATTACAGGTATACACCCCTGCACCTGGCAGTCTCTGATCTTAATGACTCCATGGGCACCTGGGTGGCAGAGAAAAAGGTGAAGAACAGGCTGATGTTTATGTCTCGAGTCCAGGGGCAGCACTCTCTGCTGCTGGAACTCAGGGGCCTGCAGTTTCTGCTGCTGCTTCCTGCGCTCCTGCTCTGCATCTGCTCACACAAGAGTTGCTAAGTGAAATTTCCTAATGGAGGACCATTTTATCAGTGGCTTGGAGGCCCCAGGATACTCTACAGAACTGCACTGAAAGGCCTTCAGGACAAGCATTCCCAAGGAGAGGACAGAAACAGGAGCAAAGCTTCAGAGGTAGCAAATGCAGCTCAGTGAGAAGCAGTACTCCTGCCATTTGAGTCCTGAGCCACGGAGCAGCTGGACATGCTCCTTAATCTGCCACCTTGAATCTCCCCATTTTAGGTCTTGAAATACATCATTTCATGTCCTTTCTTTGAGGGTTTCTGCCGAGAAATCTGATGGGGTTTCCTTTAAGTGTGACTTTGGTGCTTTGCTCACAGATTTTAACATTCTTTTTTTGTCTTGTACCTTTGGCAATTTAACTGTGACAAAATAGACACCCAAAGGCACATCTCAGGGACCTGCGGTCTCCATTCTCCAGTCACACCCTTCCTGCCTGTGGTTACCACCCAGTTAATCCATCTTCACTGGATTAATTAGGTTACACCTCTCCTGATCCAATCACCAATCCTCCGAACATTCTTGAATTCTCTCACACTGACAATGCGCTGGGGCTTCCAAGCCAGGCTACCTGCTGACTGCCCTGCCCAGAAGTGGTGGGAGGGCAGTGCAGTGGGCTCCTGTGGGTTGGAGGGTGGCAGGAGCCCACCATGCAAGTGGCAGGCCTGAGTCGCTGGGAGCCAAGGTGCCTGGACCTGCCACCCTTTGGTGGCCAGGACCTGGTGAGGACACCTGCCGCAGAAGCCCGTTCCACACAGTGCTATAGCCCAGGAACCTTCCAGCACAGCCCAAGAACTTCAGTCTGCCGCTTCCAGACCTGCCCGCAGAAACTGGAAGTGGGGCAGAACTAAAAGAAAGTCTGGACTCCAGAGTGGACCAATAGCATTAGTTTGTTTCCAACCCTAATTAGCATAAGCTTTGACCAATAGCGTTAGTGTGCTTCCAATGCTAATTAGCATAAATTTGGACCAATAGCATTAGCGCTTTTTCAAACCCTAATTAGCATAAGTTTGGACCAATAGCAGTGAACCAAGTGCTATATAAACCCTTAGAGCCAGTTATATAGCAGGGGAGTCTGTTAATGGGTTTTGTGTTGTGAGCAGGAGTATTGTTTTTGTTCTGCTGTTGGATAAGTCGCACAGTTAAATTCACACATTTAAGAACTACTTGTCCAAGAATCTGGAAAAAAGAAATTGAGGGTGAGTTTTGGGGATGTGGGGCATGGCTTTCCTTTAGGAACTGCAATAGTTTTCAGCTGGGGACTCCTGTGCTTGCACAGGATACATTATTCTATCTGAACACTACAGTTTTAATCTGTGAGCTTTTGAAGGACATTTTGTATCTGAACCGTAATAATTGCCAACATCTCAGGTCTATATTATGTGACAGTGATTTGTATTGTGTATATAAAACTTCAACTTTAAAAGAGAGCTACTGGCAGAGTTATGAAAACCATCAGCCCCAAGTGAAGTCATACTTGGAGTTGGTTCCTTTAGGCACAGTTGAGTCTAGGTAGGACCTCTCTGGGCTCTTGGTATTGGGGTAGGGCATTTTGGTAGTCATTACTATGCATATAAAAAAGGACCATCAGTTTTGAGTGGTCATCTCAGTGTGATGCACAACAACCTCTTAATAACAGTATTTATGAAGGATATTATTGGTATAATTTCCCAGTGGAAATTACCGCCGTCCTCTCCTCAGCTTCTACACAGAGGAGTACATGTTTTGAGAAGCTCTCTAGCGAATTGGATCTATCATGGAATGTGAGACACTGTGCAGGGGCCTCCAAAGAAGCTGTGACTCAGGGATTCTGCACGAGCATCATTGCTAAAGCACTGTTCAGCTCCATGTGCTTCTCACATTCATACACAAAGAAAACGATGCAGAACCCAAGCTTATTTATTTTATAATCCAAGTTTTAAATTACTCCTGACATTAAGGTTTTTGCCTGTGAAATTTGTTTTTTTGAACACTCAAGTTATGTTTTTGCCCCTAATTTTCTAGATTTGGCTTCTAGAGAATTATTTCAGTTGAAGATATTTAGAGCAGAAACATGAATTTATGGGTGTGAAAGGGTGAAACGTGATGCAGAGGAAAGGGGATTGTATGGAGAGTCAGGAGCTTGCTTCCTTGGCTGTAATGTGGAGGCCGCAGCGGAGTCCCAGTGGTTGTACGGTGAATGAGGGGAATAACTATACCGACAGCTGAGAGGATGGGGAGGGGAGCAAATAAGAAGTATAAGGCTTCTTTCTGCTTCTGGTCATCAGGAAGTTTTAAGCGTGGGTGCAGGTGAAGGTGCTATGGCAGCAGACAACTAACATTTTCTCCTCCTTTGACTCACCCGGTCCATTTCTATATCTGGTGGAAACCAGGGAAAGAGAATGGTGATAATAATATAGAAAAATAGTTTCTCTGTGAAGGGGGCTGCTGGGTTGTTTGAGATGCAGTACCGTTATGGTTGGATCCGGAATGTCCCCCCAGACTCACGTGATGAAGGCTTGCTTCTCCAAGTGGCAGTATTCAGAGTGGGGCTTTTGGAACTGATTGGGTCATGAGGGCTCTGACCTCATCAGTGGATTCTTCCATTGATGGATTTTAACTTGATGGTATTTTGGGGGCATGGTGGTGGAAACTATAGGAGGTGGGGACTAGTCGGTGGAAGTAACTCACTGGGGAGGGGCATTCCCTGAAGTATATCTTATAATTAGCCCCTTCAGGTGTGGACACTGAGGGACTATGGCTGTTTTTATGATTCTGGATAGACTGTTAACTCCACGTAGAACTTTTCACTTGTACAGATCATGTAGGAACTTAGTAGGCATCTGGTCTCCTCCTCCTCCTCTAGCCAATGCCATGAGTCCACATGAATACTGGCTGCCATGCCCCTATCGCCCACTACAGTGACCTTGCCTTTGGAAGCTGAGTGCTTCCACTTGGCCTCTTTTGCAGGTGGGGTCAGTGACTCTCACTGCATTTAGGGTTCCCAAATGGTGACCGAGTTCCCACACCTCTATCTGGACTACACAGAAGAGTGATCACAGAGCTCTTAAAAAATGTTGCAGCTTGCTTCACAAATTTATTTCCCATAGTAATGATGAAAGGAATGTTTTTGGAACCCAAATATGGGTGAGTAGGTCATAAATGGCAAATCTACCCTAATTTTCTGATCTCCCCAAGCCTTTGACTCTCTTTTTCTACTTAAACCAAAGCAAAATGGCCCCCCAAAAATGCATTTCTAATGATTTCTCAGGCAATTATGCTGCTTCTAGTAAGTGATCACACTTAGAATCAAAGCTTAAGATCCTAAATATTTTTCATTGCGTCCCAGTTCATAATGGAATTCCATCTCCTTCTGCTCTGAGCTTGCACACACATGCACACACAAAGGTCTTGCTAATCTGTGTTGAAAGGAGAAAGCTGAAAACGTGTAAGAAAGGATTCTAGAAATGTTAGTCTATGGTGAACAGAGTGTTTTGTTGGGTTATCACTGTGGGTGCTCTTGCTTGACACCTGGATTTAATGCAGTCATTCCTGCATGTGGAAAAGCCCTCATGTTTAGTTGGTTGACTACTGAAGTGTGGATCCAATATCCTGCATTCCCTGACATGATGTGGAAGAAGGGATCTAAGGACCTAGGGAAATAAGATTTATTATATGCACATTTGGCTTACTTCCACTATGGTTTCTGGGAGAGCCAGAGAAAAAGTCATTAAGACACTGATGATGCATTAGGGAGGGAAACATGAGCATCCCTGTGGGGCTGTATATGATTCTTTCTAGGCCAGGGAGGACAACTGCAGAGGGCACCATTGATCTAGTGACCCTGATTTCAAGATGACAGTATCCCAGAATAGTAGAGTCTGAGTGCTGAACACGCATTGATTGCACCTGGTGAATGGAAAGTAGTATGTACCCTCAATGCTTTAGCAAGACTCGGGTGCCAATTGGTGAGGGATGAACCCATGAAATATTGGTGAAGGTTTGGCAAAAAGGTCCAGGGCATGTCAGGACCTCCTTTCTAAAGTGAAAAAGAAGTTGCTCCATCTGCTCGTGCCTACAGCTGACGAGGCACAGTGCTGTGGGGAAAGAGCCATTGTTTGACTTTGCAGCAATGTACACCACTACACCACGTGCGGGGATGCCTTTGTGATCTTATTTTCCAAGTCAAGTTGCGCGGTTTGAGTTAAGCCTGGGACAAAGGGAGGCTTAGCAACAGCACAAAACTGGTGTTTTCCTCCCAAACTCTTAGGCCAGCAAACCGTAGCTTGAAATATAGAATGGGTGATGTTTCTTCAGCAAACTTCATCCTGGGGTGAGGAGATTCATTCCTGGTGCTTCCACAGGGCCGCGGTAGATGGCCTCCAGCACAACTGTTGTGGTCTTCCTTTGTGTACTCTGCTTTTCACCAAGACTTGGAGTTGCGTTCCCTCCTCTGGAATCGGAGCTATAGGAGCTGGCCTTGTGACCCGTTTTACCAGTTGATGTATCAAAAGTGATATTCTGGGATTTCCAAGCCCAGTCTCCAAGATAATAGGTAGCTTCAGTTTTCCTCCTTGGCGTCTGGCTCTCACACACAGAGAAGTTGGCTGGGACTACTGAACTGCAGAGACCGTGGGAGAGAGGGGAGGGCCTGTGGGGAGCCCCAGGGTGCCAGGCCTGTTGTGAAGCCTTCTGGATGTTCCATCCCAGCCACCCACAGGTGAATGGAGCCCAGTGATCTTAGCTGATGCCACATGAAGAGCCTGCCTTGTGGGACATGATGGATCATTGTTGTTTTAAGCCATTAAGTTTGGGGTGCTTTGTGGCACAGAAATAGTTGGACATATCAGTGGTCCCATAGCATTTGACACTGAGCAGTTTGGGCTCCTCAGGCCAAGAAACAACTAACAGGCAGAGAAGAGGCAGGCTGTTGGCCGGGGGGACTGCTTCCGGTTAGCTTAGGGCAATGGAGTTGCTGCTGCACAGTAAAGACAGAAGCCTGTGTCTAAAACCCAGGAGATGCACGGGGAGTATTCTGCTTGAAAATGATGTTTGCTGAATGAAAAGCAAAACTGTGGTGAGAGTTTCAATTTTTACTAGAATGAAAATTTGGTAATCTTTGTTGAATTTGTGTAAGATAACTACTGAAGTGAGGCTGATTATGTTTAGAACCTTTTAATAGCTTTTTATAGAAATGCAGAAATGTTAAACACATATGACAGAACTGTATATTGAACACGGGCAGGAAAAGATCTGCCGTGTCTGGGTAGCTGAACTGTCTTGCTTGTTGGCCATTGTCTTGGTGTTGGGAAACTATATAAATGTGTTTGTTTTGGGGTTAGGTAGAAACTACATTAAAAGTCACGTGTATTGTAACAATCATAAAACCAGTGGAAATAAATCAGGAGGAAGAGAATGTTGGGGAGTTGTAGGATCAGGGATTTGATAGGAGCAGGGATGTGAAGGCCAGCAGCAGGAGCAATAGAGAAAACAGCGTCTGGCTGAGCTTACAGCTAAGGGGCCCCAGCCCTTACCCTTGGCTAGAGCCCTGTGGACCCTTGGAGCTGGCCTCTGCCTGTGCCAGTCGGTTCTCTTTTAGCTTAAAGTCGTTTTCCCCAAATACCCGATTGTGTCATTACTCTGCCCTAAACCTTTAGCAGTGCACTGTTGCCCTGATCACAGAGTCTAGACCACCTGCCGTTCCGCAGGGCTGTGGTGGACGGCCTTCCAGCCTCCCGCTGGCCTCGCCGGGCCTGCCTGGCACAGCACACTGAACCTCCTTCATGTGCCTGCTTCCAGGTCCTTAAGACGGTGGGTTACAGCACACTTCTCACTAGGGTTTGGATTGGATGTGAAATCTTGTCACTACTTTAAAAAAAAATCGTCATTTGCATAGTAGAGTCCTTAAAATGCTGTAAGGGCTAGTTCTGTCTCACTTTCTTCTATGACGTCAGTGCCTAGCACACTCAAAAAAATGTCTATTGAACAAGTGATGAGCATCTTAGAAATGTGCTTCTTTGACTGTTAGGGAGAGTGAAAAGCGGTCTACCTGTGGCCAGCTCTTGGCAATGTTCTCTTTCTGTTTCCCTGTCCTGCACCCATGGAACTGGAGAGATGCAGAAGCTTAGCTGAATTTAGCCTCATCTTTGTGCATATGAATTGGTTGCAATGAAATAACCACACATTTCAGGTGTTGGCTTAAAAGATGTCTTCTGTCCTCTGTCAACTGCAGTTTTTACATAGTCACAGGCATTTATGTGAATTTTTGGCATTTTCATGAATATTCGTTGAGAGTTTCTGCATTTTAGGCCATCTGTCTGCTTTTGCAAAGTTGGTTGTTACTGTATCATTGACTGACTTGGCCATTAGGTGATTCACTGACATGCGAATCGTAAGAAACAGCTTTGGTAACAGAAATCAGATGCCTGTGTTAGCTCAGCATAGGCGAATAATTAGCTTGTTTAAGATTTCTGTGAAATAGAATTTTCCTTTCTGCAATCAAAGTTACCATATGTTCCCATGATTTGGATTTCAAAGTACAGATAATTTGATGTGTGAAGAGTCTGTTGGCTGGAGGGACTGCTTCTGGCACCGGAGCTCCTCACAGGCCCTCCCTCTCCCCCACGGTCTCTGCGGTTCAGTAGTCCGGGCCAGCTTCTCTGTGCTGTGCCAGCCAGACCAAGGAGGAAAACCAAAGCCGCCTATTGTCTTGGAGGCTTGTGTGTGGGTGTGAGTGTGTGTGTGTGTGTGTGTGTAGGGAGGGAGAGAGAGAGATTCTGGGGATCAAACCCAGGGAGGGCCTCTTGCCTGCTGGGCAAGCCCTCTACTACTGAGTTACTAAACCTGTTCTTGATTTTGATCTTTGAGAAAAAATTTGTTGTGATTAACTCTATTAAAACTTTTCCAACTCAGTCCACATTTTTTTTTTCTGAATAATTTTATCTACTCATTCTTTGGCTAGAGGTCAGGCTTTCAAATGAATAAATTGTTGCTTCATGTCCTCCTTTGTTTCTTAATGTAGGTTTTGTTACCAGCTTTGCTTGGCTTATTTTCAGTCTCTGGGTGTCAAAAGCAGCACTGAAGTTAAGGTACCCTTCATATGCATGGTGCTACTCACCATGAACGTGACTTCTGAGGATATCAAGTGTCAGCAGTCTCTCTGATTTCTCCATGAGGGTTATAAAGAAATTGATTCAGTTCTGTTCTGTTGAACTTCTGGGGCTGGCTCTGAGCTCAGTGCAGAGCACTTCCTTGCTTGCTCAAGGCTCTGGATTCAATGCCCAGCACCACCCCCACTCCGCACCCTCGAAAACATTCTTAGTTTTCCTGGGTTGTTTCTCTTCTGTCTGATGATGGCCCATATGTCATTTTCAAAGGGTAATTTATTCAGCCCTGGGAAAGAATATTCAGAATCTGGAGAAACTTTAAAAAAATGTTTTTTAATATCTTTATTTTATTTTGCTTATTTATATGTGGTGCTGGGAATCGAACGCAGTGCCTCACGTGTACGAGGCAAGCGCTCTACCACTGAGCCCCAGCCCCAGCTCCAGCCCCAGCCCCAGAATCTGGAGAAAATTTTACAGGCAAAGAACTCAGTCAAGAGAAGAGGGCTAGAGAGAAAGGACTCGCACAGGGAACTGTCTCTGCCCTCTCGGGGGAAGGACCCAGAGCTGGCTCTTTGTGAGAGTTGTGAAGCAAATATCCCCTTTTTCTTTGTGTAGAACAGATTATTTGTTTTTATCCTCAATTAAAAAAACAAAAACAAAAACTTGTGCCTTGAGATATTAGTAGTTACCCTGATATATTTTGAATAGTGGTGTGTATAGTTTCAGACTCTTTTTCAACACTTCAAAAATCCAGAGACCTCTTTGTCCTCACATTTTTTGTTATGAGACCCTGCTCCAGAGGATTCGCATTTTCTTTTTCTTTGCTTTTTTTGTTAACTGGGGACTTAACTCAGGGGCACTTGGCCACTGAGCCACATCCCCAGCCCTATTTATTTATATATATATTTTTTAGTTGTCGATGGACCTTTATTTTATTCATTTATTTATATGTGGTGCTGAGAATTGAGCCCAGTGCCTCATAAATGGAGGCAAGTGCTCTCCCACTGAGCCACAGCCCCAGACCCCAGCCTTATTTTTGTATTTTATTTAGAGATAGGCTCTCACTGAGTTGCTTAGTGTCTTGCTCTTACTGAGGCTGGCTTTGAACTTGCGATTCTCCTGTTTCAGTCTCCCGAGCCACTGGGATTACAGGTGTGCACCTCTGCGCCTGGCAGAGAATTCATATTTTCTAACTAACTTCCTTGAGTCTTGGGACTAATGTGCAATCCCTCAATGCCAGTTTTTTTTAAATACAATGTATAATAAGAGAAAATAAACTGATCCAGCAGTGCTTCTCATAAAAAGGAAGAAAAATGGCAAAAAAAGTAAAAAATTAAAAAGATACAGTGGTTGGATTATAGTGGAAAGAAGAGTGTTGTTGGAAGGGTGATTTAATGTGCTGAGTGGCACTAGGGATTTGGGTTTGTGTGGTCTCACTAGTTATAAGATCTTGGACAAGTTAACTTCTGTCACTTTGTGTTCTCTATGAAATGAGGATGGTGACATCCATCTTACAGGTAATGAGAATTTAATTAGGTCACATGCTTGCATTTAGCACCTGCCACAGTGTCTGGCTAGAGTCAGCTGGAGCTGCTTCTCCTGCTGTTCACCCTCCACACTGCCTTTCAAGGAATCTTCTCTTGAGGAAGCTCTCCAGGACACTGCACCTCCTCACTCCTCCCAGGCAGAGGGCAGTGGGTTTGCATCTTGGATCCCTGTGCAGTGACTGCACACCTCTTTTTAAAATCGGTGGTTGCTGTTCTGGACTAGCAGGCTTGAAGCTGTCTTTGTACCAAGGCCTCGCACAGTTCACGGCACCTCCTGGGCCCACAGGGCAAGCTGATTCTCTCCCAACATGTGGAATGTGTCTCTCCTTTCACAACAGGCATCCCAGAGCTTAGGAAACAAGGGGTGAGAGAGCCCTGGAGAACCTGATCCTACAAAATTTAAGAAGTAAATATTCATCTTTCAAGTGGATTCTTTTCTCTTAAAAAAGATGCACTGTGTGTTCCTTTTCATAGCAAGTTCCCTTAGAAATTGGACTCAGTTACAAATATTTAGTTATATTTAATTTTTAATTATATATAGTGCTATTAATGCATTAGGAACTTAATTCATGATGGTCTGAAAAATTTTCAGATGGTTCTGTTATTTCCAAAGAACAGTATCTGTCACCAACCTATTTTTGTTAGTCTTTCAAGTAACTCTCAGTCTGTAACTTTTCCAGTATTTCTAATAGGAGATCCCCAAACCACAGAGAACTCTTGTTCTAAATAGGTTCAGTTAATACTCACAAAGGTAAACACACGTTCCCAGCAAGATGATATGGCAGCAGCACCTGGGTAGGTGATATGGCAGCAGCACCTGGAGCTGGAGTTAGGAGCATGTAGTTTTGGGATGGCATCATCCTAGGTTCGTTCATTCATTCAACAAATATATGTAACTTTCATATATTATACAATAGACATAATATATACATAAAACTCAAGTTTTAAGGGCAGATTGAGGTGCACAGGAGGTTCAGATGCAGAGGGACATCTATTTCCACATATCTCCTGCCCACATGGTCAACATTACTCACCAGAGTGGAACATTCACTGTGATTTGTGGGTCTGTATTGACACATAATTATTCTTCAAAGTTCAGAGTTTACGTTAGAGTTGACTCTTGGTTTTGTACATTCTGTGGGTTTGGACAAATTTATAATGTTATAGTGCCACATAGATAAGTTTACCACAATCTTCTGTGTCCTACTTGCCTCCTGGCAACCAGTTTTCTTTACTGTCTCCATAGTTGGTCCTTACTGAAGGTCATGTAGCTGAAGTTCTACAGTGTGTAACTTTCAAGTTGTGTCTTTCGTTTAGTGACATGTTGTTCCATTTCTCTCTGTCTTTTCTGAGCTCAGTAGCTCATTTGTTGGTAGCACTGGATAATATTCCACTGCTAGGTGTCCCGCAGCTGGGTGTTGTCAGTGCTCTGCGTTTTGACTATCTAACAGGCATTCAGGGGTATCTCAGAGTTTTAATTTCCATTTCCCAAATGACATATGATGTGCTGCATATCTTCATATACTCATTTGCTATCTCTATGTCTTCTTTGTGAGGAGTCTGTTACGGTCTTTGGCCCATTTAAAAGATTCACTTGTTTTCTTATTGTTGTACTAGTTCTTTATATATTTTGAATAATAGTCTTTTGAAACCATCTCCTCCCAGACTGTGACTTGTCTTCTCATTATCTTGACTGCATCGTTCTCAGGCCAAATTTCTTATTTTTCCTGAAAACCGGCTCATTGATTGTTTTGTAGATTGGGCTTTGGAGTCATATCTATCAAGTCACAGCCAAACCACAGTTTGTCTATTCTTTCAGATTTTTACATAAATAATCGTGTCGCTTGTGATCAAAGATAGTTTTATTTTTTCCTTTCCAATCCTTTTTTTTTCTTGTTGTATTGCATTAGTTAGGACTTAAGGTCTGATGTTGAAAAGAAGTGGGGAGAGGGGAAGTCTTTGCCTTCCTGTTTTAGGGGGGAAACTTCTAGTTTCTCACTTTTAAATATAATGTTAGTTGTAATTTTTTGTGATTGTTTAAATCATTTTATTTGAAAATAAAATTTACACTTGGTAATGCACTATCTATATGTGAACTTCTCATAACCCATTAATGTTAACAGCATATATAATCATAGAAAAATTAACTAAATCAAGAAAAAAATGTTTACAATACTATTCACTAATATACTGCACTTTTGTAGTTGCATAGACACCCAATATTCTTTTTTCCCTTCCTTCAGAATTCTAACTGTGATTGCACATTGTGTTTTCCCATATTTCCTTACTCTTCATCAGTCTCATAGTTTCTCAAAATGGAAAGGTAGGTTGGAGCTATAGGGTTTTTTTGGGATATAGCTCAGTTGGTAGAGTACTTGCCTTACCAACTGAGCTATATCCACAGCCCACTGTAGATCTTTATCAACTTGAGAAAGTTCCTTTTTATTCCTGGTTTATTAAGAATAATAAAAGGAGTGGGAGGGCTGAGCCTCAGAGTGTCTCCACTTAACTGAAGGAGCGCTCACCGTCCCAGGTCTTCCCATTCTTGGGAGTAGCTGTTGGATCTTTTTAAATGCTTTCTCTGCATCCATTGATAATCTTACCATGCGTTTTTTCTTCTTTTAGACAGTTGATGTGAAGAATTACATAGTTGATCTGTGGTTTTCAAATGTTGAACCAGCTTTGTATACGTCTGGCCAACAAATGTCTTTTTGAGTGATGATTTTTATTCCATGCGCTGTAGAGGCAGCGCGGTGTGCACTAGTGTGAATGTAATTTCTCTTCTCAGGGCTCCACTCGCCCTCTGAATGCATACCACAGCAGCAGCAACCCATTCTTCTCAGATCTTGGGTTTCAGACATGCATTCGAATAGATTCTCCTCCTGGAATACTCATGTTCTTATATTTCTTTAGGTTGCTTTAGGAGGTTATATTACTTTCTTTATGTGGGAACTACATATTGTACATTCTAAATATTTGGTCATAATTAGGGTTGGAATTATCATCTGCAAAGGCTTAAAGCAATTGTATAGATATCTGACTTCAGAGTTTTTTAAAGAATAATTCCTTGATGTGTTTCCACCTGAATTTTGGTTATTGGTCTAGTCCCAGTATTTAGTCTTTCTAAATTCTAGGAATTACTATTTTCTCAGAAAATTATCATTCTTAATTAAGATTTTAAGAATATTTATTAATGAATAAAAGTAGTTGCACAACTTTTTGAGCTTTGCTGTATCTGTTTTTATATCCTTTTTCTCTCAATTTTGTTTGTGTTTTCTCTTACTTTGTGTAGAGGAACTTTATTCTTAAGACATTGGATACTTAATTGAACAACCCAGAGTCAACATTTTAATATTCTGGCTGTAGGGAGGTTTGTGTTTGCATCTTTGGTATCTGTGAAGACTCCCATGTTGTGTTGTTTAACTCTCTCCTCTGGCTTGTTCACAGTGGTATCTGATGCTCAGGATGGTGCCCACGGCTTCTCTTCTGCGCCCTTCTCTTATGCACATGCTTTGAGCCTGCAGATTTAAAATGAGGAAAGAGACCAAAATCAGCAGACATAAACCAAATAAGATGAGAAAAATTTAAAGACAGACAATACAGCAGAAAGAATGAAATAACATTTGAACTGCAACTAATGGTAATATGTTGGTTAATAAAAATCCATGGTTTAAAAACAAACAATGCATCAACCACAAAAATAGAGAATAGAAAAACTTATAGAAAAAAGACTTAATTTATAATGTATCCCTAACAACAGCTGCACCGCTCTTACCAAGTGGGGATGTACCCAGTTGGCTTAGCTTCCTTTGTTGTGCCCTCCCAAGCTGCCCACCCAACACTGTGCCCTTGGAATCAGGCAGAAGAAGCTCAGGGCTGTCAGGAGGGGCTTGCAGCTGGGAAGACAGTCAGTGGTCTGCTGCAGGAAGGGGCTTCTTCAGATTTTGTTAAGTTTAGGTAAAAATATGGAGCTAGACTTGAAATTCTGTCTTGTCAAAAGATTTTATGTGGCTACAGAAGGACAGCATTTCAGAAATTGCTTCAGGCTAGAGTACATTTTGCCTTTAAAAAATGCTACTCTGTTCTTAACAGGCTGTGGCTCCTGTGGAAGGTCACCTCTGCCCTCGCTCCAGGTCGGTCTGGGAAGACCTGGGACGGTGAGCGCTCCTTCAGTTAAGTGGAGACACTCTGAGGCTCAGCCCTCCTGCTCCCCAGCACCTGCATCCCTAAAGGCCAAGACAGGCTCCCTTACACTAAGTTCTTCTGCAATTAAACTTTCTCAGTTCTGCATATTGTGTAGCTTCTCCTAAATAAGTGTCTGTTTACGTTTTTGATGAGAATTTCCAAGTGTTTTTTGCTGTGCCATCAGATGAGGAGCAGCCAAGGGCTGTGACCTCAGGCTGTTCCGTCCTCTCCATTCCCGAACTTCAGAGCACTTAGCTTTCCTGCATGTGTAGCATTTGTATAGTAAATATGTTATTATTGGTTGATTCTGAGATTAATATTCACTGCTGTCCTTCGACTTCAGTAAATAGCTGCTTGTGGATCTTTTAAAATTTCCCTTGTCTATGTCATAAAAATAGTTGGAAGCCTGCTGAATGTGGACGAGCTTCATCTTAGCTTTCAATAGGCATAATGGGAAGTGGAGGCATTTTCAGGCAAGAATTTATCCCCTGATGACACATATGTCATTTTAAATTTAATTTTGCATTTTAACTTTGCAGTTACACAAAACTTCTCATTATTATTTGTTTGCTCAAAGCCCTGCCTCTCTCTGCAGTGGAGAGGAGGATTTCATTGCATTTCAGTGGGAGCTGCTTTCGACTTCTAAATCTGATGTCTGAATGCTGGTGGCTGTGTCTTGTCAAAAGATTTCATGTGGCTACAGAAGGACAGCATTTCAGAAATTACTTTTCTGAATTGTTTTCATAGTCATTGCCCACACCTGATATATTTGCACATTATAGATCATGTTGTGTAAATATTTAGAGCTTCCTAGTCCTGGTGAATATCTGAGACGACTAGGGGAGCTCTTGTTCCTGAAATAGAAATGTCTCATCCTGAAAGTGTTTGAGAATCCTACAAATCATCTTGGGTGAAAGTGGTGTAACGCAGCGACTTTCTAATCAGATAAGGTGGAGAGATACAGCGATCGCATGGCACTGTGGGCTGTGTAGTCAATTGTATGACCTCCTTTCTGCTCCTGTGTTGTCAAGGAAAAGTCACAATTCACAGCAGAAACCCCATGTGTAAGTTTCACTCAAAGATGAACTCGGATCCTCAACAGGTTCCCTAACCTTCAAAGTGTGCTTATTTATGTACTTTATAAATGGAAGTGAATTTTCTACCTATAAACCACAAGCTCATTGAAAAATTATGAGAGTATGCAAAGATAAAACTAAAATCAAATTCCTCATTTGCCACAGTCTGGCTGGGCACAATTCAGGAGCCCACTTATCAAGCAGAAATGAACTTTATTTTTAGAACACACAGGCCACACCACACGAGCTCTTCAGGAATTCCCTCAGAGCCCAACTGCCACCACTGGCTTCCCACAAGCCTCTCAACCCCCCTACTCCTCCTGCTCTTGAGGCCGATTGGCTGGGTCATGTGGGCAGAGCCAAAAGAGTCCCCCAATGAGCAGCTCCGTGGTCTGAAAGGGCAGGGAAACAGCCCAATGAGCATCACTGCAGAGGAGCCAATCAGCTGGCAGTTGGAAGTTTGCTGGGGCCGCTGTGAGCCAATCATCAGCTGGCAGCTGGAAGTTTGCTGATGCTGCTGTGAGCCAATCATCAGCTGGAAGCTGGAAGTTTACCCACACCCCCTCCACTGTTTCCTGCCCACCAGTTTTTTTTTAAAGAGAAAGAGGGAGGGAGGGAGGGAGAGGGAGAGAGAGAGAGAGAGAGAGAGAGAGAGAGAGAGAGAGAGAGAGAGGGAGGAGAGGAGAGAGAACTTTTAATCATTTTTTTAGTTTTCGGCGGACACAACATCTTTGTTTGTAGGTGGTGCTGAGGATCGAACCCAGGTCGCACGCATGCCAGGCGAGGGTGCTACCGCTTGATCCACATACCCAGCCCTCCTGCCCACCAGTTAACATTCATCTCAAAGATCCCAACACCTTCCCCAATCAGGCTCAATACCCCCTGTCCACAAAAGCTCTCTGGGCCTACAACCTATTATTCAGGAACTTCTTATCAAGGGGTACCTCCAACCTGCTCATTCCCCTTACAGAACTCCCATACTAGCAGTAAAAAAGCCCAGCGGGCCCTATCACTTAGTTCAGGACCTACGACTCATCAACACCTCCGTTAGGCTCATAGGTCCTTTGGTTCCCAACTCATACACTCTGCTGTTTCAGATCCCCCACAGTGCCATCACTTCTCAGCCATAGATTTAAAGGATGCTTTCTTCTCCATTCCCCTTGCCCCCAAATCACAAGATCTTTTTGCCTTTACCTGGTCAGATCCCACCACCAGATATTCTCGATAACTAACCTGGACTGTCCTTCCTCAGGGATTTTGAGATAGTCCACACCTCTTTGGCCTCCGACCTGCAATCTTTTCACCCCCAGTGCCCTGAATCCACCCTCTTGCAATATGTTGATTAAAGCACTCCTTCCTTGGGCAGATTTGAAAGTCCCAGTCCTCTCACCTTTAAGACTCGGCCGCTAGAGAGACACTTACCCTCCCCTTCCTCTCTCTTGCCCTGCCTCTCCCCTTTCTGGCCCTGGGAGTATCCGGCCTCTCCAGAAGGGGTCCCAAAAGCCTTGGCCAAGGTCTTCCACTGCTCCGTCTCCGTCCAGGATGAGAGCTTCGACTGTCAGGATTCAGTGTCGACCAATCTCTGCAGCTCGAACCTGCCACTTAGGCACTCCTGATTTTTTGGCTCTAGCGGGGATGCCCCTTTTGCCAATAAATCAATTTCCTCCTTCTCTCTTACCACGATTGTGTCCTCTTCCCTCCTCCTTACATGGGTAATGTGTCTTCTCTGCCAGTCGACTCTCCCCTACAATGCCTCTTGGATCAAATATAGCACCCTGGCCTGGCCCACTTATCCCTTAGACAACCAAAGCAGATGGCCCCTTTTTGAGTCCCTGGATCCCTCCATTCTAAGGATCTCTACAATTACTGCGAACATTAAAAAAAAAAAAGGGTAGAGATTGCTCATGTCCAGGCTTTCTTCTTGCCCCGATCCAATCCTGCTCTCTGCACCTCTTGCAAACCTCTACAAATTCTCTAGCCCATCCAAAGGGTGCTCAACAGATGATCTCTCAAGGGAAAAAGGCCATTACAGTAGACAGAAAACAGCTTATTGTGTCTATACCTACACCAAAGATTTCTTCCTCCTCACCAGGCCGCTATGTAATCTGTCCAAGGGCCCCCAGCATGAACCCCTACCACCCACAGCAGAAGGAAAGACAATCCTTAAAAAGGCCTTCCTCTGGGCACCCGCCCTGTATCTCCCCGACCTCTCTCGACCCTTCACCCTCTATGTATATGAGAAACAGGGACAAAGTCTTGGCGTTCTGTGTCAGGAATATGGCCCCACATTTGCACCAGTGGCCTACCTATCCAAACAGCTCGACCCCACCATCAGGGGCTGGCCCCCATGCCTAAGAGCCCTAGCAGCAGCCCATGACCTCCAGAAAGACGCACACAAGCTTAGCTTTGGCTCCCTGATAACCATCTCATCTCCTCACCATCTAAAGGATTTCCTCACTTACAAGGGGCTACAGACACTCACTTCCTCCTTCCAGGGTCCTATCCCTCCTTGTCTCATTCCTTGAAAATCCTCCATCTCTTTTCAGTCCTGCTCCCATCTTCTCCCTCACAAGATCCCATCCACAAATGCCTGGAGGTATTAGAGATGATTTTACCCTGCCCTGCCACCAGTTCTGGGGACCCCTGCCCTCTTTGGACCTCATCTGGTTCTCAGATGGTAGCTCCTTTATACACGAAGGGGTTAGAGTGGCGGGGTATGCTGTCATTTCCTTCTCATCCATCATGGAGGCAAACCTCTCCCACCCAATACCACCAACCAACAGGCTGAACTCAGAGCTGCCCCAGGGCATGCGAGGTAGTGGAGGGAAAAACCCTCTCCCTATGTACTACGTCTTCCATATCCTGATCTCCCACGCAGCCATTTGGAAAGAAAGGGGCTATTGACCACCAGAGGGATGGCAGTCATTAATTCCACACTTATTTCTGGCCTACTAGGAGCCTCCAGCTGCCTTCCCAACTGGGAATGATCCATTGCAAGGCCCCAAACTGACTCCTCCCTTACTACTATGGGGAATTCCAAGGCCGATCAAGCGGCTCCATCAGCCATCTACAGAGCTTTACCTCCTCTCCGCTACTCTTGGTTACCACAGGGATCGGCCTGAGAATCCCCAACAGTTAACTCTTCCAGTTCCTCACTCTCTATTCCATTCTAGTCCACAGAGTCTCACTACTTTCCTTCACTCCTTTTTCACCCTTTCCCCACGTGATAAGACCCTCCTACAACAGATCACTTCCGCTTGTCAGATCTGCCAGAGAACCAATACCAATACGCCATTAAACCTTTCCCTTCTCATCTGGCCCGCCGTCGTACCCCGGCTGCAGACTGGCAGATTGATTTCACCAACATGCCCCAAGTAAACAACATAAAATATCTCCCTGCATTAGTAGATACTTTTTTGGGATGGGTTGAAGCCTTTCCCACTTCCCTCTATGGTGGTCGATCTGTTGCTTACTCACATAATCCCCCGTTTTGGGATGCCCACTTCTATCCCATCAGACGATGGCCCAGAATTCACCTCGCAGATAACTCAGGGACTGGCTCATGCACTATCACTCCCTTGGCAGTTCCATTGCCCTTACCGCCCCCAGGCTTCCAGAAAGGTTGAAAGGACCAATCGGTCCCTTAAAGAGACCCTCACCAAGCTCACCATGGAATTAAGCCTGGACTGGGTAGAGGTGCTCCCCTTGGCTTTGTTGCGCATTAGGGCCTTGCCAAAGAAGCCTTCTAATCTCTCACCTTTCAAAGTCATGTATGGCCGTCCCCTCGTTCCTCCCGGATTGCCTACAGAACCCCTACCCATCTCCGAAACCTATGCCCTGCCCCTCCTCTTCCATCTACGCTCTGAACTCTGGCGCTATCAAGCCAGGCTCCTTCCTGACCCCAGTCTCTCTCAAAACCCTACCTCCTAACACCTGGTCAACTTGTTCACTCTCACCCACTGGGGGAAAAGCCCCCTCTAAAGCCAAACGAGAGGGTCCTGCTCATGATTATGTGCACTCCCTTGGCGGCCAAACTCAAGCTGTCTAACAACCAACTTACCCCGTGGATTCACATTTCCAGGCTTAAGCTCGGTGCTCCTACACCTTCATCAGAAGAGCCAACCCTCATCACCTGTCATTAACTACTCTTGTCATTCCTCCCCACAAGATCCCCTCAAGCTCCGCTTCTCCCATGTCTCCATTCTTAGCCCAGTACCTAATGCTCCCCCTCATTTCTGGCCCTTCTTGGGTCCTCTCTTTGCCCTATGTCTGGAGATTCAAAGCAAGTAACTCTAAGGGCCCCCTCCAGCCAGACCCCCTTCTCCTTCTTACAGCCCCCCACTTGTTTGGATCTGTCCGGTAGCGGGACCGTTGTGTGTTGTCCTTCTGAAGATAACCACAAACCACTTAGGTGTCTGGAGCATGGTGACCCCTGAATAAGTGTGAACTGCCTTTATCATAGGAGAGCACTGTACCAGGTGCCTTCTAAGCCTAAGGAGGAACATGTGTGTTGTTTACCCTCCCAGTTTCATAAGAATTCCAAGTATCAGTATTTAAAGTTGAGGTGTTTCACATAAAACCTGGAGAGCGCTGACTGCTCTCAAAGGGAAATCTGGTAACAATGTGCCACCGTCCTCCTTGGCCACCTTTGTTCAGAGCGTGGGAGAAGCTGCCTTCTTTATTACAAAGCCTGTGCTTTCTTGGTATGACTAGGGAAAGCTGGGAACTGTGATAAGTGAGAGAAGCAAGCAGGTTTGGAAAGCTGGGATATTTTGAGAAAGGTAAAGAGAGAAGCAAGCTGGTTTCAGAGACACCCAGGTAGGAGAGAGTTTGAAGAGCAGCCTTAATAGAGAGGGGAGTTAGCTAGATTGGACTAGGAAGGAAGAGTGGAATTGAGGGTGTTAGGTGCAGGACAGGCTGGTCTGCAGGTCATGCCAAACAAAGTTAGCTGCAGGATGACCTGGCCGCTCAAACCCTCTGTCTGGTTCTTTATCACCTGTTTGCTTCAAGCCCAAACGCCCAAGCCCCCACTCAAGGCTGAACACTCAACCCCCCTTGGGCCAACAAGGCAGCTTGCAGACCCAGAGACCCCATTAGATTTGGGCTATAAAACAAAAACTCCCTGTGCCTGTTCCTTCCCCCATCATAAAGTTCATTCAGACTCAGGAGGGTAAAAAAAAATTCTAATCAAGTTTTTAACCAGCTTCTCCTCAGGGATTACCAACTCCAGCTACTGATGATACCTCCAGTCGAGACCTATGCCGAATGGACTGACGTCATCATGGATCTGTGGTGGCAAGGAACCTTTGTTGATCTGGTTCCTGTTATACGGGTCCTTTCTGCTCTCCTATGGGGGCTCCCTACTTCCCTCCTATTCTCCCACACTGTGCCATCTCAGCAGGAAGCTGCCAGAATGAGTCGAAGCCCACCCTCAATTAATAACAAAGAGGGGGGGATTGTTGGGAGTCGCCCTGGCTCCAAAGACTAACTTCCCCATCCCCTGAGAAGAGCCGTCCAATGTTGAGCCCTGCTGACTCACATGATCCTTACCCACCAATCAGACTAGCCCTGCTGGCTCACATGATCCTTACCCACCAATCAGAAAGCACCCCATGCCAACTGTCAAACCATTAAACTGTTAAACTGTCATAACCCCTGACTCTCTAAATATGCAGAGCTGTTGCTCAATAAACGGGCATTTTCTCTGATGACGAGCCTTGTTCGTTCTTTCAACAAACATGCATCTTTAGGTCAATCCCTAGAAATAGATTACTGGGCCAAGAGGTGCTTTTGGAACAAAGTTTGCTCTTTACCCTAAAGTTGTACTATATTATTCTCATGCCAGCAAGCACAAGGATACCTATTTTTCCATATCTTTGTTAGGCAAGTGCATTATTAAATTTTTGTATCTCTTTTTTTACACTTTTTTTAGTTGTAGGTGGATACAATACTTTTATTTTTTATTTTTATGTGGTGCTGAGGATCGAACCCAGTGCCTCATGCATGCTAGGTGAGTGCTCTACCTCTGAGCCACAACACCAGCCCCCCAATTTTTTTTATCTTGCAAGTCAGCTAGGTAAGGTAAATAACATACACTTTAACAACTTTTCATTGAAATATATATGGAAAAGAATAATACATATCAGTTCAATAGATGTTCATAACTAAACACACTTTTGTAATCAAAACCTTGATTGAGATACAGAACATTATCACAAGGAGTGATGAATTGCTGGACTTCCAAGAACATAGATTAATTTAAGCTTGTATATAAACCTACACATGGACCCATTTGACAAATGTACTCTAGTTTCTCTTTTAGTATGGTATTGGAGAGTGTGAACTTAAATAGTCTCTTTACTCATACCACTTCGAATGTTTCCCTTATAAATTCACACTTCAGAGCATGTTTTTGTAGACATTCTATTATGTGTTGTTGTGATTTGTAGGCTTCCATTGGCTGAGTACCAGGAGTGGAGCTTGTGGGTGGTAAAGTACATATTTCTTCAACTTTGGTCATGTGTCAGTTGTACCCATTCACCTTCATATTAGTAATGCAGCTGATGTTTCCTCACACTTCATCCCTGAGGGTTGTTTCAAAACTTTTTATTTTCTGCTCCTCTTATGTGAAACTGACTTTGTCACTTTTTTCCTCTGTAGTTCTGTATACTCACTAGGTTGTTGATGTTTTCCACTGGTCTGATTTCATACTTGATTTTTGTCAAACTATCTAGGGATCCTACTAATTATCGACTGAGACATAGTGAAAAGTAGCAACAAGTGTAGCATTTTATTTTTCTTAATTTCTAACTTTGCCTTATGTGTTGAAATGAAGATATGGACTAAAATAATCTTCATATGTAGCTATTAGTCCATTTGAATTGTGCTGCTTAAACAATTTAATATTTTGTTTAATCTTTATCTAATTTTAATACAACCAGTCTGCTTTTTCTTATACAAATGTCTGATAGATCAGATAATTTTAATCTTAATTTTTCAGGTCATTTGTTTTAGGCATATTTTCTTTAAACCACTGGAGTTGGATTTTGCATTTTAACTCTCATTAGCAGGGACACTGAATTTAGTGAAGAAATTGTAAACAAGACATTTCATGAGACCCTGAGCACCCACTTGTGGCTCCAGACATGGAAGTTGGCCAAGGGACATGAGAGATCTCTCAGGTCTTCCCATGAAGGCATGCAGCTAGACCTCAGGGGCACCACAGAGTTTCTGAGCTATCTGAGAAAGTTTTAAAGGAAATTCTAACTTGACTGCAAATATGTGAACGTCTAATCATTTGATACCAGACTGATGAATTTTTATTGTTTACACTGATTCTCACCAGACTTGACTTTTCTTTCTGGTGTACTTTATGGATTATTAAAGGTACATGATATTAACAGCAGGGGTAGACATTTCCTTCAGAGTTCTTGCCTTGATGAATGAGCATGTGCAGAGAAGTGGAATGGCTTTGATGAGACCCATAAGGGATAGGGAGTAAACTTTAGAGGTCTGTGATAGTCCAGGCTTCCTCAATTTTAAGGAATTAGTATAAAAATGGACTGTAAGCTTCCTGAGAGCAGGGCCACGTCCTGTCCCATCTGTAACTCCAGGGCTCAAGGGTGTCTAGAATTTTGTAAGCTCATAATCATAGTTCCTGGAAGATTTAAATGTAAAACATGGTTTTAGCATTTTCTGGTCATTTTTTAATTCCAGGTTTTCTAACACTATAAAAACTTAGAAAGAAGGCCACAGAGATTTAACTGGCATTGATTACACTCAGCAATTTAAGCTCAGATTTCTTTGTTTAATTTTGAAAGGGCCCAGGAACCAATATTCTCTAATATTTGTCTGTAGATTTAAGTCCTGCTTCATGGTTAGCAAACCGCCTTGGGAATACTCTCCTCAGCTGTCGAGTCTCTTTTCTCTTAATCGAGTCTTGTTAGACGCTCCTCGAGTGCTCCTTGTCGGCCACTCTGTCAGTGCTGTGTACTGTCCCTCGACTGCGCTCTCGTTGCGTGTCCAGCTGTCCTTGCACAGCTCCTGGATCACGGCTGTGTGTGCTTCCAGACAGAGTCTGCCTCTCCAGGAGAGAATGGCGAGGCTCCCATTGGATCAGTCTCACAGTGCAAAGAGGAAACAGTTGCCGGCAATGAAAAAGTGTCCTTGTCACGTTGTGAAGCCTTCGGGTCACCTGTGTTCTGAGGCGCGTGCCCAGCCCTCCTGCCAATCAGAGAGCAGCTGAGAAAGGCGCCTCACGCTGCCCACAGGGCTCTCCGGCCCCTCTGCTGAGCTGAGCCCCTGGAACCTGTCTTAGGACTCCTCTCTGCAGCTGGAGCGCTTGCTCTGTTTCACTCACCAGAAGTCCACGCGGCTGTGTGTGGCTTGCTTTTCTAGGTGATGGGATAAAGGGCTCTCTGTCCTATCATGGGTAGCAAATAGCGAGACAGAGCAAGAGAGGAACTAGGGCCCTAGAGATGGAACATGCCGTGGGACAGGCCGGGCACCTGCTCTGTGGTGGGGGTCTGCCCACCTGGTGCCATCCAGTCACCCATCACTGCTTGGCAGAACCAATCACTTGTAGCAATTCATTCTGGAAAATTTATCAAAGTGCTCTGAAATGACAACCTCTTTAAAGCACCACATTGTCCTTTTTCTCAGCTTTTAAGCTTCTGTAGTTCGTGGCATAGAAGTAGCCAGATTCAGAAGGTCATGAGCCTAAAGAACACGTTGCCCATGTCACCGTCTGATGCTCCAGAGCCAATAGAAAGGTGCTTGAGAAGGGCTCAAGAAGAGCCGTGCCTCCATCTGCCAGAGGCCTCTGCTGTACACGTGGCTTACCGCTGAGGAGCAGGACTGCAGGACGTGAGGTGTCACACAGGAGCTGTATGGCTCCTCTTCCTCTCAGGTCCTCTGGGGTGGAAGAAGGCAGTGTCTGGAGAGCGCAGAGGGAGCGTATGTTTGAAGGAGACTGCACACACTCAGGAGATGGAGCAAGTACATGGACTAAGAGTCGACTGCTTTCCTGTGACAGGGACTCACAGTTACAAGGCTTTGCAAGAGGAAAATTGACTTTTGTCTCTGTGTACTGCATGACAATCGGAGATCCTCTGTGTTATTTACTGTGAATATTTTTGGATAGAACCTGCCTAATTCTCAACAACTTTGTTGTTTGTTCCTTCCTGCTTCGGGTGGTGGGCTCCAAGTAGTCATGTGCATATAACATAACTCCATCCTCTCTAGAAAACCGTGGTTGCTTGGTTCTGAGAGAGTTTGACCCAAGCCGAACCATCCACACTCCTCATGGGGATTTGCAGCAGATGTTGCAGGAACATGCATGCCCCTCATGTTGCTGGCCTATCACTGCAGATGAGAGGAGGTGGGCAGCTCTATTCCACTCTGCATGGAACTGCTCTGTGGAGAGGGGAGAGAAAGAACAGCCGTCAGAGATGAGGACGAGGGACAAGATGAATCCCCCCAGGGCATTCCCGTGGTGACTCCTTTCTCCAGATGTCCACCTCTCAGGAGTTCATCCAGCTCGCAGTGGACTAACGCATTGACTAATTCGTTGATGATGGCAGGGTCAGGGCCCTGATGACCATTGCCAGCAGCCCCAGCTCTGAACCTTACAGCACTGGGACCCTGCTCTCAATACACGAGCTTTTCAGGGGCACTCCAGATCCAGACCACAGTGTCAGGAAGTCTGGTGCCAGGCACAGTGTGGCACTCCACCCATGCTCTTCTCTGTGGGCACAGGGAATATTGTTTCCCACCTGTCCTAGCTGAGGACCAGAATGATTTTGGTTGCCAACTTGATGGAGGGATGCCTAGGTGATTGGTAAAGCATACCCCTGGGTGTGTCAGTGAGGATGTTCCTTAAGAAGATTGGCCTGTGGGTCTGTGAACTGATGGGAAGCAGAGTAGTTCTTACCCTGAAAGTGGGTGGCACCATCCAACAGATGGGGGCCCAGGTGTAATGGCAAAGCAAAAGGGACCAGCTCGCTCTCGCCGCTCTGGCACTTTTCCAGTAGGTGTGTTTCTCTGCAGCTGTCACGTGAAGACTCAGGTTCTTCAGCCTTCAAATGCAGACTTGCACCATGGCTCTCCAAGGCATTTCAGGCCTTCACCCTCAGGCTGAGTCATTGGCCTGTCATTCTGAGGCTACTGGGTTTTGGACTGAGCGCTACTGGTTTCCTTGGCTCCCCAGCCTGCAGATGCCCATTGTGCAACTACTAGTCTCTGGTCCTGCGAGACAGTGTAATAAAATGCCTCTTAAAGTTAAGTGTGTGTGTGTGTGTGTGTGTGTGTGTGTGTGTGTGTGTGTGTGTGTTTTCCCCTCGGGAAAACCCTAAGAAGGACATGGAGACTCCGCGAGGTGACTGGTCCAGCTTTACTGGCAAAATGAGGTGGGACTGTGATGGGCCTCGGTGTCCATCAGACACGGAGCCTTGAGGTTTCAGAAAGGTGTCTCCAGAGCCCTCCACGGCTAACATTTTTTGGGTATTGAGGCTGAAGGAAGAGTCAAGGAGGACGTGGCTAAAATTGATTCAATGAAGTAAGAAATAGAGCAGCTGAAAGCAATTTAGGACATACCGTATCCTGCAAGCATATTTGCTATAACATTTAAAGTTGAACACAGTACTTTTTTGATGAATAAAGATGTCAAAAAGGCATGAGAGAGGGCTTGCTGGTGATCAGCCCTCTGGCACCTGGCTGGCGTGTTGGCCTGGCTCTGAGCAGCTCTCAGGCAGCCTTTTTCCCCCTCCACTGCTCTGGCCCAGACCTGGAAGCCAAACCAGCATCAACTTTGAGATGTATTTAAGGCAGAACTTTAATTTTTCTGTGCTAATTCACAAACCACAATTTTCAGAAAACAGTGGACTTGGGCCATTGGCACCATGGCTTTTTATGTCTTCATAGATTCAACTTTGAAGAGTCAGTATTGGAAAAAATGTGGCCAAGTGGAGTTAAAATACGTGACTGATGGCCAGAAGCTGGAGGGTTACCTGGGAACTGCAGATGGACCTGCTGTTCAGCTTCTGTTCTGAGACTCTGGCACACCCAGTGGACAGGGACATGGGCCAAGGTCAAGACAGCAGTTGGGGGTCTTGCAAAGACAGGTGTGCAGTTTGACAGCTGCTGACCTAGTGCACAAGCACATGCCAAGGGCAAGCATGGTGAGGGGTCGTGTTTGAAGGAATTTGAGAACTCAGTGCACAGAATCATGATATTGGTTGGGAATAGAAATGAACTTTTCAACTGCTTTTAAGTTGATCCACCTAGGTTTCATTGAAATTTTCTTTACACTCAGAAAATACTATATCCTCACCAGGAGTGGTGGTATATGCCCATGACTTCAGCTACTAGGGATGCCGAGGCAGGAGGACTACAAGTTTGAGGCCAGCTTGGGCAATTGAGTGAGGCTCACTGGTAGAATGCTTGCTGAGTGTGAAGGGGGCCCTGGGGTCTCTTCTCAGTACCATACACACACACAAAGAATATCAGACCTTGTGTGGAACAAATTGGCCACATGTCACATAAGTGTAGGTGAAAATAAAGCTGATATTTGGTAACGGAGCTGCTTTTCTGACTGCTCAGGATGTGGCAGGTGCTGTTTTAAACCCCTGTGTGTATCAACTCATGTCGCTGAGTTTATTGTCACACACTGCCATTGCCCCCATTTTTCAGAAAAGGAGACTGAGCGTGGTGGTGCTGCACAGCTTGCCTGAGCTGGCAGACCTGGCAGGCAGAGCCAGCAGCCTCCATCTCGTCAGCTGTCTGTCTCCAGAGCACAGGTGTCAGACCCTGGAGCCAGAGCACCCAGAGGGTTGTGAGAGCTGCACGCAGAAGGGGAAGCAGGACACGCCAGGAAAAGGATGCGTTCCCAGGAGAGTCTCTCAAGGTCTCAGGCTTCAGGTGTTCTAGGCTGTAGGCCTGCCGCTCCCTGTGACAGAAGTACTGTCAACTGAAGGTGCAGGTGTGGGGAAACGCCCTTGGGCGGCCGCTCCGGGCCGAGTGCCAGGGCAGCTTGCCCGTCTTCCTCTTTTAGAAAAGTTATACCAATGTTATGAACTCCAGTTGCCTGAGGCCCAAGAGAATGAATTTTGATAGGTGATTTTCTCCAAAATACTGAGAGTTTTTGATATCATCAGAGAAAGAAACAAGTCAGGGGCCAGCATTTTAATTTTGAAGTTCCAGGACATTTACTCGTTTATGTGTTTTTCTGAAGAAGTCAGGAAAGGTGTTGAAGAACATTTCTGAACTGTTCACAAAAAGTTGTAGAAAGGTGGCTGCTGAGAAATGGGCACCCGTGCGTGCGGGGCGTAGGACGAGCCTGGGGCCGGGGCCGCCAAGGCTCTGCTCCACTTTCTTTTATGCTGTCAACCATGGCAAGGTGACCAAGAGAAGGCACTGCTATCTGAAGTGATTTCTGGGCTGTGAGGTTTGGGAACCTGCTGCCTGGGTGGAGAAGAGCTCAGGGGAGAGCCCCTGGGGACTTTGTGTAAACCTGGGGAAGCAAATGGGAGGAGGGGGGGTGCTCCCTGCAGAAGCCAAACGAAAAGCTGAAGGGCCAGCCCTGGGGTGAAGCCTGAGCTCGAACCTTCAGGGGAAGGAGCCGGCCGCAGTGCAGCAGGCAGTCCTGGGGGAGCACGGGCTGCAGCCTTCTGGTGCCCTCTGCAGTCCACATGGGGTCGGGGCCTGGCTTCCTGTGGGCAGCTGCTGACCAGATTCTGTTGCTTCCTCATGCACTGGTGGTTTTGGGGACAGTGGACACTGCTGCTTCAGTGGGGCGAGAAAGGGTGACTCAGAGCCTGTGGTCTGGTCGCCCACTTGTAGACTTCTAGGGGAAACCTTGTACATGCGTAGACTCTTGGCATTGATTTTTGGAGTGCATAGGAAGAATTAGTGGAATCCCACTTTTTGTCACTGGAATCTTAAGGACAGTGGAGTGTTATGGAGGATCTTGTCTAGTAAACTTTACCACTACCCTCAAGGGCAGGGTGCTGGCAGACTTCCTAGAATAGTAAAATTAGGATTTGATGCTTCACATGAAGACAAACTCATATCCATTTGGTAGTGAAGTGTCCCCTTTCTTCTCCTCCAAGGTTTGGCAAAGGTGCTGTGGATGGTGTGAGGCTGGAGGGTCTCCTCTGGCATCATGGTTCCTCATTTGGGACCTGACAGAGTCATCGTCTCCTACCTGCTTTGTGTCGCAGTGCTGGTCCAATTCCACTCCTGTTTGTGGCCTCCTATTCATCCTGTTTCTTTGCCTCCATATTCCTCATGATAGCACGTTTTTGTGAAGTCTGAGTCATACTTGCCCACATCCTTAGTTCCCTTCTGAAGTCAGAAACAATTCAGGGGTGGGATACTGGAGACAAGTATACGGCCCAGACAGGTCAGCTGAATAGCGATGAAGTGGAGGAGACTGGCTGTGACAGGCAGCTGCCCTGGGCTCCTTTGTGCTTCTCTTGAGCCTGCAGTGCCCAGGAAGGGAGAGCTTAGATTTCCACAGCAGGTGCTCCTACCCCCAGTGGCTGCCTCACACCTGTGATCCCAAGGGGTGGGGAAAGTGAGAGGTTTCACATCTGACAGGTGAGCAAAGGATGGGCCCAGGGAAAGGGAGGAGGAGGTGGAAGTCCTCTAGTGGAAGCTTCCCAATGGAGCAGGAGGCCAGCAGAACGTCGGTCTCCTCTTGATGCTGTCAAGTCTCCACCCATGTGAGAAAAAGGCTATGCCTGTTACCCCCAAAGTCAGCTTACCCTGAAATAATCTTCATTTGAAGATTGTATTTAGCTCATTATACCTTATAAGGAAAAAAGTCAGGCCTTGTGCATTTCCAAGCCACTGGCCCTTTTGATTCAAGTCAAAGGTCAAAGTGAGAGCAACTCAGCAAAGCCATGGACTTTTCTAGAAGGTGATACTGGAGCCTTACCCTGGATCCCAGAACATTTCACTCTCTCATATCCCCCACTTCTCTCTAAATTTTAAGTATTTTTCAAGTATAGGCAATGTTAAAATTTCTAAATTCAAGGGGGCTAAATAGAAAAATGACCCTGATAGTTGATTATTGCTAGAAAAAAATGATGCAGGCCAGCTATACAGAACTTACTGTTTGACAGGTGTTTCTCACGTCTTAATGTAACTTCTCACAGTAAGTTATCAAGTTATTCAGTTACATTGGGTTACATTTAAGTTTGCCTTAAAGGGTTCAACAGAAAATTCAGAGATGAAAGTTCTTCAGGAACCTTGATAAAAATTGCTTTCAGGTTAAAACTCTAGGGTGGGCTAAACGCAGTAGTGCAGAGGGCCTTACTCGGCCATTTTTCAGTGTGGAGCAGATTGTGGCTCCCAGAGTGGTTTCCCCCTTGGGCTTGGTCTCAAATAGGAGAGAAGAGCTTCCTTAGAGGAAAGCGCCCAGCTTCCCGGGAGCACAAAAGGGCATGAGCCCACCCATCATCTGCTAATAACTGCCTTAAACGTTGCTCTCCAGGCACTCTCCCAACCACACCCCGTCTCTGCCATGACTTCTGTTGATTGGAGTAGTATTTTAAAGATTGTTCACAAGACATTAGATCAGCTGTTCTAAACGTATGGTAGTAATAAAATTTGGTTAAAGATGGGGAAACAGAGCTGGGCTGTGGCTCAGTGGTGGAGCACTTGCCTGGTACATGTGAGGCCCAGAGTTCCATCCTCAGCACCCATAAAAATAAATAAATAAAATAAAGGCATTGTGTCCATCTACAACTACAAAATCATTAAAAAAAAAGGATGGGGAAAAGATCACAATGAAAGTTCTCATGCATATTGAGAGCCGTGCAGTCAGTCTTGGCCAGCTGACCGGCTGGCTGGCCTGCCTGCCTGCCTTCCAGATCAAGGATTGAACCCAGGGCACTTTGCCACTGATCTACACCCACAGCCCTTTTTCTTTTTGAGATAGGGTTGCACTAAAATGCCCAAACTTGCCGTCCTCCTGCCTCAGCCTCCTGAGTGGCTGGGATTACAGGTACGTGCCACCACTCCGGGTTAGGCTGTGACTCTAGAAGTCATTTTGGTTAAACAATAGTCTCCTCATCTATAAGAATCCCAGTAGAGATCCCGTCTCATTTTAACACTTAATGTGGCTATTCTTCTTCTTAGCAGTTGGTCTGCTTTTATTGCCTAAGCCCTATCATTGCTGACCTAAGATTTCCTCCTTGGTTTGGTTACTAAAAGTTAAAGTGAAATTTGTGAGCTGCCTTTGGCACAGACTTAAATCATTACAGAGAAGAAATTCTTTCCTAAAATGTTTTATTTTCAACCTTTCAAATTCGCAAAAGAGCAGAAGTAATACAACAATGAACGTGCCTTGCCTTTTACCTGCCATTGCCAGCTGTTAGAACCTTGTCCCTTTTGTGGTCCGTCCTGTATGCTCCTGGAGAACCCCCACACACTTCTTTCTGTACCTTTTGCAGACGAGCTGTAGATCTCACAGTGCTTTATTCTGCCTAGTTCTATATACACCCTCTAGTGCAAGTTCATTTCACTATATATGCATAAGCCCTTGCTGTGCCAGATAATGCTATCAGTAACTCAGTAAGACCATCTACCCATGGTGTTAGATTAAACCACCAGTTTTCCAGAACATACATTTGGCTATCAAGTCTCTTTAGTCTCCATTGAGGCAGGGAATTTTCCTAGTCTCCTTAGTTTACTTCTCAAGGACATTGACTTTCCTTGAGCACATGTAAGATGTCTTGTGCATGGAGCTCTTCTTCATTTCTCTCAGTGCTCCTCGTGATTTAGCTCAAGTTAAACATTTTTAGCAAAAACACCAGATAGGTGATGTTCTCACTGCATCCTGTCTGCACTTGCAAAATTTCAGGTTGGTATCCCATTGCTAGTGCTGTTCCATCAGCTGGTGACAGGTTAGCCGTCACGTTTCCCACTGAAGAGATAGTCTCTGTGGAACTCGGGGTATGTGTGAGGAGATGCTCTGAGACTAGAGTGCCATTTTGAACCCACGCTTGGTTCGCTGTTTTCTGTACCCTTGTTTGTTCACTGACCCCACAGTTTATCACGCCCTGCTGCCACATTGTGTGTGAGCTTGTCAGGAAAGTCAGATAGTTTCTGGAAAAGCAGAAATAAGCTATGCATTTTACAAATACCTCCTCACAAGAGCACCCCGGGAAATCATTATTGGAGTTATTTGGTTCTGATTTAAATGGGCATATGTGATAAAACTCTTTCCCCATGTAACCAATTGGCCCCAGTGTACATATAATTAATCAATTTTCTTTGCTACAATTCAAATCTATATGATTTTGTTCTTCTCTGGTTCCAGGCCCATCTGTGCCCACGAGAGCTTAATGACCAATCATCTGCAAGATGATGACCATGGAAGCAGAGAGAAAGATGACAGCACAGACACTTGTGACCCAAAGCCACCTAGAGGAACGGGAGCCAGAGTGCTGGAGCACACGTGTTCTCAGGGGCTTGAGGATCCGGGCTCTCTGGGTGAGGATGGCTGCCCGGGCCCCGGTCCACTTGCCGGGCCCCTGTAGGCGGTACTGGTATGGGGTGCAGGGCCCATAGAAAACCTCCCTGGCTAGCTTGGCATCCCAGAGGAAGAGGGAGAGCAGGTTGGGTTTGACGCCTAGCTCAGAAGCAATCTCATCCATGTAGTCGATGTAGTTCACTCGAGATGCATCTCTTGGGTTGTCCACAAACCTGGAATAAGAAGGACAATGTTGGAAGCCCTATGTCATATTTGAGTCCATATTGTCCCCTGAGTTTCCAGGGAACTTCTTTTCTACTTATTTCTTAAAACACTTTTCTTAAATTTCTTAATGCATGTTTCCATGTATTGATTCTGTACAGTAACTGTATCCTTGAACACTGAACAACTGCAAACTATTTCAGACTTTGGACATTAAAAACTATGCTGGTAGCCAGGTATGGTGGTGCATGCCTGTAATCCCAGCAGCTCAGGAGGCTGAGGCTGGAGGTCATGAGTACAAACCCAGCCCTAGCGATTTAGTGAGGCCCTAAGCAACTCAGTGAGACCCTGTCTTCAAATAAAATACAAAAAAAAAAAAAAAAAAAAGGCTGGGGATAGGGCTCAGTGGTTAGGTGCCACTGGGATCAATTCCTAGTAGCAAAAACCAAAACAACCAAAAAACAATGCTGGTAAGGTATTTTTGGGGATATGTGATAAAAACTATTAAAGACTATTTTAAAAGTACCAAAACTTTTCAAATTTTGGTGGATATTAATTTCTTTTGAAGAAACAAATCATAAAAATGTGAATTAATCATCTAGTCAAATTTTTTAGTCTATATATTAAATCTAAAAACATATAAATATCTATTATAACTGACAAAATAGTAAAAAATCAAGTTCTGATTACAAATAAATATACAGGAAGCTATAACCAAAATCCAGAAAGGAAATTCATTTTTTCCAGCAATGAAAATATAAACAACCAACAATAGACTCAAGTAGACAAATGGCATTTACATGTCCTGTTTAGTTGTATGGCCTGTACTGTGGGTCTAGTTAGGTAATGGTAAGAAGGGCACCTGATCATCTCCAAAGTTCCCCGAGTGAGCACAGGTTTATTGCAAAGCACTCAGAGTAAGTCTTTACCACACTGAAGTAAGTACGCCTGTTCCTGAGCTACTCTCTCTCTCTCTTTAAATATATTTAGTTGTCGATGAACCTTAATTTAATTCGTTTATTTATATGTGGTGCTGAAAATCGAACCCAGTGCCTCACATGTGTCAGGCAAACGCCCTACCACTGAGCCACAACCCCAGCCCCGATGAACTACTCTTGATTGTGTCTTGAGGAGTGTGTTGTGTTTTCTGTATTCTGAACAGATTATTTCTCCTTTGTTTTTCTGACTTGCTTCTGGCAGTGAGCACAGGCTGGTCTGCGTGTTCTGGTCTTCACTGTAGAGGCCTCTCACTGCAGGGACTGGAGATCCTGTGTGTTCACCAGTGAGACTGGTGTTCTGGCCAGGCTTTCCACACCTGTCCCCATGTGCATTGTCACCATAATGTCACAGAGCTAGAATTGTCTTAGGGGTCTTGTTAGGGTGCCTTGTTCAAAAACAGAGGTCCAGTAGGACCTGCGGAACGAGTTTGGTGTCCTTCAGCCAGGGATGGTGTGCTTACTCTTTGGCCATTCTCCTTTTCCTTCTGTTGACCTCAGCCAGCATGTCAGTCTCTGAGGGCAAGTTTTTCAGTCCTAAGACAAAGCAAGAGAGAAATGTAAGGAGGGCTGGGAGAGGAGTAAACAGAGAGGTTTTCCAAGAGGAGAGTTGTCATAATCGGGTCTTAGGGACCCCTGTGAACTTCCCTCCTGGCATTCTCAGGATTGGGCTGGATGGAGTCAGCTTTCCCCAGGAGACGCAGGCTGTTGAGTGGTTCTCAGTTGCAATACACAGTGAAAGTTCTTGAATGCCAAGAATTCCCCCAAACATGTGGCTTGTGGTTGACACATGATGTTTGCCCAGATTTATGAGCTAAAGTGTGAGGTTTGCATCCGTGTGTGCGGGGTCCTCAATGCAGGGAAGTTAGGGTATGCGTCACCGTCATCTTTGTCATTTCTTTAAAGTGGGTACTTTGAAGATCTCTCTCCACTACTTTGAGATTGACAGAGCATCTTGTCAACTGCAGTTGCCTGGTGTGCCACAGAGCACCAGAGCTCCTCTCCTATCCGGGTGCAGCCCTTCACGGCTCTCTGGTCTCCACCACTGCTCATCTCCCAGCCTCTGTGGGATCACCTCTGAGGTGCCTCTCATGAGAGAGCATTCCATGGGTGTCTTTCTGGGTCTGATTTATTTTGCTCAAGACTACTTCCTTATCCTGGTATTGTAAGCAGTGCTGTGGTAAACACAGGAGTGCAGGGGTCTTTTTGACATGTTGATTTCATTTCCTTGAAGGATATATATACCCAGTATGAGATTGCTGGGTCACTTTTATCTTCCAGAGATCCTCAAACTCTACTGTGACCAGCTTCTGAGGCAGGTCTATCTGAAAAGATCCTTACCTTGGGCTCATGTCTTAAAAAAAAGTTTTCTGAGTCCCCAGAGGCATTGGAAAAATGTCACCTCTTATGTGTATTCACAAACATACGCTGATGCAAAATCTCCCAGGACAAACAGTAGCTGCTGCATTTTATAAGGAAACAAGTGGCTAAAGTGAAAGGTGGGGCGTGTGCGTGTATACGTGGGGGAGAGGAGGCGTGAGGAAGTGCAGGTCAGGTCAGGAGGAGACAGGGAATGGGGACAGCACAGGAGAAGCAGGTGCACTGACTTCTAAACTACATGCTTTGCGCCTCGTCAGGGTTACAGGGACAGCAGGTGAGGTTGCTGCTCAGGCACTGGAGGGAGCCACTAAAGCAAGCAGCTCCACCCAGGGCAGGCAGACCAGGGACCTGTAGGCTCCTCCCACTCTCAGTCTGGGCTCTGTGCTCCCCCTGCCTCCTCTAAGGGAACCCTTAGGCATTGGCCTGCAGTCACCCCGTTCCTTCATATTCACTGCTGGGTCCCACCAACTCTAAAGGCTGAGTCCTACTGTGCGTCGGGTCTGCGGTGACCTGCACACAAAGTACAGGCTTCCCTCCTCCGCCCTCTGCCAGGAAGTGTAAGTGGTAAGTCTTTGAACATCTCTCAGAGGAGCGAGGGGCCACCCAGGCCTGGTTGTCCTAGGTTCCAAACAGGAAACAACACTGGGTTCCAGCACCAGAGCAGCGTCAGGTGGTATAAACTGGATGCCAGTCAGATTGGAGCCATGGGGTGTCTGCCATCATGTACGGGTGTCTTGTGTGTGCCTCCCTGCCCCCTTGATGGACAGCTGGAGATCCAGTCAAGAAGCATCCTGGGAAAGGCAGGTGGTAGGTACCACGGCCAGCTCCCATGCACGTCCAGGAAGAGCCAGGCTGCCAGCCACATGGTTCTGGAACCCCGTTTACCTGGGCTCTCTCCAAACCCTCGGGTGCCACAGATGTAGCACAGAAGTGTGATCTCCTCATGAGAACCACGAAATGTCCTACAACACAGACTTCAGAGGATGCAGTGTATGCGCATGAGCAGACTTGGGAAATGGAAGGGCATCTCTCATTAAAAGCTGTTTCACATGTGCACACCTTGTGGAGCATCAGTTTTCCTTCTAGGTAAGTCCCCAAGAGATGCACATGCTCAACTAATCACAGGTGTTAGGTTGTTGATGGCATCATTGTTTCTAGTCATCCTCAGTGGCCATCGGCATGGCATGGACAAGTTGTGAGTATATGTGTCCAGATCACACATCCTCATTCAGGAAATGAGGTTAGACAGAGAAGGATCACAGAGGCAGGTCTGTCTGAAAAGATCCTTACCTTAGGCTCATGTCTTAAAAAAAAGTTTGGATCACATTCCTGCCTCATGCAGTGAAAAGCAGGCAGTAGATAGCTTCCTGACTCACCTAACTGGCAAGTGCATGGCTCAGAAGGCAGAGGACTCGGTGAGGGCAGCCACTCTGTATGCCCATGGTGACCCATCAGGGAAGACATGTCCTGAGAAGATGGAACCCTGACTTCTCATTCTTCGGAGCATGGGGAAGATATCAAAGTTATTTGGGGATGCAAGGGAGGGGGCCACATGGGATTCAGCCAGCTTCTCTGGCTCTCAGAAGCTGTCATGCCACTCTGCCAGTGGAGCCTGGCTTCTGTCTGGCCCCAGGGTTATTGGGTTCAGGGGCATCAGCCTGGGTAAGGACTTGGGAAGGGAGCCAGAATAAGAGCCAGGTATTTGGAGTTTACCTGAAACATACAGTGACTTCTCTAACCTTCTGCATTCTGCTCACAGGTAGGGTCTCCCTGCTGGCCTTCTGCCCTGGCCAATTTCTGCTTCCATAATGCTCTCCCTTAAATCAACTTTCTACTGAAAAGAACTAAGTGAATGGATATCCAGTACTCAAATGTAGCCTGATGACAGTTTTACATGTTTTCTATTGTTATTATTTGGTTACTTTCCTCTTAACAGAATTCTCTTAGAAAATCAAACTAAAACTTCCAGAGAGTCCAAAAGCCATGAATCTCTAATGGTGAAATCTCAGGTGCTGTGGTAGGAGGTAAAGTGGACAGAGGGGCTCCGGGTGCCTTGCCATTCGTGCATAATTAGGAACCCCGGCTGCTCACCCAGGAGAGCCGGCCTACCTTGGAACACACGCACAACCCATCGGCTCTGGAGTTCTGCTGTGGGGATGAGGGCCCCCACGGGCTGCAGGAGGCCAATGAAAGCCAGCGTTGGCCTCTCCAGCTGAGGAGGGAAGACCAACTTATACATGGAATGCTGGCTGTCCAGGATTGCTAAGTCATCCTCCAAGAAGGGGAAAGAGAAGGTGTATCCTGTGGCAAAGAGGACAGTGTCAACCTTCTCTTCAGTGCCATCCTCAAAGAGGGCGGACGTCTCGGTGAACTCCTCCACGTTTGGCTTCATCCGCACTCTTCCTGTGACTATGTGATTTGGCAGGTCGTCACTGAAGGTAGACTGATGGCTGAGAAATCTGCATTATAGGGAATGTAATATGAAGAAGTGTGCATGAATTTTGCTTATAAAGAAGTTGTGGTAAATGATCTCAAATGCACCATAGTATCTGTTTTATTTTTAATTGATATCTCTAGAAAGGTAAGGAAATATAGTTTCTTGGTTAAGAACTTGGTTTTAGATACAGAATTTTACCTCTGCATTGATCGTGCCACTTACCAGGTGTGAAATCTTGGAAAAGGCAAGAAACATTTTATCTTTGGTTTCCTAATCTGTAATTAGAATGATGTCAACAACCAGATGAGACTGTGCTAAGTATGTGATAATAAACATGAACTCTATTTATCTGTTCATCAGGAATAAAGTCCTTCAATTTTAACTTACTCGATACCAAATAAAGATCTGCATGAATTCATCATTAATCTTTATCAGTGATCTACAAAGAGCTACTGAAGGACTTGAACAGTGAATCTCTGAAAACAGAAAGAAGGTGGAAGAGAGAGCCAACACTAGTTTGCTGCTCCATAGGATGGGAATAAAACCACAGCTGTTACTCTCCTGGAGGTGAGGGACTGAGTCTCAGCACTGGAAGTCGATACCACACAGAATAGAGGAAGTAATGAAGTCCTTAGAGAAGCTCGAGGTAAGGCAACTCGTGACCAGTCAACCAGCTTTACAGAAAGTACTTAAGGAGATCATACACCCTGAAGAGGAAGAACAGTAGACAATGATGAAGGCATAGACGAAAAGTGGAGTTCACTGGAATATAAGATTAGCAAAGGAGAATTAGTAAAGGATCAAACAGTACTAATGCACAAAAACTTCAAGCTCCAAGAAGAATAAGAGATGAAGAAATGAATATAGGATATGTAAAATACCCAAAATAAAATCACACGTTAGGAACAAATATATACCTTTCAAAAATAACCCTGGATGGGCTTGGGGTGTGGCTCAGTGTTAGAGCACTTGCCTAGCAGGTCTGAGGCTCTGGGCTCAATCCTCAGACTACATAAAAATAAAGTCTATCTACAACTGAAAAAAAGACCTTCCTGAATATAAATGGTCTTAATTCTCCAATTAAAATATGCAAACTGTGTGATTAGTTTAAAAAAGAAAAGCCTGTATCTTCTTTCTGCAAGAAACTCACCTCATCAGCAAAAAAGTTCACACCTTGAAAACGATGATGGAGAATGGTATTCCAAGAAAATGTACTCTAAAAGGAACCACCCTACTCATACCTGACAAAACAGGCTTTAAGCTACTACATATTGATAAGGGGAGCAGCTCATCAAGAAGATATGACAGTTATAAACATATGTTGGGGCTCCCAATCTTATCAACAAACACTATTAACAATAAAGGGAGAGAGACAGGGCCCAAGACAATAAGAACAGGGTGAATCCAATACCCCGCTCTCACCCACAGGGCATCATGACCAAATCAACCCAAACAAAACCTCAACACCCCCCCCAAAAGAAAAACAATACTGCAAATGAACATCTAAGTTATACTATAAATCAAATGGACTTAACAGACATCTACAGAAAATTCCATCGAACATCAGCAGAATATACATTTTTTTGTCAACCTATGAAACTTTTTTCAAAACAGATTATATATTAGGCCATAGGGAAGTCTTATCCAAACAAAGAATTGAAACAAATTTGCATACCTTATCAAATCATAATGTAATAAAACTAGAAATCAAAGGCAAAAGAAACTGCAGAAATTATACAAACACATGGAGATGGAATAATACACTTTTGAACGAATAATGGATCACTAAAAATCATTTAAAATTCTTAGAACTGAATGAAAACACAACCCATAGCAGAAACTGTGGGAAACAGCAGAGCAGCACAAAGAGGAGGTTGGAGCCACGAGAGCCTGCATTAAAACATACCTCCACTAGAAACCTAAGGATGCATCTCAAGGTCTTAGGAAAAGAGCAAACTAAACTCAGTCAGTAGAAGGAAAGAAATCATAAAGATCATGGAAGAAATAAATAGAATAGGGACTAAAAGAACAACACAAAGGATCAATGAAACAAAGAATTCTTTGAAAAGGTCAACAAAATTGACAAACCCTTAACTAGCCAGAACTTCCAAAACAAAATTAGAGGTGAAAAGAGGACATTGCAACAGATAACTGCTGGAATTCAAATGTTACCAGGGAAAATTTGAGTAATGATATGTCAATAAAGTAGAAAATCTCAAAAAAAATGCACACATTTCTGGGCACATAAAACCTTCCAAAATTGAACCAAGAGGATGTAAAAACTTAAATGATCAATAAGGAGCATTGAGATTGAAGCAGTAATACAAAGTCTTCTAACAAGCAAGATGAGGACTGGAGGGACTCACTGTGAATTCACCAAACTTTTAAAGAAGAACTAATGCAGTGCTCCTCAAAGTGTTCCTAAGACACAGAGCGAAGGGCCTCTTCCAATTCTGCAAAGCCAGGATTATCCTAGTGTGAAAAGCTGATAAAGATACAACAAAAAGAAAAAGAGAGCAAGGTATAAACCAGCATCCTTGTTGAACTTAGATGAAAATATCCTCAATGCTGCAAAGTGAAGTCAGCGGCACGTCAAAAAGATCTCCATCACAGTAAGTCGGTTTCGTTCCAGGGATGCAAGGCTCGCTCTCTATATACAAACTGAAAATGTAATAGGGAATCAAAGCAGAGTCAAAATAAAACTGAAGAATCTTCAGAAGCAGGAAAAGCCTTGGACAAACTTAATATTCCTTTAGGATAAAGTCCTGAACCAATTAGGTATGGAGGGTCCCACTGCAACGTGACAGACCTCACATGGCAAATGGGAGAAGTGGAAGCCTCTCATCTGAACCAGGAGCTACCCCAGGGAGTGCATCCTCACCACTCTTATGCATCAGTCCATGAAATTCTAGCCTCTGAAACTGGGTGAGAGGAAGAGACTGAAGGTCAGCAGGGAAGGGGGAAGCCACACTGTCCTGGTTGCAGCTGATAGGATCACGCCCCCAGGAAACGCTGAGCCTCCTCTCAAGACACTTAGAACCAGAGCAGCAGGACACAGAAGCCCCTTGTGAAACTCAGGAGCTTTTCTATATGTCAGTAATGAGATCTCCAAGAATTAACGCCATTCACAAGAGCCTCAAAAAAAAAATTCTAGAACCCAACCAACAAAACGTAAAGACCTCTACAAAATGACCCAAACTGAAGAAAGAGGCTGAAGGAGACGGTAGAATGTGAAAAGGCCTCCCATGTTCATGGAGTGACACAGTCGCGTTAAAGTGTCCCACCCCAAATGATCTACAGATCCAGTGACATTGTCCACAGAACTAGAAAGAACATTCTAAATTCAGACCCAAGCACAAAAGACCCTCAACAGCCAGAACAGTCCTGAGCCAAAACATCCAAGCTGGACACGTCACAGCATCTTAGTTGAAAGTCTACTACAAGCTGAATACCGATGTCAACTGGCACTATTCAAACTAACCAAGTAATGGAATCAGCTTGGGAGCCTGGAGGTAGATAAACGGACCAAGAATATGTGGTCCACTTATATAAGGAGTATTACTCAGTCATGAGGAAGAACAAAATCATGTCATTGTCAGAAAATGGATGGCACAGAAGGACATCATGTTAAGCAAAAATATGCCAACAACAACAACAAAAACAACAGCCCAAGAATTGCATATTTTCTTTCATACACTGGAAAAAAAGGTGAGGGAAGGGAAAGGGAACCATGGGAAGGGGAGAGATGTAGGGTAAGATAGGGTGGGAGGGAGGGGAGCCACAGTCAAGACAAGACGTGCCTGTGTGCAGATCGCACAGAGAGATGCACATCTGCAGGATTCCTGTGGGTTAAGGACAAGAAAGAAATGAGAATACAGATAAAAGAGTAAGCATATTTGTACGTACTCTTTCATATATATCCTTTCCTAAGACTTGCTCCCAAATGAACAAAAAAAAAAAAAAAAAAGACAAAACAGAAAAACGGTGTGGCCAAAACCCCAAACCAAGGCTACTCAAACAGTGTGACCCTCGGGGGGAGAGTGGGCTCAGAGACAGCCAACGCTTGGTGACTGCACAGGAGGTTTGAGCTGTGAGTCCCTCTATTCCCAGGCGTCCTTTGCTGTCACTACCTGTCTTCTACATCCTGAAAACACCGTGTTTTGGAAGAAGCTGGAGTCGCACACCCACCTCGTGAGCCCAGCCCTGAGCTACGTGATTTTTTCCTGCACACACTTGTGAGAACTGATTCTCTGCTGTCGCTGCCTGCTTGGCCTAGATGAAGTCTTTATAATATTTTACTTGATTATTTTTAAATCCAGGAACCTGTCGGGGAGGAGGGGAGAGGAGCAGGAATGGAGACAGGGACAACACCAAGCTCCTGGGTCAGGTGGGGGAGGGACCAAAGGCCACAGAGGAGGAGTGGCCCCAGAGGGGGAAGAGCCAGGCGAGTGTGGCCAGGGGGGAGGGCCGCTCCTGGTCAGAACTGCTGGGGTGAGATGTCCCAAGCAAGAGGGTCCTGGGACATCCAGGGGCACTGCACGCCTGGGGGTGAGTTCTAGGGTGGCCATGGTCATGGGTCCTAGAGGAGCAGGACAGAGGCCACAGCAGTGAGGAGGGCCAGGGGGGGCTGGGCCTGAGTGTGGGGCCTGTCCGTGTGGATAGTGGAGTCTTCCTGGTGGACGTCAGCCGGAGGGTCGCTGTGGATCTTGTTTAGAATTCAGAGTGAAGGGGCACGTGCTGTGAAAGGTGGCATGGCAGGTGGCACAGGTCTCATGAGACCAGCGCTGAGCTCCCTGCGTCCCCCCTCCTTGGCTTTGCTGTGGCATCCCAGAGGCACAGGAGCAGGAATGACCAAAGGAGTAAAAAGTCCTGACAGGTTTAGCCTGGGGCATGCCCTGCTCCTATGCCTCTGGGGCCACCAACTCTGCTGAGCTGCCTGGCCGTCCCAGCCCAGGTGCACGTACCTGTGTGCAGCCTGCAGCCCGTAGTTGGCGTGGTTGAACCTTGCGTTCAGTTTCTTCTCTGTCCACCTGTTGATGAGGAATGAGGGCAGTAGTTTTTGGAGTGCCCTATTGTACCGGGTGAAGAGGGCGGTGTCCATGGGGTTGCCGTCATCCCACACCCGGTTCCAAATCCACGCGCCTCGTCTCGTGCTGAGGAAAACCTGCGAGAGAGGAGAAGCCGCCCAGTAAGAACTGTGTCTTCTCACCTTGATGTCAGAATGAGGGTAAAATGCCAACCTGCTCAGCAACACGACTGATCTCGCCAGCCACGTCTGCTCCAGAGTTCCCGATGCCAATCACAACCACTCTCTTCCCCGCAAAAGCGTCTGGATGCTTGTACTCCCAGCTGTGCAGGTACCTGCCCCGGAACTTCTGGATGCCTGGGAGGAGAGACCCAGCCATGTCAGCAGCACAGACGGGAACGGGACCTGGCACAATGTGCTTCCAAGCTGAGGCTGTGTCTCTTCCACCCCCTTTGCTGCTGTGGGTCAGGCACTGCCGAAATGACAGAACGAGACTGTGCAGGGAACAAAAGGTCCAGAGGCTGAGACCAAAGTCCAGCAGACGAATGTCCCTTCAAACCCAACCTGAAGTTGTTTCACTGTGCTCACTGTGCTACCTTAGGATGTTCTTGTCTTTTTCTGATTCTCCACTGATATAGGAGGAACTGCCTTCCCTTCTTGTAACACTGAGAAGGAATTATGCACAAAGGTCCTTAGCCAGGTGAGCGTGCAGAGTGCTGTCCAAGGAAGCTGACCGCAGCTTTAGAGGTTAGAGTGGTCAGCAGAATACTGTGTGGAAGATTTAATGGTATATTTATTTAACTGGCGTAATCTAACAGGCTAGTGTATAATCAGCCCACAGAGGTGCTCCTAGGCTTTTCCGCCTGTGCCACGTCTTTACAACGCGTATATTGTAAACGAGTGTGTGTGTGTGTCACAGTCCAGCAGCTCTGTTGACTAGGACAAATGCGAATGAGTAGTTTCAGAGGTTCTTGACAATTCTGATTGTATTCCACACATATCACAGACGTGGCTACAGGTGTGTTTTCCCCGTCTTCACTCAGCCCTCCCTCACTTCTCCTTGGGGACTCTCAAGAACTCCTCGTTATTGATGTGTCTGCTTTGGTCTTTCTCCCTGTCCAACCATCTTCCCACCACTGCAAGACAGACCTGTGTAAGTACAAATGCTTCAGGTAGCAGTCCGCACCAAGTGCACACACAGGCACACATGCACTCACACGCACACACACATGCACACTCACACATGCACCCACTCGCACACACACACACACACATACACACTCTCACACACTGCACTGGTTGCTCACTGACTCCCGCCTACCTCTTCTGCCCACACACCTGCTCCTCCCACAGCAAGGGTGTGTTCTCCTGGCCAGGCCACACTCCATTGCTCACTTGCTTCTTCTTCCTGGAAGGCCAGACCCCTGCCTTGGCTGCCTGGGGAAGGCTGGGCTTCCAGTCCCAGGGCTACCTCTATCATCTGAGCGCTCCTCTCTGCACCCCACTGTGCCAGAAAAGGCTCTGTCCTGTGCCCATGATAGCGTGGGCACCGAGATTCTTGGATCCAAAGATCTTCCCTCATTTAACTCATCAGTTAAATACCTGCAAACTCCTGTAAGGGCAAATGCTTCTCAGTGTAATGGCCGCTGCAGATCATGACCCCGTCAAAGATGTAGGATTGCTGCTTCCCATCAGCTTCTACCACCACATCCCACTGGCCAGAGGATGAAAAATCAGGGCGCTTCCTCACACTGCACACCTTCGCCTAGGAAGCAAGGGGCCAAGGCAGCCTTAGTGCTAGAGCACTGCTCATCTCCTTCCCCAGAGAACTCTGGGGTTCACAATAAAGTGGGTGGTGGCTCTCTCTCCATAGCTCCTGGGAGTTTATAATTTTATGCACAACAACCTCCTAGAATTGTTTCTTCCCTAGGATCGAGGTACTTTGGGCAACACAATACATAAAATTCCATTCCTAACCCTGTATTCTACGTCTAATATAATTAACTGAAACCTCAGCTTAGGGACCAATGCGGACACAGTGCACCTTGGAGGGGACCTGATTTAGAAATGTCTTCACTAACGTAGAGAATGTGCCGAGACACCACTAGAACTGTGGTGGACATGCACACTGGATGGGCACCTCTGCCTGCTCTGGCTGGTGAAGACTTGCCAGGACCCACGTGGAGGTGCTGAGCAGGGTTTGCCTTCCTTACCAGGAACTCGATGTGTTGCATGAGACCAAAGTGCCTGGCGTACATCCTGAGATACTCCATCATTTTGGAATTGTGCATGTAGTTGGGAAAATGGTCAGGGACGGGGTAGTCGCTGAAGGCTGTCATCTCCTTGGAGGTGTTGCAGGTCAAGGATTTGTATATCCCAGCTCGTCCAGTGTCGGGGGTCTCCTGTGGGAAGCAAACCGGCCATGGCCTCCAGTGTTCAGGCACACAGTGGGGAACGAGAGGGGGTCCTCAGCCTGTGGGTTTGGGACTCGTGGTCCTTGTGGGTTTCTACAATGGAGCTGAGCAGGAAGGAGGTGCTGGAGTCAGCCCGTGTGGAGATGAGACGAGTAGAATCCTCTTCATGATGATGGACCCTGAGTGTGCCCTGATGGTCTCCCAACAGGAAAATGTCCAGACAGATCAGAAAACCCAGGAAGGACAGGGGGAGGAGGAGAAGAGGGAAAGGGATGTATCGGGAATGAACTGGAGCAAATGATGTACTTTATACCTATGGATATGTCTCTGTGAACCCACTGTTACTTGTAAATATAACACCCTAATAAAAACATTAAAAGTAATCAAAACACGACCCAAGAAACAAATTCTAAACCAACCAAAAAGGAAGCAACATAAAACCGAGTGGTGAAGAGAAGTTTCCCAAGGAGAGATTCAGCCTCGCAGCTGGAGGAACATGGATTAGGAGGAGGCCCTGGAGATAGGCACCACATAACCTGGGAGGAAGCAGTCATGAACACGTGGTGTGCTCAGCTCACTAACTGACACACCAGGTGAAATCAGGCAGGGCCACGAAGGGGACACTGTGTGAAGACTGTGTGCCACGTGCTTAAAGTCTCGCTGTTGTTCAGAAGCGTGAGCTGCCTCTGTGCATCATGGAGGGCCCATAGTGAACGCTCTCAACTGCATCCAACCCGCCCACAGAGCAGCGAGAAGGTGACCCGTGGTGTGCAGGGAAGGGCCAGGGTCCACATGCAGGGGACCTCCGGCCTGTCCCCAAGTCTGCCAAGCAGAAGGACATGTCGGTTTTATGTGCAGAAGCCCAGTGCTCCTGGGGGCTGTCAGGAAATGCAGGGAAGAGGGTCCTGCAAGCCCCGGAGTTTCAGCTCCGTCTCAGTGTAGACATTGCCACTTGTAAGGGACACCAAGGAGTGAAGGAGGAACTGCTCAGAGTGGACGGCCTTCTGGGTCCTGTCAGAGAGGAAGCGTCTCTCACACACGGCTGCACTTCACGGGAGGAGCACAGAATTACCTCGTATCTCCACAGTCCTCCAATGTCGCTGCCTTTTTCAAAGCACGTGGGCTCCAGTCCCTCCTCCAGGCAGCTCTTAATGGCCCCTAGTCCGCTGACCCCGGCCCCAATCACTGCAATTTTTTTTGCTTTCATGGTCTCTGAAATGAAGGGGAATTCTTTCAGTTTTGCTGTCCCGGAGGGAAGGCCCTCCAGGAGGGCCCGTCCTGTCTGCAGTGGCCCTGTGAGCAGCCGGGCTGCTGACTCCTGTCCTAACCCGGGTGTGGGGCTTGGCTGCCAAGGCCTGTGCTCCGAAGCCAGTCCACCCTCCTTGCTGGCCAGCCGTCTCTGGGCTCCCCGGCGTCCCCCAACCTCCAGAGGAGCCTGGCCTGTGGTCTGCTCCATCCCGCCCTCTTTCAGCCTGGGCCCTTTGTTCTGGGAGGCAGGTCCCTTAGAGCTGCTCCAGAGGCCCACCTCCTGCTCCAGTGGGTCAGTGAGATGCCGCAGCCCATTCCCACATGCCTGCTGCTGTCCCTGTGCAGGAGGTCAGCCTCCATTCCCTGGGGCTCCACAAGGGGCAGCCCCTCCAGCGATCTTCCAGAAAGACCCACAGAAAGTGCAGTCTGGGCTCTCATCCCCCAGTGCCATGTCCCCCCCATGCATTAGTCAGGCTCCTGCAGAGAGACCCAGCCAGCAGCCTAGCAGGAGGCACACGGGGGGGGGGGGCAGACATGGAGGGCGGTGCCCGGGAAAGTGGCTCACGTGCTGCTGGAGGCCAGGAGCGCCTGGACAGGCCGTCCTCAGGACTGAGACCCTGTGGTGCTGGTCGTGTGGCTCCGTCCAGGAATGGAGGCTGCAGACCCAGGGCGGGGATGGGGCACCTCTCTTGGGGCCACGGGAAGAGCTGGGGCGAGTCCTGGAGTCCTTGGGCCCAGCAGCCTGGCCTTCTGACGTCCAAGCCCAAGGGTGTCCCAGCTCTAGGGAGAGAGAGAAGGTGGGTGTCTCTCTGCCTTTTATTCTGTTCTTACCTCCCACCTGTAGGATTGGGCCTGCCCATGTCCAGGGTGGGTCCCCCTTCTCAGTTCCCTGAGTACATGCTAATCTCTGGCAACACCTCAGACACACCTGCACACCTGGACAGCTTATCATTCTAATCAGATGCGAAGCCACTGGATTTTCCTCCTGCAGAAAAGGAATGGGCACAGTGTGTACCAATCTTTGATGGTAATTAATACTTCACTAGGTATCTGGGTCTTCATTCATCCTGTCAAGTTGACACGTAAAATTATCATAATTTCACCCTTGTTAATGTGACACCTTATATGTCTCCTTAAACCGTGATTAATCTTAAAATAGAAGTCATGGAGAGGTTTCTATCCCACCTCAGTTGAGGTCTCCTGCATACAACTTAAAGAACCCTGGTCCTTTCCAAAGAGGAGGAGAAGGCCTTGAGTGGTGAATTGCTCTCATGATGTCTCAGACTCAGCTATCATGAAATGCAACGGAATGTTCCTAAATACTGCCTTAGAAGAAAAAAATCTTATTTTACACGATAAGTAAATAAAAAGTATGGAAACAATTGTAATGTTTGTGTTATAAACATTACATGTGCACATCCACCAGGAATCATCATAGCAACAACATATTTTTAAAATATTTTTAGCCCATTTTACTTAAACATAATAATGGGCTTATTTCTGACATATTTGTGAATTCATGTGGCATAGTTGGCTCCATTTTAATTCCCCAGTTTGCCTCCTTTCCTCTCCTTCTGGTCCCTTTCTTCTGCTCTGCCGACCTTCCATTCATTCATTCATTCATTCATTCATTCATTCTGATTAGTTAAACATGACAGCAGAATGCATTTTAATTCTTTGAACACAAGTGGAGCCAACTTTTCCTTTCTTTGGTTGTACCAAGTGTGGAGTCACACCATTTGTGCAATTATACATCTACATCTAGGTAGGGTAATGATGTCCATTTCATTCTACCATCTTTCCTACCCTCATGCCCTGTCCTCTCTACTTACTCCCCTCTGCCTAATTCAGAGTTCCTCCATTCTTCCCATTCTCCTCTCCATTATGGTTCAGCATCTGTATAAGGGAAAACATTTGGTCTTTGGGTTTTGAGGATTGACTTGTTTTCTTTAAGGCTGAGTAATATTTCATTGTGTATATATACAACCGTTTCTTTTTTCATTCATTTCTTGAAGGACACCCAGATTTGTTCTATAGTTTAGCTATTATGAATTGAGCTGCTATAAACATCGATGTGGCTGCATCACTGTAGTATGCTGATTTTAAGTTCCTTGGGTATAAACTGAGGAGAGGGATAGCTGGGTCAAATGGTGGTTCCATTCCAGATTTTCCAAGGAATCTCCATACTGCTTTCCAGAGTGTTTGCACCAATTTGTAGTCCTACCAGCAGTGTATAAGTGTGCCTTTTCCCCCACATCCTCACCAACACTTACGTTGTTTGTATTCTTGATAATTGGCATTCTAACTGGAGTATTTTAAACCTGTGCCTTGCAGTTCTATATTAAGTTGTGACGCACTGTGGTATATTCATCACAGCGTGATCTGGTCAGCTTCATTGTGAAGTTCTTCCCCTTTCTCTTGGTCCTTCCCCACTCTAACCCCTGCTTCTACTCTGTTGCTTTCCTTTCCCTTTTACTGAGATCCTCCTTTGTATTTCCTTTTTATCTCTGGTTTCCACACATGAGAGAAAATAGTCAAACCTTGGCTTTTCTGAGTCTGGATTATTTCACTTGGCATGGTGTTCTTAAGTTCTATCAACTTTCCACCAAATCACCTAACTTCATTCTTCTTTATTGCTAAAGAGAATTCCATTGTGTATAGGAACCATGTTTTCTTTAACCAGGTATCTGTTGGTGGGAACTGAGGCTGGTTCATACCTTGACTGTTGTGGACATTGGTATGCGTGTATCACCATAGTATGTTAATTGTAGTATGTTATTTGTATGTTAATTGTGGTTAACCATAGTATGTTAATTGTAGTTCTTTTGGATAAATACCAAGGGGTGGAAGAGCGGGTTATAGGGTGATTCTGTTCCTAGTCTTTTGAGGAATCCCCATACTGCATTCCAAAGTGGTTGTATTAATTTACAGTCCCACCAACAATGTTTAAGTGTACCTTTCCCCCAACATTGTTGCCAACAATTATTGTAACTTGTGTTCTTGATGATTGCCATTGGGACTGGAGTGAGACCCAGTCTCAATGTGGTTTTGATTTCCATCTCACTGATTGATACTTGTTTTGGTTATTTGTCTCTGAAGTGTCTGTTCAGTTCATTTGCCCATTTATTGATTGAGTTATTTATTTGTTTGTTTTATATTTTGTGTTTGAATTCTTTGTGTTTTCTGGTTATTGTTGGAGGATTGGCTGGCAGAGATTTCTCCCGCTCTGGAGGCTCTCTGTGCAACTCTCAGTTGTTTCCACTGCTGTGCAGAAGCTTCTTAAATTGACGCCGTCCCACTTATCGATTCTCCTTTTTATGGGGGATTTTTGGGGTCTTGTTGGTGCCTGCACCAGGGCTGGAGTGCTGCCTGTATGTTTCCTCCACTGCGTCACCGTTTCCGGTCTAATTCCTAAGTCTTTGGTTGATTTTCATTGGGTGAGGGTGGGCGTCTGGTCTCATTCTTCTGCGGTCTTCCCAGCACCACTTTTTAAACAGGCCATCCTTCCTCCAGCGCTCGCTTGTGGCTCCTTTGTCAAGGGCCAGGTGACTGTTTCATAATGGCCTGTGTCCTCTTGTCCATCCGCTGGTCTTCACGTCTGATTCAGGACCAGCACCACAGGTGTGTGTTTTGTACTGTTGCGTTTTAGTTGTGGCCGTCTCGGTGGCATCTTCAGACGTGATTGTGAGGTCATTTGATGAGTTCTGTCCTCCAGCCCTCCCTCTTGCCCCCCAGCCTCCCTCCCATTGCCCCCTTCCTCTGCCCCATGGGTCTCCCTGTCACTTTCATCCTGTCCCTTTACTCCCTCTGGTGTCCAACAAGAACACATTCTTAGTCAAAATTAGGAGAGTGTGTTCATGACAATCGCAGCCATGGTTTTGCTAACTGACCACATGGTTGGAGTTGGTATTCATAACTACTTTCTTCTACAACCATTTGTTTAGTCAGAAAAGAAAAAGAATTTAAAGATAAAAAAATCACGCCTTAGTGTGTCTTAGTTTCCTAAGACAGCAGTAAGCTGGCAGGCCCTGGTTGCAGCAGCTTGCCGCAACCATTTCCCCCAGACCTGGGTCACCGATGATGAAGGAGGGACGCAGGGCTGAGCGTGTCCACCAGCAGAAGGCGGCATACAGGGAGGTTACAGCCGGGGTGTGCTCTTCAACCACGGCAAGGCAGTGTGAGGCACAAGGGAACAGGTGGACAGGCCCAGGGTTGTGCTGAGGGCAACTGCTGCAGGACTTACTGAAGGAAGCGTCATCAGAGGCAGGAGCAAACCAAGTGCATCCTTGTGATTTGGGTCAGAAGATGGGGGCTTATGAAGTGGTCAGGAGAAGAGTGACCTTATCCAAGCCGTAGTGTACCTGGTTTATCCAAGCTAACACCAAAGATATTGGCACCGTGATCCAGTGGTGAGTGCCACCTATTACTCGGATGGAGAACTGTGCAGGGAAGAACCACCAGGGTTGCCAGGGGAAATCACGGTGGTTATGTGCCAGGACGGCTCTAGGCATGTCAAGCTGAACCCACACATTGCGCTTCTTGTAACTGGCTTTACAGTATCACCTGTCCCCTCTTCTGAGATGGACCCTGATGCTGCCAGGATTTAGCACTCTGTAGGCAGGTGCTGTGACCCTGTTTGCCTGGCTTGTGAAGAGAGTCCACCGCCACAGCAGAGGCACATGCACCAAAAGACAGAGCACTTATCCAGGTGGAAATAACAATCGGTGTTTTCTGAAAGAACGAACAAGGCTCGTCGTAGGAGAAAATGCCCGTTTATTGAGGAAGAGCTCTGCATATTTATAGAGCCGGGGGTTATGACAGTTAGGACAGTTTAATGATTGAAGGGTTTGACAGTTGGCATGGGGTGCTTTCTGATTGGTGGGTAGGATCATGTGAACCAGCAGGGCTAGTCTGATTGGTGGGTAAGGATCATGTGAACCAGCAGGGCTAGTCTGATTGGTGGGTAAGGATCATGTGAACCAGAAAGGCTAGTCTGATTGGTGGGTAAGGATCATGTGAGCCAGCAGGGCTCACCATTGGACGGCTCTTCTCGGGGGATGGGGAAGTTAGTCTTTGGAGCCAGGGCGACTCCTAACATTTTCCACCTGATTTCTCCCAGAAATCAGGCCACCAGCTTAGCATCTCTCCTCCAGAAGGGACAGGATCAGATGGGACATGGTAACAAGGGTTGGATAACAGTGGAGTTTCCAGGGAAAAGAGCAGAAGACTGCGGCTGTGGATGGAGAATAAATGTTGAGCCTGGCCTGCACAGGCAAGCCTGCATAACCCAGCCAGGCCGTGCTGCTGGCGTTATCACAGCAATAGCAGCTGGGCCAGGTGAAGTGGGGAGACCACATGTTTGCTCAGAGGACAGAACAGGGTCGTGTAATTCCCAGAACTCCTGATGGAATGACAGTCTTGGTCTGGACTGTCCTGTATTTCTGCATCCCACTCAGCATAAGCCTAGACTGCAGGTCCAGAGTCCAACAGGATCATGGGGACCAAGTCGAGGGCCAGAGATTCCTCACATGGTGGCAAGAAATAGCCACTCTCCAGAGGGAGCAAGCCACTTGAGACCTGCTGAATTGTCCCCTCCCTGGATTAATGCTTACAAAGTGTGAAAGAGCAGGGCTCTGTGTCCATGGATCAGCTCCAGCCAGGTCTGTAGGTGCAGAGCTGGATGTACAGCTTGGGTTCTTTCAGACATTCATAGGGATTATTTACATTTGTTAATGCTCCTTCAGGGACTTCAGTCCAGCTGTCAGGGTAGGTTTGCCAAATAGACCCTGTATCTCATGCTTAGAAAAAAGAAAATATTCTTTGTCTCCACCAACCTGCTGCTTGAGGATTATATGGTTGATGAAGGGCCATGATACATCATGGATGTGGGTCCATTTCTGGGCAGCACATCCTATGACATGTTGTGCCTTGGTCACTGTCAATCCAGCACAGGTTCCCTTGATCATACTTCACTTCTAAAGATCTCTGATAGTGGCTATTTGTATACCTCTCTTGTGAGAAAAGAGTTGCACAAGGCCAGTCCACTTGCCATTGTGCCATCCTCAAAGTAAGGCCTCGGGACACTGCACATGGTCAGTTCAAACAGCCAGAGAGTGTGCGTGCATTTCTACCAGCCATCCACCCGTGTCCACTGCTGCTCTCATTTTCGCCTGTCTCTGTCCAGGTTGTTACAGAGTACCTGAGAACTGCAGACCACCACACTTATTGAGCCCAATTGAAAGGGAAAAAAGTCCTTTAATGAGCAATCCAGGCAAGTGACTGGGAGCAGGCTGGTGCCTCAGCGAACTTCCAGTGCCTGAATTTTGGAAGTACAGAGGTTATAAAGTCCAAAACCACAAAAACCATAAGGATGTAGGTCATCCTTGCTGAGACAGATATTTTGATTACATAAGAAAATTGCTTTGATTATATATTTCAGAGTCATTTTTGCTGTAGTCAGGGCATAGATACAGCTGTCAGGAGGCTAGAAAGAAAATATTTTAAGCAAGCCCACAGTGGAGTCAGGTCAGAACAAGATGGCGTTAGTTTGGTTCTTTTACATTACAGTTGGACCAGGGGTGGGTTGACAGCTGCAGGTCAACTCAGGTTCCTGTGGACATCTGCATGCCACACATTTTCAGGGATGGGGACTGCTCTTCTTGCACTTGGGAGGTCCCATGCACAGGGGTGACCACCTGGGGTGACGAGGTGATTTGTAGGTGACTGAGGCTGATGTCATCCACGGGTCAGGAGTGAATGAGCTGTGGGGAGGACAGTACTGAGAATAAGCCCTTATCCAGGGTAGCAGCCTGTGCACGAGCGATGGATGGAGACCGGCCTCCCCAGCCCTGCCAGCGAGCTGTCGCACTGACGGCGGTGTTGGTCCGTGCTCCACCTGTGGTGGGGCTCTGTGCACTGCTGAGAATACTGTTCTAGGTGTATGTGGTTTCAGCCCCCTCCAGGGGCTGTGACTAAGCTCCTAGAGGTGACTTTTGTTTTTGTTGTTCTTCCAGCAAGCCCAGTGCATGCCTTCTGATGTACAGGTGACATCTAATTACGTCTCATAGCATGCCTGCTAGAGGTGTCCAGCACATGCACCTGGGCTGGCAAGTCCTGGCCTTTCCACAGGCTTCCTGCTGGCACCACATCAGCCCTGTGTGGCTCCCTGTGAAGCAGCGCAGCAGGTGTAGGTCTGGGCTAGCTGAGGAATGAAGCCCTCCACCAACCTGGGAGTCCTGTAAACGCCTGTGTGCCACCAGTGGGTACGGGGAGGTCTTCACTGCACCTGAACTCAGATGTACTCATGCACACCACCCAGGAGCTTTATGGGCACTCCGTGCCCTGAATCTTGTTGAGGTTGGCAGCCCATCCTCTCCTGCACAGGTGAGTGCACACTCTGTTGCATGCTGCAAGAGTCTAATCTTCACCAATTAGCATGACCTCAATGTTGTAATGGGACCACGTAACATCAGCAGGGAATGAGAACAGAGTGAGGTCCTAGGCACCATGCTGTGGTGGATAGTACGGCTGGGTCGGCATCTCTAAGGCAGTGGCTGTAATGCCCATTGTCTTCCCTCCCAAGGGGTGGCAAGCTGGCTTGCCAAGTCTGGTTGTGAGGGGCGCTGGAAAGGGCATTAGCTAAGTGCCGTCAGCAGAGCTGAGGGATGGTGTGCTTTTCTCCGGCGCCTGAGTGATCTTAGGTACTGTGGTGTGGACAGGATGCAGCACTTAGCTCCTAGAGTCCATAGCTAGTCCTGGGTCCCATCTGCATGTTCAGCAGGCATACAAGGTTATCGAAGCTGTGTGCACTGAACAGTTCCCACTCCTCTGCTTCCATGTTTGCATATCCACAGGCCAGCTTGTCCTTCCTGGTATGAAGGAAGGAAGAAGCCACTCACTAGGAGTAAGAAGCTTTCAGGACCCTATTTCTCCCCCTTAACATGACCTTGACTACCCAAACATTGAGCTTGAACTTCCCCACAGAGGTCTGTAGTGTCTTTCCTAATAGAGCAGCCATCCCGAGAACTTTTCAAGGGCCTGGAGATGGGCTCCAGTGGAGCAGGTGCACTCTCCCAGTCCCAGGTGCGACAGCCCGGTTTTACTCTTGGTCATCTCCTTGTCCTTGGAGGACTAGGAAATGTTTTCATCTATGGTTTTGTCCTTGGAGGATGAGCAAACAGTGATTTCCAGGGGAGACCTCATGCACCCCCTGTGTCCTTCATTCTGGTGTGACCTTACCCCCCTTCATCATGGGGAGGGGACCCTGCCTCACAGCTGGCAGTGCCAGTGCACTGGGCATCCACCTTTCTCTATCAGAAGGGCAGGCGGGAGTGCTGGAGCCGGTGAGCTCCCTTTGCGAAGTGCCAGCACTGCATCGGGGCTTTAGCCATCTCTCCTCTGGAGGCGCGGGCACAAAGCAGCCCGTTCCACATCCATTTCTTGCTTCAATGGCCCCCGTGTCTTTTCTCTTCCCTCTTTCCTGTCAGTTTCTGTGAGGGGCATGCCCTGCCCCACCACACCACATCCTGTCTCTCAAGGGTGTGCTGTAGCCTCCCCGACGTCGTGAATGTCCTGTCCAGCAGCTGGGCTGAGCAGGGAGAGCAGGGGATCGCAGCACTCCTGGGGTCCCGCGGCTGCCTTTCTTCTCACTCCAGCTGTAAGATGGCCTCTTCACGTTCTTCAGGCACCTCGGCACCAGTGCTTTTCAATGCCCAGCGCCTGCGGAGTCCTCTGTCCTTTCCCTTGGGGGTCCCTGTCCTGGGCTAATGTCACTCTGGAGTCCAGGAGGTAGAATATCCAAAAGCATAAGAAAAGAGCACCCAGCTGAGGGTGGAGCGGAGAGGGAAGAGCACCCTTCTTCCGCCTGTTCTGCTCCGAGTCTCAGACTGACTGACAGCTGTTCGACCTCCTGAGGGTGAGTCCTCTCTGCTCAGTCCACTAGAGACATGCTCACAGCCACACCCAGGAAGATGGCCTTCTCAGCTTTTTCTTGCATTCCAAATTCCATGTGAGCTGATGGCTGAGATTAACTATTCCACTCATTAGGTGGACTCTGAAATTCTGGATTCCCAAAATCCCACCCGGAACCACAACTTATTTTGTTGGTTCTATATGTAGCAATAGGCTCCAGGGAGAAACGTGCCAGGCACGCCCTCTGGTTCCCTCCACCAGCAGCACAGCGGAAACCGGGCGGAGAATGTCGTCTGGCCAGCAGTGAGCTTCCAGCGCTCACCCAGGGATGCTATTTCAAAATACTTTGTTTTCGTTTGATTTATTTTCTTTTAAAAATTCTTATTATTTTATTGGTACATAATTATACATACATATGGGGTGCAGTGCATGATTTGGACACATGTATTCAATGTGTTACGACGAATTTAGGGTAGTAGGTATATCTCTAATCTTACAGTCTCTCCTCCCTGTGTTAGGATTACCCACAGTCCTTCCTTCTGACTGAGGACACAGTAACTCAGCTCTACATGCCTTCCTGTGCTACAGAAAGCTGAACTTTCTCCTCTTAGCTGCATGTAGTGTTCTTCCCAGGAGCTGAGTTCTTTCTGTGCTCACACTTTGTGGACTCTGTGACCACTGTTTGCCTCTCCCCCCGTGAAGTTGCCTCTTAGGGCTTTGGCATAAAAACCTGCAGGATTTACCTTTCTCTGTGTTGTTTATATCCTCTGTTCGATCCCTATTGTTGTAAATGACAAGGTGACCCCCTCCTTTTTGGGGGGATGAATAACTCTCTATTGTGTATTTCTACCACATTTTCTCTATTTATCCAACTATTGATGGATACCCAGGCTGGTTCCCATCTTGGCTGGCTGTGAATGGTGCTGCAGAACACATGACATACAGGGGTCTCTGCTACACTTGTCCCATTCTCCTTGGATGTGTACCTCCTGGGGGCACACGGGTCCTGGGGGGATTTCTGTGTGGAGTATTTGAGGAACACGCACAGTGTTTGTGTGCTGCCCTATGGTGAAGAAGTGGGTCTCTGTACCCTCACTGCATCTTTACACAGCCACTCCAAATGGGTCCAGATGATCTCTTTCTGACCTTGGTCTGCACTTTTCTGATGATTAGTGACAGTGAGCATTTCTTCATATAGTGTTTACTATTTGTATGCATTCTTTTAAGAAAAATTCCTAAATATTTTTATTATTAAAGGGACATAAAATCTTCAAGTCAATTTGTGCAGTGTTGAAGTGGGTCATTTATTCAGGACACGAAGTTCTGCATATTTAAAGCTCTTTCAGGGGTGAAGGTCTTTTACAGTATTTAGAATCTTATTTTCATCAGTTAAATTACGTCATTCATCTAGATATTTTCCTAAATTCTTGAAGAAAAGTCACCCGCAGACACTTGTCCCCACTCGTTGCCCTATCCCCACTCCCTTGGAGTGAATGCATGGCCTCCCCGTCTGTTCCAGGCTGGCACGGGGCGTGTCCAGAGTGGGGACTGCACTCGCTGCTGGAGGGACGGGGGCAAGAGGGAAGAGGCGGCCGTGGGGGTGCACCTGCAGAGGCTGGACGCTCCTCCCCTGGAGTCCTCTTGCCGTTTGGCCTTTGGGGAGCTGCGTGTCTTCTCAGGGGCAGGTCTGGACAGTGCGTGTTCTGTAGTGCGTGAGGCTCCGGGACCTGAGGCCCAGCGTGCCCACTTCAGCTGGCAGGTCAGGGGCAGCAGAATGCCCTCCCTTGGCCCTGCCCAGTGTGTGGTGAGGGCCCTGGCCAGAGCCAGCGTGGTGGGGACCTTCCAGCAGGTGTGCGTCCTCGGCGTCTGTCACTGGGGCTCGCTGCTGGCCTCTTCTCAGCCCTGTCCCTCCGCCCCGTCCTGTGACTCCCTTTCACTCCCTCCCCGTGCAGACTTCCTCCAGAAGTGTCAGTCACCTCAAGTTTCAGGCCTCGTGCTGAGGGCACCTCTTCAGGGACGTCCACAGCTGGACGGGCAGCAAGGCTGCCTCTGGGCGAACAGACGGTTTAAGGGTGATGCCAGGTGAAGCCAGTTCACCAGGACTCTCCCAGCCCTACTGAGACCTGGATGCAGGGGTCTCAGCGAGGGGCTCCTGGACTCAGGCCCCTGGGCTTTGTGGTGTCACCCTTACAGACGTGTGCAGAGTCAGTGTGACCGGAGGCTCTGACTGGCAGTGTCACGGCTTGCTAGGCAGGGCCACTCATAGTCCCACGGCCCCATTTAAGGAGCTCAGGATGCATCTGGGGAGAAGCTATGTCAAAGAGTCAGATCTAGTGGGACGTAAGTTGACTTGTTCTCTTTCCTACTGCTGCTACAAAGGACCAAGACTTCCACAGATGACAGATCCCGTCACAGCATCTACCAGCCCCACTCCTAAAGATTCAGAGTTGGCGGTGGGAAGCCTCAGGGGCCAGGGAGGCGGGTTGCCTGTGGGAGTGCAGGAGCAGAGCCGTTTCCCCTGTGCAGCTCTGAAAGGCGGCCCAGGCTGGGGAGCAGCTCCGTGGAGACTAAAATCAGCATCCTAGAGTGATGCAGGCACAGCAGTGTCTTCAGAGGGTCATCCACACGACCAACTTACAGACCTTGGTGCAGTGGATTAAAACCTGCTGTGCGGACACTTGGAGTTCACTCAGCCTTAAAGAGTGCAGTCCACCATTTGCTGGTGCGTGGCTGGAACTGGAGAAGCTCATGTGAGTGAAGCAAGCCAGACTCCGGAAGACACAGGGCAGATGCTTCTCTTCTCCTATGTGGAAGGCAGGTGGAAAGAAGGATTTAGAAAGGGGGTCCATGGAAACAGGAGGGCGCACAGAGAGGAAGAGGAGGGGGAAGGAGTGGAAGGGAGGAGGCAGGGAAAGGGAGGAAGGCAGAGTGACCCTGACCAGGTGGTGTCCTGCGTGTGCCTAAACACACCGCAGTGAGCTCCACTCTGTGTGACTGCAAGGCACCCACTGAAAACTTAGTCAAGGAAAACTGTCTTAACCATGTAAGAAGGAGAGGCCACAGTACACTGCTGGTTTCCCTCACTGGCACGTGGTAAATGCAGATCAATAAATGCAATTCATCACTTAAATAGAATGAAAGGCAAGAATCACATAATTATTTCAACTGATGCAGAAAAGGGCTTTGGTGAAATCTTGCACCCATTTACGTTGAAAATCTGGAAAAAATTAGGGATAGAAGAAATTTACCTCAATATTATAAAGGGTATATATAACAGACCCGAAGCCAACATCTTACTGAATACAGAATCTGAAAGCATTTCCTATAAAATCAGGAAGAAGATAAGGATGTTCATTCTTACTACTCCTCTCTAATATAGTCCTTGAAACTCTAGTCAGAGCAATCAGAAAAAAGGCACATAAGAGAAAACCAATGAATGGATTTAAATAGGAAAAGAAGAAGTCAAATTGTCTGTTTCCTGATGACATGATCCTATATGTAAAAGATCCCTCCACAAAAAAACAAAAACAAAAACAAAGACTGATAAATAAATTCTGCAGACTGGTAGGATATGGTATCAACATTCATTAATCAATACAGTGATTCTGTTAAGAATAAAGTCAGGAAATCATCTTCCATCCACAATAGCCTCGATAAAAAACTTGGGAATTGACCCAATCGAGGACTGAAAAATCTCTACAATGAAAATTACAGAACTTGAAAAAATAAATTGAACAAGACCTCAGAAGATGACGAGACTGTGTTCTTAGACAGGTAGAGTTAAATGGTCAAAATGACCATTCTACCCAAACCATACAGAGTCATTGAAATCCCATCAAAATGTCCATGATATTCTTCACAGAAATAGAAAAAACAGTAATCAAATTCATTTGAAAGAATAACAGATGAGCAGGGCACTCCTGAGCTGCTAGAACAGGTGGAGTGTCCGACACCTGCCCTCGAGTCACTCCACAGGGGTGTGGTGCAGCAACAGCGTGGAACTGACACCTCCTAGAGAGCACGGGCGGAGGGTGGGTGCCTCTCCATCCCGGGCCCACCCTGTGGAGCTGGCAGGAGTCAAGCCGGGGAAACACTGCTGGCCAGGAGGCGAGGCTCTGACGCCAGCCGTCATCAGACATCCCAGTACCGGGGCTTTTCTAGGCACAGCAGGAGGGCCACAAGGGGTGCCTAACACTGTTGTAACTTTTAGTACACAAAGAAGCCCCTGGACAACTCACAGGCCTTGAACAATTTGCAGACTTCTGTAGTTCCACTTCCTGATCGTGAGACCCTATGTACTAAACCTGCCAAGTAGTTCTGGGTCACTGCTCCTCTGTCCAGGATGTCCCACCTGGCCCCACTTTTCCTTGAAGCTGTCCCTGTGCTTTTCTTGACCTCTGGCCCTCTACTTGTGATCTTCTGCTGTTGCTGTGCTGGTCATGGCAATGAAGAGCAGAGGAATAGAGTAGAAGATCCAGAGACTGACCCACACAGACACAGTTAGGTGACATGTGACAGAGACGTCAAGAACACATGTTGGAGAAAAGACAGCCTTTTAAACCAGTGGTGCTGGGAAAACCGGGTATCCACACAGAGAGGAAGGAAACTAGGACCCTGCTGCTCACCCTGCACAAAGTCAAAGCAAACTGGAAGGCAGACCTAGAAATGAGACCAGAAACTTTGTAACTGCTGGAGGAAAACACAGGGTCACCAATTCATCATACAGGTGTAGGAAGGGGCTTCCTCAGCAAGACCCTGAAGCTCAGGAATTACCCCAAGAATCAATAAGGGGGTGTCGTAATGTTAAGACGCTTCTGCACAGGGAGGAAGCCCGAGGGTAAACGGAGCGACCCCAGATGTGAGCAGCTTGGCCAGCTACTCCTCTAACACGGCTACGATTTAGAATAAACAGAGAACTCAAAAACGGTAGAACCAAAAAGAAAGAAAAGCCATGCAATAAGTGGGCAAAGACGGTTTTTCAGAGAAGAAACACAAATAGGCATCAAATATATAAAAAAGTATTCAACATCTCTAGCAATCAGAGGAATACAAACAAAAACTGCACTAGAGTTTCACCTCCAGTCAGACTGAAGCCAGATTTAAAGTTAGGTAGTCAGTGTAGTTAGGTAAATCGGGTCTAATATCGAGTGAAATCTAAAATGGAGGCCATGCTGGGAATGACTCAGGGAAAACAGGACAACTCATGGAATGTTTATGAAGTCCTGAAAAGGCCCTAGGCCAAAGTCCACCTCAAAGAAGTGTTAACCAACAGCTCCAACAGATTTGGAAATAGCCCATCCCAGAGAAGTGATAATCCCATCCCAAAAGGTGATAATTAGGCCCACCTGTGTCCCACCCCTCAGGCCTTCCAACCTACATTCCATCACCAAAACTATAAAAAGGGGAAACAACCGCACTTCCACGGATTCCACCTTCTGGGTCCCCTTCTTCCTCCGGGAGAAGTCTTTTCTTCTGTCCTTTAATAAATTTCTAATTTCTACTCTGGCCTTGCCTCGGCGTGCTTCTTTGGTGTTATTCTTCAACATCGGGGAGCAAGAACTCGTCACCGGTCAACAGCGGTAACAAGACTGGCAGTTATCAAGGGTACACATAGTAAACGCTGGCAGTTGTTGTGGGAAAATGCACTTTGTTGGCGAGATTACAGATTAGAACAAGTGTTTTGGGCAGCTTTTCGCTGCTCTGATTACAGGATCTGATCAGAACTACTGTCCAAGAGGAAGAGTTTATTGGAGGGCTCCTGTTTCAGAGGTCTCCGTAGTCTTCAGAAGGCCTCCTCCATTCCTCAGGGCTTGAGTCAGGGTAAATATTGAGCGGGGAGAGGGAGGCTGAGGTAAGCAGGTCACACCATGGTGATCAGAAAGCCCAGAGAGACTCCACTGGCCAGACACAAATGTGTACCAAAGCCACGCCCCGATTCCTACCTCCTATAGTCAACACCCACCACTTCAGTTACCATTCCGTCAATCCCTATCAGGGGATTAAATCACTGACTGGGTTAAGACTCTTAGAACCGAACCATTTATCCTCTGAACCTTCTTGCTTCCTCTCACACATGAGCCTTTATAGGACACCTCACATCCAAACCATAACAGCAACGGTTCCAGAAAGCCATGTAGAGATTCCTCCAAACACTGGGAATGGAGCCACCCTATGACCCACTTATCCCAATCCTTGGTTTTTATCTGAAAGATCTAAAACTAGCATACTATACAGCCTCATCAATGTTTATAGCAGCACAATTCACAGTAGAGAGATCACAGCCCAGATGCCCTCAATAGATGAGTGGATACAAAAACAAACATGCACGCATGTGCGCGCGCGCGCACGCACACACACACACACACACACACCATGGAGTTTTACTCAGCCATAAAAAAGGAAGAAAAATTATGGCATTTGCCAGTAAAATGATAGAAATGGAGAACATCATGCTGAGTGAAATAAGCCAGATTCAGAAAACCAAGGGTCAAATGTTTTCTCTCATATATGGAAGTTAGAGCAAAATAAGGATGAAAAAGAGGAGGGGGATTGAAGATACAGAAATCAGTGGAGTGGAAGAAGGAGGGAAGAGAAATGGGGAAGGGAGGAAATGCAGGATGAGTGTATCGAAATCATGCTATGTATGTAATATGTCCCAGGGGTTCCACCTTTCTGCATATGTTGAAAGCACCAATCCAAATAAATGAGCAAAGGGAGATCAGTAGAGAAGAGAAAGGAGAATAGGGGAAGGAAGAGGAGGTAAAACAAGGTGGAATTTAAATGGAGGAAGTCAAATCCCATGCATGCATGAGTTCATCCAAATGAACCCACTGATGTGTATAATGCTCTAAATAAAAATATCTTCAGTGAACCAGATGATCCTAGCATCATCTCTAGGCATCTCTTGGATTTGAAGATCCGGGTAAAATAAGTGCGGCTCAGAGCAGCCCAGGAGCATGACTGTCCCAGTATATTGGTGGTTGTCCTAAGAAAAAGCAGGGATGTTGGCTGGAAGTGTGCTGCACAGGTGGGACGACATGAGTGCCTTGCTGTCTGCTGGGGTCCCAGCCAGGAGTCTGGACGCGGGCACCACTGGGTGCTGAGGGTAGGGGCATAGTTAACTATTAAGTCTTGATCAGAACGCATCCTCTGATGGAAGACGTTTTAACATGAAGAGTTGGGATCTCTAGGGACTGGTGCATGGAATTACCAACGCTTTATATGCCTTTTTAGTGGGTCTTATTCCAGAAATAGCCCCTGCTTACAGGAACATTGTCTGATGTCAGGGAGGCGTTGAGCTGGATTTCCTCCCCTCCTAATCTGGGTGGTTGAGTGAATTCTCCCAATGTCTGTGAGGACCCGGAACAAAAATGACCTTAGTGGGCCTGGAAAACACCATCTTCCAATGACTTTGATGTTGAATATTGGGTAATAGAGTCGTTGAGAAGTGGATCTATCCAGAGGACCCAGAGGCTTACCTGTGGCTTTACTTGTTCTAATTAATTGCTCAGCTTTTGCTCTGTTTGCCATCCTGGTGGGTCAAGGGTTGGAAACAATTCCCCTTCCAACAGCCTCTGAAGCATCTCTTCCAGGGACACGAGTCGGTGTGGGGGAATGAGCAGAAAGGGGGAGGGCCAGGAAGGGGCCCTGCTTAGTGTGTTGCAGGTGAGACTCGTGAACTGTCCAGGCAGTGAGAGGCTGCCACCACCGACCCAGCCTTAATGCTCCCAGGGCGGGACTCCAGGAGGTGGCCTGAACAGGCAGCGTCACTGCAGGGGCTCCTGGAGCCTGCTTCGTCCTCCATCCAGGTGCTCCGATTTCCCCTTGGACTCCAGAGCCACCAGGGAGAGGAGAGCCCTCGGGGGCTGAGGAGGGCTCCTGGTGGCTCTAGCTGCAGTGAGCTCACAGCAGCCCTTCCTGAAGCGGCTGAGGGCTTTGATCAGAGAAGCACCCCTTTGACTTTGTGAGGTCGCTGCACGTCCCTCGGAGAGGATGGCAGTTGTCACCTGATGAACAGTTTGCTGGAGTGGCGAATCAAAGTCAGAGTGGTGTTTCTTCTTTGCCGACTTCTGAAGGGCTTAGAGTTGGTGTGCCAGGTCAGAAAGGTCAGGGATTATAGAGTGGCTCAGTGGGGCCCGTCTTGTTTTGGTAGCTGGTTCACCTAACCAGTTCAAGGTGACATTAAAGAGAGAGACCTGGTGGGTGTCTTGGAAGTGTATGATTTCCGTGCCTGAAAGCATTTGCAAACCTTTCAGAATAGTCAAGCATGGAGAGTTCAGGATTTGAGCACCATTGGATTTTACTCCAATCAGCTACCTTAGGAAAAATTGAGGCATTATCTGGAAAGGGGTCTGGGCTGGTTTCTGGGCCTGATTTAAAGCTCCAAGTGTATGTTTATGAAAATGTCCCGAAGGATTCCTCCATTTGACTTCAGAAATCCATTCATTTGCTCTGCTTTTGGTCACTAACATTGGAAAAGATGAAGAAAATGAGGAAAACTTGGTTTGTAGGTGTGTGTTACCATGGGACACCCTTTAGCATGTCCCAGGGGTCTGTGACCACATCAGGAGTTTTTTGGGGAAGGCCTTGGCTCAGCCTTAGTCCAAGGAGAGAGCATGGTGGGAGGTTCTCCTGTGCTGTTACCAGCCTGGCTTTGAAAGGTCCAGAAGGATGGGGATGGGGTCAGGGACGTCTTTAGGTTGTCCTTAGTAATAATATTGGTTGGATTATGTTGAGAGCCACAGCTGAGTCAGAATGGCCCCTGGCATTTTTGCCAGAAGTAATGGTTGAGAGGCGAGCCATTAAGATGATGCTGGATTGATTCAATTGTATATAGACCCCTGCTGTCTGCCTGGGGCGCCCGCTACTTCTCGAGGGGATTTCCTGGGGAGTCCGCGTTGGTTGGGGAAGTTCCTGTGGAGGGAGTTCTGTTTGGTGTGGTGTGCTGGAGAGGGGCTGCGTGGATGGCATTCGGAGAGAGTTGGGGGGGGGGAGTGCGTGGAGTGCTGTTGGAGTTCAGGCAATAAAGTTTCCTGTTTGAACATACAAGTGCTTTGTGGCAGCTCAGTGATTTGTGCCCAGCCAGACTGCGGCATTTGGTGGCCGGTACAGGGAACGCTTAAGCTTGGGGGTAAGTGAAATTGCTCACCCCTGAAGGAGAGCGAAAGAATGGGTGACCATTTCAAAAAACAGTGTGTTCTTGTTTTGATTTGTTTTGTTTTTGTTTCAAGCTGCCTGTCCCTAGAACTTTCTCAGGCAAACTGGGAAAAATGGTTGGCTCAAGGTTTGAAGTTGTTCAGCCCTGAGTAAGAGATAGAGATAGACCACGAAAATACATGTCAAGAAAATAGGAAAATTGATACAATGATTTTTTGTTCCGTTTTTGTTTCGTTTTGCTTCGGTTTTGTTTTGAGTTATCTTGTTGAGTTGTGTTATCCTTGTAGCAGAAATATGGAGTCAGAAATTAGCAAAAAACAAACCGAAAGATTGTTAAGTAAATTGTTAGAGGAAGGAGGCACCCCAGTAAAACCAAAAACAGTCAGGGCATATGTTGATACAATACTAAAATGTAGCCCATGGCTTTTTAAGGAGGAGTTGTTGGATATATCACAGTGGGACCGTCATGGTGAAGATTTAAGGGAAGAAGAAAAGAAAAACCCAGGAACTCTGCCAGTTGGCACATTACCGTTATGGATGTTGGTATGATTTTGTTTGCCTAGTCCAAAGCCTTCAGTTCAGACTATAGTAGAAGACCAAGTAAAAGAGAAGGTCTCTCGAGCTAGTCAGACAGAGGAAGAAAATTTAAAGGAGGAAGAACTATCAGGGGATAAGTTACAACAGGAGGCTGCTACTAACACCTTTCTATCACCAGAGGGCGTAAGTGTCCAACCAACAGCTCCACCCATAGAGACAATACGCTGGGGGGCCCCCAACCCCCATAGTTGATAGATAGGATCCTGAGACAGGACCTCAAAGATTAGCATGCCCTGTATTTGAGCAGGCAGGAGGGCAGCAAATTCACCGTGCTTTAGATTTCAAAACAGTGAAGCAGTTAAAGGAGGCTGCAACAACCTATGGTCCCCAAGCACCCTTCACGGTAAGCATGGTCTAAACCATTACCAACTTGGACATGACGCCAGCAGATTGGGCTAGTATGTGTAAATCTGTGCTAAATGGAGGGCGATATTTGTTATGGAAGGTTGCCAATGAGGAATTTTGCACAGGATGGCTAAGTGATATGCAGCAGCTGGTTATCCTCAGAGAAATCTAGATATGTTGTTAAGAAAAGGACCTTATGAGGATCAGCAGCAACAAATTAGATATGATCCTGCTATATACTCACAAATTGCTGCAGATGCAGTTAGGGCATGGAAGACTTTACAAGGACATAGAGATTTAAAAGGTCAATTATCTAAGGTAATACAGGGAGCTAATGAACCTTATGCTGAATTTGTAGATAGGCATATTCAAATAGCTACCAGAGTTTTGGGGGATACAGAACAAGCAATACCATTAATAAAACAACTGGCTTATGAGCAAGCAAATCGTTGCTGCAGAGAAGTCATTAGACCATGGAAACATGAAGATTTAAACACATATATTAAATTATGTAGAGACATTAATGAACAAGGGCAAGTCTTGGCAGCTGCAGTACAACAGGCTTTAGATGCCAGGCCAAAAACATGCTACAATTGTGAACAAACAGGACATTTTAAAAGGAATTGCCCCATAGGAGGAGGGTTTAACAAAACTAGGTATCAAAGGGATAGAATACCGGGTATTTATCCACGATGCCGTAGAGGGAGACATTGGGCTAATGAATGCCATTCTCAAACCACCATAGAGGGTACTCCATTATCAAAAAATGGACAAGGACCAGGTGTTTACCCACAATATTGTGGAGAAAGGCATCAGGCTCCATTGCCAAAAAAGGACGGGGGACCCAATGCTCCAGAGCCCATGACCACAAATATACGGGGCACTGGAGGAACCCAGCAAAACCATGGAGGAACCCAACAACACCATCAGGTTTTACAAGAAAAACACCTATCATGAATACTCCAAATATATTCACTGATGGGTCAAATAATGGTACAGCAGCAGTAGTTACCCCTGATCAAACTTTTACATTTTTAGTACCCAAACAATCAGCTCAAAAGCTTAATGCAGTATTACAAGCTTTTGTGATGTTTAAAGATTCTGTATTTAATTTATTTTCTATTAGTCAGTATATAGTTAATGCTATAGTATCCCTTGAAGATGCTGGAGCCCTTAGTTTGGGCAATGATTTAGCAGATGAAACTACACATGACATACATATTTTTTCTACACCAGAAGAAGCTACAAATTCTCATACAAGGTTCCATGTCAATGCCAATACTTTACAAAAGTGTTTTAAAATAACTAAGGAATAATCTAGACAAATAATAAAACAATGTCAAAATTGTGTGACCTTTTTACCACAAGTTAATCTTGGAGTCAATCCTAGAGGACTGACACCTAACTATATTTGGCAGATGGACATCACACACTTGCCAGAATTTGGAAAATTAAAATATTTGCATGTTACAGTTGATACTTCTTGTGGATTTTTGATGGGATCCCTACATGCCGGAGAAAAAACTAAAGATATTATAGCTCATTGCTTACAAAATTTTGCCACTGTGGGCGTTCCAAAACAGTTAAAAACAGATAATGGTCCTGGCTATACTTCTACCTCTTTTAAGCAATTTTGCTCATCATTTGGCATTACTCGTATAACAGGAATCCCATACAATCCACAGGGATAAGGCACAGTTGAAAGAGCTCATCAAATTATTAAAATGTATTTATTAAAGCAAAAAGAGGGAATTGGGGAGGGGTATATATCCCCCAAAGATAAACTTAAAATAACTTTTTTTACTCTAAACTTTTAAAATTTGGATTCATCAGGGCTTAGTGCTACGGAAAGGCATATGTGTCCAAAAAATGTACATAAGCCCAAGGTACTTTGGAAGGATATTCTAACAGGACAATGGAAAGGTTCTGACCCAGTGATTGTCTGGAGTTGGGAATCTGTTTGTGTGTTTCCACAGGAAGAACAGCAGCCGATTTGGATTCCAGAGAGACTAACCAAAGCGATTTCTACAGACCAAAAAGAAGATGATTTGACTCAAATCCATAACAGCTGATATTCAGAACTCCAGTTTGGCTATTCTTACATCTGCGACAGTGATTCTCCCACACCTGGAGGCTAATGAATAATGAACACCATTAAGGCCTATTTCAAATGTAAGAAACCTTGGGGCTTGCTTGTGGGAATACCTTCAGACCCATTATGCAAGTTACAGGAAAAAGGATGGGATATCCACAGAAGAGTCAAACCCAGGTGGTAACCAGGATGCCTTTTTCAATATCTAGTTTATTATTGCCTTTTCCCACATCATGAAGTTCTATTTTATTTTTTGAGCTCATACAGACCTAGGTTAATGTTTTTCTGATCAGTTCTATTTTTTTACTGTGGAGTTTTTAAACATTGCAATGGGGATTTCACCTGTGAAAAGCTACAAGGCCTTTATTATTATGTTATGTGTTGTATGTATTGTATCATGTGTGCACACTTGTGTTTTGTGTTGTATGTCTGTATGTGCGTATGTCATATATCATATATGAGGAGCGCTCATGAAAAAATGGTTCCAAATATTTTTTTTTATTCACGTGATTTAAATGGTTTAATTTAAATTGGGTAAACAGCTGTTGAGGATTATTTTAATCTGTGAACAAAAAAGGAGGTTAACAGATCTGTTTGTTTACTTTCACCTTTCCTTTTCATTATATTTAATAATTCTGTTCAGGATAATGTCAATTGTTCAGAAAATTGTTTTCTTAGTACCTGTTGGAATGTTACATATTTTTTTTTTAGCCATCACTGCCATAATTCCTATCTTCATCCCAGTGCCAGTGAAGACAAAGAGAAAACCAAATTATAGCTTCTATGATAGCTATTACAACAAACTGTATAAACTGATGCATCAATGAATAATAACTCAACAAGTAATGCTCAATCAAGGAGTCCATTTACTTTGGGAGGAAATGGACATTTTAATGGATTCCTCTGCTTTGAACTGCTTTCAGAACTTGCCTGGACTATGTATCACTTGTATGCATTGTGAAGTATCTGTTGGTGCAGCAAATTGTGGTATTGCTGGGGTATCTTTCTGGATGGTGTCATCGGTGGTACAATTTTTCCAAAAGGAACCGTCATTTGGCTTGGTGTTGTGGTATTTTGCATCCTCCTCCCTTCTGTTAGTGATGGTCTAAAATTTGGGGGCCAACAGAGGTGAGGCAAAGAACCTCACCCCCCCACTGGCACCAAGGCCAAATTTGGGGGCCACAGAGGTGAGGCAAAGAACCTCACTCCCCCCACTGGCACCAAGGCCAAATTTGGGGGCCAACAGAGGTGAGGCAAAGAACCTCATCTCCCCACTGGTGCAAAGGCCTATCCACAGGTGTGGCTGTATGCTGGACCGGTAGTCAATGACAGGTAAGATCCAAATGCAACGGTACCAACCTAAGACAGGAGGCTGACACCTAGAGGTCAGCTCATCTGATGACTGGTAAGGACCATATGTAATATTGGACAACTTAAGACGGGCGCGGTCCCTAAGCCACATTGCTTGTTGTTTAATTAAACAGAAGGGGGGAGATGTTGAGAGCCACAGCTGAGTCGGAATGGCCCCTGGCATTTTGCCAGAAGCAATGGGTGAGAGGCGAGCCATTAAAATGATGCTGGATTGATTCAATTGAATATAGACCCCTGTTGTTCGCCTTGGCGCCCGCTATTTTGCAGTTCGAGTTGGTTGGGGAAGTTCCTGTGGAGAGAATTCCAGTTGGTGTGGTGTGCCAGAGAGGAGCCATGTGGGTAGCGTTCGGGAGAGTTCCCGAGGAGAGTGTGTGGAGTGCTGTTGGAGTTCAGGCAATAAAGTGTCCTGTTTGAAAATACAAGTGCTTGGTGGCAGTTCGGTGATTTGTGCCCAGCCAGACTGCAGCTGGATTCGGCTGTTGGGTAGTTTGGTAGTGGAGTGGGAGAGGGAGAGATGGTGGCCTCAGCGGGGCTTTGGGAGAAGGTAACATAGCTGTGACTGAGAGGGACACAGCATCAGTAGGCAGAGTAGGAGCCGGGCCAGGGGAGGGAGGGAAGGGACAGGGGCAGGCTTGGAGGCTCCAGCCCAGCTTTTGACTGTCTTATACACTGTGGTGTCCCCCTAAGGTCGCTCACTTACACTGGGGCATATTTCACAGTCTGCCTTCGGAGGCTCAGCGGGCATTCAGAGAGGAATGATAATTATTTTTCCGATTAAAATTCTTTTGGTCACACTAAATAGGGGCTTTGATCAGCCATTCACAGTGTGGAACAGATTCAAAATCAAGTTTAAAAAATCCTTGGCCCCCAGAGTGGGTCCCCTTGGGTAAGGATCTCAGGCAATCAAAGTGGCTACCTACAAAGTTGTTCTTCTCCAGACACTTTCTGAAAGTAAACTCTCAATATTCATGGTGATTTCTGTTGATGGAAATATTAATTAGCAGAGTCTCCAAGAAATAGCAGGTCAGCTATTCAAAAACATATCATGGCAAAAATGCTTAATTTATGATGGGGATGCTCCCAAACAATTTAGAGTCTGCACATATAGAGTATAGATGTCACAGATGATATTTCTATTACCAAGCCGCCATGGCTTTTAAGGAGTCCATGGTGAAATCCCTCCTCCACTTAAATCCCTAACAGTGTTGTGGGTGTGATCTTATCTAATTAGCTCATTATTTGCTTTTCCATAGTTCCCTTTTTTGATTGATTAATAAAAGGCTAAACTCAAATTTGTGGGCTATTGATGGCACAAACATAAGTGATTTTAGAAAATAAGTGTTTCTCTAAGGTTTTTGTGTTGAAGTTCCCAAATGTAAAGTGACATAGACAGGATTTGAAGAAGAAGTGTGAAGAGCTCCTGAATCCCTTTTTCCTAGAAGACCCTGCTGTGGATATTTGATCCTTCTCACGCAATCCCTCTTTGTCACACTCACAGGCACACAGTTATTCTCGTGTCTGTTGCACATAAATTGTGGATATCATGGTACTTTATTCCTGCTTTTGTATGTACCTTCTGAAACTGAGCGTGTCTTATTACACAGCCATAACACAATATGCCGCCAGCCAGCGGTGTCGTGAGTTAGAAGGACCATCTCCCGTGCAGTGCAGGCTGAGTTCCCTCTGCGCTAAACCAGCAGTCAGTGCCCACAGAGGGTCTTGTCATTCTGTCCCCCGAGTCTCTATTAACACTGTCGATTCTGCTTGTTGTTCTTAAAGTGTAGGTGGATGTAACATTGCAGTTGTTAGACTGCAAGGAAAATATCTTGAGAACATTCTCTTTCTTCATTTCTGTTATTCCTCCATTGCACCTCAGTGGAAGAATGTTGGCCTCTGGACCAGGAGGTGGGCTGGCCCCTCGTTGTGGCAGGGTGGAACCCTGGAGTTCCGGGGGCTGTCGACTCTCCTGTAACAGGGCTGCTGGGTCAGTTGGTGAAGGTGGAGACCGTCGGGCTTTTCTGTTGGCCACAAGGTCTCCATGTGCAGTAGGAACGGGGTTGGGGGAGGCTGGAGGCTGCAGGACACACTTTGGGTTTTCCTGCTGGCTTCGCTTTGTCTCACCCCTTGGTTTTCAATGGGGCCCCACTTGTCATTTCGTTGTCCTCTGGGTAAACCTGTCAAACCTTCAAATTCCTACTGAAACGAAGGGGAGCAAAGCTGTGCATTTCACACCTCCCTTCATGTAGAGCACGTGGAAAACATCATTGGGGCAATTCTGTTTCCTTTGAAAAATCTGTGTGTGAGCTGGCCTGTCCAAGGATGTCTTTCCCCAGACCACTGACTGCTTTCCTTTGGTAGATTCAAACCTGAGTGGCTTTGTTCTTCTCTGGTTCCAGGCCCATCTGTGTCCACGTGATCTTAATGACCGGTCATCTGCAAGATGATGACCATGGAAGCAGAGAGAAAGATGACAGCACATGCACTTGTGACCCAAAGCCACCTAGAGGAACGGGAGCCAGAGTGCTGGAGCACACGTGTTCTCAGGGGCTTGAGGATCCGGGCTCTCTGGGTGAGGATGGCTGCCCGGGCCCCGGTCCACTTGCCGGGCCCCTGTAGGCGGTACTGGTATGGGGTGCAGGGCCCATAGAAAACCTCCCTGGCTAGCTTGGCATCCCAGAGGAAGAGGGAGAGCAGGTTGGGTTTGACGCCTAGCTCAGAAGCAATCTCATCCATGTAGTCGATGTAGTTCACTCGAGATGCATCTCTTGGGCTGTCCACAAACCTGGAATAAGAAGGACAACGTTGGAAGCCCGATGTCACATTTCTGTCAGCATCATCCCGAGTTTCTAAGGGACTTTATTTCTGCTTTTTTCTTGACTCCATTGTCTTCTGCTTATCAAACCATCTTGATGTCCTGCACATGCCGTGGCCTCCTTAGGGTGCTATGGTCTTAGCCTCACAGGTAAATGCCTGAGGTGTGTAAACTTCCCCGAGTGCCCAGCAGGGGGACATGTATGTAGGAAGGCTGAGGGAAGCGCAGGGGAAGCTGAGATGTCCGTTTCCCTGGCAGACACAGCTCCACCCCAGAGCCCCCATTCCCGCCACATAGCTCTGACTAGCAAGGAGTGAGTGCGGGAAGCGTCACGGCCCGGCTCACAGCTATCTTCAGGCCATGGGAGCTGTCTCTGCCTGTGTTCACTCTAGACATCAGTTCCTGGGACTCTCAGACAGTCAGGATGCACTTTTTGCTTCCTACCTAGGACTTCTTCCACCTACTCAGAAATTAAAATCACTCCAGGGCTGGGGTAGTGGCTCATTGGTAGAGAACTTGCCTAGTACGTGTGAGGCACTAAGTTTGATCCTCAGCACCACATAAAAATAAAATAAAGGTACCGTGTCCATCTACAACTAAAACACCCCCCAAAACCAAAACACAAAACAAAACAAACAAAAGCCACTCCAGTAAATCACTCTTGGGTTAAAGAAAAACAAGACTGGAATTTCTGACAATCTGAAAAATATCTAAATGTTTCAAAATGTTGGGAAGAAATGTTAGAAGATTCTTAAGATTTGCAGAATTAAATGACAATGATAATTTCCTAAAAAATTCATGAATACATTTCCTCATGAAAACAGAAACAATGGAAAAATGTAGCCCGAGAATTTTTTCTTAAGTGTTTAACTTAGACCAATAATGCTGGAAACAATGGAAAAATGTAGCCCGAGAATTTTTTCTTAAGTGTTTAACTGAAACATCTACATTGATGATACATATGTTATTCAATGATATGTACATATCATACATATATGTGATATTTTCAAGTAGCATGAAGTCCTTATCCTATTGAAGTCTTAATCATTAGCTATGATTTAGCATATAAAAGCACTGTTCATTAATTTTGTTAGTTTCTAAGCCTCAAAACAACATAACAAAATTAGAAACAGGGTGAGTGAGGAAAGGACAATCTCAGACAATTCCCATCTATAAAAGTTCAAAAAATCACAAATGAACTTCTCTCCAACAGTTAACAGTGTTGGAATATAATCACACACAATGACCAATTAGTAATTATCCCTAGAAATTAAGACATGTTTAATGTAGGAAATGTACTCCTATAATTCATGCCATTAACATGACAATGGTGGAAATCTCTGTCATTTTAGAATTTGTTCAAGTGGGTTTTGGTAAAATCCACATGCATTTCTTTTCCTAAGTTGGAATCCAAGGACACCTTCTTAAGTAAAGTAGTCAATATCATCTTCAATAGTAAAACACTAATAATAGTTTAAATAAATCCATAAATAAAACAAGAACATCTGATCCTCCTTATACACTATGGTCATCTCCTAAGGTAGAGCCAAGGAAGAGATACCAGAAAGAAGATCCAGGTATAGGAAAGGAAGAGTGAAAATTAGAACCAACTTCATGGTCACTTACCCTCCTAAGATAACCAAGTAAAGAATCATTAAAATTAATAAAGGAGTAAAGTGTTCTCATCACCACATAATGGTACCTGAAATAATAACTTTAATGAAGCCTAGAAATAATCAATTAGAAAACACAGGTGAAATCCATTTCCTTTAGCAACAAAGCTGTAAACTACCAAGAGTAGACTGAAGTAGACATGAATGGCATTCACATATGCTGTTAATTTTATGCCTAACTGAAAGCCTAGTTAGGAAGTTGCAGGAAGGACACATCCTCCAGAGTTCCCCGAGTGTGCTCGTGAGCATAGGTCTTCCTCCAAGCGCACAGAGTCTGTGTTTACCACACTGAAGGAGCACGCATCTCCCTAGGCTGCTCTGGGTGAGCGCTGGTGCAGTGTGTGTTCTCTATTCTGAACTGAGCTGGTTTCCTCTTGTGTTCTGACTTTGGTTCTGGCATATTCTCGTGTCCTCATTTTGAGGCTGCTCAGGGCAGGGACTGGACACCCTATGAGACTGGTGTTCTGGCCAGGCTTTCCACACCTGTCCCCATGTGCATTGTCACCATAATGTCACAGGCTACAATTGTCTTAGGGGTCTTGTTAGGGTGCCTTGTTCAAAAACAGAGGTCCAGTAGGACCTGCGGAACGAGTTTGGTGTCCTTCAGCCAGGGATGGTGTGCTTACTCTTTGGCCATTCTCCTTTTCCTTCTGTTGACCTCAGCCAGCATGTCAGTCTCTGAGGGCAAGTTTTTCAGTCCTAAGACAAAGCAAGAGAGAAATGTAAGGAGGGCTGGGAGAGGAGTAAACCACAACAACAAAAAAAGAAATTTTGAATGAGAAGAGTTGTAATAATCATCATTTTATGGAACTCATAATTAAAGCACTTTGTATAAAATCCCAAGGAAGAGAATTTCCTATCAATTTCAGGAGTCAGGAGAGGAATCAACTTCCCTTAAGAGAAACAGGCTTTGAGTTGTTCCTCACTTTAAACTCATAACAAAATCTGTGAATAGCAAGAATTCCCCAATGTGTTTTTAATCTTTCAGTGATACTCAGACGATACTGATACGTCTCAAAATCTTCTCTCTAGACATTGCCTGGCTTGGAGCTCACATCTCAAATGCAAGTCCTCAGGCTTCAGAGCAGGTGGGAAATCATTCTTCTCACTGTATCTTCAGGAGTTGTGCAGTGAGGGGAAACATCCCAAGGCTGCAATGATGCTTTTGGTAAGAAGTGAAAATCCAAAGTGGCCTGGGTGTGAATGTGAGCGTCGGGGGCCGAGGGAACACGGCAGAATGAAGGTCTGAGTGTGAAAAGACACAGCAACATGAGGGACAGAACAAAGAGAAGTAGGCACACAACTCTAAGCTATTCCCCTGTTCTTCCCTTGGATGCTTTCCTTTTCAACAGAGTTCTTTTAGAAATGAAAAATCGACTTTCTAGATTTCTTATGGAAAAAAGTAATTTCTTATGGTGAAATCTCAGGTGCTGTGGTAGGAGGTAAATTGGCAGAGGGGCTCCGGGTGCCTTGCCATTCGTGCATAATTAGGAACCCGGCTGCTCACCCAGGAGAGCCGGCCTACCTTGGAACACGCGCACAACCCATCGGCTCTGGAGTTCTGCTGTGGGGATGAGGGCCCCCACGGGCTGCAGGAGGCCAATGAAAGCCAGCGTTGGCCTCTCCAGCTGAGGAGGGAAGACCAACTTATACATGGAATGCTGGCTGTCCAGGATTGCTAAGTCATCCTCCAAGAAGGGGAAAGAGAAGGTGTATCCTGTGGCAAAGAGGACAGTGTCGACCTTCTCTTCAGTGCCATCCTCAAAGAGGGCGGACGTCTCGGTGAACTCCTCCACGTTTGGCTTCATCCGCACTCTTCCCGTGACTATGTGATTTGGCAGGTCGTCACTGACAACTGTTTGATATGAAAAAATTCTGCACGACAAGGAAGGAAATTTAAGGAAGTGAAAATAAAGTTCCTCCTTCAAGAAACTGTGTTTGGAATTACTCAGGAAGCCACCCCAGTATTTCAATAATGTTAATTATTTTATTCTTACAAAGGTAGTTTAGTTTATTGGTTAAGAACTTGATTTTCAGAGTCAGAAGTCAGCTTCTGTATTGGTTCTACCTATTAGCCACTGAGACCTTGGTCAAATTCCAAAACACTTCAGTCTCAGTTTCTAAATTTGCGAAAACAAAATGATACGATAGCAAAATCAGATTGGGCCAATCAGGTGATAATATATACTAAATATTATTAGATAAAACTTAAGTATTGCTTTGATTTTTTAACATATTTATTTCATCTTAATAATATGTAAATTTTGATGTTAGTTGGTCATTAATATTTTTCAAGGATCTACGGGGTGAAATGGAATTTTTTCTTTCTTTCTTTTGGTAGTACTGGGGATCTGTTGCATCAAATACTCTTCAGTGCCTAGGAGAGCTTGCAGTGAGGCCAGATTCCACTTAACATAGTAATGAGGGAGATGCAGAGGGGGGCTGGCTACCCGTCTCATCTTTATCTTTTGGAGGGGATCTGAAAGGGGTGACCTGGTGGTAAAGTCATGGAAAGCACCCATAAACCATCAACCTCTGAAGGAAACCACCTGTGCAGTGGGCAGGTGACGAGTCCCATGGTTGCCCCTTGCTTGTGAGGGTGGCCCTTCATCGTGTCTCTGCCCACTGCCTGCGGAGCAGTAAGTGATCAAATGTCCCAGCCTTCTCCACTGAGTCCTCCAACCTCCCCTTGGGATCCTAACACAGTCGGCTTGGGGCTTTGGCAGCCCTGGGGTTCCACAGGTCAAACACAGGGCTTGGTGTGTGCTAAGCAGTCTCTCTGCCACTGACGACAGCCCCAGCCCTTTTATGCTTTACTTTGAGAACCTGTCTTCCTAAGTGCCCAGGCAGTCCTCCTGCTTTCTCCCCCTGACTAGCTGGGATTACTGGTACGGGCCACCAAGCCCGGTGAAATGACAGTTCTGAATTCAAGAGCAAACAGAGTAGATGACAGGTGATGGCAAACAGAGGATGTAAGGCAGAGTCACATGGTCAGGACTCAAATAAGGCAGATGTTTGAGTCTCTGTCCCCCTCCCCGCAACACAGATCAATTATACCTTAGTGGAATTCCAAGAACATTGGAAGAAAATAACTGGAATATTATCAATCAAAGTGCATTCTAACATCAGTTAGAATGGTCTCCTTTGATCCTGGTTCTTTGCAAATAACTTACAGACTCTGCTGAGCTGCCTGGCCGTCCCAGCCCAGGTGCACGTACCTGTGTGCAGCCTGCAGCCCGTAGTTGGCGTGGTTGAACCTTGCGTTCAGTTTCTTCTCTGTCCACCTGTTGATGAGGAATGAGGGCAGTAGTTTTTGGAGTGCCCTATTGTACCGGGTGAAGAGGGCGGTGTCCATGGGGTTGCCGTCATCCCACACCCGGTTCCAAATCCACGCGCCTCGTCTCGTGCTGAGGAAAACCTGCGAGAGAGGAGAAGCCGCCCAGTAAGAACTGTGTCTTCTCACCTTGATGTCAGAATGAGGGTAAAATGCCAACCTGCTCAGCAACACGACTGATCTCGCCAGCCACGTCTGCTCCAGAGTTCCCGATGCCAATCACAACCACTCTCTTCCCCGCAAAAGCGTCTGGATGCTTGTACTCCCAGCTGTGCAGGTACCTGCCCCGGAACTTCTGGATGCCTGGGAGGAGAGACCCAGCCATGTCAGCAGCACAGACGGGAACGGGACCTGGCACAATGTGCTTCCAAGCTGAGGCTGTGTCTCTTCCACCCCCTTTGCTGCTGTGGGTCAGGCACTGCCGAAATGACAGAACGAGACTGTGCAGGGAACAAAAGGTCCAGAGGCTGAGACCAAAGTCCAGCAGACGAATGTCCCTTCAAACCCAACCTGAAGTTTTTTCACTGTGCTCACTGGTGCTACCTTAGGATGTTCTTGTCTTTTTCTGATTCTCCACTGATATAGGAGGAACTGCCTTCCCTTCTTGTAACACTGAGAAGGAATTATGCACAAAGGTCCTTAGCCAGGTGAGCGTGCAGAGTGCTGTCCAAGGAAGCTGACCGCAGCTTTAGAGGTTAGAGTGGTCAGCAGAATACTGTGTGGAAGATTTAATGGAATATTTATTTAACTGGCGTAATCTAACAGGCTAGTGTATAATCAGCCCACAGAGGTGCTCCTAGGCTTTTCCGCCTGTGCCACGTCTTTACAACGCGTATATTGTAAACGAGTGTGTGTGTGTGTCACAGTCCAGCAGCTCTGTTGACTAGGACAAATGCGAATGAGTAGTTTCAGAGGTTCTTGACAATTCTGATTGTATTCCACACATATCACAGACGTGGCTACAGGTGTGTTTTCCCCGTCTTCACTCAGCCCTCCCTCACTTCTCCTTGGGGACTCTCAAGAACTCCTCGTTATTGATGTGTCTGCTTTGGTCTTTCTCCCTGTCCAACCATCTTCCCACCACTGCAAGACAGACCTGTGTAAGTACAAATGCTTCAGGTAGCAGTCCGCACCAGGTGCACACACACAGGCACACATGCACTCACACGCACACACACATGCACACTCACACATGCACCCACTCGCACACACACACACACACATACACACTCTCACACACTGCACTGGTTGCTCACTGACTCCCGCCTACCTCTCCTGCCCACACACCTGCTCCTCCCACAGCAAGGGTGTGTTCTCCTGGCCAGGCCACACTCCATTGCTCACTTGCTTCTTCTTCCTGGAAGGCCAGACCCCTGCCTTGGCTGCCTGGGGAAGGCTGGGCTTCCAGTCCCAGGGCTACCTCTATCATCTGAGCGCTCCTCTCTGCACCCCACTGTGCCAGAAAAGGCTCTGTCCTGTGCCCATGATAGCGTGGGCACCGAGATTCTTGGATCCAAAGATCTTCCCTCACACTCATCAGTTAAATACCTGCAAACTCCTGTAAGGGCAAATGCTTCTCAGTGTAATGGCCGCTGCAGATCATGACCCCGTCGAAGATGTAGGATTGCTGCTTCCCATCAGCTTCTACCACCACATCCCACTGGCCAGAGGATGAAAAATCAGGGCGCTTCCTCACACTGCACACCTTCGCCTGGGAACCAAGGGGCCAAGGCAGCCTTAGTGCTAGAGCACTGCTCATCTCCTTCCCCAGAGAACTCTGGGGTTCACAATAAAGTGGGTGGTGGCTCTCTCTCCATAGCTCCTGGGAGTTTATAATTTTATGCACAACAACCTCCTAGAATTGTTTCTTCCCTAGGATCGAGGTACCTTGGGCAACATAATACATAAAATTCCATTCCTAACCCTGTATTCTACGTCTAATATAATTAACTGAAACCTCAGCTTAGGGACCAATGTGGACACAGTGCACCTTGGAGGGGACCTGATTTAGAAATGTCTTCACTAACGTAGAGAATGTGCCGAGACACCAGGTCTCTCTAGAACTGTGGTGGACATGCACACTGGATGGGCGCCTCTGCCTGCTCTGGCTGGTGAAGACTTGCCAGGACCCACGTGGAGGTGCTGAGCAGGGTTTGCCTTCCTTACCAGGAACTCGATGTGTTGCATGAGACCAAAGTGCCTGGCGTACATCCTGAGATACTCCATCATTTTGGAATTGTGCATGTAGTTGGGAAAATGGTCAGGGACGGGGTAGTCGCTGAAGGCTGTCATCTCCTTGGAGGTGTTGCAGGTCAAGGATTTGTATATCCCAGCTCGTCCAGTGTCGGGGGTCTCCTGTGGGAAGCAAACCGGCCATGGCCTCCAGTGTTCAGGCACACAGTGGGGAACGAGGGGGGTTCTCAGCCTGTGGGTTTGGGACTCGTGGTCCTTGTGGGTTTCTACAATGGAGCTGAGCAGGAAGGAGGTGCTGGAGTCAGCCCGTGTGGAGATGAGACGAGTAGAATCCTCTTCATGATGATGGACCCTGAGTGTGCCCTGATGGTCTCCCAACAGGAAAATGTCCAGACAGATCAGAAAACCCAGGAAGGACAGGGGGAGGAGGGGAAGAGGGAAAGGGATGTATCGGGAATGAACTGGAGCAAATGATGTACTTTATACCTATGGATATGTCTCTGTGAACCCACTGTTATTCGTAAATATAACACCCTAATAAAAACATTAAAAGTAATCAAAACACGACCCAAGAAACAAATTCTAAACCAACCAAAAAGGAAGCAACATAAAACCGAGTGGTGAAGAGAAGTTTCCCAAGGAGAGATTCAGCCTCGCAGCTGGAGGAACATGGATTAGGAGGAGGCCCTGGAGATAGGCACCACATAACCTGGGAGGAAGCAGTCATGAACACGTGGTGTGCTCAGCTCACTAACTGACACACCAGGTGAAATCAGGCAGGGCCACGAAGGGGACACTGTGTGAAGACTGTGTGCCACGTGCTTAAAGTCTCGCTGTTGTTCAGAAGCGTGAGCTGCCTCTGTGCATCATAGAGGGCCCATAGTGAACGCTCTCAACTGCATCCAACCTGCCCACAGAGCAGCGAGAAGGTGACCCGTGGTGTGCAGGGAAGGGCCAGAGTCCGCATGCAGGGGACCTCCGGCCTGTCCCCAAGTCTGCCAAGCAGAAGGACATGTCGGTTTTATGTGCAGAAGCCCAGTGCTCCTGGGGGCTGTCAGGAAATGCAGGGAAGAGGGTCCTGCAAGCCCCGGAGTTTCAGCTCCGTCTCAGTGTAGACATTGCCACTTGTAAGGGACACCAAGGAGTGAAGGAGGAACTGCTCAGAGTGGACGGCCTTCTGGGTCCTGTCAGAGAGGAAGCGTCTCTCACACACGGCTGCACTTCACGGGAGGAGCACAGAATTACCTCGTATCTCCACAGTCCTCCAATGTCGCTGCCTTTTTCAAAGCACGTGGGCTCCAGTCCCTCCTCCAGGCAGCTCTTAATGGCCCCTAGTCCGCTGACCCCGGCCCCAATCACTGCAATTTTTTTTGCTTTCATGGTCTCTGAAATGAAGGGGAATTCTTTCAGTTTTGCGGTCCCAGAGGGAAGGCCCTCCAGGAGGGCCCGTCCTGTCTGCAGTGGCCCTGTGAGCAGCCGGGCTGCTGACTCCTGTCCTAACCCGGGTGTGGGGCTTGGCTGCCAAGGCCTGTGCTCCGAAGCCAGTCCACCCTCCTTGCTGGCCAGCCGTCTCTGGGCTCCCCGGAGTCCCCCAACCTCCAGAGGAGCCTGGCCTGTGGTCTGCTCCATCCCCCCCTCTTTCAGCCTGGGCCCTTTGTTCTGGGAGGCAGGTCCCCTAGAGCTGCTCCAGAGGCCCACTTCCTGCTCCAGTGGGTCAGTGAGATGCCGCAGCCCATTCCCACATGCCTGCTGCTGTCCCTGTGCAGGAGGTCAGCCTCCATTCCCCTGGGGCTCCACAAGGGGCAGCCCCTCCAGCGATCTTCCAGAAAGACCCACAGAAAGTGCAGTCTGGGCTCTCATCCCCCAGTGCCATGCCCCCCCCCCCCCACGCATTAGTCAGGCTCCTGCAGAGAGACCCAGCCAGCAGCCTAGCAGGAGGCACAGAGGGGGGGGCAGACATGGAGGGCGGTGCCCGGGGAAGTGGCTCACGTGCTGCTGGAGGCCAGGAGCGCCTGGACAGCCTGTCCTCAGGACTGAGACCCTGTGGTGCTGGTCGTGTGGCTCCGTCCAGGAATGGAGGCTGCAGACCCAGGGCGGGGATGGGGCACCTCTCTTGGGGCCACGGGAAGAGCTGGGGCGAGTCCTGGAGTCCTTGGGCCCAGCAGCCTGGCCTTCTGACGTCCAAGCCCAAGGGTGTCCCAGCTCTAGGGAGAGAGAGAAGGTGGGTGTCTCTCTGCCTTTTATTCTGTTCTTACCTCCCACCTGTAGGATTGGGCCTGCCCACGTAGAGGGTGGGTCTTCCTTTCCCTGTCACCTGAGTCTCGGGCCTGTGTCCTCTGGAAACACCCTCACACACACCCACCCACCGAAGCAACCCTATCTTTCCCATCAAATAGCAAACTATCTGTGTTTCCATTTCAGGAAAAGAGGAATGCACAGTGCATACTGAACTTTGAGGATAATTGCTTCTTCACCCGCTATCTCAATATCTCTTAATCCCGTCCAGTTAACACCCAAAATAACCATTGCAGGTCCAAAATTTGTGACATTGGTGACCATTTGTCCCTGATTCTTCAGGTAAAACAAAAACAATAAGGGGTCCCAGTGTGGGGCACTGGGACCAAAGGTGACTCAAGTCGGGGCCTGGAGATACCCCAGACCCTGAGGTTTCTCCAGGAGAAGGTGGGCCCCTGGTGAGAATGAACCTGATCTGGGGACATCGGGAGCAGAGCTGACCTGATCCGTGCAGAGGGATATTTGGGAAAGGGGGGGCTGTGCTCAGAAGGGGCTTGTGAGGGAGCAGAGTGGGGTTGGAGGGAAGCCTCTAGAAGCCAAACAGCTGTGTTAGTCACACTTTATACCTGCAATATTAGCCCGAGGCCATTTCACAGGTCCCCTTGGGCTCAGGGCTCTGGAAGTTCCAGTGCCACATGGAGTGACCTCTTTGTTTTGGACCTCTGACAGGGCTTTGGGCCTCTGCTGAGGGCAGCATGTCCTGGTGGAGCAAACCCCTCCCCTCATGAGCCAGGAAACAAAGGGGAAAGGAAGAGCCTGTGGTCCCACCGCCCCCTTCCGGGGCATGCCCCTGTGGGCTGAGGACCTCCTACCAGGCCCACCTGGAAAGGATCTCACCACCTCCCCAGTGCGCCGTCTGGGAACCAAGCCTGAGCGCCTGGATCCAGGGACACCACGCAGACCACAGCAAAGCCTCCCTTCTGCCCAAGGCTCAGCACACTGTGGCCTCCTCGTCTGCACTCACTGGCCCTCTGGGCAGTGAGTCAGCTCCTGGCCTCCCCTGCCTGGAGGAGCCTGTTGGAGATGAGCTCAGGCCAGGGGGGCCGGTCTGGGTCTAGAGGTCAGGTACCCCCAGACCTCTACCAGGTCACAGCAAAATAACTGACTCTGGGAGGTGACAGGAGAGCAAGGGCCAAGGCCGAGGGCCACTGTGAGCCACTGAAGGCCTGGCGGGTGCTGGCCAGAGTCCTGCCTCGGCCTGCTACAGTCCAGAGCCCTGGAGTCCAGCTGACTGGCCCTTCTGCTCCTTCCCCTGATTGCTGCGTCTGCGTGCCTTCCACACCTGCTGATGCTGAAGGGCTCACCTGGAACCAGGGTGCTTCCCTGGGGGCCTGTGGTGGCTGTCTGTGCTGGCCACAGGCCTAGACAGGGGCTGGTGGCCCAGGCCTGCTGGGCACTTGCTGGTTAGGACAGAGGTCCTTTCTCAGGGCCCAGTCATCCTCTGCACTGTGGGCTCACGTAGTCTGCTGCCTTTGGGACAGGTGACCAAGGTGCCCTCAGCCTGGGCCTGCCTACTCTTGTCTGGAGAGCAGCCCCGGGCTCTTGAGGTGATGCCAGCCCTGGCTTTCTCAAGTGGCAACTTGTCTGGTGCCGCAGGCGGGGCAGCACCCAGGACTGGTGTACGTCCTGCTGTCCCCTGGAGGGCCTGAGCCTGCTGCCTACGAGAGGATCCCACATCTAGAAGGGAAAGAGGAAATTCACCTCCGCTCTGCCCTTTCTTCTCTCCAGGCTCTCGGCCGCATGGACGGATGGTGCTGCCCACAGGGAGGGAGGGTCTCCCCACTGGGCCCACTGATTCACAGAAGAGTCTCCTCCACACACACCCTACCGACATGCACAAAGTATTCCTCTTCCAGTGTTCTGAGAACTCCTTAATCCAGACAGAACGACACCTCAAATTCACCATCAGACCTCAGAAGGAGAATCTGTAATTACGGATTCGCATAACCAACATGGACCACAAAAATTCTTATTGGTTCACAGTGCAGAGATGTGCTGTCGTGGAAATACAGGGGACAGTCACTCTCTCCACCCTGCACTAATGGCACATTGAACCATGGGGGAAATTCTTGTCTCCACAGGCTGAGTTTTCCTGTCCTTGGTCCACACTATGTAAACTTATTTCTTTCCTTTTGAAATTTCTTACTATTCTAATTGGCATAGAATTGCACACATGTGTGAGATAGGATGTGATATTTTGATATGTGTATGCAAGTAATGATCAAATCAGAGAAATCGTATTCATCATTCCAAAAGTTCACCATTTCTTTGTCTTGGGAACATGCATAATGTTTCTTCTAGCTATTTTGAAATGTACAGCAAGTTACTATTAACCGTGCTCTGGAGAAGTAGAACTTGTTCCTCTCAATGAGGAACTGTATTTTTGTGTCTCACTCTCTGCAGCTTCGTGTCCCCCTCCCATCATGCCCAGCCTCTGGCCTCCTCTGATCTTCTCTCCAGTTCTATGGTATCAAGTTTTAAACTTCCACCTACAAGTGAGAACAGGTGGCATTTGTCTTTCTGGGCCTGGGTTAGTTCACGTAACCTCATGTTCTCCAATTCTACTCACCTGGTCACAGATGACAGGGTTATGTTCCTTTTATGGTCGACTGTTACTCCACAGTGTAGAAACACCACCTTTCTGTATCCACTCTTTCACTGATGGGCACCTCGAGCGATTCCCTGCCTTCGCTGTTTACAAAAGGCAGGGAGTGGGCATCCCTGATGGTGGATCTCGTTCCCTGAGGTGACCGGGACTGGGACGTGGCACCCGTGGCAGCTCTGACTTTCTCAGGCACGTCCATGCTCTTTTCCACGGGGCCGTACCAAACCCCAGCAGTGTCTTGAAGTTCCCCTTATGCTTATTTATGGCGTTTTGATTATAGACATTTAAAGTCATATCTCATGGCGGCTTTGATTTGCTCTCCAGGATGATTAGTGATATAGAGCATTTTCCATATATTTAGTGGCCACTTGGACATCTTCTTTTCAGAAATATTTAAAATACTTTGTCTTACCTGCGGAGACATTCCAAGTCTGCAGCCAGAGGTGCAGAGTTTGGGTGAGTCACTTTCTTCATGATTCCTGGAGTCACCACCTGTAGCTTGGTGTGGGGGAGGGCTTTTATGGCATTAGATCTCATCTGCGTCATCTGAACTGTGACATTCGCCCAGACATTTCCCGAAATTCTTGAAAAGTCACCCGCAGACACTTGTCCCCACTCGTTGCCCTATCCCCACTCCCTTGGAGTGAATGCATGGCCTCCCCGTCTGTTCCAGGCTGGCACGGGGCGTGTCCAGAGTGGGGACTGCACTCGCTGCTGGAGGGACGGGGGCAAGAGGGAAGAGGCGGCCATGGGGGTGCACCTGCAGAGGCTGGACGCTCCTCCCCTGGAGTCCTCTTGCCGTTTGGCCTTTGGGGAGCTGCGTGTCTTCTCAGGGGCAGGTCTGGACAGTGCGTGTTCTGTAGTGCGTGAGGCTCCGGGACCTGAGGCCCAGCGTGCCCACTTCAGCTGGCAGGTCAGGGGCAGCAGAATGCCCTCCCTTGGCCCTGCCCAGTGTGTGGTGAGGGCCCTGGCCAGAGCCAGCGTGGTGGGGACCTTCCAGCAGGTGTGCGTCCTCGGCGTCTGTCACTGGGGCTCGCTGCTGGCCTCTTCTCAGCCCTGTCCCTCCGCCCCGTCCTGTGACTCCCTTTCACTCCCTCCCCGTGCAGACTTCCTCCAGAAGTGTCAGTCACCTCAAGTTTCAGGCCTCGTGCTGAGGGCACCTCTTCAGGGACGTCCACAGCTGGACGGGCAGCAAGGCTGCCTCTGGGCGAACAGACGGTTTAAGGGTGATGCCAGGTGAAGCCAGTTCACCAGGACTCTCCCAGCCCTACTGAGACCTGGATGCAGGGGTCTCAGCGAGGGGCTCCTGGACTCAGGCCCCTGGGCTTTGTGGTGTCACCCTTACAGACGTGTGCAGAGTCAGTGTGACCGGAGGCTCTGACTGGCAGTGTCACGGCTTGCTAGGCAGGGCCACTCATAGTCCCACGGCCCCATTTAAGGAGCTCAGGATGCATCTGGGGAGAAGCTATGTCAAAGAGTCAGATCTAGTGGGACGTAAGTTGACTTGTTCTCTTTCCTACTGCTGCTACAAAGGACCAAGACTTCCACAGATGACAGATCCCGTCACAGCATCTACCAGCCCCACTCCTAAAGATTCAGAGTTGGCGGTGGGAAGCCTCAGGGGCCAGGGAGGCGGGTTGCCTGTGGGAGTGCAGGAGCAGAGCCGTTTCCCCTGTGCAGCTCTGAAAGGCGGCCCAGGCTGGGGAGCAGCTCCGTGGAGACTAAAATCAGCATCCTAGAGTGATGCAGGCACAGCAGTGTCTTCAGAGGGTCATCCACACGACCAACTTACAGACCTTGGTGCAGTGGATTAAAACCTGCTGTGCGGACACTTGGAGTTCACTCAGCCTTAAAGAGTGCAGTCCACCATTTGCTGGTGCGTGGCTGGAACTGGAGAAGCTCATGTGAGTGAAGCAAGCCAGACTCCGGAAGACGCAGAGCAGATGCTTCTCTTCTCCTATGTGGAAGGCAGGTGGAAAGAAGGATTTAGAAAGGGGGTCCATGGAAACAGGAGGGCGCACAGAGAGGAAGAGGAGGGGGAAGAAGCGGAAGGGAGGAGGCAGGGAAAGGGAGGAAGGCAGAGTGACCCTGACCAGGTGGTGTCCTGCGTGTGCCTAAACACATCGCAGTGAGCTCCACTCTGTGTGACTGCAAGGCACCCACTGAAAACTTAGTCAAGGAAAACTGTCTTAACCATGTAAGAAGGAGAGGCTGGTTTCCCTCACTGGCACGTGGCTGTTGCTGGTGTGTATAACTACCTTGCACTCCCTTTTTTCTCACCAGAAAATGTACATAAGTTTTATTTTTTTTCACATCCTCATTTCACTTTATTTGATTGTTTCCTCCCCATTTTCCTGTTGGTGGTGGTACTGTAAATGATGGGAGATTTATGACATATTAGTAGGTGTGCACAATATGACCATGTAATTTGACCAGCGTCACTCCCAGCCCATCCTCCTCTGTCCCCTCCTCTCACCCCCTGGTCCCTTTCCTCTACTGATCTCCCTGCGCTCTCAATGATCCCCCACCCCATTGAGCAAACAAGGAAGAAAAACTCAGGGTGCTCAGCTGTGGCCCTGCATGTCCCCCCTGCCTGCCCCTGTTTTCAGGACCCCTTTCTCCACTTTGACTCCCTGCCTCAAATACTCTGCTGTTACCTTGGATCACACTTGACAATCCAAGCTCTCTCCCCACTTCCCAGAACTAATGTAGTTAGAACTTGGAAGTATCTTTTGCTGTGTCAAATATCATGTTCACAAATTTCAAGGATTATGACCTGGACATTTTGGGGGGTCCTTATGCAGATTACCATAATTGCAAATGGGAGCAAATTGCCTGATGATAGAGATGGGTTTAACAAACGAAAAGCCGGACGACAACATCTGACCAGGCAGACAGCCATTGAGCCCGACAGATTAGGGTAGCGTTCATGATCATCTCTAGAGTGCCGGGATCTTAGGTCCCAGTCTCCATGGAGTGGGACAGGCAAGCTCATCCAGTGATTCAGGTCAAAAGCCAGCAGTGACTTCCCCTGGCGGTGGCCTGGCCGCCTGCACTTGGCTCTCGTGTTCCCATTCCCCATGCCCGCCCTTTGTCTGCAGGCTCCATGAAGAGCCATCTGGATTATTTCAGATCTGCCGATGATACCCGTGCCTGGAGCTTTCTAAAGTCTGTCTGTGGGTGGATGGGCTCTTTACTCTTCTGCCCAATAGGAGCTAGACTCACCCACGTGGGCCTGCGAGGGGAGGGAAAGCGAGCGCTGTGCGTCAGCCTGGGTGTGGGGACCACTCTGTCTCCAGGTGCTTGTTCCCTAAGGCTTGGGACAGAGGGAGCAGGAGCACTGCCAGCCACCTGTGCTGGGCGCATCAGGGAATGACGCGCCACCCATGAAGGTCATCCCAACCAGGAGAAAAAGTCCCTCGGGCACCAGTTTCCTCCTGGACTCCTGGAGCAGAGTGCTTGAGACCAGCGCCTGTGCGCCAGGCTCCTCCACCTCCATCCGCCTGGCTCATCTCCCCACCTGGGAATTCTAGGGGTTTTCAGGCTTTCTGCCGCACTTGAGTTGGTGTGATTAATGAATGGCATCACTCCACCGGGCACTTCCCTCTATGGGGCTTTACTCTGGGAAGTTCTGATTCGAGGAATTAAAACGTCTTCCATGCCTCAGGAACTAAAGGGCGGAGAGGATAAGGCGTGCAAACAGCAGACTGCAGACAGCTTTACACCCGCCAGAGACCGGGGCCAGGCTCAGAAGTGGCACTGGGAGAAAGTGGTGAGCTCCTCTGAATGTGAGAGATCCAGGGCTCCATACCTGCAGAGTTTCAAAAGACCACCAGGAGGACAGAAGGAAGTCAGACCTCAGGAGGGTCCCCGGCAGGTGGCACCGCCCAGAGCCCGGAGCAGTATGGATCTCAGGGCTGGGTGTGCGCTGGGTGCAGGGAGGAAGCCGGGGCCATCACCAGAGCCTTATCAGGGTCCTGGCCAGGGCCTCGGGGCGCCTCCTCCAGGGAAGAACTGAGGCAAGAGAAGGTGATCAGACAGAAAATGTCAAGACAACTCTGCTTTCAGAGGAGAGGGAACAGCCAGAGTGGTGGGCTACTTCAAAAGTACACACACACACACACACGCACGCACACACGCACACACACACACGCACGCACACACACATAAAAGGGCATTGTAGGTAGAATAAGGGAACGGATCTGACCAACGATTGGGAGGCACATTGGTAGGGTTACCGGCTCACTGCATGTAGAGGGAGGCTTAGAACAAGGGACAGTGTCCAGCGTTTCTCTGACAATTCTAAATAAATAACTGAGTCAATGTGCATCGTCAACACAAAGAGCGGAGAACGCAGAGGGCCTGGGACGAGGTCCGGTGTGACTGGGTTGAGATCGTCTTGAAACACAGAGGTAACACTTGGCCCAGCCAACACTTGGCCTCCCGCCCTGTCTCCTGGCCATGTCTTGGCTTTTCCCCCACAAAGTGGTTGTTCTTTGTTTATTCAAAAGTGCATTATTTAATTTAAAAAAATCCCACTCTTTATCACCTACAACATGACTATGCCAGATGTTTAAACTGTTTCATAATTTGCTGTACTAAATTTAGGTCCCACTTTTAATTCTGGAGAAAAATGTGTTACACATATTAATTTGCGCTTTCCTGAACAGTGGGATGATGGTTAGAAAATCTGGCAGGAAAAGAAAAACAAAAACAAAAAAACCAACCTCCTAAGAAGCTTCTGATCATGCTAAGACATCATGAACAAGACAGCAAAGCATTGCTTTCTAAAAGCAATTAGCACAGGAGCACTCAGTGTTACCAGCCAGTCCCTGAAAACCATGAGCAGGTAACTTATTCAAGCTTAGGTGGGGTGTAACGTGGCACTAATGTGTGCGTGGGGGCCGTTTAAGACTTCGGAAACATGAGCAGCGCTGTTAGAAACATACACATAGTTTGGTTCTAGACTGTCTTTTAAGTATTCTCTCGAGCTGTAGTTAAGACAGCTAATAAGGTCTGATTTTTGTATAACGGCTTTTTCACGGGTGTCACCTCTTTGGTAGAGGGATCCCTTTAGGGTGTCTGGTAGCTGTGGACAGCAGGCTGTGTCCTGCTCCGAATCACTCTGTGATGTATGGAAGGGCACTTTTCAGGCTGTGCCTGCACCTGAGCTACTGCATTGGGAAGGCAGTAGCTTGCCATGTTTAAACTCCAGTGTTAGTCCAGCTCCAAGGTGGGATGACCGCACACCGTGTTTGTAAAAGTAAACAGCCATTGTCTGCCCAGCTCCACCACAAAGCACAAATCAATAAATAATTTATATGTGTCAACTTATCAAACAAAATCAAGGAACACCTAGACACATGGGCATTCCAAATCATGTCAAGAACACCAGACACGGGAACTTGGCAAGCGCATCAGGTGAGAATTGAGACCATAAAATGGGGAGTTACCCAGGCTGGAGGCAGTACCCCTTGACTCCATCACCGGTCGCTCATCAGGAGCCTTGTCCAGGAAAATCTGCAACAAACCTCCAGTTACCTGTCCCCATGGAGAGTCAGCCACACGTGGTTTCTCCTGCCTGCGATGACCACAAGGCCCACTCCAAGAGGACACCTCAGGCTAACACTCTGAACCGAAACACATCCGTCCACCCCAGCCCTCTGCTTTGACACCTTTGTGGAACTGGTTGGTTAAAGTCCTCATCTGACCACCTATAGTGACTCTTTGACTCTTTGCCTTCATATCTCTGCCTGTGCTCCTGGCTCAGCATCCTGTGGTCCCGGGGCCACGCTAACCCTTTCTTAGTCTTTCTGTGACCTGCTTAAGTTTCATTGTGTAAAGTATATGTGACTTGAATGTTACAGGTATTAGAAATTAAGATGGGAATAGAGAACTTGGGTTTGCCCACCAGTGACTACCAGGTGACCCACAAGTACTGAGTGAATGACCACTAAGGAAAGTGGTGAAGCTTGTGGATTTATTATTGTTCAGTAAGTTCTGGCATTGTGGAAAGAAGGGCCTCATGGCAAGGGCTCCTTGGAGAAGTTGGCTAGAGCTCCCATGTGTCACATTACATCTTTTACAGCGCTAAACAATGCCAGTGAAGAACACAAGGAGGCAGGAAGATCTGCAGTCACAGCTGACTTAGAACAAACTTGTGGCTGAGGCGGAGCGTTTGGTGATGGTTCTCAGGCCTCCTGTGTCGCAACCCTCCCGACTTACCTTTGAGAGAACTAACACTAGCATACATCTCAATCAGATTCAAAGAGCCCTTTGTCTTCCTTATCGAGTGGGATTGCAATCCTTCTAGAAGGTCCAGAGCAAACTTGATCCTTCCTGATCCTTCCAGGTGGGAAGCTGGATCCTTGGGGAAGGTCTGGGAGGGAGTGGGGGAGGCCGGTTCACCCCTCGCTTTCTCAGCCCCGAGGCTGCCTGCCTTTCTTGGTCCACCCACCACACTTCTTCAAATTCACGATGGCATCTGCTCTCTGCTTCCTCAGTCACATCTCCTCTGACTCTCCTGCACCCTTTTGCCTTGTGAGAACCTGTGTGGCTACCCTGGGCCCCCGGGGAAAACCCAGGCACTTTCCTCATCCCAGGGTCCTTACCACGACCTCTGCAAGGTCCCCTCTTTCCACAGGTCCCATGCCCAGGTCCTCACAATTGGTCTTGTGGCATGTTTTAGTTGGGTTCTTCGCTGCTGTGACGAAAGGACTCAACCAGAACAACTGTAAAGGAGGAAAGGTTTGTTTAGGGCCTCACGGTTCCAGAGGGCTTAGCCCATGGAAGGCTGGCTCCATCTGTGGCTCCAGGTGGGGCTGAACATCATGGCGGAAGAGTGTGGTGGAGGGAAGCAGCTCACACGAAGAACAGGAAGCAGAGGGGGGAGAGAGACGGAGAGGGAGAGAGAGAGAGAGAGACAGAGAGAGAGAGACAGAGAGAGAAAGAGAGACAGAGAGAGAAAGAGATAGAGAGAGACAGAGAGAGAGAAAGAGATAGAGAGACAGAGAGAAAGAGATAGAGAGAGACAGAGAGAGAAAGAGATAGAGAGAGACAGAGAGAGAGAAAGACAGAGAGAGACAGAGAGAGATAGAGAGACAGAGAGAGAAAGAGAGAGAGACAGAGAGAGAGAAAGAGATAGAGAGACAGAGAGAGAAAGAGATAGAGAGAGACAGAGAGAGACAGAGAAAGACAGAGAGAGAGAGACAGAGAGAGAGAGACAGAGAGAGAGAGAAAGAGAGAGACAGAGAGAGAGACACAGAGAGGGAGAGACACTGACTCTGCTGTTCAAATATGATACGTCCAAGCCACGCCCCCAATGGCCACCTCCTCCAGCCACAGCCTGCCACTTCAGTGACCACTCAGTTCATCCCGTCAGGGGATTGATTCAGTGCCTGGGTTAAGGCTGTCACAATGTGACCATTTCTCCTCTGAGCCATCTGTCTGTCTCACACACGGGCCTTTGGGGACACCTCACATCCGCACCACCACAGGCAGTTGTCAGTGGTCCCATCAGGTGCATTGGTGGTGCCCCTGGAGGTGGCCACGGGGGTCCTGTGGTTAGAGATGTCTCTGTGACGTGGAAGTCCCGGGGAGATGGGTGGATTTTCTTTTTCTGAGCATAATGAACTTTCAGTTTTTCTTTATTAAATGTTGACATTTCTTTGTGATGTTTTGAGGGTATCTACTGGTGTTTCCTCTCAGTGCACACCCTCAGTCTACCGTCCTCACTCCACGGTGGCCTGGCCTTTAACAGGGAGGCAGGGAGGACCGTCCTTAGCAAGACACAGGGGGAGGGAGAGAAGGAGCTTGTGGCAGAGAACCTTCTGGTGCAGCTCTCGTACCAACAGTGAGGAAGCCAGCTGTCCCCTAGGGAGAGGGCTGGTCGCGAGGCTGGTGGGGTGAGGAGAACTGCCATGTGCAGCTGCCTTCTTACCGAGGTGGGGGAACAGCCCCAGGCGAGCATTCTGTAGTGATCCTCATTTCTAAACATTGAAAATATAGAGTAGATTGTTCAAAGCCCTGAAATAGATGCACTTTTTCTTTGTTTCTTCAAAACAATATTTTGCAAACAATTTTTTAAAAAGCATTTCTACTGTTTCTAATAAGTTGAAACAAAATATTTTTCATTTTCTTTTACTGGTGCACTATAATTGTACATACTAGTTGCATTCATTCTGGCAGCATTACACCTGCGTGGAACCTGATTTAGTCCACTTTGGTCCCCAGAGCCCCCCTTCCCTCTCCTCTTACCTCCCCTCTTCCTCTTCTAGTCCACTGGTCTACCTTGCACTCATTATCTACATTTTAATTGGTGTTTTACATGTGTACACAAGGTGGGATCCGCTGTGGTGTGTTCATACATGTTGTAGCGTGGTTTTGCCAGTTCATCGCTCTCCTCCTCCCCTTTCCCGTCCCTCTTCCTTCCCCTCAGTTTCCTCTTCTGCCTTGCTGACCTCCCCTATGTCTTTACAATATCACCTGCCACCCCTAGTCCCCTTTACTTCGCTCTAGCTTTCCCATAAGAGAGAGAACTTTTGATTCTTGATTTTGAGTCTGGCTTCTTTCACTCAGCATGATGTTCTCCATTTCCATCCATTTCCTGGCAAAGGTCATGATCTCATCCTTCTTTATGGCTGAGGAAAACTCCATTGTGTATATGTACAATATCTTCTTAAAATATTCATCCATCAGTGGGCATCTGGGCTAGTTCATTACCTTGGCTAATGTGCATGTGCTACTGTAAATGTTGATGTGGTTGCATTGCTATAGTATATAATTTTAGTTCTTTTGGACAAGTACAAAGGATGGGATAGCTGGGCCATATGGTAGCTCCATTCCGTGTTTTTTGAGGAATCTCCACATTGATTTTCAAAGTGGTTGTTCTGATTTTCATTCCCACTAACAATGTATGAGTGCGCTCTTCCCTACATCCTCGCCAGCATTGATTATTGTCTGTATTCTTGATGACTGCCATTCTGACTGGAGTGAGATCAAATCTCAGTGTAGTTTTGATTTGCATTTCCCTGATTGCTAGGGATGTTGAACATTTTTTTAAGTATTAACCATTTGTGTGAAACATAAAATATTTTAATTTGCCTTTTAAATTCTATCCTGTAAACTGAAGCTTTTATGCATAAATGAGAATTTGATAGAATTACTTGGAAAGAAGAAAGGATAATGAAGAAAATAAAAGATAATGTAGAAAATATAATCAGTGGAAAGCAAATTTTTATTTATAAATTCCTATAAGGATAATCTAGCATTGTCAAATCATTTGGGTGAACTTTATGTTGAAAAATATTCCTAAGGTTTAAACAGTTTCCATTTAAATGATAGGATTTTCTTGTGCATTGATACTATCTTGTAGGAGCAGTGGTACCCATCTCAGGTTGTGTTCCCTAAGGGAATGTGCCTACTTGCAGAGCATATCTAAACATTTTCCATAGCAGTATGGTATCCCAAATAATATTCGCACGTGTCACTGAGTAATGGAAGCTTTGTAACGATCCCAGATGAGCAGAAATACGTGCTTCCCTGCTCAGTGTTCATTCCGCACTCTGCGTGCTGAATATGTACGTCAAGCCAGCAGCCAGCAACGCCAGGCCTAACGATGCCATTTTTACCAAGGAGAGCCCCGAGGAGGACGAGAGGCTGTCCTTGCTGGTGACCCGAGTCCTCAGGGGCTTGATGATACGCTCTCTCTGGGTCAGGATGGCTCTCCGGGCCCCATCCCATTTCCCTGGTCCCTGGAGGCGGAACTGGTATGGAGTACAAGGGCCGAAGAAAACCTCCATGGCCAGCTTTGGATCTGAGAGAAGGAGGAGCAGCAGGCTGGGCTTGACCCCGGCCAGGGAGGCGATCTCATCCATGTACTCCACGTGGTCCACCTGGATGGTGTGGCGGGCCGTCTTCACATACCTGAAACACAGGCGGAAGTGAGGCCAGCAGCCTCCAGGCAGGCAGAGGACAGATTCACATCGTCCCAGAGCCAAAAGAAATTAGTTCTGCAGCTTTAAGATGCAGAAACAGTAGAAAGCCAACACACCCACACTTCTCGGTATTGAGGGGCAGTGGCAGGGACTGCACAGCCCAGGACATCTGTTCCTCGTGTGGGTGGTGTGGACCTGATGTCTGCCGTGGCAGTGCACCTCCAGTGTTTGGAAATGGTGTGTCTTAAGGATGGAGTTCTTTTGTCTCCTTTGCACAAGAACTTGTTTTGTGGGCTGACAGGAGCCTGTGTGCACTGGCTGCACAACAGGGGGCGAGGGCAGAGGTGTGGGAGCGGGCACCTCTGCTGCATGAGCTGAGCACTCCTTCCATGCCGTGGGGCCTCCCCAGAGTGGGAGTCAGCAGCCTCCACCTGTGCTTGGAAGGCTGTTTCGGGTACAGTGCCTACAAGAAACGGCAGTGCTGCCATTTCGCATGGCTCTCCTCTTGCCTTTTGCACAGGCGAACTGGAAATGCTTAGTAACATGGGCGTTTAGTGAGTGAACTAGACACTTTCCATCTCTCCTTCAGAATTTGTCAATGAACAGTTTTCTTTGTGCTACAAAATGTGTGAAACTATAGTGTACGTGTGTATTTGTATGTGTCTCTGTGTGGGGGGTGAATTGGAATGAATTCCATTTCTTTTTATGGACACACACACACACACACACACACACACCACAATGTCTTTAGAATCTTGACAAAAATGTGCAAGGAGATTGCTGGGTTACGGATTTGCATGTTCCCTCTTCTTCCTTCCCTGTGTGAAGACATGCACAAGCCTTTGGTTCCCTTATTGCAAACAGTTTTTGTTACAAGACCAAAGAAATGCCTGACTTGCAGGGGACTCCTTCTTGGCTTGTTTCCTTCAACTCTTGGCTCATGAAAGAGAATAAGATGCAAGTCTCTGAGGCAACAAAGGAGGAGAGGGAGGGATTTCAGTGTGGGGAAGTCTGGGATGAAAGTCCAGGAACCCAGGCAGACTTCATAGGGAAGCTGCGTGGAGGTGTGGGAGTCTGGACCCCTAGCCCACCCTCCCCAGAACCCACCCTCAGCAAAGAGTCCTGCACCCTACTCGAGACAGAGCAGCAGAAGCCTCCAGCCTGTAAGTGTGGCTCCGACTTGGGCCTCGCGGATGTCAGCAAGCGGAGCCACCTGGGGCAGTCCATCCACTGCCACGCAGGCACTCGAGGCTCCTGGATTGCAGTGAGTCTTCAGGAAACACTAGTTCCCACTGAGGCTGAGGGAGAGGATGATTCTAAATTTCATGTGAATTAAAAAGGACAAATAAAGGTATTTACTGAAGAACTGAAGTGGGATGTTTTGTGCTGCACAACAATGTAGTGTAGGAAATGGAGAAAAATGAGGTTGAGTAGGGGAAGCATGATTCTAGAGTCCCCAGTGAGGAATTGCAGATCCTGCAGAGGTCTCTGAGTAGCTGTTCCTGATGCTTCTGAAGCCGAGTCCTTGTCCCAGAGCTGTGGAACAGGGGCCTAGGCGGGCTGGAGCGCAGGCAGTGAGCAGGGGCACAGCCCTACAGAGCCCGTCAGCTAGGGCCTGTGACCGGCACGCCCAGGCAGCCCACCAAGGGGAGATGCCCACTCTGCACAGCAGAACCCCCTAGCATCCAAGATCCAACAGCTTCAACCTCCTGCTTCCCCACAAGCAGTGGGAAAATGGAAGTAGGACAGACCTGAATGGAGGTTCGGAGTCGGGGATTAACTGTAGTGTTGGTGCTTTTCTAACCCCTGATTAGACAAACTGGGACCAATAGCTTGGCCCAAGTGCTCTGTACACCTTAGACTCGCACACTCCACCAGCAGCCCCTTCTGAGCCTCTTCCTGGCCTTAGAAGAGTTTTGTTTCTATTCACACTTGAATAAATTCTACTCTTTCACTCTTGTCTTTATTGTCCTGTGAATTTCATTCCTTGGATTTGTGAGGCAAGAACCCAGGAAGAAGTTGGAGGTGCACTGCTGAAGTCCATTGTGACATTGGGGAACAGCCTGCCACCCAAGAGCTGCCACATGCCACCCTGTGGTAGTGGAGAAGAATCCAGCTTTGCTGGCTGCGACCCTTGGCGCTGACGCCAGGAGCGTTCCTGCTGTGGCTAGCTGCTGATGCTAGAAGGGGCTGTGGAGGGCTGCAGCTCACACAGACCCACCCACCAGCCAGGTAGAGCACGGAGTTTTGTCTCAAACTCTGGTTTGACTTGACTTACCTTTTCTCCATCGCCCTCTTCCTCTGGGCAATGTCTGCCATCATCTTCTTGGCAGAGGGTAGTTTGCTCAGCCCTGCAAGACAAAATGCAGAGCCTGTCAGGATCTCTAGCAAGACAACCAGGGCCAAGAGAAGCGAGGGCAGGCAGGGTGAGCTGCCAGTCTCGCTCTGGCCTCTCCTCATTCACCTTTGAACACCCGGGCAGCCCAGCGAGACTGCAGCTCTGCTATGGGCAGCACGATGCCCAGGGGCTGGACGAGGCCGATGACGGCCAGTGTGGGCTTCTCCAGGTTGGGAGGGAACATCAGCTTGTACAGGGACACCTCATTATCAGCGACTTCAATCAGCCCATCCAGGAAAGGGAAAGAAAAGCTGTATCCTGTGGCGAAGACGACAGCATCAATGTTGGCCTCCACGGTGCCATCATCAAAGATGGCGTCCGTCTCCGTGAATTCCTTCACGTTGGGCTTCACCTGGACCCTGCCAGAAATGATGTGGTTCGGCAGGTCATCGCTGACGGTTGGGTGCTGGCTCAGAGGTCTGGAGGTAGAAACAAAATTCCCAAGTGAGCAAATATACAGAAAGAAAGCACTGCATCTGGGAAGGAATCAAAGCCAGCGGTAGGCTTCCCCCAACCCTGCGCTGGTCCCCCATCTGCCTCTAATGGCAGAGGTGAGGATTTTGTACCCTAAGTGTGGTCATCTCAGTTCTATGTTTTTCTCATATATTTTAGCTTGAAAACATTTATATCTTACAGTCTGTACCATATACTCCTATTTGCTTTAGTATTAAGTTATTTACACCTCTTAAAATTAGGAAAGACGATGTTTGACTACGACTCCTTTGGAATACAAGTCTTCGACTATTATTAGTCTTCCTCCATCTCAATCTCTGCCAAATTATCACTTGTCGGCAAATCAGTCTCCAGGCTAGAGGTAGAAACACTTGTAACAATAGGCCATAACACTATCTAACACAATATTTGCTAAATGACTAAATTGTTCAAGTAAGTACCCCAAAGGATCCATGTTTCAAAGAGGAAGAAGAAGAAATGGGTAGGGCAAGATGTGGGTTTGCTGTGTGTGACTCTTCTCCTAGGGAACCTTGGCGTTCCCAAAGCTCCATTCCACAGACATCCATTTACTCTCTTGGAGGAAAACCATGGCACCCAACCACTCTGCCCAGACAGTCTCTGCTGGAGAAGAGAGAGCTCTGTGGTTAACAACCAGGGGTGTCTGTGCAGGATGGTGAGGTCTGGACTGAGAAGGAGAGGCAGAGAAGGAGATGCACAAAGCTCAGGTGGCTGGCAGCCAGGCAGTCGGGCACCATGGCCCAACCGTGCCCAACCGTTAGGGCAACGGTGGCGGCAGAAACACAGTCTTCCTGTAAGATAAACATGGAAAAACCCTGATTCTCAGCGATCTCTAGCCAGCACAATACAGTACTTTCTCATGGGCGTGTACAGATGCTGGCATCAACCAGCCTCCTGCACTCTCGGTCAGTAAAAGCAGAGCATGTACAATGCCACAGGGCACATTCCTTGGTAATGATAATAGGTGACCACATTTTATGCATTTCCTCCACTAGACCTAGCCTTAGAGGGTGCTCCTGCTTAGAACAAAGTCCATGTCACCAGTAAGTCTTATCCCACCTGTGCAGGCCCATGAACCTTGTGTTTGCTCTCTTTCTACTGTGTCTATGAACCATGCTGGTACCTGGCTTTCTGTCACACATTTTATAATGTGGGCACAATGGCAGGTCCCCTGAAGATGACTTTCTCAGAACATGCCCCTGTCATGAAGCCACCTATGTCTGCACGTAGAAAACCAGTGGAGCCAAGGTTGGCTTGAAGAACTTTCCAGGAAAGAGTTTTGTTTTTGCTATTATGATTTTGTTCCCAGTCCACAGCTTAGTAGACTACCATAAATATTTTTAATGAATGAGTCAATAAATGCCATATGCCTTTGCCACATTTGATGAACATTTGAGCGATTTCTGTTTTAGAATTGTCTTTAGAGACAATCAATTACTCATATAAGGAACATGAAATATTTTTTCTTAGTCTCTTTTCCATTGTTATCATAGTATCAGAGACTGTAATTTATAAAGAAATAAGGTGGGCTGGGGATGTGGCTCAAGTGGTAGCGCCCTCGCCTGGCATGCGTGCGGCCCAGGTTCGATCCTCAGCACCACATACCAACAAAGATGTTGTGTCCGCCGAAAACTAAAAAATGAATATTAAAATTCTCTCTCTCTCTCTCTCTCTCTCTCTCTCTCTCTCTCTCTCTCTCTCTCTCTCTCTCTCTCTCTTAAATAACAGCTCATAGCTCTGGAGGTTCATGTCAAGGGACCGCATCCGGCGAGAGCCTTGGAGCTGCTGGGGACACAGCAGAGTGCAGAGGCAGCTCAGGACGTGTGCTGCGGCAGAGCAAGCATGCGGACTTGGGTCCCCTTTCCTCCCCTTATAAGGCCACAGAGCCATCAGGGGCCCCAGCTTCATGTCCTCACCCAGTCCCGATGACCTCCCGAAGGCCCCACCTCCAGACACCATTGACATGTGACTGGGGATTTCTGGTACATGAATCCGGGGGCACTTTGTTCTGTTAAGTATATTTTTTTCATTCTGCTCTTTCTCTTTTCTTAACTCCACCCAGTGTGGACCCCACTTCTCTTTCACCTTCTCACTGGAAGCTGCAGGCGATTTCTGAAGCTAGAAACCCTGTGGGGTGGCCTGCAGTCACAGGGGTGTGCTCACTAAGGAGGCCCCAGAGCTCCTCCTCCAGGTGCACTTTCCTGACAGTTCCAAACGACATCAGCCACACTGACCGTGTCCTGTTGGGCCTCATGCACACTGCCTGGTGGCCATCACCGCACCCGTTGGCTTTCCTTGCTCTAACATGCTTTCAAGTCTTTCCAACCCCGCTAAACTTGACACCCAGCTGAGAGGAGGGGCAATGTTATTCTGTGTGTGTGTGTGTGTGTGTGTGTGTGTGTGTGTGTGTGTGTGCGCGCGCGTGTGCACGCAGCACACTTAGCAATCAAATTTTAAATGATTGCTGAATAAATGAGTGTGTGTGTGTGGGGGGAGATACTGGGAAATGGAATCCACCAAATTATATTGTTCTATGGTGTGCATGTACAAGTGTGTAACAATGAATCCCATTATTATGTATAATTGTAATGCAACAATAAAAAATTTAGAAATAAGTTCTCATGTTTATGCGCTATATTCGCATTACAAGGGCTTTATGTTAATGAAGTGTGAGATTAATTGAGCAAATGCATGTTAATTGCAAGAACTGCAGTTGTCCCTAAAGCAATTTCCCTTTCACACCCACACCTGGCTCCATGCCCTAAGTCCGGGGTTTCACCTGTGTTGTGGCTGCAGGCCATAGTGAGCGTGATTGAATCTTGAGTTCAGTGTCTTCTCCAGATAGTTATTTACTAATGCTGTACTAAATATCTTCTGGATAAAACTATTGAATCGAGTGATAAATGAGCTGTCCATAGGGTATCCATTATCCCAAACACGGTGCAAGATCCATGATCCCCGTCTAGTGCTGAGGAATACCTGAGGAGGGAGACAGAAAGCAAACCCACAGAGGAGTCAGAAACGTGCAGGATATTATTTTGGTAAGGCCTCGCCCATCTCCAGTTTTAGAGCTTGACTTCCGAGGGCGAGGAAGGGAGATACTGTGCAGTGGTCACCGTGCTGTGCTCTGCCAGAGTTGTGTACTAGTTTCCAGAAAGAAGTTGCTCCTGTGACACCAAACTTGTGAATGAAAATCAGAATATTTACTCGGTGGTCTATGCCTCTGGATGTTGTCTGTAGACTTGGATGTTGACCCAGCTGTGCTTCATGCATGAATAAGGATTTGGATTAGAAATTAGCTATCATATTAACTACCATATACTTCTATATTGCTTGCTCCAAAATAAAAATAGACATTAAAAATTTTAATGAATCAAATTATTCAGAACTAGTGTCCACTGAACTGAACATGGCCAGAATCACTTTTCAAATCTTTCTGTAAAGTATTTGTACATGTTTCTTCATTCTGATGCAATTAATATTGTAGATTATTGGTGCTTTTGCACACGTCAGATCATGATGCTGAATCTCAGTACTTACTGGTCCAGTCTGTAAAGTACAAGAGAAATTAGATGGGTGCAAGAGGTCAAGTATTTACTTCTTTACATTATTGTGAAAATATTATTTTAAAAAACTAAATGTTTTGTATCTTTGTTATCAGCAATTTCTCCTAAAAAGATAACAAAAAAGAAAATAAGATGGAATACTGGAACAGTCTAGTGGGCATTCCGTTAATTAAGACTATGAAATGTGCTCAACAATAACGAATGCAAAATTTCTCTCTTCCCTCTAAATTCCAAATATCATTAATTTTCTGACAGAAAAGAATGTTGAATGAGCACACAAATGAAGCTCTTGGGTAACTTGCTTTCGTACCAAGTGAAACATGCAGCACTTGCTGTTTCCTTGCATCCCTCCCCATCAATACTTTTAGCTAAAGACCATCATATGTTTACCGTCGTCCCCAGTTCTCTGTTAATTCCATCCCCCAAATCTGCTGACCCTGGGCGGACTTCTTCCTTCTGGTCCTTGCTGCTGGTTGAAGCCTACCAGGACCAGGGTCTATTGTGGTAAGTGGGGAAGGTCAGGTTATTTGCTCCACACCTCCCTTATCTGTGCTGCCGTCACCCACTTGGCCCCGTCCTCAGTAGTCCGTCTGCGTGCCTTCCCCATTGGGAAGAGGAGGGGTCTAATTTGTACCCACCCTCCGCTCTGCATGAATTCGACCCGTTGAGGCCAGGGCCCTTCACAAACCTAACCTACATTCTGGATGCCACCCCCAAAACGCAGGGTTCCAGTAGTGAAGCCACTGAAAGCAAACACACCTGCTTAGCTACTCGACTGAGCTCCCCGGCGATATCCACACCAGAATTCCCTATGCCAACCACAAGGATCCTCTGTCCTGAGAAGTCCTCGGGACTTTTGTATTCCCGACTGTGGAAATAACGTCCTTTAAACTTCTCAATGCCTGTGGAGGGAGGAGAGAATGCTTCACGTGAGGAGGAATTTCACAGCCTACTCAGCACGCAGAGAAGTTATGAGTGATCAGAGTCTGGGTGAGTGGATTGCTCAAAGGGAACAGAGGGCACAGAGGCTCTGGGGGGACAGAGGGCACAGAGGCTCTGGGGGGACAGAGGGCACAGAGGAAACAGAGGGGACAGAGGGCAAGAGGGAACAGAGGGCACAGAGGGAACAGAGGGGACAGAGGGCACAGAGTAAACAGAGGGGACAGAGGGCACAGAGGCTCTGGGGGCACAGAGGGCACAGAGGCTCTGGGGGGACAGAGGGCACAGAGGCTCTGGGGGCACAGAGGCCCTCTCTTCGTTGGCTGTCTCCGCTGTTCCGAGTGCCTAGAGCTGGCTGGGCCGAGACTCTCACAGCGGCCCGCTCCCTGCCAGCATTCCCAGGCTGCGTCCTACTCTGCACAGTTTGTGTCTCTCCCCTCAACTGTCCGAACATGCACACCCACGTGTCTCCCCATGGGTACTCTTTCTCAGCCAGGAAGCAAGTCAAAAGGAGGCTGATAAATATGATAGCGGGTCATAGAATCCACGATCATGCCGTGATTATGGAGGGTCTCCAGAATACGTTGCGTGTTAGCATTCAGAAGGCCAAGTAGGTTTATATTGCAAATGTTTGTGGGGAGACATGGTAAGGTTGGTGTTCGTCAGCTGAACAACCAAAATCCACGTTCAAGTGCTCGACTGAACTTGAATCCCCCTCTACTTTTCTTCAGTCCTCCAGAGTTTCTCCTGAGCCCTGGGAAGGCACAGAGGGCAGCTGGTCCTGCTGGGTCCTGGCGGCAGTGGGGGATAGAGGGCGCCGAGCAGGCAGGGGCGAGGAGGCTGGGGGGAGCTGAAGCGGGTCCTGGGAGGCACTGCCATGCGGGGGGGGGGGGGGGGAGGCCGGAGCCCGCTGGGTCTGAGTCCCCAGGAAGGCCCATGCCAAGAGCGCTGGTGGAGGCCCTCTGTGGGCTCAGGGCTCTGGTCTGAGGGGCTCTGGCCCTCGGCTGCGCTTGCCGTTTATCCCTTTTTAAAAAATTGAGTTCACTTTCTCTTTGAGTGAAATCAAACAAATACACGTGAAACTAAACCACTTCCATGTGGCCACTTTATGTCAACCATGAATCTGAAGCTGCAGGAGACCATAGGAGCCAAGAGTAGGAGCCGCTTGTCACCCGTTTCCTGTCTCGGGAGCTCCCCTGTCCCCCAACAGAGCGCAGCGCAGCCGTGGCTGTGTCCTCCCAGGGAAAGTGCACTGAGACTCACCGAATCCGTCCCGTCCTTGTGCCCCTCGTTGACATGGAAAGCACTTTCTCACCCAGCCTCGGCCACGCACCTGGGAAGGCCTGCAGTGGCAGGTGGGGGTCCGTGTGGTGCCCACTGCAGACCAGGACCCCATGGAAGAGCAGGGACTCCTGCTGGCCCTCGGCCTCCACCACCACGTCCCACTGTCCGCTGACAGGGAAGTCCGGGCACTTGCGCACACTCTGCACTCTGGTCTGAGAACAGGCACAGGGGGACTCGCTGTCACTCCAGCCCAGTCCCTGCCCAAGCCCCAGCTCTGCGCAGTCACCTGCGGCACTCCTGCCCTCCCGGCCCCTCTCCACTTTCTGCAGCACATCTTCAAGATATTCTGAGGATTTCTCTAAAACCTAGTTTTCCAGGGAACAGAAACAGAGGAGCCTGGCTGTGGATGGAGGGGGGTGATGGAGCCACAGTGGCCCAGGACGCAGCTGGCTCTGCAGGTTCAGCACAGACCTGTCCTTTCTCAGCCTGTGCTCCTCCCTAGGCTGTGTTTCTCCAGGCCTGTGCCCCCCAGATCTGTCCTCCTTTGGCTGTGCTCCCCCAGGCCTGTGCTCGCCCCAGCCTGTGGCTCAGGGTTTCAGAGAGGAACCAGGCTGCACCCAAGCAGAGGGGCTGCTCCCTGGTGGGGGCCTCGGGGTCCTGAGGAGCCCCTTCCTTGTGATAAGCTGTGGTCCCACTCTACAGGGACGTGACTTGCCAGGCAGTGCTGCCATTATTTCACGTTCTTACACATGTCGAATGGGAGACAGAAAGAGAGGGCCGTGACCGTGCCATGCTGGAGTGTCACCAGGACAGGCTCTGACGGCAGAACCTTCCAATCTCGCATCCAAGGGAGAGGCTGGAAACCGTTTCATGACAAGCTGTGACCCTCCAGGGGACACTCGGGAGGATGGCTTCCTCTGGTCACCACAGAAGAGGCCAGGTTAACTGCCCAGCCAGCGCTAGTGAGTGTGGGTGCGCACGTGCATACACACACACACACACACACACACACACACACACAATGAACACTGTGTGTCTACCTTGAAGCGAATGTATTTCAGGAGGCCAAAGTGGCTGGCATACATCCTGAAGTAGTCCATGAGTTTGGAGTTGTGCATGTAGTTGGGGAAATGGTCCGGTACGGGGAAGTCACTGAAGCACATCATCTCCTTGGACGTGTTGATGGTCACGGATTTGTAGATACTCGGCATTTTCTCTGAAGGGTTTTTCTACAGGAGAAAGTTTCTCTTGATATAATGAAATTTATAAGACAATCAAAATAAACTATCTTAAAGAGAAATGGCCTCCTAGGTAATAAGTGGTACCTGGCCCTGGATTCCTCTGAGCTCTCTAAGTCCCTCCTGCTGGAGCCAAGTTACCCTGAGTCGGCAGGAAGACCCCCAAGACTTCTCAGCAGGATGGAAGCCAGAAACGTGCCTTTAAAATGCTAAAATAAGAATGTCCACGTCCACTTGGAAGCCCAGCGACACGCCCTTCAGAAGTGGCAGTGGCTCACACGCCTCCTGAGGAGGAAAGCTGGGCGTCTGTTGCGGTGGCCCAGCACCAGGGACAGTGTGGGGAAGCTCCTGGGCTGACTGGGAAGGGGCAGGACTGAGGGGAGCAAGCACAGGGGCACGCCGGAGGGCTGAGGGCAGCGCCGCGGAGACTGCAGGCCGTGAACACCACTGATCCTGCTCATGGGGTTCCTAACAGACCAGGAAGGTAGGAAGGGAAAGGAGGCCACCCTGTTTTAAGATCCTTGCTCTGCTCAGAAAGTGGGGAAAGCACCCACAAAGTGGAAAGCACTGTCAGGGTGCTTTTGTGATATCCAGGGAGCCATTCCCCAGAGAGTGAGGCTGGACATCTAAAGACCAGTGCACGAAGAAAACAGAGGCTGAACCATACCAAGATACAACCAGAAGAAAGAAACGGGGGAATAAAAATGATAAAGGTGTGAAACAAAGATGCAAGACAGCGAGTCTGACCTCCACGTATTCACACCCCATGACATGTGGCCCTCCTATAGCACTAACGGGAAGGGCCCTCCCACAGAGGCACACCTTCCTTAGGCCAGCTGTAAGAGAGAAGGCTGCACCAGAGACGCTTGCACGGGAGAACCCCAGGCAGAAGCAACGGGAGTGGCTGCCTTGGGAGGCAACCAGGGAGATAATGAGCCAGAGAGCACAGCGACATACAGGGCCATTCCGTGGAGGTACAAAGATAGTACATTGAAATGAACCTGGTGACATGGTTTCCAAATACATAAAGTAAAAAGTAACAGTTAAGAAGAGAAAGAAACCATATTCCCAGCTGGCCAGGCACCCAGTGCCTATTCCAGAGCTGTTGCCTCAGTCAGAATGCAAACAAGATTGAGGTCGTTGCCAGTTCTTCACCTGCAGAGTGCTGTCCATGCCACCTAGTCAGACTTTACCCTGGTTGTCACAGTTCCAGACAGCACGGCTTAAAGTCAGATAAAACCCAAACTTACTTGAAATTTCCACAGGCCTCCGATGTCGTCATTCCTTTCAAAGCAGGTGGGCTCCAGACCCTCATCCAGGCAGCACTTGATGGCAGCCAGTCCACTGATCCCAGCTCCAATCACGGCGATCCGCTTCCTGGCCATGTCCCCAGCTGGATGCGATTCTAAACAAACCATCTTGTCACAACGGTCTGCAGTTTGCTGCCCTAAATTTTGTTATTCTCACTAACGTCGTGTACGGATTACCAGTGTGTTGATCACCTTTCAGGGACTAGGAGAGATCAAGGGACACAGAGCTGGGACACAAATCTGTTCCCCAGCCCCAGTTCTCTTCACAGTCAGGGAAACAGACTCGGAATTGCAGGCTGTTTGGTGAATGCAGTGATGCCTGTGTCCCGTGGCTCCAGTAGGTGGCACAGGGAGGCCATACCCGGCCTGCTGGAGGGGCAGCCCAGGTGTGAGCACAAGGCGACTGGGGGGAACGGCCAGGTGTGGGCCAGGAGCGGAGGGTCTCTGCACGTCTGGGGTGTCCAGAGGGGACGAAAAGAAGGCAGAAGTGAGAGGGTGTGCAGGCCCAAGGGGTGCGTGACGCCGACTCAGGGAGACAGGACGGGAGGGCCCTCCTGCAGAGGGCTGTGGTCAGTCACGACCTCCGACAGGGGTTCCAGTGGTGGGCAGGGACATTCTTATAGAAGTCTGGGAGGAAATAAGGCCCGTAAACACAGAAACAGTAACTGCTAATCACGGGCCACAGAAGCCTACGGAAGGGAATCCCACATTGACCTTCTCCCCCTTCTTTAATGGCAAAATAAAAGCTGACTGGGAAGTCCCTGGCTGTTTCAGAATTATTAGGAAGCATCAGTACTCAGCATCTCTGAGTCTGAGGCTGCATTCATTCCCTCATTTTCCCCTTATTTGTCTGCTCAACAAACACTGACTGCTTCTAAACTGTGCACCAGGACTGTGTTTCCCGCTGAGGTCACGGGAGGAAACGGCAGAGTCCTGGGCCCTGAAGCCTCAGTCGAATGGGGAGTCCTGCAGGTAAAGATGACGACTTCAGGGCAGGTACTTACCTGTAAGCTGTGTGTCAGTCTTGCTGAACCCTCATGGCGACTGTGAGACCCAGGCCTCTGCACACACGTGCCAATTGTCACAAAGGCTGCTTCCCCTGGGGAAGGGTCCTCCCTTTCCCACTGGCTACCTCCTGTGTGAAGCCCTCCCTGGACTTCTCAGGCAGGCTTACACCATCCTTCTTGGTGACCAGTGACGGCCAGATCTCTGTTCACGCATTTACCACAAACTTCTATAATTTGTCTTACACTGGCCGAGTCATAAGCACCTAGAAGGTCTAAGCTGCCTGGTTGATACCTAGTGAATATCCATGGATTGAAATGAGTGAATACATTAATTTCTAAGATTATCTGTTTTTCAACTTGTTACTGTAGTTGGGCATTATTCTATACAATTATAATCACATAACAAAAATTAGTGACCATCCAAAAATTTCCACACATAAAACAGTGTAAGGAAAAGATAAGAGACTAACCTTTGAAAAGAAGGAAATTCAAGTTTAGATTCAGCTTCTCAATTAAAGCAGACAATAATGCTCCTCCTGTTTTGAAAATAAAGCTATTCTGCAGCAATTCGAAGACTTTTATAGCTTCCTGAATTAGCTAATGGATGAACCCTTCCCTTGACTCTTCCAATTTGGACTTAAAAATTGCCTTGAGCCTTTTAGGAAAGGAACCAACTGGTGTGCAGTGCATTCTGATGCCAATTAATGCAGTGTAAAGGTCATCATCCCACAAGGAAATTGGCTAGAGAAAGCTGAACAAACATTTCAGGAAATAAGCAATGCTGTTAAATCACTATTTCCAAGGACAAACATTTTTATCAGTTTAGATATTCTTATGCTAAGAAAACTTTGTAGAAAATGAAAATAATATTTAGTTAATGCTGAGAATATAACCCTTAAGAAAAATCCAAACAGGTTGAAATGACAAGAAGAGATATATCAAACAATAAACTACAGAAAGGAAAAAACAACTCTTCTCAATAGCACTGTTCTCAACGTCTACTTACTACAGTACCTACTTTTGCTGTGGTGTCTGTTGAGCTGCCCTGGAAGAGAGACCCGTCACTGGCTCTGACCATCTGCAGAACGGGCTTCTACAGAGGCCTCAGTCTCTGGGGTCAGCATAGAATTCTGCTTACCCCAATTTCCTTCCCCACCTTCTGTGACCCGCAGTGACCCTGTAAATGCGTTTTACACCTTATCCTGACGGACGACCTCCCGTCACTCGCGCTCTGGGGATACCCAACAGCAGAGTGGAAACCTTGTGGTGGCCATGATGTCAACGTGTGAACAGTTGGCGAGTCAGAAATGAGCAGAAGGCAGAGGGCACCTGCACGGGAGCTCTTGACTCCTTATGTCCTAACGTCCCCAGTGACATCAGTGGTGTCCTCCTGGTCTGTGAGGCAAGCTGTGGGGGAGGAGGTGGGCCCACAGGTCTGTTCCAGCCCCTGGTTTCTTGTTTGGAAACATGTCTTATTTTCTTACTTTTTCGGAGTTTGGTTTTCTTGCCTCCAAAAACATGGTCCAGCTCTCTCTCCATCTGTGGCGGACTCTACCCCCTGAGGTTGTAAGTCCTGCAGACCCCCAGCCTGCTGGCTCCCCTGCTCCTGCCCTGGTATAGCACCCCTCCTCTGCGCTGTTTCTCTCATCTGCGGCCAAGACTCCTTTGAGGAAGTAGCTGCGGGGAGAGAAGGAAGCATGGCTGTCACAGGTGGAGACTGTTTAATGAAGCATGTGCAAATCCCTTGATTCTGAAATCTAAAAAGCAGCAAGCTAACCCTAAGTTGGAGAGGGGAAACTTGACTCCAAGCCCTTGGTATGGCAGAGAATGAACTTCTGTTCCTGCCCGAGTGGGATGAGAGAGTGGGCTTCCCACGGTGTTCTCGCCTGGGTTCAGTTCATCCTCTCTCATGAGGACCTCCTCCTGGTTCTGAGTCCGACACACCTGTAGGAACGAGCTCGCTCTCACTACGTCTGGACCCAGCATCATGGGTGGCAGGACAGAAGTGAGCTACAGGTATGGCCTGAAGGAGCAATCCGTGAATTCAGAGTTTAATCTCATGAGAAGAGCCGAAAGAAATAGCACGAGAGCGCATTTGTTTGAGGATGTTGTCACAACTGCTGTGCTGTTCTGGTCCCAGGTCACCATCACCGACACTCAGGAAGTCTTCTTGGAGTCACCTCTGGGCGCACTGAGCTGCCAGTCCACCTGGGGCGGAGCTTGTTTTGTGAAACTTTCTCTGAGTCTGCGAACCTCTTGTCTCTTGTGTCTACATGTGTGTGTACGTCTTTACACGCTCCTCTTCCATGGGCTCCAGCAGGACCACAGAGTCCAGGCGGCTCCCCGGTGGTGTAACGTGGAGGGGAAGGGACCTGGGGAGTTTGCAGCAGCAGCCAGGGCAGGCTCTGCTCCCTGAGCAGGCGGGCTAGTGTTCAGCGCTCTGCATAGGCCTGTCTACGTTGCTCCCCTCCGGCGTGACCTACCGCTGCACCTTGTGTCACTGGAAGGAAAGAGGCCCTTCTGGAGAAGCCAGGGAGACGTGCATCCCAGCAGCAGAGCCGGCTCGAGGCTTTGCGCCCAGGGCCTGTGTCTGTCAGCGTGGTCTGTCAGCATCCGGGCCCCCGTGGTTTTCCCTGTAGCCCTCTGTGTCACATGTGACCACCCACCCAGTCTGGCCGGAGCCAGGCGCTTCTGCTGTGATGGCCCCAGCTGTGCCCGGCCTGGGAGAATCTTCCAGCATCCCATGTCGGACCCACCTGTCGTGTCCAGCCTGCTGCTGAGGACCCAGAGAAGTGCATCTCTGCTGATCAGGACACAGAGCAGAGGTTCCCAACTGTGGGGGACACAGGGTGTGCTGGGACATTTTGGCTCTTCGCAGTTCGTGCTGCTGGTGGCAGGGTCCTGGGGCTCCCAGGCCAGCCTCACTGAGCTCCCAGCAGCCTGGTAAGTGCCCTCTGTGTGCCGTAAACACAGCTGGGGTGTGCCTTGGAGTGCTAGTGTCGGGAAGCCCTGTCCCAGGCACAGCCAGGTTGGACGTGCACTGCCATTTTGCCATGATTGTTCTAGAACACCTCTTGACGAGAGGGCTCCAGCTCCATGTTCTTCCCCCTCTTCCTCCTCCCCAGAGGGACCGCCTCCTGCAAGTGGTGTGCTGCTTCCTGTGCGTGATGGTGTCACGCACGCACGCAGGTGCTGTGCCAGTGGATCTCATCTGTAGGCTCCACCCTGCAAGGACGTGTTCACAGCTCACGTTCACTCAGGTCTCATACTTCTAGAACTGAAGTCTGACTTACCTGCACTTTTAGAGTCACTGATGTATTCTTGTTGCTGTATAAATTCGTGTTTTCTGTGTTTTCGCGTATCTTTTCTTTATTATTGTCTCCCATTCACCCTTCAGGTTACGGCATTTCTCTTTCAACACATGCTTTCCTTCTGCTGACTTGGGAGATAAAATTCTCTTTATACTTTTTCACTTATTACTCTTAAATTTTTTTTTTAAAGAGAGAGTGAGAGGAGAGAGAGAATTTTTTAAAATATTTATTTATTTTTAGTTCTCAGCGGACACAACATCTTTGTTGGTATGTGGTGCTGAGGATCGAACCCGGGCCGCACGCATGCCAGGCGAGCGCGCTACCGCCTGAGCCACATCCCCAGCCCACTCTTGAATTTTAACATGAATACATAACAAGGCAGCTAATGAATAATGTGAAAACCTCAGAAAACCTCATTTCCAATTACTGTTTACTCTTCCAGTTTTCACTTACTCCAACTTTGTTTTCTAAAACTTTGTTCTCACCTATTAAACCTCCTCCTAGGTTATAATTCACATTACTTGTGGTGAACTGTTCATCAGGTAAAGTGGCCACCAGTGTGTTAACACGGCTGTCTCTTGTGTCTTACTGTTTTCTTCTGGTTAAATTTCCTTTACTTTGAAGATTTGCGTTAGACATCTTTCCAAGTCTTTCTAAGGATCTGTGAATAGTAAATTCTTAATCTTGGTTAAAGAAAAGCAAGAAGCAAAAAGCAAAGCTGGGTTTCCCTGGTGAATTTGTCTGGCTCAGTAGAGGTTGATTTACAGCGGCTTTTCCCTCAGTAAGGATTTTTCCCTCCTTTTTTCTATCGATAAGAAACATATCGAGATGATCGTGATTACTTTGGTGATAGTGGCTCTTTTCTTCCAGTCCGTGTGTATCAATCTTTTTCCCCTTTGTCCTTCGTATTATGGATTGTCATTGTAATATGTTTGAGTTGAATTCCTTTTAAAACTTATTCTGCTAAAACCATTTGTGCATCTGAGGATCCGTGTTGAGAAATTCTGAAAGACTCTTGGTCGTTCCTCTGGTTGCTGCGCCTCGGTCACTCTCCTGATTCTGTGTTTCTGAACATTCTGCTGAACACACGTTCAGCTTTCTCACGCAGCCCCACGGCGCCTTCACTTTTTCTTCAATGTGTTCATCACCTTATTTCTCATACTGCAGGGCAGCAGGGTGAGCGTAACCCATGGTGCCACCAGGGCTGGCTGCCACTCGGCCACTCCTGAAGATGGCCACTCCTCGGGCCGCCTCAGACCATCTCCACGGTTCTCACAAGCGTCTGCTCTTCTTCTCTTTTTGGTCTTTCCTTGTTTTTATTGGAGCCTTGTCGTTGTAGGTACTGATGGGATCTCTTGTTGCAGGTTTGTACACACACAGCGTCACAACGTGGGAACCGTGAGATGCTCCTGAGTTATCTCTTCACCCTGCTGTTCTGTGCCAGGGAGAGAAAGGCTAATGGTGATCCACGGGCAAGAGGTCACAGAGGGCCAGCGAGGAAGGTCTGGTCAGAATTGGCCTCCCAGGTGTGGGCCTGGGCTGACGCACAGGGCAGGGGCTGCTTCGGGGTTCAGTGTTTGATGAATGCAACTCTCCATGCGTTTTTATTTTCCGTCCAGCCTCACGATGATTTAGCCGTCATCAGTCATGGCTCTGAGTTAGGCCAGTGTTGTTTCCTCTTGGTTTGGACCCTCACTGCTCCAGGTTCCAAAGGAGAAGCAGGCAAGGAGCAGGCTTCTGCAGGTCTGAGCGTGAGGGACAGCGAGGCGGAGTGGCCGGGGCTGAAGGAGCCTGCTTGGAGAGCAGCCGAGGAGGTGGTGGTCAGAGGGGCTGCTCACAGTCTGGGGACCCTGAGGAGCGGAGCCAGGCTCTTAACAACACGAGGGACAAGGCCGTGTCCTGGCAACGCTGGGGAAAGGTCTCACCTGGGATGCGAGGGAAGAGGCGGGAGACGGGTGTCCCTGAGAGCAAGGCAAGGGGGCTGTGACGAGAGGCGCGTTGGTGTCCCCAGCGAGGCTGCTCCTGAGGACTGTCTGAAGTTGCACGCCCCAGCGTCCTCACTTCCAAAGCCCTTAGCTCACCACGTTCTTGCACACCGCTTACCGCATCCTGCTCAATAGCTGAGGTTGGTCCATCCAGTGTTGGTCCCCCCACGCGCAGCTCCTCCTCCACCTGCTTTGACTGCCGTGCTCTCCTTGTGGGCAGAAACTGCCCACGGTAGGCCCTGGTACCTAGCTGTTGAATGAGTGTGTGAATGGCCAGGCAGCCCTGAGGCTGGACACCGAGCGAGCTCTGCCCAGGCCTCCATATCCACAGGTGGGGTTTCACTCTGGCGATCCTCAAGAGGAGGGGGTGGGGACAGGCCGAGTCCTGGGGAAAGACTCTGCCACATGGACGCTGCAGGAGGGTGAGCATCACCTGGTCCAGCTGACCTCTGGCAGGGTGTGGTGTGAATGGGACTGGGAAAGCATGCCAGTGGCCAGTGCGCAGGGCAGTCCAGCTGCACAGACGTGCACTCCACATGCCCTTCAGCTCCACTGAGGCTGCAGGTGGCACCGTGCCTGAGCACTGCTGACCAGGGAAGGAAGAGAGCCGCAAAGCAGGAACGTGCTTTTAGCAGGAGATTTTAACGAATTGGGGTAGTTTGAAAGGGAGGATTCTTCATTTTTTAATTTGTTTTTGTAGTTGTAGATGGACAGAATGCCTTTACTTTGTTTATTTTTATGAGGATTGAACCCAGTGCCTCACGCATGCCAGGCAGGTGCTCTGCCACTGAGCTACAGCCCCAGCCCGGGGGAGAATTATTTCCGGTTCCCTGTATGTTCTGTTAGCTTCTGGTTCCTGTACTTAGTGATCTTCAGTGAGGTCAGTGGTGATCCCAGGCAAGTGACCAGAAGTCCGAGCTGACTCCGCTCTGATGCCAAACGTTCATCCTCGGCCCTGGTCAGAGGGAGCAGTGATGGAGCTGTCACCCATTTCTTCAAGTCCGCCTCAGCGGTCATCACAGAGGGGCCCCGGGGAGCCACTCACAGGGTCTCCTACCTCAACAAAACCCTCCCACGGTGCAGAGTGCACAGTAGCTTCTTTTTCTTTCATGATATGATTTAAATTGCTAAGGGTGGTTTATTTTTTCCGTATTTTGGGAGCATTATTATTATACCTAAAGGTGCGATTTGCTGTCATGTATGTGTATGCACACAATGTCACAGCAAAGTTTGGTCAGTGTCACCCCCAGCATCTTCTCTTTCCCTCTTCTCCTCCCCCCACCCTTTCCTCTAATTGTACTGGTCTCCCCAAAGCATGGTTTATAATGGAGATTGTCAAACTGTGGCCCAGGGGCCCATTCTAACTCATCAGCCAAGGATGACATTTATATTTTAAATAGCTGGGGAAAGAATATTTTATGTCACCTGAAAATTACATGTGATAGCTATTGGTGAAGTTGTGTTGGAACACAGCCGGGCTGACTTCGTACCTGTAACCTACAGCTGCAACTGCACTTCAACTACAGCCGTAGGGCTCGCAAGTCCTGAATTACTCATTGCCTGGTCCTCACAGCAAAAGTTTGGCACCCTATGGCTTTTGAAGACAGATTGTGTAACTCATATATTATATAAAATAAATTTTCAACATAAAAGATCTGTTTCCATTATTATACAAAACTGGTTACCTGAGTGTGTGATGGACACTGGTGTGGACCCTGGAACACACAAGTACCGAAGGCGAAGCTGCCTTCCCTGTGGAGTCACATGCCGGAGGGATCTGTCAGCAATCCATCAACACAGAAATTAAGCACATAGCACGTGGGTAGGTACAGAGTGCTTGGAAAAAGAAATAGTCAACGTGATTAAAGTACAACTGGTCGGGTGTATTGTGTGTGCCTTATTCTATAATTTATTTCTTTTTTAAAAATATAGTTAAGACTGACATAGTGTATTGATATACACATCCATAATGAAATGATTGCTACGCCGAGAAAGTTAATTTGTTTTCTTAACCTCAGTAACTTGTTACCATTTTCCTTCTCCATACTAGTGTTGCAAATGCAGGACCAATCAATTATCTGCCTTAAGTATTTCTGAATAAAGATACAATATAAGGAACAAAGAATTAATGGTCTGCGGAGCTTATGTGTCCTGAGTTACTTGGGAAAAAAGAGAAAACACAGAATACTGCTGACCTGGGCAGGGTCAGCAGTTTTCCAATAAGGATCAAAGAGAAGTGGGCAAAGGTTTTCATGACACCCAGCTATCCTGTCAGCAGTAATCAGAGCTGATGGAGCAGCTGAGCCACTCTCGGGCTGGCACGCATCAGCAACTCGGCTTTCCTCCTTTAATCCCTTGGACAGTGCACCTCAGAACATTCTGTAAGAACTGTTCTGACCTCCGGCAAGCACCGTAACCAGGATGATGACACCAGGTATCCAAAGTCAGGGCTGGGCCAGGCAGGCTGGCTGGTCTGCTCTGCTCCACACACCTCTCCTCATCTTTGTGACCCACACTTTCACAGTTTGATGAGTGCTTTCTTTTTATTATTATTTTTATTTATATATGACAGCAGAATGCATTACAATTCTTATTACACATGTAGAGCACAACTTTTCATATCTCTGGTTGTACACAAAGTGTATTCACACCTCTTCATGTCTTCATACCTGTACTTTGGATTATGATGTCCATCACATTCCACCATCATTAATAACCCCATACCCCTCCCTCCCCCTCCCACTCCTGCCCTATGTAGAGTTCGTCTATTCCTAAAATTCTACCCCTCTATGAATCAGCCTCCTTATATCAGAGAAAGCATTTGGCATTTGGTTTTTTGGGGATTGGCCAACTTCACTTAGCATTATCATCTCTAACTTTATCCATTTACCTGCAAATGCCATGATTTTATTTTCTTTATTGTTGAGTAAAATTCCATTGTGTATATATGCCACATTTTTAATCCATTCATCCACTGAAGGACATCTAGGTTGGTTCCATGGGTTAGCTATTGTGAACTGTGTTGCTATAAACACTGATGTGGCTGTGTCCCTGTAGTATGCTGCTTTTAAGTCCTTTGGGTATAGACCGTGGAGAGGGATAGCTGGATCAAATGGTGGTTCTATTCTCAATATTCCAAGGACTCTCCACACTGCTTTCCATATTGGCTGCACCAATTTGCAGTCCCATCAGCAGTGTATGAGTGTGCCTTTTTCCCCATATCCTCACCAACACTCATTGTTGATTCATAATAGCTGCCATTCTGATTGGAGTGAGATGAAATCTTAGAGTGGCTTTGATTTGCATTTCTCTAATTGCTAGCAGTGATGAACATTTTTTCATGTTTGATGATTGATTGTATATCCTCTTCTGAGAAGTGTCTGCTCAGGTCCTTGGCCCATTTATTGATTGGGCTATTTATTTATTTATTTTGATGTTTAGCTGTTTGAGTTCTTTATTTATTTGAGTCCTCTATTTGTTTGAGTTATTTATTTAGTGCTTTATCTGATGTGTGAGGGGTAAAATTTTGCTCCCAAAAGGTAGGCTCTCTATTCACCTCACAGATTGTTTCTTTTGCTGAGAAGAAACTTTTTAGTTTGAGTCCATCCCATTTATTTATTCTTTGGTTTTAATTCTTGCACTATAGGAGTCTTATTAAGGCAGTTGGGGCCTAATCCCACATGATGGAGATTTGGGCCTACTTTTGCTTCTAGTAGACACAGTGTCTCTGGTTTAATTCCTAGGTCCTTGATCCATTTTAAGTTGAGTTTTGTGCATGGTGAGAGATAGGGGTTTAATTTGATTTTGTTGCATATGGATTTCTAGTTTTCCCAGCACCATTTGTTGAAGAGATTGTCTTTCTCCAATGCATGTTTTTGGTGCCTTTGACTAATATAAGATAATTGTAGTTTGTGGGTTAGTCTCTGTGTCCTCTATTCTGACCCATTGATCTACTAGTCTGTTTTAGTGCCAATACCATGCTGTTTTTGTTACTGTTGCTCTCTATATAGTTTAAGGTCTGGTATAGTGATGGCATCTGCTTCACTCTTCTTGCTAAGGGTTGCTTTAGCTATTCTGAATTTCATGCCTGCTTTTTATATTTCTATGAGGAATATCATTGGGATTTTGATTGGAATTGCATTAAATCTGTATAGTGCTTTTGGTAGTATGGTCATTTTGATAATATTAATTCTGCCTATCCAAGAGCTAGGTAGATCATTCTATCTTCTAAGGTCTTCTCTGACTTCTTTCTTTAGGGTTCTCTAGTTTTCATAATATAGATCTTTCACCTCTTTTGTTGATTCCCAAGTATTTTATTTTTTATTTTTTTGAGGCATTATAAATGGGGTAGTTTTCCTCATTTCTCTTTCAGAGGATTTGTCACTGATATACAGAAATACATTTAATTCATAGGTGTTGATTTTATATCCTGTTACTTTGCTGAATTTATTTACTAGTTCTAGAAGTTTTCTGATAAAACTTTTAGGGTCTTCTAGATATAGAATCATGTCATCAGCAAACAGTGCCAATTTGAGATCTTCTTTTCCTATGTGTATTCCTTTACTTTCTTTAGTCTGTCTGATTGCTCTGGTAGAGTTTCAAGAACTATGTTGCATGGAGGTGGTGAAAGAGGGAATCCCTGTCTTGTTCCAGTTTTTAAAGGGAAGGCTTTCCATTTTTCTCCATTTAGAATGATGTTGGCCTGGAGCTTAGCATACATAGCCTTTACGATGTTGAGATATGTTCCTGTTATCCCTAGTTTTTATAGTGGTTTGAACATGATGGAGTGCTGTATTTTGTCAAATTCTTTTTCTGTGTCCATTGAGATGATTATGTGATTCTTATCTTTAAGTGTATTGATGTGATGAGTTACATTTCTTGATTTCCGTATGTTGAACCAACCTTGCATTCCTGGGATGAACCCACTTAATCTTGGTGCACTATCTTTTTGATGGTTTTGTAATCGATTTCTCAGAATTTTATCAAGAATTTTTGCATCTATGTTCAGTAGGGATATTGGTCTGAAGTTTTATTTTTTTTAATGTGTCTTTGCCTGACTTTGGGATCAGGGTGATATTGGCCTCATAGAATGAGTTTGGAAGTGCTGCCTCTTTTTCTATTTCCTGAAATAAATTGAAGAGTACTGGTTTTAGTTTTTCTTTAAAGGTCTTGTAGAACTCGGCTGTGTATCCATCTGGTTCTGGGCTTTGCTTGGTTGGTAGACTTCTGATGGTGTCTTCTATTTTGTCACTTGAAATTGATCTGGTTAAATTGTATATAGCATCCTGATTCAATTTGGGCAAATCACATGACTCTAGAAATTTTTTGATGCCTTTGATATTTTATATTTTATTGTAGTACAAGTTTTCCAAATAATCTTTAATTATCTTCCATATTTCTGTAGTGTCTGTTATGACATTTCCTTTTTCATCCCATATGTTTGTAATTTGAGTTTTCTCTCTCCTCTTTATTAGCATGGCTTAGGGTTTGTCAATTTTATTTATTTTTTTGAAGAACCAACTTTTTGCTTTGTCAATTTTTTGTTTCTTTTGTTTCAATCTCATTGATTTTAGCTTTTATTTTAATTATTTCCTGTTTTCTACTGTTTTTGGTGTTGACCTGTTCTTCTTTTTTTAGGGCTTTGAGATATAGTGTTAAGTCATTTATTTTTTTACTTTTTCTTCTTTTAAGGAATGAACTCCATGCAATGAACTTTCCTCTTAGAACTGCCTTCATAGTGTCCCAGAGATTTTGATATGTTGTGTCTATGTTCTTTTTCCCCTAAAATTTTTTAAATCTCCTCCCTGATATCTTCTGTAACCCATTCTTTATTCAGTAGCATATTATTTAGTCTTCAGGTGTTGGAGTGGATTTTATTTCTTATTTTATCATTAATTTCTAATTTCATTCCATTATGATCTGATACAATGCAGGGTAGTATCTCTACTTTTTATATTTGCTACAAGTTGCTTTGTGGCATATTATATGGTCTATTTTAGAGAAGGATTCATGTGATGTTGAGAAGAAAGTGTATTCACTTGTTGAAGGATGAAATATTATATATATATATCAGTTAAGTCTAAGTTATTGATTATATTATTGAATTCTATATTTTCTTTGATCACCTTTTGTTTGGAAGATTTATTTAGGAATGAAAGAGGTGTGTTAAAGTTACCCAAAATTATTGTGTGTGGTCTATTTGACTCTTGAACTTGAGAAGAGTTTGTTTGATGAACATAGCTGCTCTGTTGTTTGGGGCATATATATTTATAATTGTTAAGTCTTGTTGGTATATAATTCCCTTGAGCATTAGGTAGTGTCCTTCTTTATCCCTTTTGATTAACTTTAGCTTGAAGTCTACTTTATTTGATATCAGGATGGACACCCCTGCTTGCTTCCGCAGTCCATATGAGTGGTATGATTCTTTCCCAACCTTACACCTTCAGTCTGTGGATGTCTTTTCCTATGACATGAGTCTCTTGGAGACAGCATATTGTTGGATTTTTTTTTCTTTTGATCCAATCTGCTAGTCTATATCCTTTGATTGGTGAGTTTAGGCTATTAACTTTCAGGATTATTATTGAAATATGATTTATATTCCCAGGCATTTTAACGTGACTTGTTTTCTCCTCTGATTAGATTTTTCCTCTGATTAGATTTTCCTTAGTGTAATCCCTCCCTCTGCTGATTTTCATCATTGTTTTTCATTTCCTCTTCATGAAATATTTTTCTGAGGATGTTCTGTAGTGCAGGTTTTCTAGTTGTAATTTATTTTAACTTTTGTTTATCATGGAAGGTTTTTATTTCATCATCAAATCTAAAACTTAGTTTTGCTGGATATAAGATTCTTGGTTGGCATCCATTTTCTTTCGGGGCTTGGTATATGTCATTCCAGGATCTCCTGCTTTGAGGGTCTGGGTTGAAAAATATGCTGAGATATGAATTGGTCTCCCCCTAGATGTGATCTGATTCCTCTCTCTTGTGGATTTTAAGAGTCTCTCCTTATTCTGCATGCTTGGCATTTTCATTATAATGTGCCTTGGTGTGGATCTGTTGTAATTTTGTATATTTGGTGTCCTGTAAGCCTCTTGTATTTGGTTTTCCAATTCATTCTTCATGTTTGGGAAATTTTCTGATATTATCTCATTGAAGAGATTGTGTATTCTTTTGTTTTGAAACTCTGTGCCTTCCTGTATCCCAATAACTCTTAGATTTGATCTTTTGATGCTGTCCCATAATTCTTGGCTATTCTGTTCATGGTTTCTTACTATCTTCACTGTGTGATCAATTTTATTTTCCAGATTGTGTACTTTGTCTTCATTATCTGATGCTCTGTCTTCCAAGTGATCTAGTCTGTTGGTGATGCTTTCTATTGAGCTTTTTATTTGACTTATTGTATTCTTCATTTCAAGGATTTCTGACCGTTTTTTTTCAGAGTCTCATTTCTTTCTTGAAGTAATCTTTTGCTACCTATATTTGCTCTCTTATTTCTTTGTTGGAGTGATCCATTTTTGCCTGTATTTTCTCATTTAGGTCATTCTTTAATTCACAGATCATTTTAATTATGAGCCTTCTGAAACCTTCTCTGACATTTCATCAACTTCGCTGTGCTGGGTCCTGTTATTGTGGTGTCCTGGTTTGTTTGGGGCACTTTCCTCCCTTGTTTTTTCATGTTGTCTATGTGTCTTCCTTCCTTGCAGTGTGGATCTGAGGTATCACAGTTTCTGCTCTATGTTCTTGTAGTACCTGCGCAGATTGTCTGTACCTCACCTTGGTGTTGGGCTTCCAGACCCTGCTGGTGTCCTTCAGTGTATTCCATTGCAACTACAGGTGGTGGCAGCAAGAGCCGAGGTAACTTGAGATAATAGTGGAGGTGCCCCAAGGTGGATGCAGTGTCTTACAGAGATGGGGCTGAATGGGTGGGCCTTACACTGGCTTTGGGATGCCTGCTCTGACATGCAGCTGCTTCTAGACCCTGTCTGTTGTCAAAAAGTAGGGGCGACTGTGTGGGGAAGGCTTTGGCAATGACTGCAGTGTCCCAAGAAGGAAGTGGGTTAGGCTTGGGCTCCCAGGTCAGGGGGTGGGGTACAAACTCAGACCTGGACCTGGACCCCACGCAAGTGAGTGAAGGCAGATCTGGTCCACGCCCGACCTCCTGTGGTAGTCCGCTGGTCAGAAGGGGTGGTCCTGTGCCAGAGGCTGGGCTCGGGTGGGTGTCTTCTGGTGGCAGGATGGACCCGAGCCTACTGTGAGCCTGGGTCCCACGCAGGCCAGTGTGGACAGTTCTGGGCCTGGCGGGACCTCCCGTGGTAGTCTCTTGATAAGTGCTTTCCGATGGATGCCATCAACGGAGGACTAAGAAAGACACAAATGAACAATTAAAAAAATGCAAGAAGGATAAAAGCAGAAATAGGATCCACATGCTTGATGACTGCATTTTGGAAGAAATACTCAAATTTCTGTGCTCCAGGCATTTCTGATCCTGCAATTTTTCTTTTGCTTTTGATCCCCTTAATTTAAAAGTACTAACATGTGCTGTTTATCTTGCCAAGAAAAAGAACACACCAGAACTACCCACTAATAATAATAACTATGCACAAAGCAGGCACTTGCACCTTTCTGCTTTTTCAATGTAGTTTTTGATTCACTATTTTAAAAACCTCTGTGTAGGCCAGTAGTGTTGTTGGTTACAACCACGTGCCACTGTCAGGTAGTCTGAGCTTCCATGGGCCTCTGAGCTGACTCTTCTCCCGCCTTGATCATTTCAATGATAGCGTGCAGTGCCCAAATTTGCAAAGGTGTCAAGTTGTCCTGATGATTTAAATATGTTTAAGATGATGGCAATATGAAGAGGGAAATGTTTCAGAATTAAGCTTGAAAGACCATTTCATGATTTAAATAGAGTTGTCTAATGTAATTATAAGCATATTGTATAGGACCGAAGTAAATCTGATAGGAAGTCAGCTTAACTTGTTTCTATTTCTTCCTTTCTGTGTACAAGCATCAGTGTTTGTCTTGGAAAGATATTTGACAAAAGCAAGAGCGTGGGCTCTTCATGTGGAATGGCTATGTTGAGGAGTTGGACTAAGTCCTGGATGAACAGAAACAGCTGGGATGACGGGATCCCGTAGGAATCAGAGAGAGTTATGGGGGGGTTAGAGAGCAGGGGCTGGCACTGGGGGCAGTAGATGAAGTCACATGAGGTACGGTTGAGAGCCAGAATCTGAACAGGAGGAGGAGGCGGGCAGGAGGCACACCCCCAGATCACAGGGTGTGGAGCCGCTGGGCCCAGGGGCACCCTGGGAGCGTCTGGCCGGGTGAGAGTGTTCCCACAGACCTTGACTCTCAAACTCCCAGGACCAAGTCGCCGGGCTTCTTGAGTAATTCCTTAATTGTTGCTCAAGTGGATCAACGTGGCACTTTATCTCCTCTGAGATCATAAATGCATCTTGAGCCATCTGGAAAGGGCTTAAGGTGATTATGTCATGAGAAAGCTCACCTTCGAGCCCCACCAGAGAACATGCTTGGCCTAAAGGACGGGCAGCGATACGAGTCTGTCAGCTGACCCCAGCACTGCAGGCAGGGGCTGCGGCCAAACCTTGGTGGCTAAGTTGAAATGGCACTTAGGGGAGTGCATCTCCCTTTATTCTCTCAGTGAGTCCTGCAGAGGGTGGAAGTAGGAGGAAGTGAGGACCTCAGCGACGCAGAAAGGACTCAAAGCCACTCGGCTGAGCACCTTTCCAGAGGTGCTTGGGGGTCAGCCTGTGCTCGCTGCGGGGAGCTAGCCCCGCCAACCCGCGAGCTGTGAGCAGCAAGGAGGACCTCAGCCGTGTCACTGCCGGACAGGGTGCTGCTGAGCCTGTGTGGGGGCGCACCAGTCCCCACCAGCCCCCGAGGCCTGGCGGCCATGCACTTGCCAGGCCTGTGCTTCCTCTGTGCTTGGTGTCCGCACTTGTCTGTTCTCTGTGCGTGATGCACTCGGTGATGCTCTCTGACCTCACCTTGTGTGTGTGGCTTAAGATGATGAGTCTGGCCACCCTGCTCACTGTCGGTCCTTGGTGCAGGACAGACTGTGGCTGTGATGGGAGATTTTACATGCCCGCGTGGCTGGGGTCTGCCAGTCTAGTGATAAATCACTTCTTTAAGAAGTGATTTAAATCAGCTGGTTCTGAGTGAAGCAGGTGACATTTCCTTATCAGCGAGCCTCATTCAGTAGGCTGAAGGCCTCAAAAGAAGACTGAGCTGCCTGATAAGGAGCCCCCTGCCTCCAGCCAGCCATGGGGTCCAGCCAGCAGCCTCCCCGTCTCCAGCCTCCTGGCCGTCCTGCCGATTTCAGGCCAGCAGCCTTCTTGCTTGAGCCGGTTCTCTGTGCTGAAGTGCCGAAGTCACAGGCTTCTTCCAGGACAGGAGTGGCATGGCTCCTGGCAGGTGACCCCACTTCAGCCCACTTCTCCCTTCAGACCAGGGCAGAACCTTCCAGAACATTCAAAGACAAGAACATACACTGCAAATAGGTGAGCTGTGATGGTTCCCCGTGCAGCTTAAAAAGGATCATCCAGTGTAAGAATGAAGTAGAGAGAGCTTCCGCCTCCCTGTGGCCAAACCACAGACAGGAAGGACTTGGAGGGAACGTTGTGTGGGGCTCGCAGCTTCAGAGCCTCCATCCACAGATGCTGACTCTTGTTCTGGGCCTGGGGGGGACCCTGCTCAGCTCAGGGTGGGGTCAGAGAACAAGGGGAGGCAGGTGGGGGACACGCCTTCCAGGGCAGCCCCGTGGCCCTCCTCGGCCAGTCCAGTCCAGCTCCCGCGGGCGGTCATTTCGCCTCCGGCCTGCCCACCTGACTCTCCTCTGGGCTGCCTCCTCGCCCACTTAGCCCCACTCCGTTTGGCTCCTGATCTGAAGGCCCGTCGACTGATTCCCTTCCAATCTCCATGACTCTTGGGAGCACTAGGAAAACGGAAGGAAATCCCTCCCGTGGGAGCAGGCTCTCTCCTTTCTCCTCTCTAAGCCTTCCCTTGGCTCCTCTTGCTCCCCGCCCACCTTCTACTTGCCACTAAAGCTCTGGACTCCTCCAGAGACCCTACTCCTAGACACACAGGGACCCAGAGCTCTCCTACATCGTGAAGCCCTGGGCAGCAATCTCCCTGGCCACGGCCACACTGAAGCTGACTTTGAAATACAAAGGACACCCTCAGCAGGCTTGGTAAGAGGCCTAAGGGGAAAAAAGGAGGGGAAAAAAGTGCTATTTAACTTTTCTCTTGGCTCCCACACAGACGTTCTCTGTCTCCCTGATCTCACACGCCCTTTTCACCTTTATGTGGCTGAAAAGCAGGGATTTGCTCTAGGGGTCCTCGGATACTTGCTGGGGCCAACCTTTGCCCCTATGGCTTATCTATCCAAGGGACTTTGGCGGGTTTTTGGCCCCCAGTTCCCTCCTGACCTGTGGGAGAGATTGGGGGAACACGTCCCGACCAGGAAGAACCAAGAAAGGTAAAGGTCGACTGGCCGCCCACACCCAGCCCTCCCTGGCAGGAGGACAATCAGACCCGCCAGGGAGAACAGTCGAAGCAGGATCTCGTTTAATGAGAAAACACACACAGCTAATGTGATGTACAGGAGCCAATCGGGTAAAGGTCAGCAGGGTGGGGGGAGTTCGCGTCTACACCCATCCTACAGGCGGTCATGGGAGACGGAGCTGTCCAAGCCGTCCGTGAGGGCAGAGGGGTTCTGAGCCTCTCCTAGAGGTGGTCCCATTCTTCATCACAGCTCACGGCAATGCCTTCTGGCTAATCGCTAGGTGCTCTCTTAGCCACAGGTGGCCCCAGGCCTGGGAAGTGGGTAGCGGCCAGTAAGTTAGGTTTCCTCTTTTCTGATGCCACATGCCCCACGTTCCATCATGCCCTACAGGTCTTGACCCTACTGTTCAGGATGGGCCCCCTGCCTACGAACTTTTTCCGCAGCCTCTCTACTCAGTAAGGAGTCAAAGAAACTCACCTCTGGGGCCCACTCACCATCCTGCACTCCATCATCTAGAGGATCTCCTCACCTACCAGGGCTTACATTTCTTACCCCCGTCGCCTTCCCTGGTGGAAGATCCAGTCTTACTCTCCACGTGCTCATCTTAAACCTTGCTTCTCTCCTCCCCTGCTCAGGACTCTCCCCCTCTCCTCCTCTCACCCCTTCATGCACTGAGACTCTGGAGGGGCTCCTTCCACTCCCCTCCCACTCACAGGAAGGCCCCCGCTCCAGGCCACGTGCACCTGGTGGACAGACGGCTTCTTCCTTCAGGAGGGAGTTTGCCAGTAGGGTAGGCTACGGTCTCTCCCCTCCGCAATGACACACACTCAGCAGGCTGAACTGGTCGCCCTCTCCAGAGCCTCACCGTGGCAGAGGGAGCCTCCCTCCATGTCTGCGCTGACTCTGAATGCCCCGTCCACCTGCTTCTCTCCCACCTGCTCTCTCGAAGGAGTGTGAATTCCTACCTCCAAGGAGCCTCACTTACTAATGCCCCCTTTACCTCCGATCTCCTTCAGGCCCGGAGCTTCCCACTGCCACTGGAACTGAGGATGGCAGCCATGTAACCCTCTTCGCTTGATTTTTCTGGATCATTTGCCTCTAAAGCACATTCCTAGACTGTGCTTTAGAGGCAAAACCATAAATTTGCTAATTGTAAATAGTTGACAAACTGAGTGTTGCTATAAAGAGGTGCCTAGGAGGACATGGTATGTCCAAGAACATGTTCATATTCTAGAAATCATGTGCATTCCAGAGGTAGACCTTTGATTTTTTAACTCTTAATTGACCCATAGTCACTGTGGAATTCATGGGGGACAGCATGGTGTCTTCACACACGTCCACAGTGGGCAGTGATCTGATGTGAGCAGTTAGCATACCCATCCTTTCAGACATTGATCATTTCTTTGTAATGAGAACCTCCAAAGTCGTTTCTTCCAGCTGTTTCAAAACACACAATCATCTGTTTGGTCACTGTGGTCCTCCTACTGTGCCACCGCACCCTAGGGTTTATTCTTCCCGTGACTCTGCACCTGTGGGCTGACCTTGGCCTCTACTCGCCTGGCTCAGCCTCTGCCAAAAACTATTCTACTCTCTATTTCTGAGACCGCTGATTTTTAGATTCCACAAATGAGTAGAAGCAAGCAATATTTGTTTTTCTGTGCCTGGATTATTTCACTTTGTTGTTTTTTCAGGCTTACCCATATTAACATAAATGGCAGGATTCCGTCCCTTTTGTGACTGAACAGCATTTCATTATGTAAATATACCACCTTCTCTGGTTCCATTCGTCCATCAACTGACAGGCTGACTCCACTTCTTGGCTACTGTGAATATTGCTATACTGCTCTCTATATAAAGGCACGAATGAAGATGTTTCTTGGATGCACTGAGCTGGCTTCCTTGGGGCATATGCCCAGAGGTGGCGTTGCTGGAACGTACGGTGGTTCTATTTTTATTTGAAGGGGGACTTCAAAAGACAACTTTATGCAAATCACTACATTTGAAATCCCTGTCCAAGAAATTGCCAGTTTGGCCAACATATTTGCAGATGAGAGCTTCTGCTTGTCTAGCCTGAATAGAGGAAGATGCTCACAGGGTCCAGCCCTTGCCTTGAGCTGTGCCACTGTGCCGACAGCCAGGTGCTGCACATGGTAGCTCGAGGACAGGCGCAGCAGGCTAGCCCGGCACTTCCAGCCAAAGTGGCCCAGGCCGTGGAGGCTGGTCCCAGGAGGCAGCCCCCAGAGGCCTGGTGAACAGGGCTCTCTGGGTCAGGGTGGCTCCCTGGGCCCCGACCCTGCAGGCAGCGCTGGGAGCTGTCTGCTCCAGGGTCTGGAGGAAGGATGAGAGCAGGTGGCTGATGGAGACCACTTCGCCTGTGTGACCCCGTGCTGCGCTCTGGGTAGCACGGGGATCAGTTGGGAATCTGAAACAGAAAGGGCAGCGTCCCAAACCCCGAGTCCGACGAAGATGTTCCTCCCTGCAAACGTGGCTCTCCTACGCCTGGGGCACACTGGGCGAGGGCCGCCCACAGGGAGGGAAGGTCAGCTGAGGGCGGCTCCCAGACAGCAAGAGGAGGACGAGTCCCTCGTTTTCAAGATGCTCTGACCCCAGAGATTTGTAACAAAATATTCCGGCAGGTGTACTTTCCCCCTCCAGTCCTTTGAAGGACTCTGAGGAGTAGCAGGTGGGAGATCATTATTAGCGGTGTTTTTCTTTTCTTTTTCTAAATTCTGTCTTTTTGCCAGGCATTTGGTTCTCAGTCAGAGTGCAATCTCATCTTGGTGAGCTGGTGGTGAGAACTTGCCGCGTGGACTGCATCGGTCTGTTATTTAGACACATGTGACGTTTGCTTTCGAATATTACTGAGGGCAATTCCCAGCCCATCTTCTTAGACCAGACTCGCTGGATAACTGACCGTCTTGGGTCGAAAGTCCTCTGGCCTTAGAGACCGGGCTGTGATGCACACGGTGCAGATTCTGGGCAGGTGTTTACTGTACAGAAATAGACTTCATTCCCAGCCTGAATGGCTGAGACCAATTTTCCATGAAGAAGATTTGGCGCAATCTACAAGCTTCTGGCCCCACATCACACTCTTAACCAGATCCTGCCGTGATTTGCCAACTCATTTCTCAGGTTGATTTATCTTTCAAACTCCACAAAGAATGGAGAGTGACTCTCTGCTCCGTGTTCCTATGCCTCTGTCTCTCAGGCCACAACAAATTTGTACCTGCATGTTGTCTCGTTTCCTTTGGCTTTTTAAATGAGACTTGCAAGTTTCTGTGGAGGACTCGCTGTACCATGTGAAACGCAAGGTTAAGAGAGAGTGAGTGAGCGGGTGAAGGACGTGAGACTCATCTAGGCAAAGGGACCCAGAGTCTCTAAAAATGCCCAGCGGGTATCCATGGGTGGTCAGCTCCACCTGAAGACTTGTGGCCGAGCTCCACCAGGAAACAGGTTACCCTTTAAAATGATTTTTGCCTCTTTCTTACGTCAGCCATGATGCAAGTCACTGAAGGTAATTTTTTTGGTCTTAGGAAAGAAATTCCACTTGAATTGGGTGCCCTGAGGGAGTCTTGGAGATCACCTCTGGTGAGGTGGTAGGGCTGGGGGCGACTGGCTGTGAGCGCCCTCCACCTGGGCTCTATCAGGTGCACAATCCTGCCACATGCACACCGTGTCCTGGTCACTCACCTACAGCGTTCAGTAGCACACCGCGAAGCCCACCGTGCATCACCAGAGCATCCACTGCAGCCCCCTTACACCACGACTCAGTTTACAGAGACGGATTTGGCTAATGGTAACTCTGTACCTCTGTTGTAGGGACAGACGAGGCCAGGCACCAAAGACAGCAGGAAACAGTTTTATTGGGCTGCAGCCAGGTTCAGAGGGCACAGCCTTTGCTATAATCAATCAATCCCCTGAACCCCGAGTTCAGGGAGTTACAGTTTTATACCCAGTGTGTAAGGGAGGGGCTCAGAAGTTCGCAGTCTGCAGAAGTTCACATAAAAGCAGCTTTTTTCTTTCACTGTTCTGGGCAAGTTAACCCTTCAAGGACCACACCTGAGAAGGGGGGAGCTTCTTCTCCCCTTCTTTCCTCCCCTGCCAGCTGTTACCATGGGCCCAATTGTAACTTATCTTAAAAATGTAGGCATCTCTGTGAAGCCCAGCTCAAGGCCAGAGCCTTGTTTGCACATTTCTACAAAGTACTATACTGGATGCGTTTGTGATAACTAGTAAGGGGGTGTCCAGCACCTGGAGTGCAGGTATCTTCTCGGTCAGTGGCCAGGTAAACAGGGCGACATGAAAATAGGAAGTCTATCTACATGGACTCTTTTGCTGACAGTCCTAAAATCAGCCATGGGGAAGAGGGCTTTTCTGTGGAGAAAGGGGGTGCCACTTCACCTCGTGATTGTCTTCACTGGACAAAATTTAGCAAGCTCATTCCTACAACTCTTATTTGTTCTCCAGATGGGTGACATTCCTCCTTTTGAGAAACACAGAATGTTCCAGCCAATGTGAGAAGCTTCTTAAGGGAGACGCATGAGAGATTCATTGCAATGTGGTTGACACCATTTCCTAACAATGGATTTTGGACGGAATCCACTGATTGGCTCTTGACCTTAGAGTGAAAGGTGTGGTACAGAATCACAAGGAGGCCAATCTCCATTTGCATGGAAGCCCTGAGGACAACCTGTGCTTGATGTCACAAGCCCAGGTTAACCTTCCCACTTTGACAAAAGAGGGAGCTGTTAATTAAGGAAGGAGGTGCCTGAGTCTACGACTGAAGTTCAGAAAGCCGTGGATAAGTCCGGTGGCCACCAGAGCCCACGCCTGAAGTCCAACGCAAGGCACCATGGTGGAGAGGGTGCCGGGGGCTGCGTCGGCTTTGACGTTCTCCCACAAAGGGACGCAGAGGAGACTCCCCAAAGGGGTCGAAGCCAGCAGTGAGTGGAAGGTCCAGACTCCAGAACTCTTCACAGCAGGACAGCCTGGCAGAGTCACCTGCCATAAATCTTGTCCCAAGGATGGGTGGTGATGGTGACCGAGAAACCCTGCTGAGACCAGTCGTTCCACTCCCCTTTGAAAGCATTAGTCACGTACGTCCCTCTTCTACCTACAGCCCTTACCACCAACCCCATTCCCAACTGGTCTTACACTTTCTGGCCCTCAGTGCTGTCCTCTGGCCCCTGACACACCAGTTTCCGTGTGAGGCTTCCTTCTTTCCGTCTCTGAGGAGTGCGACTCGACACTGATGCCCAGTGGTGCTCCACACCTGGGTTCACACCCGCCGTCTTCTCTAGAGCACCTGCTAACTGAATTCTGTAATGATGGACACACACTCACTGGGCTTCCGTATGGCACCCAAGTCACTGTCCAGGACATTTCCAGAACCAGAAACTCAAATGTAAGTGTCCCCCGGCTCACTGCGATCCACCCTTCCCTGCCCCCTGTCCCATTCCATGGTTAGAACTCAGGATGCAGGTGGTTAGAACTCAGGTGGTTAGAACTCAGGACGCAGGTGGTTAGAACTCAGGTGGTTAGAACTCAGGTGGCTAGAACTCAGGACGCAGGTGGTTAGAACTCAGGTGGTTAGAACTCAGGACGCAGGTGGTTAGAACTCAGGACGCAGGTGGTTAGAAGTCAGGACGCAGGTGGCTAGAACTCAGGACGCAGGTGGTTAGAACTCAGGACGCAGGTGGCTAGAACTCAGGTGGTTAGAACTCAGGACGCAGGTGGTTAGAACTCAGGACGCAGGTGGTTAGAACTCAGGTGGTTAGAACTCAGGACGCAGGTGGTTAGAACTCAGGTGGTTAGAAGTCAGGACGCAGGTGGTTAGAACTCAGGTGGTTAGAACTCAGGACGCAGGTGGTTAGAACTCAGGACGCAGGTGGTTAGAACTCAGGTGGTTAGAACTCAGGACGCAGGTGGCTAGAACTCAGGTGGTTAGAAGTCAGGACGCAGGTGGTTAGAACTCAGGACGCAGGTGGTTAAAACTCAGGTGGTTAGAACTCAGGACGCAGGTGGTTAGAACTCAGGTGGTTAGAACTCAGGACGCAGGTGGTTAGAACTCAGGTGGTTAGAACTCAGGACGCAGGTGGCTAGAACTCAGGACGCAGGTGGCTAGAACTCAGGTGGTTAGAACTCAGGACGCAGGTGGTTAGAACTCAGGTGGTTAGAACTCAGGACGCAGGTGGTTAGAACTCAGGTGGTTAGAACTCAGGACGCAGGTGGTTAGAACTCAGGACGCAGGTGGCTAGAACTCAGGACGCAGGTGGTTAGAACTCAGGACGCAGGTGGTTAGAACTCAGGACGCAGGTGGTTAGAACTCAGGTGGTTAGAAGTCAGGACGCAGGTGGTTAGAACTCAGGTGGTTAGAAGTCAGGACGCAGGTGGTTAGAACTCAGGACGCAGGTGGTTAAAACTCAGGTGGTTAGAACTCAGGACGCAGGTGGTACTAAACAAGCTCATGCTCTGTGGGGTGCACCCAAGAGCTCAGGGTGCAGGGCCTCCTGGGGCTGTGTGCCAAGGTTGTGTACATGCCATGTGAATCTTTCGGGGGCTGGTATCCAGGGCATTCATCTTTTTTTTTAAGGTATATGAGATACAAAAATGTTAAAAGATCCATTTCTATAATGAACTAAAGTCTTAGAAACCCCAAAATATGTGAAATTAAATCATCAGAAAACAACCTGAGAGAATATCAAGCCACTCAGGAACAGGTTTCCCTCCTAGCAGTGCCATGGGAGGTGGTGCACCGTCTTCCTGCTGCGCAGCGAGCACTCACAGCTGATGGAGAAGCAGTGCTCTTGGAGTAAGGGCAGCGTGCCGTGGTGTGCTCCACTCCAGGGACCGCAGCCCACTGGGACTCCTCACTGCATCTAAGGGGCCTGAGCTGTGGGCCACGGGCCCGGCTGGGGGAGCTAGGCGAGCTTTCTTAAACCTGAGTAACTGTGCTGTTTTCATTATCCTCCGACCATTCCCCAAAATGAAGGTCTCAGAACAGAAGAAAAGACCCCACTGACTGATCTTGAGGTCCGTGAATCCCAGGGCACAGCTGAGAAGGCCTTAGGCATGCAGAAGGCACCAACAAGCTTAAAGCAGAAACCAGGTGAAGCCGACCCTGGGACACAGGAACTGGGCAAGTGTTCACTGGGCTCTTGAGACTCAGCAGGGCAGAGGCCCCTCGGAACCAGACCTGGGGGAAGCCATGTGGTTTAGAGATCCAAGTCTCAGGGGCAGAATGAGTGCAGAAGCCGGCCAGCAGGCAGGCTCTCTGGAAGCACACCAGCTGCCCTGCTCACCAGTTCCTCTGGCTGCCCCCTGGGCAGAAGCACAGATTTCTGGCAGCAGGTCTAATTGCGAAAGCAGTTCTAGGGACTGAAGCCACCCCAAATTCCTCTACCTGACTCAGGTTTGCCTCATAGATGATGAAAATAAGCTGAAGGCTTATCTGATTGTTTCCAATACACTCGATTTCACGATAACTGTGACATTATAATCACATTTTAATTAACTTTGCTTTCCATCTCATGAGCTCTTTAATTAAACCTGTTGCCAATATCTCTTCGGTTAATTAAAACTTGAGCATCTACCTGGTAATGTAGTTATTATGATTAATTAAGAAAAGACAAGGTGAAAGTCACTAGGGATATGGAGGTTTGTGGGAGACGGAGAAGGTAAGGTCTAATATCCCACCTTCAGCTCCTTTAAGAGCTTCCAAATTGAATGCACAAAGGTACAGACTGGAAGCTTATTTTATATTATATCCTAAGTGCCCAGTTCTCATACACATGCACATGCATATACACGCACATACACACATGCACACGCACAACACAGACACATGTACACATTTCCACTACAAAATACACCATCTGTAAATCACTGGTAGTCACATGAAGTGTCTTACCTTAAAGACCACTAAACCCGTCTGGGATATCTCAACAGATAGTAAATATCCAAGTGAAGCAGTGGGCAGCATCCTGGGCACTGGCCCAGAGGTCAGAACGGCTGGCCTGTGCTGCTGTCTCCTGTGGGAGACTCAGCACTGACCCCGTAGGGTGAGAGTGTGAACACCTACCTCATCGAGTCATTATACGATTTGCATAAAAGGGTATTGTAAAGAATCAAACCCGAACTACAAATTCAGCTTGTAACTTAAACAATGGTCCCTTTTGGTGGCTTCCAACCTGTCTGAGCAGTAGGATCATCTGGGATGTTGAAACCAATGTATTGCAGCCCCTGAGCGCTACCCCATGCTCCGAGTCCCCTGGGAAGAAATCCAGACACCGAGGGACCAGAGCGCTGCAGATCTACATCACCCACACAGCAGCTGTCGTGTCTGACATATTGCCAACCAGGTCTCTTCCTGCTTTTGGAGTCTCATCTAGACGTCCCCACAGCTCTAACAGTAGCTACTGTCGTCTGTGTGTTACAGATAAGAAAAGCTTGACTAGTGTGCCCAAGTCCCAAAGTCACACATTGGTGAGTGGCAGGAACCGCATGAAAACAAACCCAAGGCCCCCAGACTGCAGGGTCCTGCTGGGGGGGTTCCACTTCCGGACGTTGGCAGCACAGAAGGATTGCGGTTTCAGCAGAACACGGAAGTCACTAGACAGCTGGATAAAGCACTGCGGGCCCGGGGCTGCTGGCGCAGATTCCCCGGGTCAGCAGCCCCAGCCTCCCACGCAGTGTCCCCTGTGACTGAGGCAGCCGCTTCTTTCTTGGACACCAGGTTCCTACTGCGGCGTGGTGCCATCCACTCCTGTGTGCGGCCAAGTCCTCCACGTCTGGTATTTATAGCCCTGACGTCGTGGGTATTTAGTTCCCACATGTTAATTTTGTATGTTGACCAAGATTTGACAGCCCAACGGGGCTGGACCTGCCTTCCTTCCCTGCAGCACGTGCTCCCTGTTCACGGGGGACCTCCGTGGGGAGGAGTGGGGACGGGGCAGAGTCAAGGTCTAATAGTGCTTGTTTATCCTCTTTTAATCTTTCTTTTGCTCTAAATTTTAATTCTTTCCATTCGGGACTTTTTTTTTTTTTTTTTAGTTTTTCATTAGCTCTGATTTCTTTATTGATAGTCCCTGCACCTTGAGTCGGGAGTCGGGACATATTTTTATTCATTTGAAAGCAGGTTGGAATGTTCAGCCTGTGTGGGATGACACCCTGGTCTGTCCCTTGGGGCAGGACAGCTTTCCACAGGAGGTGTCTGCAGGGTGGGTGCTGCGTGGCCCTGCTCCTGAGGCCCGGGGGCGAGCATTCTGCTGACTGTCCGTTGCCCAGAACTCTGGTGGCGAAGGCTTGCTTAGAGGGTGGTTTGACCTCTTTTGAAGTCTTCTGTCTCTTTTCTGTCTTTAATACATAAAGCACACTTTTTGTCTCATAATAACTTTTACTCCCCCCCCCACAAATATTTCCAAAAATTTCCTACTTTTCCTAAAGTCTGTCTCAAGGAAACCTTTGGAAGCAACTTTTAAAAAAACTGCCACGCGGCAGACCATGTGCTTTATGCAGGTACTGGCAGATCTTTCTGAGGCATGGGTCATTATGCTGATGTACTTTGGCTTCATTCAGCTAAGGGAGGAGTTATTGTTTATTGAGCATTAACTATGTGCCAAATGTAATAATCCCACTGTGAGCATCAACTCATTTAATCCTCATGAAGACTTAATTACAAAAAGCATCATCTCCATTTCATAGATGAGAACAGGTTTGAAGGGTACTACTTACCTGAGGAATGCGGAGCTGGGGTGCAAACCATTGCCTGCCCGACTTCAGAACTCCTCCTCGTCACCGTGCATTTGGCAACCCCTTCCTCCATCAGTGTGGGGGTTTTCAATGAATGGCTGCCAATTCTTTGGCATGCCTTCTGTTGGTGATAGGGCCATGCTCCCTGTCCTTAGTCTGAGTGTCCTCGTGACTGCCGGTAACCCACAGAACACAAAGAAAGTGAATCGTGGTCTCTCTGACTATCTTAAGAGGGGCAGCTTCTGCCTTGTTCACCATTTTGGAGGCCTGATCTTCTGTGTGAGAAGTCTACCTACCTGCAGCCACCATGCTTGCAGAGGCCCTGGTCTCTGGGGACAGCCCTCTGGGCAGCTTCTGCCACCAACCCAGAAGGGAGATGCTTCCAGACTCAAGCCTCCCACACCATGTCTTCCCAGCAAAGACTCTAGACATCGTGGAGGGCCATTTTGTTACCATGAAGTCAGGATGATGGGCCCACAGAATCTGTGAGCATGTAACAATGGTTGTTCAAGCCAGGTGAGGTGGTGCGTGCTTGTAATCCAGCAGCTCCGGAAGATAGCAAGTTCAAAGTCAGCCTCAGCAACTTAGGGAGGTCCTAAGCAACTTAGTGAGACCTAGTCTCAAAATAAAATTTAAAAAAGGGCTGGGGATATGGCTCAATAGTTAAGCACCCCTGAGTTCAATTCCAGTGTCCCCCGCAATACTCATTCGAAGCTTCTGAGTTTGGCTTTCTTGTTACATGGCCCTAGCAATGAAACAATTGGCCACCAATGAACAGCCCAGATGTACCTTTGTCCACTCTCCCCCATGGAAATCAGTGTTTCTACAGATACCCCAAATTTTAAAATGGGGCTGCATCCTCAAATGTACTGTAAGTTGAAAATGTGTTTAACACGTCTAACCTGCCAAACATCTGGCTGAGCACCCCGCACAGGGCAGAGTTGGTGGTTCCCGCATGCTGGTGTCTGGCTGAGAGCTGCGGCTGGCTGTTTTCAAAGAATTGGCAGCCATTCATTGAAAACCCCCACACTGATGGAGGAAGGGGTTGCCAAATGCACAAAAGAGTGTAGGCCACGTATCACCACCTCAACAGAGGTCAAACAAAATTTGAGGTACAGTTTCTATTGAATGTTTATCACTTTCACACCATTATAAAGTTGAAAAATTGTAAGTTAAACCACCATAAGTTGGGAACCACCTGTATTTTGTATTTTAAATTCTTTTTTGCTCCTGTGTCTAGAATATATGACTCCCAGCTAAGCTCCACTGTCCCTCCAGGGTCAGCTCAGCTGTCACCTACTCTAGAAAAGCATCATTTCTTCCAACCCCTTGCAGGCCTCCGTGACACAATGATCATAGGTGACATCTCCCCTCCGTTTCCTGTACTCAGTGGGAGGATACTGCAAGAGGTGAAGATGGTTTGTCTTTTATTTCCTTGTTTCTGAGAATAGCACATGGTACATACTAATTAAAAATGCCTGGATTAATGCATAAATTCATTGCACTAATTAATAAAATAAGAACAAACAGGTAACATAGTGCTGTGCAATGTAGGGACAATATACAACACAAAGTTTCTACAAATTAGGAAAGAAAAATAATTTTACAAAGAATTATGTAGACACATGTTTAGATAAATGTTATTTAGCATATATGCATAAGATAACTGATGTTTATTCCATGTTTTGTGACACCAAAATAGTTTATAAACCAATAATCTATGATTAATGCATAATTCAGAAGTGGTAGTGAAATGTGGTGCCTTATCTATACATAACTTGGAGTAAAAGAATTTTAGCAATGCAACAGTAAATACCTTTCAGATGTTGGAGAACCTAGATTTTGTGAGTAGAAAACCAGAGGAAAGGAACCAAAGCGGGAGAGGATCCTAAAGATCTTTTAAAATGTCTCCTTATAGCTTCATGTGAATATTAATCTGTGCATGCATGGGTTAAAACTCTATATGGCTGGGGGAAACATCTTAAAAAGCAATAAATCCCAAAATTTCTGTGGTTCACAGTCCGGGGATTTCACAATACCAGTAGATGGAATGGAGGACCCTTGCAACACACGAGACATTGGAGCGCATCCCTTAAATGCAGTTGCCTTAATTGTGGGGACAAATTATCCCTAGGCCAAGGTCTGCTCCAGATAAATGCTAAACAAACTTAAAAGCAACTTTCAAAAGAATTACATCAATTCAAAGTAACAGCCATGTATCGGAACAGAATTTTTTAAAAGCCAAAGAAATGCTTTAAAATTCAGTATATAAATCAAAATGCTCAGTATCCCACCCCCAAAAAATTATCAGAAAAACTGAGATTCAAAATAAAATCCATACCCAAGAGAAGAACTTTAAAAAAATTTTTTTGGGGGCCAAAATGTCAAGAATTATATAAAGACAAAAATTTAAATCAGCTAATGCAACAAGTCTATATAACTTGAAAAATGTAGAGAAAACACAAGCCTGAGGAGGGAGACAGAAGCCCAGAGAAGGCCCACACATGATTTCCAGAGTGAAAAATACAGTTACTGAAATGAAAAGATACACGTTGGAAGTGAATAACAGAACAGATACTGGGGGAAAAAATCAGTGAACTTGAAGATACAGCAATAGACACTACCCAAAGTAAGGCAAAAAGAAAAGAGGGTCGATCAATAGCTTGTAGGAAAACACTGAGCAACTAACAGATTGTGACTGGAGTCCCAGAAGGAGAGGACACAGGATAGTTTAAAGGAAAAGTCCAATTAATTTCCAAAGTTAATGAAAACTATAAGCCCTTAGATCAAAGTAGCTCAATAAATTGCAAGAAAAGAAAATGATACCTAGGTTCATCATGATCAAATTTCTGAAAAAAAAAAACAACGAATTTTTAAGGTCTTAAAAAAAATCAGAGAATAATGACACTTTATAATATTTACAGCAGATTATTTGCCAAAAAGTACGCAAGCCAGAGGACAATGGAGTATATCACCAAAGTACTTAAAGAAAAATCAACCTAGAATTTTACATGTAGTGAAAATAACTTTCAGAGCTGAAGGTTAATAAAGACTCCATCGGTCAACACATAAGCTAAGGAGCTCATCACCAGTAGATTTTAACTGTAAAACATCAAAGTTATTGGTGAAGAGTGGAAAATCCTGTCACATGGAAAATTGAATGTATGAAAGGAATGAAGAACACCAGAAATGATAAACTTGGACATAAATTTTTATATCTAAAAATGTCTTTAACTGGTAATTGATGGTTGACGGCAAAATTAATAGCAGTGTATCATAAAGGTTAAAATAATGGAGAAGTACACACAGGTCAAGGACAGCATGAAGGTCAGAAGAAGAAAGCCAAAGGACACTGGATTATATCTGCACAATGAACAATACATGAGAGCACAATCCTTAAAATATGTGTTTCCTACAGTGACCACTAAAACAAAATGGAAGAGGTCGGACACAGTATCAGCAAGTATTCTTTATATGTTGCAAATAATAATTCTATATTAGCAAAAAACGAATTAGATCTAATAGGAGTGCTTAATAAAAAGACTCAGGGAAGGGAAAAGATCACGCCTGGTAATCAGAAGTTTTACTCTCAGATCTGCCTTCTAGTTAGGAACAAAGTTGGGGGCAAAAGATCTCAAAGACCGCCTGTCCTCAATCCCCACCTGGACCAGACCTTCCCAGAGAGGGTCACGTATGTGTGAGCCCGTGTCTGTGTACATGCACGTGTTTGAAGGAGTGCTGGTGTGGAAGACAGGGCCTCTCTCTTGGTTTATTCAGGTTTATGGCAGTATTTGATGACTTGCTGACTGTAAGTACCATAATCCTGTGGAGGAACAGGCTGTTTGAGACCACGATTCAGACTTTGCGTCGGGGTAAGGAAGCCGTAAGATGCCATCATCCGACACCTCATGGTAGACCTTGTAAGCCTCTCTCTGATAAAGGGCCCGTTTCCAGCACTGCGGGACCCTGAGGAAGAGGAACACCCACCTGGTAGCCACCAACTCTGACTGTGAGTGGCTGGTCTGTGACGTGGAAAGTAACGGAGCTCTCATGCACTTGACGTGTTCACAGGGACCCCAGGTGGGTCCATCTTGAAAATCGACCTTGTTTCCTTGTTCTTCAGTAGTTGGATTTGGTATGTCCAACTGGGCCTGGATCCGGGTTTCCTTACCATAACTATTTAGCACAAGGCGTGGAATTCTACAGCTACTATCCAGGTGCTCTGCCAAGCCCAGGGAACAAGAGGCCCTGATCTAGCCTCCCAGGGCACCAGGTCTGTGGAGGAGGCACAAGATTATTCTAGACAATTATCACATCAGAGGTGTGGTGGTGGCTGAAACATCGGCATCTGCAAGCCTGGTCGGCACCAAGCATGCACAGGAACACTTCAAACAGCTTCACGTCTTCCACTGTGCGATACGTAGATGGCACGATGTCCAGGCAAATGGCACTGGGGACATATTGCAGTGAAGTAAGAGAAAAGGAAAATACTATTCTTGTAACCCCCAGCTCTCTCCTGTGCTGGGGGTGATCTCCGCTAATGTCAAAAATGGAAGCGACAGACCCCCGCTGCCTTTGATCACTATCTCTCGTTGGCAGGAAAGGAGCAGTAGCATCGCGTGACTGGACGCACCCCTGAATGAGGGCCAGTGGGGATTCTGTATGAAAGCCACCAGACCTGTAGAGACGACAGACCCTTCCAGACAGGTCAGGTCAGGAATGGGGTGCAGCCTCAAGGAACAGGAATGGTAGGTGCAGCACGGTGGGTGTGCAAATTTGATTGACTGCACTAGTCAGTCTGCTCATGCATATTGCCATATCAAAGCATCAGGTTCTTCCCCTTAATTATATATAATTTTTAAAAGAATGGGTGAAGACAGGTTCCGATGACTGCACCACCATCGACGACATGGCCTCTGAGTTGCCTGGCAGCCTTCTGGGGGCTGGCTGGGCTGCAGGCCTGTGCTGGAGGTTCATGGCAGAAGGTACAGGCCAGCCGCTCTCCCCTGGGTGGAGCCACACCATGACTCACCGTGTTGACCCCACATGGGTTCCTTGACCTCCACTCCTTGACCATTGGGCCTGGATGATTTGTGGTCAGCAGGGGGGCAGCTGTCCTGTGCATCACAGGATGTCCAGCTGCACCCCTGGCCTCTGTCCACTTGAGGCCAGGACACCCCTTATCTGACCTGTGAAGACCAAACAAATCTCCCAACATTGCCAGATGTACCCTGGGGGAACCAACCACGGACCTCCCAGGAGCCCCACTGCAACAGTATTTTAGTTAAAAGTGGAATATCTCCTGACAAATTACAGGCAGGTGGGTCGCCACCTGAGTCCTTGGAAAACTGGAGAGCCCTGGGAGGGATGAGAGGTCAGACATGAAGGTTCCTTCCTAGAAAGCCACAGGGATACAGAGTGCAGGGAACCGTCAGTTCTGCCTGGGGCAGGCTGAGGGATGAGAAGTGTATGAGGAAATGGTGTAAAAGCTGAACTTAGCACAAGACATGGCCAGGTGGGCCAGGCCAGGGCAGGAGCAGCAGCCCCCAGAGGAGAGTGCAGGTAGGTGGGCAGGTGGTGAGCAGGGACAGGGGCAGAGGGCGGCTGGGGCTCTTGGTGTGCTCAGGCAGCTCCTCCCTATGCCTGATGTCCCCGGGTCCCTACTAATGGTGGCCCTGCCCTCTCAGAAGGGTCACCTGCATGACCACCGACACGTGGACATCTGAGGTTTTCCTGAAATGCCAAGTGGCTTCCGTGGGCTGGACGATTTGGGGTCTTCTGTCTTCCTTCCCCTCCCTCTTTCTCCTCCTCCAGCAGATGAGGACTTCATTCCTGATGCTCATGACCACTGAGCTTGGTAGTAGGAACAAGCACAAGCAGAGGCGGCATCTGTCTCCAAGGACGCTTGCTGTGTTGACAGGCCCTGAACGAGCACCCGGCACGCGGAGACAGCCCTCCGGGAAGAGCTGTGCGTTGCTGCGAGCCCGCCCACTCCTCAAAGGCTTCATGAAGAGGAAAGGGGCAGCACTGCTGTGCGTGGGGGCCAGCCAGTGGACGAGGGGGCGGATGGGTGATCCAGGATACAGGAACGCTGTGAGGGGAAGGGTGGGGATGAGACCCCCCGCTGCAGGAGCTCTGTGCAGCAGAGGAGGCTGGGAGCTGGGAGGCAGGAAGACAGCAGCCTCTGCGCCAGCTCCAGGTTGCAAAGATCCCTCCACCTTCTCAAAGAGTACCACCTGCAAGAAACCGCACGTTTTGCCCCGTCTTGAGGTTCATCTTCAATTTTATCTTTACTCAGGACATACATTTTTGATCCTCATAAGGTCCTCTTTTGAATTACAAGGTTACTTTTAGAACAGTTTTAGGTTCACAGAAAATTTGAGTGTAACTTTGGGCTGTTACCGTGCCTCCTGCCTCTGCCTGCCCCATCCCCACCAGGGTTGGCACAGCCGGTGGACCCACATGGACACAGCACCGTCACCCACGGCCACCGTGCGCCCTGGTAGTGTCATGCAGAGGGCCCACGCCCACACCCTCCCTCCTCTGCCTGCCCACCCACCCTGACCCCCGGCGACCTCAGATCTTTCACATCTTCACCATTTCACCTCCCGCGTCATCCGGTGGAGTCCTGAGGGGCGCCTTTTCAGGTTGGCCTTGTTCCCTTGGGATATCCACTGGAGATTCCTCCGTGCTGTCCCATAACGCCCCCCTCCCGTCTGGACACACGAGGCTACTTATTCATGCGCCTACTGGAGGCCGCCAGCCTGCGCCTGCCTTTGGCCAATCGTGAATGGAGTTGCTACGATCATCCGTGTGCAGGGTCTCGAGTGCACTAGGCTCAGCTCTTCCAGGTGGGCACCCTAGTTGCTGGACTTTGGTGATGTACATTTTTTGTTTGAATTAGATGAAAATGCTTTACTTCGTTTGAAGAGGATTCCCACAAGCCTTTTATTCTAGTTAATCAGAACTAGATCCATGAGTCAGGGTGAGTTAAATACCACAAACAGGTGGTACAGGACAAACCCAACCCGTAGGACTGTTTTCAGTTTTGTGTTGGCTCGATAGACACACAGTATTCTATTATAAACACTTTTTAAATGTAACATCATATAATAAGCATATTTAGTCCCAGATTTAAAGTCAACAGTCCTTTGTTTTGGAAGTATTAAAACAAACCTTTCCTATTATAGGAAATTTCTTTGCTCAGAGCAAACGGACTTACAAATTCATCTTCATAATGAGATACAGACTGGGTATATGTTTGATTTTCATTATGGTGTCCTGTGTGTAAACACCCGCCAGCCTTTCGCCAACTACCTCGCAAAGGGTTTCTGTAAGAGGCGGCTTGCTCAAGGCCCTGAACTTTTGCCCTGAAGTTTCCCTATTAGATTCCCATCAAGTCTGCAGCTTCTGGCTCCCCATGTAATGTCTAGGTAAGACTGAATTAATAATGATGGTGATGATAAGGATGGCTAGGACAGGGCCATCTGCTGTGGCAACAGTCACCTGCTAGATCTTCATGTGCTGCCAGCACCTGTTCTGAGCTGTTATGAGTCCCAGCTGTTTAACTTGACAACCGAGCAGAAGGGAGGCAGAGGTCCAACAGCTCGCCCAGGGTCACGCAGGCAGCCCGGCTCTGGCATAAGCACCTCTGGTCCAGAGTAGGTTCTGCTCACCACCAGCAGTAAAGACAGGGGATTGCAAATTTTGTTTTTTTCTGAAATTGGCAAGTATTCTTTTTTTTTTTTTCTTTTTGGAGTGGGTACCGGGGATTGAACTCGGGGGCACTTGGCCACTGAGCCACACCCCAAGCCCTATTTTGAATTTTATGTAGAGACAGGGTCTCACTGAGTTGCTAAGCACCTTGCGTTTGCTGAGGCTGGCTTTGAACTCCCGATGCTCCTGCCTCAGCCTCCAAGCTGCTGGGGTTACAGGCATGCGCCACCTGCCCAGCAGCAAGTGTTCTTCCCTCTGTGCTTTTTGTAATTTTAGGGTATAGATGAATGGACCCACAAGCCTACATAGATGGACCTTCATAAATGCTGATAACCTATGTATAATTCTGCTACTCATTTCCACTCAAAATGAGTTTACAAAATTCTTATTATTAATATCTACTGAATGTTCTCAGTACCACCTTAGCCACTCTTGATAAAAGATGTTCTTCTCATTTAAGCTGTTGATGGAATGAGCCGTGATGACAGGGCCCTGATGTCCAGGGCTCTGTGTGGACAGTCCCTGTGCCACAAGTCGTGGTGGGTTCTGCTCTTAGCCCACTGCTGGCCTCATGTGCTGATAGTTTATGTAGAATTTTTAACCTATTTTCTTTTGAATCAAATGTGTCTATATCTATTATTTCCCTTAAATTGTCTTCCCTGGCGTTCAGAATATGTGAGTTTCCTTAAAAATTGGGGACTTTTCCATTTTTCTACATTCTGAGTGATCTAAGTGATTTGGGATATCACTCTTGTTTGGTATGTATTCAGAAGCCACATGAAAACCAATCCAAAATCGTGATTTTTAGTTTTATTTGGTGTTTTTATTAGTGATAGATTTGAAGGTCTCCTGTTCACCTCCTGCGCTCTGCTCCCAGTGCTGGGTGTGTGTGAGTGAGTGCAGGTGTGAGTGTATGAGAACGTGAATGTGTCTCAGTGTGTGTGTGAGCATGTGATTATGTGCATGTGGTGTGTGAGTGCACGGCAGTGTGTGATGTGTTTGCACGTGCATGGGAGTGTGTTATTGTTTATGTAGGCATGTGGTGGTGAGTGTGTGAGTGCGTATCTGTGCATGGCCAAGCACGTGAGTGTGTGAGCATGTGTGTATGTGAGTAGGAGTGTGCGTACATATGTGTGTGAGTATGTATTAGGGAGTGGGTGTATATGTGAGAGAGTGTGTGTGACTGTGTGTATTCATGATTGCGATTCTATGCATTAGCATGAATGTGTGCATGGTTATGTATTGTGTGTGGGTTTTGTCATATATTAGTGATGGCTTTTGTGTGTGACTATGCATGAGTGTGTATGAGTGTATTTTAGTGTATGTCAGTGTGTGAACCTGTGGGTATAAATGTTAGTGTGTTGTGAATGTTAGTGTGTGATTGTGAGTTTGTAATTATATGAGAGTATGTCAGTGTGTTTGTGTTTGAGCATGTGTGTGAGAGCATGTGTGTAAGCATGTGTGATTGTGTGAGTGAGGGTGCATGACTGTGTTGTGTGTGCAATAGTGTGTTAGTGCATGTGAGTACACATGATTAAGCAATGAGTGTAGGGGTGATTGTGTGTTAGTATATGAATGTACATGTGTGAGTGTGTGACTGAAAGTGTGTGTGAGTGAGCATGTGATATGTGTGAGTGTGGGATGCGTTCAGTGTTTGTGACTGTGTATGCTATGTATGTGGAGGGTATGTATTATGTTTGTGTTGTGTTTCTGTGCATGCGAACATGAGCATGGGTGTATGTGAATGTGCATATGTGTGTGTACACGTGTATCAGTGTATGTGGGGTGTGCATGAGTGTCAATGTGTGTGATTTGGATGTGTGAGATGTGAATCTGTGAATGAGTATGTGTGTGATTTGTGCAAGAGTGTGTGAGTGTATGTCTGATTTGTGATAGTGTGTGAATGCACATGAATGTGTAAGAGTGTTGCATGGGTGTGTGTGTTTGAGTGTCTGAATGAGTGTGTGTGTGTGCAAGTGTGTGTGAGTGTGGGCGTGTGTTTATGGGTGTGTGTGCAAGAGTGTCGGGGAGGGTGGGCGGTACACTCACACTGCACAGTGCACAGACAGTCACTGGCGGCCCTTGGAGAAGGCGGTGGAGGGTAGCAGTCTTCTGATTCCGCGGCTCTGCCGGAGGTGGCGCGGCCCAGGCTCATTCTGTTTGGGCCCCGATGCAGAGAAGACTGGCTGCTTCTACAACAGGCTCAGCTCCTGTCTTTCTGGCTTGGTGCCTACCCAGACACCAACAGGAGAGCTCGCTGAGGAAAGTGTGCCCGCTGTGTCCCCAGGCCACCTCCAGATGGCTCCTGGCTGGCCTGGCATTTGGGCAGCCTGGGTAGCTTTGGGCTGAACCCGGAAAAGGATCTGAGAATTGAAAGACGTGAATCGAGACTTTGCTTCTCTTCTGACACTGCGGAGCCTGGCGACACCCTGACCCGCAGACTGTGTGCAGAGGCTCCATCGAGCCCCTCACCAGCCCTCGCAGACCATCTCTGCCCCGACAGAAGTCCACTTTCCAGCCCTTCCCTAAGTGGCAGACCGGAGCACTGGGCAGGGGTGGTTCTCCACGTGCACCTAGAGTCCAGTGTGACCTGTCATCTCTGGGGGCAACGCATACCTCTGTCCCTCCATGGGCTGGCACAGCAGGGTCAGGAGGGCCCAGCGCAGTGAGCGTGGGCTACTCGGCTCAGACCCTGGTCGCTTGCTGCCCGCGTCTCCTGCCAGCAGGGAGGCAAAACGCCGGGCTCTGCCCGCGTTGGGGTGCGGACCTTTGGGGAGTTCCGGCAGCTCCAGGCCTTGCTCCTGCACATTTTCCAAGCAGTGCCCTCAGTTGTTCACTCAGTAAACCCTTCTGTGGACCTACTGTGGGCGGCTCACCCAGTGAAGCCCAGCTCCAGGGGGAGGGGAACATCAGCAGACCCTACATGCAGAGCGTCACAGGCAGGGACGGAAGTGTCACAGGAAGAGGAGATTGATGACCTCAAGGGAGAAGGGAGAGAAGCCTTCTCAGAAGGGAGTGAGGGTTTCTAAGAACCAGCACTTTATCACACGGATAAGAGGCGGCCCGCCCGGGGACTGGCACACCCAGCCCTGCCCCTCAAGCGCTGCTGGAGTGCTGGGGCCACAGCAGGTCCCACAGCTGGTGGAGAGGCTCTGTCCATCACGGGCAAGACTTTCTCTGCACACCCAGGCATCACCAGGGCTTCCCATGACGCACTCTGGCCAGGTGGGAGTTCCAGGGAGGTGACTCCACACACCTGGGGAGACCCCCAAGGCAGAGAGGTGAGAAGCACTGAGGGAGGAGCCCCCCAAGCCGGGGCCGGAGTAGACAGAGGTTGCAGACAAGACGAATGAGCAGGAGGCCAAGACTCAGGACTCAGTGACAGAAGGGGAGGGGTTCAGGAGGCCACTGGCCAGCAGCTCGGCCGGCACCCACCTCCTGCCTCTGATCATGGGACAGCAGTGTCCGCTCCTTTGAAGGTAGGAGCTGCCCTTTTCACGCACACCCCCTTCCCAGTGCATGCTCCAAGGGCAGGAACCCACCTCTTCCAACCAGCGTCCCATGAGGAGTTTGGCCTGTGGAATAGGCACCACTCCAGCTAGTGAAAATGACGAAGGACCGGAGAAGATCTCAAAAGGAGAAAGAGCGGACCCTGGAGATGGTGCGGAGGGCAGGAGGCCCGAGTCCCAGACGGTCAGGCAGGCGTGTTTGTGGTGCTTACTCGGAGCCCCTTAGCTGCACAGCAGAGGGGCCGACACCCAGAGCTGCGAAGAGCTCGGCCAGCGTCAAGGCTGGGAGGCGGCAAGTCTGGCGCGGAGACGGTGAGCTCAGCGGGAGCAGAGCTGGTGGGGAATCCAGAGTCTGGAACCAGGGAGCTGCTGGAACGTGGAGCCCAGGAGTCTAGACGTCCTGAGGTGGGAGGTAGGTCTCGCCCAGGTGGAGTGGGGGCCACGAGGGCCCCAGACAGGCTCTGTCTGCCTCGGAGTCAGCCCAGCCCAGTGGGCAGCAGCACACCAGTGGCCGGTCCTGCCTGTGCCTCACTCTCCTGCTGGGTGGACCTGCTACAGGCTGCGTGTGGCTTGGCCAAATGGGCATCGGGAAAGGTCTTGGACCAGTGCTTGGCAGGCACGAAGCCCAAAGTGTGAAAACGGATATATAAACACCAACATTTGATGGTAGACAAGGGAAAAAGATTGAAAAGTGAGTCAACCAGATAAGAAAGGTAGGCAATGAGGCCACTGTGGGGACCCCAATGTCTGGGAAGGAGGGACTGGGTGAAAAGTGCCTCGTGGCTGTGGCAGGTGGAGCCTTGGTGGTGATGCTGGAGCTCAGGGTGGGCAGTGGGCAAGAGTGGGAAGGCCTACGCGGGCGGTCAGCAAGGGCAGGACACGTGCGAGCTGGGCTGTGGAGCTGGGCCCTCGTCAGGCTGTGGAGTCTCGGTTTCAACTCCAGCCAAGCCGTTTGCACAGAGGACTTGGTCCCTGCGCCTCTAAGGCTCTCATGGCCCCCCTTCCTGCTCTCATTATCAGTGATCAGATTCCTTTCACTCAGGCGACCTTTAGAAGCCAAGCTGGAAGTCCATGGAGACGGGCGCTGGGACGAGCCCAGTGGCTGGTTTCACTGTTGCCAGTGATGTGTGTGCACCTTCATGGGGTGCGCTGCGGATGCTCGTTCCACGGACACAGTGTGGGATGGTCAAGTCGGGGAAACAAGAGTTCAGACTCTTCAAACCCTCACTGAATGTGCTGGGAATCTCTGACCTTTCTTTTCTGGTCATTTTGAGATGGATTTTAGGTTGTTTTCATCAATGATTGCCCTACAGTGAGAAGGAAATCCAGAGCTGGCCCTCCGGTCTGCCTGCTGAGTGTCTCTCCAGTCCCTGCCCTTTCCCCTCCTGGTCTCGGGTGCTTCCCAATAGCAAAATGGTTTCTGCATTTAATCTTGTGTTTGAGCCTCAGGAAGCCGTGTTCTTGGTCTTCTCGTTTTATCTGCCAAGCAGGTTCTGAAGGATGGGGTAATTTATCTCAAAAGCTGCCACCCGAGACTTGGACTCAGGTCTGCCGGCAGGTGAACGCGTGCCTGAGCAGATGGGAGCCATGGGCTGGGTGGTCCAGCCCTGGTGGGCACCAGAGCCTCTGAAGGTCAGTCTTCATTTATGAAAAATGCTTTTCAGCGTAAGATGTTCTTCTATTTCTCAAAATAACAGGTCTCCCTGCCTCGTCCTCATGATTTGTAGCCAGTCACACGTTGCCTCATTGGAGTAGAAGGTTTCTATTTCTTAAAGTTCTTGGTTTTTCCTGGCACAGGCCGTGTTTAACAGGGCACCCACCGGGTCGTGTCAGATGGACGTGGCTCTGACCCACCCGGACAGTCTCAAACCCAGCCACGCCTTGAGGATGAAAGACACCGGGGTGACTCGTTTCCTTTTGGAGGCGAGACTGGTGTTGGGAAGGTGTCTCTGAGCGCTTGGATCCTCTCCTCTCTGGAGGTGGGACAGGCCAGAGGGCGCGTTCTCAGGTGGCTGTTGGAGGAGTTGCCCGGGGCCCGTCACGGCTCTCACAAGTCAATGAGCGCTTGGGGAAGGGCCACCTCGGCTCTTAGGAGGAAAGGGGCCACCTCTGCGTGTAGTAGGAGGTGGCCGCCTCTCGGTGCATCGGGGGGCACCTCTCTGTGCAGTCCTTGTCTCTATCTCCGGGGTGGTGGTCGATATTTGTCCCTTAGTCACTGAAATGTCAGGGGGATTCAAAATCGCAGTGAGAGGTGGGAGAGGGAAGGAGAAGAGACCCTGACAGTACTGAAAGCAGAGGCCTGAAGACTTCAGCTGTTGCAGCATGGTTCTACCAGAGCATCCGGGAGCCATCTAGACAGACGCACAGCGCCTTGGAGAAATGGTGAGGTCCACAGGAATCGCCGGGGCAGAATGGAAGACAGCCTCAGACTCACAGTCTACATCGGGAGAAACAAGAGTGCTCCCCTCCCCCAGATGACCGAGGTGAAGTGCAGAGAGCACACACTTTGTTTCTCCGCGGGGCAACCGTCCACGTTCCCAAGGACTGATGCAGTGTGGCCCTGCTGTCCACCTCCAGGCTGCAGAGGTACCACGCGCCTGCTCAGCACATGATACCCCTAAAATTTCAAAGGGTATTGAAATAAAGGGCAAAATGTGGAAATCTTTATTTCATTAGTACTAAAATCCTTAATAAAATGTTTGACTATAAAATAATTGAGTTTACAACTGAAGGGTAAACATTTCTCTGCTTTATCCTAAGAGAGTGCTTTTGAAAGAGAATGAAGCTACGTGTGTAAAAATACTCAGAGCTGTGTTTTTTGTAAAAGAAAAAACAAAAACAACTTACATAATAATTAATGAATAATTGGGTGATAAGCCATCATACATTTAGTAAAACAAAAATACACTGTCCATGGAAAAGCTGGGGAAACGATTACCATGTGATATTTTGAAAAGGTGCATATGTACTATGATCATGCCCAGTCAGCACTCCATGTTTATATGGATAAAGTATGAATGGAACAACGATCATGGTTGTACTGGCTGGTATATCGGTTAGTTTAAACTATGTTCTGCTGTGGTAACAAACAGTTCCTGTCTGGATAGAAAGAAATTGGGGTGACGAATTTCATTAGCTCCTCTGTTCACGGCAGCCAGCAGCAAAGAGTCCAGGGACCCAGCGCACCCAGCGACTGGCCTCTTCCAGAAGGCCCACCTCCCAGAGTTTTCATCCCCTCCCACTGCATCCCCAACAACAAAAGCTCACACTATACAACCAGGTTCTGCTCATTATAAGCATTCAGAAACCCAAGGTAAAGAAGGCTCCATATTTATGTTTCCTCACATACCTCAACCTCGACAGGGGAAGATGTGACTGGTGCTCTATCTGGAAGATTCTCCATGACAGCAACATGTCACCTCTCCTTGTGTTGGTTTGGCTAACATAAGTCACATTAACGTGCAACTTGAAAGGGCACAGGGAAGCCGACTCTTACTATGTGACCAGAAGGACCAGAAATATTGGTGAACGACACTGAAGGTCTCAATGAGATTGGTAGTTTTTCTAATATTTTGTAATGCTAAAATTTGTTTTATGCCATCATTACCTCAAATCCATTTGTGAGGTGGAAACTGGGAGCTGATGATGTGTGCCATGCTAGTCTTTCAAAGAAAGGCTTTGAATAAAATAGTCTTTAAATTATACATTCTTTTATTCGAGCTTTAAAGCGGATCAAGATGATAACATTTTCATGTTAGGAAATACAGTTTGATTGGAAAACATTTCTGACTTCACAAGACTGCAATACACGATTTATGAATTACACGGAAGAAAGGAACTACAAGCAGCCATTCTGTCATAAATATTTATAAACGGAGTTAGAAGTCAAGTGTTTTGCCCATGTACAATCGGCTTGCTCCAGCAACAGTGCACAATCAAGAAGACGATTCCACGCCAGCAGCAGTCCCAGTGTGTAAAGTCCTGGAAGCAGCGACTGAGACTGCAAGGGCGCGGTGCCACGTTCAAGGCCCGTGCTGGAGCCAGGTGGGCGCGAGTGCTGAACCGCCGTGCACCCGTTACACAGAGCCGGGCCAACTTCTTTCATAAAAGGAAAGAAGAATTCTCCCTGCGTATGTGAAAACTTATGGCATAACACACACAGGATGCAGGAAGCTGCGGCTACAGCAGGCCACTGGCGCTCCCTGACCTGTTGCTGGACAGGGCACAGCTGGCCCCACAGCTGGAGCAGGGGGCCTGTGAGCTCCAGCCTTGCGGAATGGAGAGGCTGGGCAAGGTGACCGTGATCCACTGTCGCATTGACTGGAGACACTGTCCAGACAGAAGCCACAGGTGCTTGTCCAGTGCTGGACGGCTGAACTGCTGGTACAGGGCTGAGGAACAGCGAGCACTGGTGACGGGGAGGATGGTGACAGCCGGTCAGGAGCCCTCCTTGGTGAGGGTGAGGAGCACACTCCTCTCTGGAAGCAGGCTAGGTGACAGGAGGAGGCCATCCCGAGGCTGCAGTCACTGGAGCCACTGGGCTCTGGCCTTGGCCCCAAGCGTCACGTGCAGAGCAGGCGGGTCCTTAGTAGCAGGTGGTCACCGTACTGGATGGCCAGTCCAGCGCACAGAGGCTGACCCATGGTGGCAGTCGGCCTCGGCTGCTGTGATAGAAGGTGGAGGAGGCCAGCTGATGGGAAGGAGGGTTGTTGGCTCGTGGTCCCAGAGGCTCCTGTCCAGGGTCAGCCGCTCCTCCGCGTGGGGTGTGTGTGAGGCAGCGCATCCTGGTGTCAGGCACGCGGCAGGACCCGGCTCCTCCGTTCACGGCAGCCAGCAGCAAAGGGTCCAGGGACCCAGCACACCCCAGCAACTGGCCTCTTCCAGAAGGCCCTCCTCCCCCAGTTTCCATCCCGTCCCATGCACCACCAGCTGGGGCCAAGTGTCACATGAGCCTCTGGGGACACTCCAGGTCCCACTGTAACAACCAGGTTGGCTCGTGGGAGGGGGACACCTCGTGGAACCACCCGGTCTTTGTGGGTTCGAGAACCCCTTTGGCCTGGATCAGGACATCTCCGGGTCCCCTTCCATTTCCCTGGTCGCTGCGGGCAGCATTGGTGGGCATCACACAGAGCAAGGGACACCTCCGACCTCCGGGTGTGGGTGAGCAGGGAGGCAAACTGGGTTCATTCCTGCCAGAGGCGAGTCTGCCCACAGCAGAAGTGCCCTCCCCAGGCAGCGGGAGCTCCGAGTGGACCCCAGCCCAGCGGGAGCTCTAGAGGGTCTACGCCGTCGGCTCTCCCTCTCGCTGTTAACAATGGGGATGGAAGGCCCCCCATTATTAAAAGAATCGGTGACAAATGCGTTTCCTCTTCTCTGATTCCTCAGTTACTTTTGGCTCCACAAAACAGGTGAAAAGAAAATAAAGTCCAGGAGAAGTACTACCCCAGGAAGAACTGTGAAGAAGATCCTAAGAGGAACTGGAGCCGGGCAGTGGGGTGCCGGCTGCTGCCCCGGCCTCCGAGCTCCTTGGAGAGCGTGCGGAGTGCACCCGGGACGCCCCCGAGTCTCAGGTTTGTGAAAATGGCTGTGAGTGAATTTCCCCCACTTTTCTTTTTCAGGCCTAAGTTCTCCAAATAGAAAACCTGACCCCGATAGGACCCTTAAACTAAATAAAATCCAGGTGGGTGGTGAAATTATTTTAAAAAGAGTTATTGGAGAGCAAGTTGGGTTGTAATTGATCTGTCTTTTCATGTGAACTGGCCCAATTCTGTCTCCTAGCAGCAGCAAGAAAGAAACCACAGGCCCCCCCAGCCCCCGGTGATGGAGAGACTGGGGTTCCGTGGCCGGCATTAGCGTCTGCCTCTGGACTCACCAAGGACAGCCACAGCTGGCTTTCCCAGATGGGGTGTGACTCCACGGTTACACAGACACTCGCTCGCCAGCAGCCAGTCTTGGGGGAACTCTGCGCCCGCGGCAGGGGGCGCGACAGCAGCGCCCTCCACACCGCCATCACCTGCGCTGGCGGCCACTCCCTGAGTCCCCCAGGTCTGACCATCCTGGGAGGCTGTCACCGGTGCCTGCTTGGGTGTCCAGGAGTCCGCAGGGCGGGAAGGTGGCTCACGCTGGTGCGGGACTCGCTTCGTTCCTTCCTTCATTCCAGGATCTTTCCTGGGTGCTCTTTCTCCCCCCGTCACAGAGTGGGCAGCCACGTGGCTTTCTCCTCTCACCCGCGGCTCCGGCCCCACAAACCAGCCAGCCCGCGGGTGGCACGACAGCGGAGTGACTCTCCTCCGTCCTGCGGGAGCTACACACGGGAGTCGGACGTGTTCTGCAGAAGCCTGGTGTTGCCCGGTCCCTCCACTCACATCAGCTGCGTCTCGATGGCAACGAGACACCGTTCCTGAGGCTCTGGACCTCGGTCTGCTGACTGAACCCTGAGTGTACCTGTCCTCTGCCCAGCTGTGCACCACGGAGGCTGTTGCCATCTTCTCCATGATATTATCAAAGTGAAAGGACGAGGTCCACTGGACGGCCTTCACGCCACTCCCAGGCAGCACCGGGCCCTCAGCTGGGCCAAGAAGCACCGGGAACAGAATAAGAGTGGGTTCAGAGTGGCTGGGGACATTGTGGGGAGTGAGAAGGGAAACAAGACGCCTGACCTCGTTGGTAAAGACAGCCGCATCATCCACTTCACTGGGCAGTGTCCTCTGTGCAGGGCCAGAGCCTGTCTGAGCCAGAACCCCTCCTCCTCGCCATCCTCACCCTCCTCCTCACCCTCCTCCTCACCCTCCTCCTAGCCCTCCTCCTCACCCTCCTCCTTGACATCCTCACCCTCCTCCTCACCCTCCTCCTCGCCCTCCTCCTCGCCATCCTCACCCTCCTCCTCACCCTCCTCCTCACCCTCCTCCTCACCCTCCTCCTCGCCATCCTCCTCACCCTCCTCCTCACCCTCCTCCTAGCCCTCCTCACCCTCCTCCTCGCCCTCCTCCTCGCCATCCTCACCTTCCTCCTCACCCTCCTCCTCACCCTCCTCCTCACCCTCCTCCTCGCCATCCTCCTCGCCCTCCTCCTCGACATCCTCACCCTCCTCCTCACCCTCCTCCTCACCCTCCTCCTCGCCCTCCTCCTCGCCCTCCTCCTCGACATCCTCACCCTCCTCCTCGCCCTCCTCTTCACCCTCCTCCTCACCCTCCTCCTAGCCCTCCTCCTCACCCTCCTCCTCGCCCTCCTCCTCGACATCCTCACCCTCCTCCTCGCCCTCCTCCTCACCCTCCTCCTCACCCTCCTCCTCACCCTCCTCCTCGCCCTCCTCCTCGACATCCTCACCCTCCTCCTCGACATCCTCACCCTCCTCCTCACTCTCCTCCTCACCCTCCTCCTCACTCTCCTCCTCACCCTCCTCCTCACCCTCCTCCTCACCCTCCTCCTCACCCTCCTCCTCACCCTCCTCCTAGCCCTCCTCCTCACCCTCCTCCTCACCCTCCTCCTCACCCTCCTCCTCACCCTCCTCCTCACCCTCCTCCTCGACATCCTCACCCTCCTCCTCACCCTCCTCCTCACCCTCCTCCTAGCCCTCCTCCTCACCCTCCTCCTCACCCTCCTCCTCACCCTCCTCCTCGCCCTCCTCCTCGACATCCTCACCCTCCTCCTCGCCCTCCTCCTCACCCTCCTCCTCACCCTCCTCCTCACCCTCCTCCTCGCCCTCCTCCTCGACATCCTCACCCTCCTCCTCACTCTCCTCCTCACCCTCCTCCTCACCCTCCTCCTCACCCTCCTCCTCGACATCCTCACCCTCCTCCTCGACATCCTCACCCTCCTCCTCACCCTCCTCCTCACCCTCACCCTCCTCCTCACCCTCCTCCTCGCCCTCCTCCTCGCCCTCCTCCTCACCCTCCTCCTCACCCTCCTCCTCGACATCCTCACCCTCCTCCTCGACATCCTCACCCTCCTCCTCACTCTCCTCCTCACTCTCCTCCTCACCCTCCTCCTCACCCTCCTCCTCACCCTCCTCCTCGACATCCTCACCCTCCTCCTCGACATCCTCACCCTCCTCCTCACCCTCCTCCTCACCCTCACCCTCCTCCTCACCCTCCTCCTCGCCCTCCTCCTCGCCCTCCTCCTCACCCTCCTCCTCACCCTCCTCTGCGGTCAGCACTCTGGAGCATGCTTTGGAAGCCCTGCTGAGGACACTGGCTGCAGGCCTGAGGGTGGGGGAGCCTGTCGCTCCTCCCCACGCCGCTGTGTTTCTAGACCTGGAGACTACAATGGCCATCTTTGCATGGGGTCACTGTGTAGTTTTCCTGCCAATCCACAGGCTTCTCGTCACCCCGTGTTTTGGGGCTGTACCTGATCCCCAGCAGTGCGTGGCCTGCTGGTCTCTCACCTCTTTGGTCTTCTAGACTGCCAGCCCCGGGGCACACCAGTGTCCTCTGCTGGGCTCCTAACTCTCAAGACCCGCACGGGGCTGGGGTCAGTGCTTCTGCCAGAAGAAATGCTTCTCTGCTCACTACGGTATCCTCCTCCCGTTTTTGGTTCCCATGATTGATTTACTTCTGTGAGTGAATCTGTACAAACAATTTAAATTCGTTTCTATCATTTCCTCTGTTAATCAGTAATCATTCCTTAAATATGAAAAACAGAAAAGACCACGAAGCTTATTTCTTTTATTCCTTGATTGAAGAATATCAAATCCACTAGGAAGAAGATCTCAATTTTAGTACTGGCTGAGTTCCGATTTTTTTTCTATATACACTAAATGTTAATGTCTTGAAACCTTAGTTTTCTTGGCTTTAAAATAAAACTGATTGAACTAAATAATCTTCTGCAATCCCAATTTCCAAAGTGCTGTTGTATTTTATCAACTGTGTGGCTTCACTTCATTTAATTGGTCCAAAGAACTACTATCAGAATTTCTTTAAGATAACAAAATTTTATATCATCTTATTTTCTGAACTTTTTTGCTTTTTACATTTAATATTTTAATGAGAAAATACTTTAAACACACAAGCGACAAAAAGAGATCCTACAACATGCACTGATGCCATGTATGACTGAGGTGAGGGGCTGGCAAATACTCCCCAAGCCCAGGATCAGAAGGCTGCAGGCACAGTGAAATAGCGGTGGTTACCAACACTGGCCAGCAGAGGGAGCGCTTGCACAAGGACAAAACTGACCCTGAGTTTTAGTTCCCTCAGTGTGTTAGCGCCCTTCAGTGTACAATTAGGTTATTGTGCAAGTGTTTAGCACGTTTCCAACCCTGGCTGGTTTGCACCTTGTTAATCGTATCAAATGAGACAATTGCACATGTTCACAAATTGCTCACAAATCTTGGAGAGTGCATTGCCAAATACTCCTCTGGAAATTTTGCAAAATCTATTTAGCTCATTCTAAATCCCCCTAAATCTTCTTTTCTGATTGTATGGATATTTCTAAATTATGCCATTCAGGTTAACATGGTGATGATCAAAATTACTTATCCAAGTTGCTGAATATTTTGTTTGTTGGTGGTCAGCAATCTGCTATGAGAGGTAGTCATGGACTAGATGTCCATCCATCAGAAAGAATAAATTGCTCAAGAAGTAAGTCTGGCACTGCCTCTCCAAATTTAAACTTCCATGAATCTAGAGAGATGATGGTGGTGGTGGTGGTGGTGGTGATGGAGGTGATAGTGGGTGGTGATGGTGATGGTGGTGGTGGTCATGGTCATGATGGTGATGGTGGTGGTGGTGGTGGTGGTGGTGGTTATGGAGGTGATAATGGGTGGTGATGGTGATAGTGGTGATGGTCATGGTCATGATGGTGATGGTGGTGGTGGTGGTGATGGAGGTGATAATGGGTGGTGATGGTGATGGTGGTGGTGGTCATGGTGACAGTGGTGATGGTGGTGGTGGTGGTGGTCATGGCCATGATGGTGATGGTGGTGATGGTGGTGGTGGTGGTGGTGATGGTGGTGATGGTGGTGATGGTAGTGGTGATGGTGGTGATGGTGGTCATAGTCATGATGGTAATGGTGGTGATGGTGGTGGAGGTGGTGGAGGTGGTGGTGATGGTGGTGATGGTGGTGGTCATGGTCATGATGGTAATGGTGGTGATGGTGGTGATGGTGGGTGGTGATGGTGGTGGTCATGGTCATGATGGTAATGGTGGTGATGGTGGTGGTGGTCATGGTGGTGATGGTAGTGGTGATGGTGGTGATGGTGGTCATAGTCATGATGGTAATGGTGGTGATTGTGGTGGAGGTGGTGATGGTGGTGGAGGTGGTGGTGATGGTGGTGATGGTGGTGATGGTGGTGGTCATGGTCATGATGGTAATGGTGGTGATGGTGGTGGTGGTGATGGTGGTGATGGTGGTCATAGTCATGATGGTAATGGTGGTGATGGTGGTGATGGTAGTGGTGATGGTGGTGATGGTGGTCATAGTCATGATGGTAATGGTGGTGATGGTGGTGGAGGTGGTGATGGTGGTGGAGGTGGTGGTGATGGTGGTGATGGTGGTGATGGTGGTGGTCATGGTCATGATGGTAATGGTAGTGATGGTGGTGATGGTGGTGATGGTGGTGATGGTGGTGGTCATGGTCATGATGGTAATGGTAGTGATGGTGGTGATGGTGGTGCTGATGGTGGTGATGGTGGTGGTCATGGTCATCATGGTAATAGTGGTGATGGTGGTAATGATGGTGGTAATGGTGGTGATGGTAGTGGTGGTGGTAGACATGGTGGTCATAATCATGATAGTGATGGTGGTGATCATGGTGGTGATGGTGATGATGGTAGTGGTGGTGGTGGTGGTGGTCATGGTCATGATGATGATGGTGGTGATGATGGTGGTAATGGTGGTAGTGATGGTGGTGATGGTGGTGATGATGGTGGTGGTGGTGGTGGTGGTGGTGATGATGGTAGTGGTGGTGGTGGTGGTGGTGGTGGTGGTGGTGGTCATGGTCATGATGCTGATGGTGGTGATGATGGTGGTGATGATGGGGGTAATGGTGGTGGTGATGGTGGTGATGGTGGTGGTGATGGTGGTGGTGATGATGAATGTGATGGTGGTAATGGCTAACAGTTACCAACAGTTTACCATATCAAAGGCTCCAGTCTAAGTGTTCTATATGCATTTAACCCAGAAAGACCCTTCTGCAAAGATTTTTTAACAGTAGCTTAAGTTTATGAAAAGAAATGCCAAGAGAGAAAAACACATGCTTAATATAGGTGTTATTCTCAAAAGACCACTTTAAAGGCAATGAACTTTAAAAAAAAAAAAAACACCACAATATTGCCTTGAATTTGAGGGTCAGTGTTTCTAAACAAGGGAACTTAATCCCCTGTAATTGTATGAAAGATGTGTATTTATGTTCTCATTTCTAAAGAAAAGAGGCAATTTCCTTCATCAGATTCTCATTGACTGATTCAAGAAAAAGACCCAAAGCTCACCTGGAAGCGGTGTATTCTACAAGGTCAAAGTGCTTGACCTACACCCTCCAGCCCTGGGGGTGTGCGAATTTTGCAAGTATTGGAAAACATTCAGGAAGTCACTGAAGCAGGTCATTTTCTTGAAAGTGTTGGTGGTCACTTTCTTTCTGACTTCTCCTTTAGAGAGCAAAAAGGGAAGCATTTCCTGCCCGCTCCTCGTGGGTAACTACAGTGACCAACCCTTGTGCTTCAAGAGGTGGTCAGGCCGACTCTGCTGCAGGACCTCTCTGACACCGGCCAGGCAGCAGCATCGACAGGACTCCACTGAGATGCTCTATAAGAGGACACCCTGCTGCATGTGGTCTCTGGCCTGCACCCCATTCGGCATCCTTCAGGCCACAGCAGGCAGAAGGACCAATGAATGACATCATCCTCTTGGCCCCATAGCATATTACCAACTTCCCTGCAGAGACCTAGGTGCACCTCAGCACAGTCCCTCACCCTCCCACTCTGGGAGCTGCCTGAGACTGCCTGGTAGCAACTGGGGCCCAGGGTTCTTCAAAGGAAGTTTCTCTGTACTTGGCCTCTGAATCTGCCCACTATTTCTGATAATGTATATAGGTAGATTCCCAAAGCAATCTTGTGTTTGTTCAATCCTTAGCTGTCTTCCCAACACTTATCTCTGTTTCACGGTAATCCTCAGACAAAATACGTAGGGCAGTCAGTCCTGCAGTCCCGTCTCGCACGGAACCACGAGGAACCACGGCTCCTCCAAGGGCAGCCACGTGTTCATGGTCTGCCAGCAGCAAGCAGTGATTGAGGGCCTGTCCCAGCACTCCCGGGACCCGCCCACTCTCCTCCGTGGGGATCCCTGGCTGCTGTCCTGAGCCGCCAGGCCCTGCATGCAGATCAGCTGGTCTTAGCTGCCTGCGGGAGGCTGAGCTCCACCCATTTCCAGGGTTAGCAACCAGCCTACCCAGAGGCCTGCAGAGCTCCAGGCCAGGCTAGTGCAGCCTTTGCGGGCCACAGACAGGACACCACTCAGCAGGGAGAAGGTGGAGCGCATCCTTAGCTTTCAAAACTGCTGGATCACAGCTCTCCAAATACTGCTTGGGGGCTGTGGGGTAGTAGAGTGGCAGAGCCCTTGCCTAGCCTGTGTGAGGCCCTGGATCCATCCTTAGCACTCCCCAAAAAGTTAACTAGGAAGTTTAATTGTGATCCATATGCGTATCTGTCTATAAATTGTGATTCATTGTGTGTGTTTGTCTCTCCATTACTCTGTGCCTGACACCACACCTGCGTGCCATCGGACCCAGTGAGTGCGTGAGGACACCTGACAGATGGGCCTCGGCAGAGGCGCTCAGGGCACAGCAGAAAGGCGGGAGCAGCGTGGGACGCTCCTGCTGCTGACCCGAGGCCAGATGTCCTCACCCCCGTTGTCAAGAGTGAAATCACCAAACAAGCAGCACGCAGCCGGGAGCGCGTGGCCTCTGCCTCGCAGAGTGGCCACTGCGGGTTGCTCACGCCAGCCTGGTGTGACGCTGCCCTCCTGCCCAGCCCTGGGCCAGGTGGGCTGGCCACAGGACTCTGGCTGGCCGAGTGCTTCTGTAAGGCTAACCAGCTGTCCACAGAAGGCCGGCAGGGTTTCTCTCCAAGGGCAGTGACCTTCAAAGGCGACCATCGGCAGGTGAAAGGGTCCTCCGATCAGAAATGCGGGTGCATGCGGCCCCTGGGGTGCTGGTCAGACCCAATTGTCAGATTATCAGGAATTTGTAAGGTGATTCTTAAATCCTTAAATGATATAAACTTGCAGTCAACTAAGCTTCATTAAAAGAAATGATAATGAAGCCTGGAGCCCATCACAGCCTCATTATTTTGCTACCCATGCCTGTATCTCGAGGCCGTGAATCCAACTGAACCACCCCTAGATGCCCTGTGACGTGCAGGCTCCCTGCCCCACGTCCTGACGTCACCCGGCAGCTGGAGACTGGTCTCCCGGGAGCACGGACACCCCAGAACTCAGCAAACCCTGCAGCCCAGTGCTCCCACACCTGCTTCCCACCATCAGCAGCACAGCCCAGATGTGCCCTGGAACGAGCTCCCCGGATCTGGGCCGCAGTCACACTGGGAAGGACACGCTCCGATGAGGACAGGCTTCCGAGGAACAGGAGGGCACCCCAAGCCTCCGGCCACCTCGCTGTCTCCAAGCCCATAACCCTGGAGCAGCCGTGGCTCCAAGCTGGGCCTTACAGACATGCAAGAACCTCGCTACAGAGACCCTCTGTCTCCCTGAGGAGCACCTGGGGGACGGTGCTCCAAAGAGGGCAGGGCCAACTGCGTTTTAACACACTAGCTGCAAACCTTCAGTGAAAGAGGCAGGAAATGTACATCAAAAGCCTCGTCCTGAGCCAGGAGCCTCTGGGTGATCAACACGGGAATGGGTGGTGAAGCAGGGGACCACCTTACCCAGAGGACGGCAGGACGCCGCACTCTGGGCACTGCAGAGGGGCGCCGCGCAGCCACCTGACAGAGAGCAAAGGCCGACTCGGCGTGCAGGGCGGAGGCTCAGGGTACGGTAGAGGGTCAGTTCTTGGCTTTGTCACCTCAGGGCAGATAGCACTGGCCTGGAGCGTGGACAGAGAAGATGGGCAGGGCCCAGCTTGCTCATGACTCAAGAGTTGCACAAGAACCATCAAGTGGTCACGTGTGGTCTGCCCCCTGCCACCGTGACTTCACTCCCACAGCGACCTATGACTCCATGTTCCTTGTCTTTCCATCTCCATATGAAGCCCAGGAGACAATCAACTTACAAAGAGAAAAGTGCATCTGAGCTCTCAGTTTTGGAGGTTCCAATGCAGGATGGGTCAGTCCGGTTCCTGTTAGGCCTCCGGCAGGGCATTGGGCAGCATTGGCAGGAACGGCATGGCCAGCAAAACTGCTCATGGCCAGGAAGCAGGAGGGGAAGAAGAAGGGGTTGGCACCTCCCAGTGACCTAGACTCCCCCCACCAGGCCCCACCTCCCACAGTTCCACCGCTCCCAGGAGCACACTCGGGGGAGCCAGCCTCCGTCACACGGACCCCTGGGGACTAACTTCTGAAGACCAGAAGCCTCGTTTTCCTGAATCAATTTGCTCTGATTTTTAGAGCAGTTTTCCTCGGAGTTGTTGAAGTCACTCACAAAACAAGATATTTTACAATTTCTTCTTTGACCATTGGTTATTCAAAAGGGTGTTTAATGTCTACATGTTTGTGATTTCCAGTTTCAATTATGAGCTGGCTACCTCTAATTCAGGTTAAAGGGGGAAAAGTTAATTTGCTAAGAGAGCGGCTATGGTGAAAGAGACACACACTCTCTCGATCTCAGAGGAGAGTTCGCCATGGCTCGTCTCTGTTTTTACCTCCTTTGCTGGCAGCCTAGGAGAAAATGCTTGCCTGGGTGGGGTTACTCCTGGGCTGATCTGCTTATTCAAAAAAAAGGTTGTTTCCACCTGTTCCTGTTGGAATTATCCCTGCCCTCATTTCTGGAGAAGAGAACTTTCTTTATCTTTACTTGATATTTGGACAGGAATCTGTCTTATTCAGTGAGTCCCTAGTTAGTGCAATATTTGTACATGGCATGAATTTCCATATTGAAGTATTTCAAGAAAATTTAAAATATTTCTCTCAATAAATACATCTAGCCATAAGCCCCTTGACCACATACTAAGAGTCTTTGATTAATTTTGATTGATAATTAAATGAATGGATAGAAACTTAAGGCAAACCCATTCTCTATACCGGAGTGAGGAAATGTGGAAACCCTCCCCGTGGTCACCTCCTTCCTGTCCTTCTGCACCAAGCAGGCAGAGTGGACCTTGGAAGCCTACTCAAGTCTGGCTCCCTTTCAGCCACCCTTTAGTGGGCCCCTTGGGCCTGCAGAATGAAGGTGACAGTCTTTGTGTGGCTTTTGAGGCCCTCCAAGACCTCCTCCTCTTCCTGACTTTCTTCCCTGCGGTCATCACACGTGAGCTCTGGAACTTTCTAGAAGCTGGAAACTCTATTCAGCACTTCTAATCCAGTAAGTCATCTGTAGGTCATGAGAAGCCTCGGAGGTAGGTGCTTTGATGGGCATTGTACAGAAAGGATACTAAGGCTCAATGAGGTGTCCCAAGGTCACACAAGAGTCAAGGCAGAGCCTGGCCGGCAGGGCCTTCTACCGATGTGTTTGTGCAGTGTCCGCACTGGGCCCCAGGACTGCTGCCCCACTGGGCGCCCATCACGTGCCTGGAGTGAAGTGCCATATCTCCCACAGCCTCCACCCAGCCTACAGGGTCCAGTTCACAGATAAAAACAAAACATGATATATTGTCTACAAGATTCATGGACAAAGGTACAGATAAGGATGGAGAAGATGCTCCAAGATGACCAGAGGTGCACGGGGTGACCTGCTCATGTAAGGCAGGAGGCCTCACGTCAGAGAGGCTAGGGAGATGCAGGGGCCACTGCATGATGGCATGAGAGTCCACCCACCAGAGGGATGTGCTGGGCTTCAACACGTGAGTCATCATCAGAGCCCCCGGACATGTGGAAAGCACTTGGGCAGAACTAAGAGTAGGTGGCAGTGTGATATCCAGCCGTGGGAGCCTTCAACCCCCTCCTTTTAATAATGGACAGAACAGCCAGACAGAAAATCTACCAACACACACTTGAACAGCAGTGTAGACACAGGGACCTGACAGGGACCTGTAGGCAGTGTAGACACAGGGACCTGACAGGGACCTGTAGGCCACATACAGACCATTCAACCTGAGGACAGCAGAATGCGCAGACTCCTACAGTGCACAAGAACAGACCCCAGGACAGAGGACACAGAAGGTCAAAAACAAGTCTGGACAAGTTTCATGAAACTAAAATTCTAGGAAGCATCTTCTGACCACAGTAAAATCAAACTAGAAGTTAATAGTTTGAAATTGAAATTATAACAGTATTTTGAACTAAATGAACCTGGAAATCTCAAACATGTAGACATTAAACACCCTTTTGAATAACCAATGGGTCAAAGAAGAAACTGCAAAATATACTGAGATGAATGAAAATAAAAACATAGCACACCAGAACTTATAAGTGCAGCAAAAGTTGTGCAGGTTGGCACCTATGACATGAAAATCCCAAAAAGAATTCTGAAAAGTCTGAAACTCTTTGATGCCAACATGAAACCACTAGTGGAAAATTCCACAGCCGACCTTGTGTGGTGGGCACAGAAGAAACACAGGTGCACTGAAAATATTGTATACCATCACTTTCAGCTGGTGTGTAGGAGGTATGCATGAAACACAAATGAATTCCGTGTTCAGATTTGGGTCACATCATTATGTGCATGAAAATATTTCAAAATCTGGAAGTTTCAAATTCCCAAACACTTCTCATCCCAAGCATTTCAGACAAGGGATACTCCACCTGCCAAAGCCATGAGTTTATAGTGACAAAAGCCTACACTGAAGAAAATGTTAGATAAGAAACCTAACTTTACACTTCAAGAAATTAGAAAAAGAAGACTAAACTAAACCCAAAGTGAGTAGAAGGGAGGAAATAATAAAGATTGGAGTAGAACTAAATAAAAGAGTGAAAAGAAAAAAATCAGTGAAAACTAAGAGTAGAATTTTTGAAAGTAAACAAATTTGGCAAACCCTTAGCTGGACTCACTAAAGGAAAGGAAGAGAGGAAGGAAGAGAGGAAGGAAGGAAGGAAAACTCAAATACAACCAGAAATTAGAGAGATTACAACTGATGACACAGACGTACAAATGAAAAAAATACCAACACAATTATATATCAATAAGCTGGTTAACCTAGAAGAACCAAATAGCTTCATAGATACATAAGACCTACCACGACTTTATCATGAAGAAATGGAAAATCGGAATAGACCTATAACTGGCGGGGAGATTGAATCACTAGTCCAAAACCTCCCAACAAAGAAAGGCCCAGAGCAGGTGGTTTCACTGGCAAATTCTACTAGACATTTAAGGAAGAATTAATGCCAATCTTCCTTAAACTCTTCTAAAAAACTGAATAACAGGGAATACTCCCAAACTTATTTAAAAAAAATTTTTAGTTGTAGTTGGACACAATACCTTCATTTTATTCATTTATTTTTATGTGGTGCACAGTACCTTGCATGTGCCAGGTGAGTGCTCTACTGCTGAAACACAACCCCAGCCCCCCAAACTCACTTTTGTTGAGCCAGAATTACTTGATATAAAACCCAGACAAAAACACTACAAGAAAAGAAAACTACAGGCCATAATCCCTGATTCCTATGAATGTCAAAGTTGTCAACAAAATAAAAACAATATGAATTCCACAACCCATTTAAGAGCCCATACATCATGGACAATGGGTTTACCCCTGGAATTCAAGGATGGTTGAACACACCACATCTGTTAATGTGACGCAGCATATTGAAAGGATAAAGGTTCTGCGGTTCATGGTCATTCCAATAGATACAGAAAAAGCATTTGACAAAATCCAACATCCTTTCATGATTAAAAAGGGTGACACAGATGCTCCTTGGGATCAGGGCCCAGCGAACACAGACTCCCAAGTGAGCATCACAGGGACACTGCACTCAACCATGGAAATCAGCAGGTCAGGCAGGAAGTTCCCCAAAGCTTCTCTAAATCGAAAGGATAAGGTTAATCAGCTAGATTATTCACTGATTTTATTTTATTAATCTAACCTTCACAGAAAATCATCTTTTAAAATGTTTTCTCACTGGAGAGCATTAAGTAAACCCAGTTGCAGAGTTTGGTGCTCACACATGACTTGAGAGTTTCAGGAGACTGCGGAGTGGAGGAAGGAGACCCAGGCTCCCGCACGGGCACAGAGTTCTCTTTTGGTTGTTTGCTCTGTTCTGTTTCGTGGTGCTGGGAGCTAAAGACGCTGAGCTTCGTCCAGCATTCCGACTGGCATTTTGGGTTCTGCTCAGCCCTGCAGTGGAGTGGACCCAGGTCTCTGCTTGGATGTGGTGCAGTGTTATTGGATCCCAGGATGGTGGCCCTGCCGTCACTCTGTCCAGGGAGAGACTCTACTGCTGTCCCACTCGAAGCCAACAGGAGGGTAAAATGACAACAGTTCTTAGCCTCTCTTCAACCCACCGTGGCACACTTCACCCACCTCTTGCTTGTCTGTTCTGAACGCTGGGCACCTTCTGCACCAGTGCTTGGCTGTGCACGCTGAGATCTCACGGGTGGACCAGCTGCTCTGAGCAGGGAGGTATTGAGGATCTGAGGTGGCCAGAGAAGCACTCCAAACGTGTGAGAGCCACCCTGGCCGGGAGGGCCGGACACTCCCCTCTCACCTGAAAGACTGACCTGCTTCCGACACCTGGGGAGCAGGTGGGGAGAGAAGGAGCCGGCCACAAGCCTGCAGCGGAGGAAACGGACGGAGCAGCTGATGGCTCTGGAGCTGCCTCTTCTCCTGCAGAAGATAAGCCCAGCACTGGGGAGCTGAGGCCTGTGTCCTGCCCCTGTCTGTGGCTGCAGCTGGACGGCTGCTGAGTATAGAGAGCCGTGTTGCCCCCACAGCTACCCAGGAGAAGCGGCCCACACCGACGGCAGGCTGGCCTGGACACTCTCCTTACGTGTTAGAACCAAGCTCACGTGGCAGCTTGCTGACCGAGAAGGGAAGGCTGAGAACCGTCTCAAAGAAAACAAGAAAATGTGCAGAGGACTCTGATTCTAGGTGTCAACGTGGCAATGACAATCCCTCGTTCATCTCTGGAGGTGGCAGCGTAGGGTGGAGGTCAGAGGTTCAAATCCCTCTCTACACCTACAGGCTGTGTGATCACGAACTTCCTCCGGCCTTGGCTTCCCATCTGTAAAACAAAGGGGACAGCAGTACTGCTACCTGTCGTGGACCTGCTGTGACAAGCAGAAGCCCTGGATGTGTTACGGGTTAGTAGGTGGGACTGCCATTGGGGTGGCATCGAGAGGCCCGTGCACCGGGGATCCCCCAGCCTTATCTGTACACAGCCCTTTCTACTGTGCAAAAATTTAACCAGCAGCCACGAAGCTCCGAGGTGGCTACACAGCAAGTGCCGTGCTCCGTGGGTGGGCAAACATGAAGAGGAGCCCCGGAAGCAGCGGGAACTCTGTGTGGGGGACTCTGGATGAATGATCAGAATAAACGTGTGTGTCTATAAAATGAGAAAAATAATGAGTCATCCATTAGCACTTGGCTGCCAGGGGGAATGACTGTCATTATCATTAAAAATGTATAAATCCACTAACATTTGCAGATAAACATTTTTAATAACTTTCCCAGAGACTCTGTGTATAGGCTGTACCTTTACAGCCACATCTAAGTCATCTTTATCCTGCGTCTGAAGCCATGTTCACGTTGGCAATTTAATTTAAGCTAAACTGCTTTCTACTGAGAGCCCCTGTGCTTGCTGAAGTCCACGTGCCCCGGCAGAGCCCGTCAGGTCCAGAGCGCAGCAAGGCTGAAAGCTGCCTTAGGGAGTCCTGAGGCCTGCTGCCCCAGCCCTGAAAGAGGAGGCGGGAGGGAGCAGAGGGAGGGAGGCAGGGGCAGAGGAGGGGAGCAGAGGAAGGAGGCAGCTGGAGAGGAGGGGTGAGGAGAAGCACAGCCCCCCCCAGCTGATGGGTCAGTAGCTTCCCCCTGGAGAACCTGGACCCCTGCCGAGCAGCGTGAGCCTCCAGCCTCCCTGAGCCCGAGCCCAATCCATCCTTCAGAGCAAAAGCCACAGCAGAGACCAGGTACCCAAGTCAGCTCAGAATGCTCCCTCAGTCTGAAGCACCGTGCCGTGGTGGGCGAGAGCTGGTCCCTCACAGGACGGTCCCCTTGGGGAATGGGGGCCAGGTTGCCTGGCTCAGGGAGGGGCCGTGGCCCCGCGTCTCCTGCCCGTTCTGCCCTTGGCCGAGCGACTTCACCGGCAGGGCAGGAAGGCTTCGGCTGGCTGGTTGTCGCCCAGGATCGGTGCAGCCTGGAGGGCAGGCTGGAGGGCGGTGGCCACTTTCATGGGCCCAGTGAGGGACTCCTTCGCCGTTGGGTCATCAGCATGAGGACTGAGCGCGGGCAGAGATTCAGCCACCCTGAGGTCAGCCAGTGGGAGGTGGAGAGAATCCGCAGCCGAGGCGCTTCCTGGTAGGAGAAGCTGCTTCTTCTGCAGCCCCATGTTCCTGGTGGACGCACTGGGAGGCTGCTGTCGTGCCAACGCCTGGTCCCGCACCTCCAAGGTAGCGGGCTTCTGCTGGGGGCAGCCAGGGGCAGAGCCAGGTCAAGTGTTCCTGCAAACCAGTTCCTCCGCTCGGTCTTTATTGGCCTTGTCCCCTGGAGCTGAGCTGAATGAATGCTTGCTGGGCTGAAGGACTCTAAGAGGAGAGGCCACGTGGACAGACAGACTGCACAGGAAGTTCAGCTTCCACGCGCCACTGGGGGACTCCAGCCAAGTCCCTTGTCCCCTGGGTGCCTCATTGTCCATTTGCCATCGCAGAATATTTGCTGAAGACCTCCTGAGCTGGAGCCGAGCCGGACGTCCTTAGATGAAAGTTCAGCCAACAGACCAAAGGGGCCGTCGGTGGACACGATCAAAACCCATGGAGGACAGTCAGAGCTCCACAGGTTCTGTTTTGACGAAGCCAGAAAAGAGAGAAATCGAGAGCGGGAACTCTCCAGCACCACCCACTGCTGTGAACCACCCGCGAGAGTGAACGAGCGGGAGCCGCGGAGGGGAGGTGGAAGGGCACATCTGTCACACTCACCCTTGGTGGTGTTCATTCCACCTGACGGGAGCCGGTGAGGTAGCATCTGAGGGCAGAGTCCAGAGGCTCAACTCAGCAAAGATATGTCTGCTGCTGTGCAGAGGTGGCTGCAGCCCCAGGCAACCCTACCTGGCACTGTCCCAGCGAGACGCCCCAGGGACAGGGCTTTCACCTGGTTGGTCCCTCTCAGCCCAGGAGGCCACTGGCGGCCTCCTCACCTCTGAAGCAGCTCCCCATCAGAGGTCATCCTGGGGTGGCCCGGGATGGAAGGCCGAGTGTAGTCTACAGTGGGTAAAATGATCTCAGGCCTCCACAACCAACGTGAAGCGGTGTCTCCGGTGAACTCTGGCTCCTGAGGTCAGCAAATGGCAGGATCTTTCTTTTCACTTTGACTCCCCTGGGCCCCTCTGCCACTGGCCCTTGACAGTCAAAAAAGAATCAACTCAGAGAGTTAGATGCTCCTCCCTCCTTCCTCTTTAGTGAGCAAGAGAGTTCGTAGAGCTTCTTTTAAAAAAATCAAAACCTCTATTAAGATGTGTGTGTTGTCTACACACCCAATAACTGCTACAATTCCGCCATTTGGATTACAAAATAATCATACAGACCCAGTGTGGTTCCAACGGCCTCCTGCACACTCAGGTGGGCCGAAGATAGTGCTAATTTGCTGCACTAGTGCTTGGTGCATGGCTGGGGCCATTAACACACATGCCACATCACCCAGCACACAACATGCAAAAGCACAGGGAATTCATGGGCCTGAAAGTTCCGAGTAACATCATTTAGCAACCACATCACAGTAAGCCTCGTTTGCAACTCCTCACTCGGGGAGACCAGGAGGCCTGTGTGAATGGAGGTTTGGCTGTCGGGGGAGGGACGTGGGTCTACGATTGTGGATCCCTAAATTCCCATTACTATGGGGAGGTCGAGTCTCGGCTGTCCAAGAAACAAAATTAAAGACCAAAGATAACTTTCCTTGTTTTCTTTACCCAGTGACCTCTTGTGTTGAGCATTAAAATTTGAACTTTCATATGAATTTTCATGTGAGTGACCCTGATTAGAAAGAGGACAGAAGAATTCAGTTATAGAGTTTCCTATGGTTCCATCTCTGTGGCCACAATCCCTCCTTCCTAGGAAGTGATGGCGGAAAAGCCAGCATGTGTCCCGGGACATGCACACCACTGCTGTGCTTCTCGCATGACTATGCCACGGCATGTCTGTCCATCCTGATGCTGACCAGCTTCTGGCCCACGGTCCTCTGCTCATGTTTTGGGGATCCCACGAAGTGCTTGCGTTATCTTGGAATTAACAGGGACTAGCTAAACGCGTCCCTCACAGGTGTCCCCAGTTGGCGGGAGAGGGCTGCTGGCTTCCCCGGCCTGCACTCACTGCAGGAAGTCTGACCTTGGTGGCCAGGAGGCCCCTCTGCAGCCAGGGGAAGGTTCCCAGACATGTGCAGGTAGTGAGGGCCATGCACACGCCCAGCGGGTGGGAGAAGGAGCCAGCAAGTCCCCAACACCAGGACACCGGCAATGGCCATGTCTCGTGAGTGTGCTTCATGCAATGTGTTCCGAGCACAGCTCCCTGGGGTTTCGTCAGGCCACGCCCTGGTACAAACGTGTAAGAGGAAGGGAGTGGCATCGGCCCAGCCCCTGCCCGCAGCCCTCATCCTCCCCATCTTCCACCCCCTTTAGAGCCCGGCTTCCTAGTGGTGCCGCTGCTAAGTGCAGGGTTTGCCTGGCACAGAGACCCAGACCCTCGCCCACTGGAGGTCAGCCACCTGGTGAGGCACCGGCAGGCCCCCACCCCACAGCGGAGCTCCTGGGACTCGGCCTGGTCCAGTCGCCTCAGGCTAAGCTCCTGGGAAGGAAAAGGAAAGGGCAGGGGCAGACGTGGGCTGAAAATTGTGACAAGGATTCGGCAGGGAGCACTGGCGGTGGACAGAAGGCACCCCGAGTAGGCAGAGGGGCCACAGGAGGTGGCCTGACCGCGGGACGGGGGCAGTCCCCTTCCTCTGAGAGCTGTGGACCAACGGGTGCTGTGCTTCTGCCCTGGGGGAGGTGGAGCAGGCTGCAGGTGCCAGGGCAGCCGCCGTGTGGAGGTCGGAGTCGCCGTCATTCAGAAGCATGAGGTTTGCATTTGGAAAATTGGGGGGTGACCCTGAAGAAGCAGATTTCTGCAGAGGATCTGGATTTATCTAGTGGGAAATGCTTCACAGTGCCAGGTTCTATCAGATATAATCACAATTATCAGATGCATTTCAATTTTAGTGTGACTTTATATACTGAGGAAATTTGCCACCAACGAAACTATGAAACCACGCTACACGCCAGGAGCATCTCCATCTCAGAGGTGGGAATGTGGGTCGAACGCCCCGCGTCTTGGACTTGAGGGAGTGCGGGGGCTTTACTGCTGGCCCTCTTCTCAGACGCGTGGGCCTCGGCGTGTCCCTGTGCTGTTTGTGAGTGTTGACAAGAAGGAGGGGTGGGCTCCTTGGTGAGGCATCCTCAGTCCAGGTGCCCAGGTAGAATGAGAGTCACTCTACTTCCCTGTGAGCACTTGAGTCCAGGTGTTGATGGCCCATCCCACTGGGTGACTGGCAGCTGTCAGTCTCAGGAAGGAAGGGCATTCAGAGACCGTGCCCCAGGCCAGAGGGAACGCTGCCACCCACTCACCTGCGCAGAGCCCTCCCCAGCTCAGGGGCAGAGGAGCCTGGGCCGGCCACTCTGTCTCTCCCACTCTTTAATCCCAGTTTGGCCGTGAGGGCAGAGGAGCCCTTCCCTCCTCCGCTACCCCATTCCATCTTTCCTCTCCCCTCCAGCGCCCCTGGGGACAGGCATGGGGGAGATCAGGGTGGCCAGCAGGAACCTGCCCTTCCCTCTCCATGCACCCACGCTGGCTCTGCCTCCGTCCTCCCTCCATCAGACCTCTGTCCTGTGACCCTTCAGGGTGACTGGAAACAGAGGCGACCCCTGCTCTCCCGGTTTCTACCCCTGCAGCACCCCCCTTTCAACACACCCACAGGGTTGACTGAATGGGGTGCAGACTTTGTCCAACGGCGGCACGTTTCTGGGTTCTGGCTGTCACACATCCTTCACAGACTGACACGTGACCACGGTCTGTCCCACGTCAGCCTCTGGGAGCCAGGACTGGGCTGTGGAAGCCCATGGCAGACACGGAGCCTCTTGCTGGCGGCTGCTGCTCTTAAAGGGTCGGAGACCTGGAGGGACACCAAGACCTTGCTGCTGGACCCCTGTCCTCCGCAGACTGCGAGGTCTTCCCTGCAGCCTGACCTTGGGCTGTTCTGCTCAAGGGGTGCAGATTCTCCCAGGTGTCCAGGAGCTGGGGCGCCTAGCAGCCATCATGCACTAGAGGGCGCCAGAGACTGGCAGAGCCAAGTCCATCTTCACCTTGAAGACCCAGGAGCTTCCCAGAGTCTCAAGTCGTGTGCTGGCCTGGACAGCAGGCATCAGCACTTGTGCTCTCAGACGGACAGCTGCACAGCACTGACAGGGCAGGGTCTGCGCTGCTGGAGACCTTCCATGGCAACCCCACTGAGACTGTGTGACTGTGTGAACCAGGGATGGAACCAGGGCTGCTTAACCACTGAGCGACACCCCAGCCCTCTTGAGAATGACTTGAGACAGAGTCTTGCTAAGTTGCTTAGGACACCGCTGTGATTTTTTAATAAAATTTTGATAAAAATAATAGCTATTTGCACACTGTTTGCTAAACCCCATGAATACTTTATAGGCAGAAGCAAATTAAAATCCTCTTGGCAACAGTGAAAAGCTATTTGTAACTTGCCAATGAGGAAATTAAGACAGAAAGTTCAGGAAATCTGCCCAAGATCACATAGCTATTGAGAGGCGAGGCCAGGACTGGCCTCAGGGAGTCTGGCCTCCAGGGCTGCTCTATCCCACTCACTCATCTTGCCCCCTCCCCCCGGGTGCTTCTCTCCAGCTCTGCTGGGTGAAGAGCAGCAGCACACTCAGCACCCTTCCTATTCAAAGGAGCTTTCTCAACACTCCCTGGAACCCAACTAGGCCCTTCGCCTCACTGCAGATGGTTTTTAATTTTTATGTCCACTCCCTCTTCATCCTGGACTTTTGGCCCATGGTATGGAGTTTTTACTGAACATGCCCAGACCTAACAGATGGCCACAGGCTGCCACGGTTCTAAAATCACTGACAGACTCTCCCTTGGACTTCCACATGCTGTGGCCCATGTTTCTTTAAATCCTGTTCCAATCCAAGGTGAAAGGACCGAGCGAGAGGACTGTGGGCCCTGGGCCCTGGCGTGGCTCTTGAAGCCACCAACGTCTCAGAGCTCTGGACCCTCCCCGGGGAAGATTTCAGAAGGAACCGGGTTTCCATAGAACAGGACGGCACACTGCCTGGAGTTCCTCTGTAACAGGAAGCAGCGCATGCGAAAGCCCCCTCTGGTCCTACCCCTTGGTGGCACCTTCCCTGTTGCTCCGGCCACCGTGAGTTTAACCTGGGTGGTCTCGAAACTGGGCTCCTTGTCCCATCCCAGGGCTGCTGGCGGGACCTCACCCTGGGCTCCTCCTTCTGGGAAGACGGAGAGAACTCGTACCTAAGGTTCCCTTTCTGCAAGAGTCGAGGGCCGATGGATCCTGGTGGATTGAATCGCGTTTCCAGCGCGTCCCCCGCAGGGGCTCTTTCTGTCATAGGAGCATATGGCTCCAAAAGCCTGAGTGTAAGTACTATCTTGTTCTTCTCCGTGAGGCCCAGCTCACGCGTGTAGGATGTCCCCAGACGAGTAGGCCAAGCCCATTCTCTGCAGACACCCCTCTCCCTGAGGCCACCGGAGGGCAGGCGAGGGGGAATCTCAAAGTCTGCGTGCTGTGAGACTTTGGCCATGTCTGCCTCCGTGTCCCCATCTACAAAGGGGGTGGGACAGCGCCTCCTGTGGTGCTGGGGAGCCCCGAAGGTGAGCAAGCAGAGCACCTCAGGTGACACGGGCAGGGGCCAGTGCCAGACACCGAGCCCCTAGTCACTCTGCTCACGGGCTTCCCGCCGTGGCTGAGACCAGCTGAGCACTGGCCCAGCAGAGCCAAGGACAGAGGTCCACCTGGGCCTCTGCATGGCTGGGCGACCTCGGGAGTGCTCGGGGAGGACGTCCTGCTGGCAAACCCACACACCCCGGTCCAGGCACCAGGTGCACCCATCCAAGCCTGTGACCTCGCCCGGTGGCGGGTGATCTGAGGTCCTGCTGGCTGAAAACACCCCCAGTGTCCAGGAAGGACATCAGCAGTCCTCCGTCAGGTCAAGATGGGCCCCTCCAGGTCATCTCCTGCCCATGATGCCGGTCTGCCAAGAGCAGACAACAGGAACTCAGTGGCCCTTCTGGACCGGGCTCTTTCAAGAAGCTTGAGGAACTGGCAACCAGGTCCCAAGACCGTAGGGGAACAGGTGCTGGGCAAAGATGGCCGCAGCTATGGCCAGACTCCTCCTGCAGGCTGAGTAGGGGAGCCCCGCCTGTGTGCAACGTAGACCCACGACTTAGAGCTGCCCACTCCCTTCAGCCATCTAAAAGCCCAGAGGACTAGAAGGAGATTGGGGGGCTTTCTGCCGGCGTGCATCAACAGCCTGTGCCGTTTTCCCTTCTTCCAGACCGAGGGTGCCAAGGAGGCCCTTTGTTGAAAGAGCGTGTGCCGAAGTCTGGCTTGGCACAAATCAGGAGCCACTTGTCAAAAAGAAACTAACTTTATTTTTAGAACTACAAACGCCAAACAAAACAGCTCCAGGGAAAAACCCTCAGAGCCCAACTGCCACCACCGGCTTCCACAAGCCTCTCTCCCCCACACCAGCCTCTCCACCTCCCACAATCCTCCTGCTCTTGAGGCCGATTGGCTGGGTTGCATGGGCAGAGCCAAGGACGTCCCCCAATGAGCAGCTCCCTGGAGGAGCCAATCAGCTAGATGTTGCTGGGGCCGCTGTGAGCCAATCATCAGCTGGCAGTCTGAAGGGCAGGGAAACAGCCCAATGAACATCACCGCAGAGGAGCCAATCAGCTAGATGTTGCTGGGGCCACTGTGAGCCAATCATCAGCCGGCAGCTGGAAGTTTGCTGGCAGCTGGATCATCAGCCGGCAGCTGGAAGTTTGCTGGGGCCCCTTTGGCTGTGGCTCTCAACAAGCGTGTGCCTGCAGGACAGGGAGACCTGTTCCAGGGACTCGCCAAGGGACCTCGTTGCAGACCTGCCCTTTCCCCTGAGCTACCCAGGCAGAGAGAGGGCCATGGTGTGAGGGCCAAGGTGGGAGGGGCAGGCCGCACAGCCCCATGGTGGGGCGGGGAGCTTCCTGTGGGCTGCAGGGCTCTGCAGAAGGAGCAGGCGGGAGGCACCGCCGTCCACCAGCCAGCAGGCCAGCTGCAGGAGCCAAGAGTAGCTCGTGTGTCTAGAAGAGTCAGGTCCAAGGCAGCTATTCTACATTGAAGGGATAAAAATTGGGCAGCTGTCCACACACCCACGTCAGGTGCCCAAAGGTGGTATCCAGAGGCTGCACTCAGGGGGCTTTGGGGCCCGGCAGGGTGAGCCAGACAAGCAGCCATAGAGGACCTGACAGGTAGCTTCCAAGGGCAGAGGGATGCACAGAAAAGAGTACTTAAAGTTTCCTGTGATTTTGAAATTAATGTTCCATTTATTTCAAAAATCTGGTTCTCTCTGCCACATTTAAGTTCAGCCTACAGATTGCATTGTTCTATTTATAGTGATTCTGTCATTAAGAGTTGCCTTTTGGGGAATCTCTGATCACCTCTTAGTCTCATTTACAAACATGTTCAATTCCTTCAAATATTTTAAGTTGCACTTATACATTCAATTAATAAATATTTTAATTTCCTTTTCAGTTTCCCAGTTGTCTGATTTAGCAAACAGCCCCCTTACGTGCTTAAACAATCATAAATCTAATATATTAAACATAAATAAGGCAAAACTTAAGACTTCTTAAATACTATAATGCAAATATATAAACCAAAACTTCTACTGAAAGACACAAGTCCAAATCAATAACTCAATCACTTTGAACTAGAATCACAAGGCTGAGCAGATCCTCTGGAAGGCCGGGTTCTCTTCACACAAATATTTGAAATACCCATTTGTACAGATTTCTTATCTGAAATGCAATGTGTGTCAAATGCTCTTAAATAGTTGTATACTAATTCTCAATCTCCCTGGGAAAACTACCTCGTCACCAAGGAAACAATCGGGTCACCCAACAGCTTGGAGAAAACAGCCTCCATCTTCAAGGCCAGATTGAATGGTGACCAGACCCAGGAGCAGGACACAGCCCACCATGCCACGGTAGGGTCCTGGCCACTCCTGGGTGTCTAAATCCTCCACTGCTTCTTCATTGGATTGGCTCTGTGTTTGTTGGACACTCTGGCCTAGTTCTCCCCGTTTCTCAGGCCACAAAAGTCTGGCCTCTGTAAAAAGCTCATCAAGTGACTTAATTAAGTGACATTCAATTGAATTCTGGATATTTCTCGTGGCTTGATCAGCCCTTAAAACTACCACCCTGAGACCAGGTCCCTAGGAGGACCTTGTCCTCTCTCTTGCTCCTTTTAGTTCTCATTGCCAATAAGGCTGAGGCTGGGAGAGGGAGGATAGATAGGAGGAGGCCCTTTCTCCCCTGGGTTACTGGGGACATGGGTCAATACTGAGCTCGAAGAAGGAAGGAGGTGAAATGGACATCTTAGATTGGACTGGCTTGGACCTTTTAGTAACTAAAGTGAGTGGGAAACCCAGGGGTTTGCCCAAGGTGCCCCTGAAGGGAGGCAGGGGACCGTCACCAAGCTGGGCTGCAGACGGTGGTCAGAAAGCAGGAGATGTGGAGTATCACGGAGGCCAAGTGTTCAATCACAGGGAACGTGGAGCAGGGAGGCCTTCCTCTTACCAAACCCCAGAGCTCTTCCGTTTTCTATTCTTTTTAGGATGCACGGTGCTTTACTCCAGGCTGTCTTCGTTGAGCCCCAGTTGCTGATTCTCAGCAGGCAGTGTCTCCGTCTGCCCCTCTCTCCAGTGATGTGCAAACCCCTTGCAGAAAACCGTGGCCAAGTCTCTGGGAGAATCGTATTTCTCGAGTCGTCCATAACCTATTCCACTTCTTCGTTGGGGTCTTCGAGTCCAGGGTCCGGATGAGCTCAGTAGAGATCCCCACTGCTCAATAAAAGCTCAAGGCATCCTGGACATAGGTCCCTGCCGGGCCACCAGGAGGCTTTGAGCTCCCATCCTGCCCTCTCTTTCCAGGGGCTTCTCTTCATTCCGTACTTAGTCCCCTTTGGAGGGAGCAAGTACCGTCATGGAGAAACCCGCTGGCCGGATGTGGGCCACCTACGTAGGCCCAGGCTGCAGACTCCTGGGGTCTGCACCCCAGTTCTCAGGGCTCCAGGGGGCCCTCTCCAGGCTCAGGGCCCAGGAGAGACCGCGCCACCTCCCCACAGCTGGGTTCCCAAACAAGGGAGAAACCAAAGGGAGGAGACTGGGGGGAATGGAGACTGGTCGGGTAGGGTATCAAGCCACCGCAGCTCTCAAAGCCGCTGCTCACATCATTCAGAAAGCCCTGAATAAATGTTTCAGTAATGAGACCACGCAGAAAGGGGCTTGTCACCTGTGACAGTCTTTCTGCAAAGAGTTTGATTTAAGGTTGGTATCCGAGCATGAACCATGCTAAAATACAATTACAAAGAAACAGGAATTTCATCAGCGGATTGCAGGGAACACCCAGGAGGCTGGCGGGAGCAGATAGGCAGGGGCAGGAGGAAAGAGGGGAGAAGAGGACCTGTGTGATGGGAGAGGCCACCCGAGTGGTGTGTTAGTGCATGCAAGTGTGTGCGTGTGTGAGTGTGTGCATGTGAATGTTTGCTTGTTTGTGTTTATATAAGGCTGCTTGTGAGCATGCAAGGGTGTGAGCGCATATATGTGTATGTATGTTGTATGGGTGTCTATGAGCATGTGCGTCTGTGTGTGATGGAATGAGTGTGTGCATGTGCACATAGTGTGAACAAGTTTGATGAGTGTGTTGCACTGAGCGTGCTTCAATGTCTATGTGAATGTTTTGCATGTGTGTGTATGTAAGTGTGGGAGTGTGTATATATGTGTTTCACTGTGAGTGTAACTGTGAGTGTGTTCAACAGTGAGTGTGTATGGGTGTGCATATAGTGTGAGTGTGCATTCTGTGTGTTGCGTGAGTGTGAGTGTGTGTAGGTGTGTACGGATGTGTGAATGTGTGCCTGGGCTACATGTGCAAGTGTGTGTGTGCACGTGGTACATGTGACAGTGGTGACAGTGCTGTGTGGGCAGGTGCCCCCTCAGTGTCTCCAGGCCAGGGTGAGGGTCATGCGCCCCCAGGCGCTCCACTTCATATGGACTCTGCTAAAACGTTCTGCCACCAGCACGGCCAGTGTCCAGTGGAAGGGAAGACCAGGCTGTCGAAGCTCACAGGGCCGCGTGTGTGATGCCGCATTTACCCTTCTTGAAATCAGTAAGCCCCAGGCCCTGAGAGCTGTCCCGCCTTCCACCCAGCCCTGGCGGTGAACTGCTCCTGCCCACATGCCCAGGCGGCTCTGGTGTCCCTCTATCAGGGCACCTCACTCTAGACCTGGCTCTGTGCACCCAGGTGGGCCTCACCCACAGAATGCGAGCCCCCTGCATCAGGACTTCCCTTGCTCACTTTGTAGGCCCAGTCCCCAGCACGGTGCATGTCACTGTCGCCCAGTGATACCTGCTGATGGAAGGGACGTCCCCCTAAGTGAGAGAGAGCACTCTTGTAAGCGCAGTCCAAGCCCTTCACCTCCGAGCCACGGCCCGGCACTTCCCCGTGGTGTTGCACACACAGGTGGCCACGGGGGAACTCTGCAGGGTCCAGGGGCTGCCCTCTAGGCTTCCTCTCAAACACAGATGGCTCTCGAGGCTAGTGCCGTTTCCCTGTGCACCAGGAGGATGCGGCTTCTCACTCCGTCCGAGGCGTTTGCCCCTGTAACAGCTGGTTTTTAATGAGCCTGCTTATCCCACCACCTAGGATGCTGACATTGATGAGAGGGAGGCCTGCTGATTGACTGGCCAGGCACGACAAGGTCTCCCGGGAGAGCTAACAGTCACCCCACAACCGAGCTCTCTTCTGAAAAAGGGAAAGGAGGGCTCCAAGACAAAGAAAAACAAAGTGGGAAAGTCGCTCCTGTTTCCATCTCCCAGCTTCCAGCACGGCTCGGGACAAACTCAGTTATCTCAGCTCTGGCTTGAACCCACAGTGGGCTCCGGGCCACCACGGGGAAGAAGTCTCAACGCGAAGGCCAGGTTGAAGGAGGCCCAGGCCACTCTCCCAGTCTTTCCACTCCCGCTGTCCACCTGCTCAAGTCCAGCGCTTGGCTCAGAGGGGCGTCTCTGCCCTTGGCTCTGCCAACTGCCCGCCTCCCGGGCACATTCTCCAGTCTCTGCCCTCCTCTGTGACTCAGAGGCTGACTCACGGACGCTGGCCGAAGCTGCCTTCCCTCGGGCTTCTACTGAACTTGACCAACAGTGGGTAGCAGACCAGGGGTAGGAGTCAGGGAGAAGTGTCCTCCCACCCACGGCGCTCCAGCACCCTGACCCTCAGGGCAGCCGCCAGCTCCTGGAGTCTCACCGAGTTCCAGGAGTGCCCTCTTTGCCCCGGGGCCTTGGGGCGGCAGCTGCCGCCCGCATGAGTGTGTCCAGGCGTCTTGTTTGACTTCAGCCTGTCCCTGGCTCTCTAAGTAGTGACCCTGTTCTCATCTAAGCCCTGGGGTGAGCCCCTGGGGGTCCTCTGCTCCGTGGCCCCTGCTGTTCCTTTCCCTTTAGCGCGTCTTGTCATTGTCTGTAGAGGGCTTTCCATTCCACCAGGTGTTTGATCCCCACACGATTCTGGGAAGTGGGAAGACAGCTGTCCCCCAGTGAGTCTCGGGGCTGTCACTCATGCAAACTCCCGGAGCAGGTGCTACTTTCAAGAAAAGAAAGACAAGACCTCCCAGGAGAAGAGCGCCTCAGGCTACTCGGAAGCTATGGTCAGGAGACTGAAGTCGCCCCTTCTCTGGGGGACAGCGGACCTTTACGGCAGACTCTGCAGCTCCGCTAGCTCCCACAGAGAGCGGGAGAGAGGTTAAGAATTCTTACGAGGTGTGGCCCCAGGGTAGAATATGGAATCCAGGTGCAGAGCAGCTGATGGCCAGATGAGCACAAGCCGGCAGGGCCACCGGATGGTGACCTTAATGGGGCAGAAGGCAATTCTTGAGTAAATTAGCTGCAAGGTTGAACTTTGTGCCCAAATCAAGATTCCGGATGGTCTTGTTCATCCCAGAGTCTTGCTCTGGCTTTCACCCTCAGGTCAGTGTGAGGCTTGGCATGAGCCAGAGGCGCCAGGATGGCGTGTGCCAGAGCGTCAGTCTCAGGAGCCGCTCAGACGCAGAAAAGGAGAGACCTGCGTGTGCACCTGTCCAGCAGTGGCCAGCCTCCCCTCCTGTCCCACGCCCTGCATTTCCCTGAATGCCGCTGCTCTTCTTGCTCCCCTCCTGCCCTGAGCCCTGCCATCCTGTCAGTAAAACTTTCCTGAAGTCCTTTAGCTGAATAGCGGTCATCTCTCTCACGCCCGGTGCTCTCCTGTGGTGGCACTCTGCATGTGCCTAGTGACTGGCATTAGCTGTCTTTCCAGTTGACCGTGAGTTCCCTGAATGGACTTTCCCAGTCAGATTCAGGTCTGTGGGGTCCACACTGCCCAGCACACAGCAGAAACTCCTTCAGCCTTTGCTGAATAAATGAATGAATAGATAGATTTCCACGAACCAGGGGCTGTATCTCATCAATGGACAAATCAACCAGGATCAGACTCAGGGTCAGGAGAAGAGTAGAGTTCATGAAGAGCGAGCTTCTGAACTCGGAGAACCTGTCAGTCCTCGTGCTTAACCGCAGGATGGAAATCAAAGTGGTGGGCTCAGGCAACACTCTGTGGGTGGCCATCTCCATGGGGCAGAGTGGAAGCCTGGCCCGTGCTCTGGTGCATCTCTCTGGCTGCTTCTAGATCTCCTGCCACAACAAAGCGGGTAAGGTTGCTCCGTGTATCAACGTCGATCACAACAGTGACAGCAAGAGCAGCGGACATCTGCACGGTGTTCCCCTGTCAGCGGTTCTCACACTGGTGGCTGCCCTCGATTCCCACTGTGCCGTGATGTTCTGTTGTACTCCCATTTTTACAGGCAAGCTGAGGCACAAGGAGATTGTGCCTCTAAGACTGCAGAATAGGAAATAGCCAAACCAGCATTTCAGGTGCTCAGCATCTACATCCAAGCCCTGTGAGTCCAAGTGATTTATCTGTGAGTCTTTTTATTTTGAGTTATGTCTTAGGAGCTGCTAAGACCTCACAGGGCTGAATTTCACACCTGATCATTGAGAAATGAAGGCCCTAAGGAACTTGGTCACAAATCCAGGGAACTGGGGCCTCTGGCCTCACAACCCACAGTGTCCTCAGGAGGGCGGAGGACTCACTGGGGATCCTGTCTTCCAGGTCAGCCAAGCTCTTTACCTACAACAAACACTGTCCCCAAACAGTCAGGTGCCACCCCTGCCAGTGACCTAAGCGCTCACACGTGAACAGGAGACAGGACGGCGGTGTCTGTGGCTTGGGCCCATTTCAGCAGCACCCACACCACCTTACTGCCTCCCGCAGGCACAATAGCCTGCAGCTCAGGGTGCTCCACCCGCCCCCGCCCTCGCCCTCGCCCCCGCCCTCGCCCTCGCCCCCACCCTCGCCCTCGCCCCCCCCACCCTCACCCTCGCCCCCGCCCTCGCCCCCGCCCCCGCCCTCGCCCTCGCCCCCGCCCCCGCCCTCGCCCTCGCCCTCGCCCTCGCCCCCGCCCCCGCCCTATGCACAGGGGCAGCCCAGGAGGAAGCTGACTCCCTGGGAATTAGCCGCTTGCTCAAGGCCGCCGGGCCAGCACCTCAGAACCCGGAGGAGCACAAGTCCCAGCTTTTGACCCTGCTCTGTAACGCGCGATGGGGAGAGCCCCTCCATCCCTTCCACTCCCTCCCCACCTCCTGCTTTCTGCCCAGTTTTCCCAGGATTTCTGATGCCTTCCTGGTTCTGAGTGGGGGGACCACAACAAAAACCATGTTCTTGTGCTTGGTGGTCCCCTCCGCTGCCCCTGAGGTGGGTGTGTGCTGGTGGAGCCAGCACGAGGTGGACAGCACAGGGTGCGACCAAGGCCAGCGCTACTGATGTGACGCCAAGGCCCAAGGGCCCGGGACTCCCAGTCACACTGGTTTGCTTGGGAGAAGCCTCCTATGGGCCAGGGAGGCTGAGAGCCGTGTCCCTTTGGCTCCCAATAGCATCACCTGGCAGATGGGACCCGTGCCAGGTCCTCAGTAGGATGCTTTCTTGCTGCATTATCTGACCCCAGTACTTGCTTGCTATAAATGCCATCTGCCATCTGGACACACAGTGTCACACAGCACCCTCAGGGCCTCCCACCAGACCTGGTTCTTCTCGGCTTTGGCTAGTGCCAACTTGGGCCCCAGGAAGGCCAGGTGGGGCCAGGGACCTGGATCCACCTGGGTGAGGGTTGCGTGTCTGCAGTCACCAGTCACCAGTGTGCTTTTGACAGGCAGCCGGCTGGTCCTGCTCCTGTCGCTGGGAAGGTCAAAGTCTCCCTGGGGTGCTCCCTCTTCCTACCTGTGCATCGGTAAAAGCAGCTGGAAATTGACACTTGGCGAACCTCAGCCTGGGGTGGGTTTCTCCCTGAATGATGTTGGGACTCGGGTGGCCTTTCTGTCAGAGACGAGTGTTGTCCCTATGCCAGTTATGAGACTAGAAAATGGGTGAGCAGGGAAGAGTCCCAGGAGCAACAGCACATGCCACACACGGGGTCAGAGAGCACAGGGCACGGGGATCGGCCACACACACCACCGGGCTCACAGGTGTGAGGGACTAAGAGCCAGGTTGAGCACAGTGGGCTGCGCTCGGCAGCACAGGGCAGCCCACGGGAAAGCCTGAGACCACGTGGGCTCTGCTCTGATAGGGTATGGTCCGTGCATTTCCTCCAAGGACTCTTGTGCTGGGAGCTGGGGCCACCAGGTGGATGAGAAGTCAGGACCTGTAGGAGGTGAGGCCCAGAGGTGAGGTGGGGACCGTCAGGTGCTGTCCTTAGAAAGGATTTATGTAGTCCTGTGGGATCCTTGACGTTCCCTGGAGAACTGTTATGAAAAGACCAAGCTGGCCCCTCCCTGGCCTCTGGCCACGTGATCCCTCTCCTGCCACACTCCCTCCAGTGAGATGCCATCTGCCATGAGAGCCTCGGCAAAGCCAGGACGACGCAGGCACTGCGCCCTGGAATCTCCAGAACTGTGAGTCACGTCAGCCTTTCTCTTCACATGAGGCCCAGGCTCCAGTATTTTGTTGTAGCAACGACAACAACAGAACCTCACTGGTGCACTCTCTCTATTTAACCCCTAGCTATATTCTGTGGGATAAAGGGGAAGGGTATGATCACCTCCAATTTATAGAGGAAACACCGAGGGCCAGCAAGGTGACCCATTTTACACAGCTGAGGTCACGGCAGATGGTAACGCCAAGTCCCTTAGAGTGGGGTCAGTTTAGAGGCGACCCCTTCACTTCCTGCTGCCTTTGGGCAGAAGCTTCCTCAGCAGCAGTGACAGTAGCACTCCCTGCGGTTGGGATGAAAACCAGGGTGGTCTGTTGGGCCATCTAGCCTGAGGCCTGCTGTGGCCTGTGAGTGGGTGTCGGAACTCAGGTCTTAGGGTAACCGTCTCCACCTGTGACCCTTCTGATTAAACAGCCCTGTTTCCAGGCAGGGAGTGAAGTGTGCAGAAACTTTTAAACGCAGCCCATTTAGAGTCCCCAGCCAGCAGCTGCCTGTGCTGGGGGACCTGGAGTGACGGAGGGGGCAGTGAGTGCAGGCGCAGCCAGGCTTGGGACGCGGGACCCCTGGGCGCCCCTCTGGTGGAGGTCCATCCTCTGGGCCATTCTTTCTGGGAAGAGGGGCTCCAGGGCCCACCCGGCACCTGTGTTTATTTCCATTCCTCTCTCTTCCCCACCCCGTAACCCAGCAGCCACCCTCCCCGTCCAGGCTCCGCGGGGGGACAGGAGTCCCTGACCTTCCACAGCCGCGGTGCTGCGCTGGGCCGTGGAGCGGGGAGATGGGTGTTGGTTGGAGGAGCTCCCACTGCAGGTGGGAGACGGCACCACATTCAGGGAAAGCTGCTCCCGGGATGCCTGGGGCGGAGGAGCCGCCCTGCGAGCTCCGGTCCTGTGGCACCCTTCTTGGGGATGTCCGTTGACCTGACACCACCACGGAATGGCTCTTTCCTATTTCATACTTGAGGAGACGGAGGCTTGAGGTGATCATCGATGCCCCCAAGGTCAGAGGTCAACATCAGCAGAACACGGGAACCCAGGTCTGTGCTGTCCCTGGAAGGCGGCGGGAGGGACAGGCCTAGGCTGGGAGCCAGGTGCGGGGCAGGGCCCCAAGAACACAACAAGGAGTTCAGGGACCTTCCGCACCTTCTGCCTCCGTGTTTCCTTCAGGTGGGCCCCACGCCTCCCGACCTGCCCAGAGCACAGGCCTGGGGTCCCAGAGCTGGGCAGGCTGCAGCTCCACCCTTCCCAGTGCAGGTTAATCCCATCCGCGCCTCAGATTCCTCCCCCCAGAGAAGGACATCTCCCCAGGTCACCGGGACGAGGGAGCCATCTCCTCATGTGAAATGCTCAGCACGTGGCCTGCTTGACACACGGTGGCCCCTCAGGGCTGCGGAGCCCCCCTCCCACCCACGCCCCGGCTCACCCTCCAAGGCACCTTGAGCGTGACCTGCACCCTGTGCCCCACGTGCCCGCCAACCCAAGGGCCCTGCACACAGAGTGCAGAGTCTCAGTTTACTTTTTGAGACTCCTATTATCACCGTCTGTCCCAGCAGCCCAACAGCTGTGTCAGCAGGGCCACTAGATACAGGTGAGCTGGAGTTTACCCCCAATCCAGCCAGCCCACACGCTCAGACCGCGGTTAGTGCAGTGTCGCCGGCTGACTGCGAAGATGCCAAAGTTGCCTTCTGAACAGGCATGTACACCGCGTTCCACATGGTGAAGATGTGGCTCCGTGCGCTTCAGTCACCAAAGTTGTTGTTTTTGTCCTCCACCGTTCCTGCTGGAAAGAAGTGACGTAATTTGTAAAGATTGCATCACTGTGAGTGTGAACTTGTAAATATTGTATTAATGGGGTCAGCCTGGGCCCTTTGCACCCCTCCAGGACACGTGGGCCTTGCCCTGTCCTCCAGACATGGAGCAGGACACGGTGCCCTCCAGTGCGAGGCCAGAGCGCTCTTCTGGGAACTGACCCTGTCGGGGATGAGCGCCTGACAAGGAATGCAATTCAGCATAAAAGGCAGAAACCCTGGGACTTGGACCACAGGACCACTGCAAGACCTGGGCTAAGTGAGGTAAGCCAGGCACAGGAGGAGGCCCAGGGCACACAGGACCAGGACAGTCGGGAGCAGAGGCGAGTAGGAGGGTGAGCTCTGCGCTCCAGCGCTGGGTGGAGCTGACCACGCCCTGCAGGTTCAAAACATCGCAGAGGATCTGATGTTCTCACCACAGAGCAAGGCTGCTGGGGGCAGGTCCCTGCACACGGAAGCCCGTGTGGAAAACACCCTGGACCCCACTCACAACTGCTGTGTGCGGGCGGACTTCAGACCACAGACGGGCAGAGTACAATCCGAAGACGGGCTCCAGGCGCCAGGCCCCCCAGGCCCGGCCCCGGCTGCTGGGACTCCAGGGACCATACACACTGAAGTGCTGCTCCAGACGTCACCTAGCTGAGAGCGTGACCAAAATCCCCGAGGAAGGGGTGAGGAAGCAAGAAACGTCCACCCTCAGGAAGGCAAGACAGAGAAGTGCCGTCAAACACCCTGAGAATGAGGTTTTCCGCTTCCTAGAGGAAGACTTCCCCAGGAGCTGGTGATTAATGCTGTCCTGAATGAGCATTCCATGGCTGGGTGCCGTGGCCCACGCCTGTAATCCCAGAGGCTGGGGAGGCTGAGACAGGAGGATCCTGAGTTCAAAGCCAGCCTCAGCAAAAGCAAGGTGCTAAGCAACTCAGTGAGACCCTGTCCCTAAATAAAATACAAAATAGAACTGGGGATGTGGCTCAGTGGGCAAGTGCCCTGAGTTCAATCCCTGGTACCCCCCCCACACACCAAATGAGTACTCTGTGTTAATGAATCCAGTCATATGTAAAGGAAAACTGGATGATTTTATATTATGGTTTTAAAGGTTACATTGTATTCATGACAAGTTTTTTTCTTCATTTTTAAAATTTTAATTTGTTATATATGTTAGCGGAATGCATTATAATTCATATCACTCATACAGAGCACAATTTTTCATGACTCTGGTTGTACACAAAGTAGAGTCACACCATTCATGTCTTCATACATGGACTTAGGGTAATGATGTCCATCTCATTCCACCATCTTTCCTACCCTCATACCCTCTCTCTTTCCCTCCCTCCCCCTTTCCCCTTTGCCCTAACTAGAGTTCATCTAATCCTCCCATGCCCATCCCCACCACATTCTGTGTCAGCATCCTTAAATCAGAGAAAACATTCCGAATTTGTTTTTTGGAATTGGCTAACTTCACTTAGCATTATCTTCTCCAATGCCATCTATTTACCTGCAAATGCCATGATTTTATTCTCTTTTACTGCTTAGTAATATTCCATTGTGTGTATATACCACATTTTTTTATCTATTCATCCACTGAAGGGCATCTAGGTTGGCTGCACAGTTTAACTATTGTGAATTGTGCTGCTATAAACATTGATGTGGCTGTGTCCTGTAGTATGCTGATTTTAAGTCCTTTGGGTATAAACTGAGGAGTAGGATATCTGGATCAAATGGTGGTTCCATTCCCAGTTTTCCAAGGAATCTCCACACTGATTTCCAGATTGGATGCACCAATTTACAGTCCCACCAGCAGTGTATGAGTGTGCCTTTTCCCCCACATCCTCGCCAATACTTATTGTTATATTCTTGTTGGCTGCCATTCTGATTGGAGTGAGATGAAATCTTGGAGAAGTTTTGATTTTCATTTCTCTGATTGCTAGAGATGTTGAACACTTTTTCATGTATTTGTTGATTGATTGTATATCATCTGAGAAGTGTCTGTTCAGTTTCTGGGCCCGTTTATTGATTGGGTTATTTGTTCTTTTGTAGTTAAGATTTTTGAGTTCTTTATATATCCTAGAGATCAGTGCTCTATCTGAAGTGCATGTGGTAAAAATTTGTTCCCAAACTGTAGGCTCTCTATTCACCTCATTGATTGTTTCTTTTGCTGAGAAGAAGCTTTTCATTTTGAATCTATCCCATTTATTGATTCTTGCTATCAATGTTTACACTATAGGAGTCTTATTAAGGCAGTTGGGGCCTAATCCCACATGATGGAGATTTGGGCCTCTTTTTTCTTCTAATAGGTCCTTGATCCGCTTTGAGTTTTGTGCATGGTGAGATATAGGGGTTTAATTTCATTTTGTTGCATATGGATTTCCAGTTTTCCCAGCACCATTTGTTGAAGAGGCTATCTTTTCTTCAATGTATGATTTTGGCTCCTTTGTTTAGTAGGAGATAACTATAATCATGTGGGCTAGCTAGTCTTGGTGTCCTCTATTCTGTACCATTGGTCTACAGTCTATTTTGGTGCCAGTACCATGCTGTTTTTGTTACTATTACTCTGTGGTATAGTTTGAGGTCTGGTATAGTGATGCCACCTGCTTCACTCTTCCTGCTAAGGATTGCTTTGGCTCTTCTGAGTCTCTTGTTTTTCCAGATGAATTTCATGACTGCTTTTTCTATTTCTATGAGGAGTGTCATTGGGATTTTGATTGAATTGCATTAATTCTGTATAGTGCTTTTGGTAGTGTGGCCACTTTGGCAATATTAATCCTGCCATTCCAAGAACAAGGGAGATCTTTCCATCTTCTAAGGTCTTCTTTAATTTCTTTCTTTAGTGTTCTGTAGTTTCTCTGTAGAGGTCTTCCACCTCTTTCATGGAGTTGATTCACAAGTATTTTGAGGCTATTGTAAATGGGGTAGTTTTCCTCGTTTCCCTTTCAGAGGATTTGTCACTGATGTACAGAAACGCCTTTGATTTATGGGTGTGGATTTTATATCCTGCTACTTTGCTGAATTCATTTACTAGTTCTAGAAGTTTTCTGGTGAAATTTTTTGGGTCTTCTTGGTATAGAGTCTTATCATCTCCAAATAGTGCTAATTTGAGTTCTTCTTTTCCTATGTGTATTCCTTAATTTCTTTCATCTGTCTAATTGCTCTAGCTAGAGTTTCAAGAACTATGTTAAATAGAAGAGGTGAAAGAGGGCATCTCTGTCTTGCTCTGGTTTTTTAGAGGGAATGCTTCTAATTTTTCTCCTTTTAGAATTTTGTTGGCCTGGGGCTTAGCATAGATAGCTTTTATGATGTTGAGATATGTTCCTCTTATCCCTAGATTTTATAATATTTGAACATGAGAGGGTGCTGTATTTTGTTGAATACTTTTTCTGAATCTATCGAGATGATCATATGATTCTTTTCTTTAAGTCTATTGATGTGATGATTACATTTATTGATTTCCGTATGTTGAACTAACCTTGCATTCCTGGGATGAACCCCACACGATTGTGGTGCACTATATTTTTGATATATTTTTGTACTGAATTTGCCAGAATTTTATTGAGAATTTTTGCATCTATGTTTATTAGAGATATTGGTCTGAAGTTTTCTTTCTTTGATGTGTCTTTGCCTGGTTTTGTAATCAGGGTGATATTAATCTCATAGAATGAGTTTGGAAGTGTTCCATCTTTTTCTATTTCCTGAAATAAATTGAAGAGTATAGGTGTTAGTTCTTCTTTAAAGGTCTTTAGAACTTGGCTGTGTATCCATCTGGTCCTGGGCTTTTCTTGCTTGGTTGGCTTCTGATGGCATCTTCTATTTTGTCACTTGAAATTGATCTGGTTAAATTGTGTATATCATCCTGATTCAATTTGGGCAAATCACACGACTCTACAAATTTATTGATGCCTTTAATATTTTCTATTTTATTGTAGTACAAGTTTTCAAAATGATTTCTAATTATCTTCCGTATTTCTGTAGTGTCTGTTGTGATATTATCTTTTTCATCATGTATGTTAGTAATTTGAGTTTTCTCTCTCCTTCTTTTCATTAGCATGGCCAAGCATTTGTCAATTGTTCATTCAGTAGCATATTATTTAGTCCAGGTGTTTGAGTAGCTTTTATTTTTATTTTATTATTGATTTCTAATTTCATTCCATGATGATCTGATAGAATGCATCATAATATCTCTACTTTTTTATATTTGCTAAAAGTTGCTTTGTGGCATAGTATATGGTGTGTTTTGGAGAAGGAGTGAGCCATGTGCTGCTGAAAAGAAAGTGTATTTGCTCGTTGAAGGATGAAATAATTTATATATGTTAGTTAAATCTAAGTTATTGACTGTATTATTGAGTTCTATGTTTTCTTTGCTCAGCTTTTGTTTGGAAGATCTATCCAGTGGTGAAAGAGATGTGTTAAAGCCACCCAGAATTATTGTGTTGTTGTATCTGAGAAGAGTTTTTTTGATGGACGTAGAAGCTCCATTGTTTGGGGCATATATATTTATTATTGCTATGTCTTGTTGGTGTATGGTTCCCTTGAACAGTATGAAATGTCCTTCTTTATCCCTTTTGATTAACTTTGGCTGGAAGTCTAGTTGATATCAGGATGGACACCCCTGCTTGCTTCCACAGTCCACGTGAGTGGTATGATTTTTCCCAACCTTTCACCTTCAGTCTGTGGATGTCTTTTCCTGGGAGATGAGTCTATTGTTGGGTTTTTTTTTTTTTTTTAGTCCAATCTGCCATTCTATGTCTTTTGATTGGTGACTTGAGGCCATTAACATTCAGGGTTATTATTGAGGCATGATTTGTATTCCCAGCCATTTTTGTTTATTTTTCAAATTTAACTTAAATTGGTTTCTCCTCTGATTAGGTTTTCCTTTAGTGTATTACTTCCCTCTGCTGATTTTCATTGTTGTTTTTCATTTCCTCTTCATGGAATATTTTGCTGGGGATGTTCTGTAGTTCAGGCTTTCTAGTTGTAAATTCTTTTGTTTATTATGGAAGGTTTTTATTTCATCATCAAATCTAAGCACGGTGGCCCCGAGCTTCCCTAGCAGTCCAAGAGGGTCACAGGGCACCAGCAATTGCAGCCACAGCTGGAACGTGCTGGGCTGGGAGGGTCTGGAATGTCCTGTGGAGTCACGAGTCCCGCATGCTGTGATTTCTGCCAGGGGCAAGTCTATTAGCAAACCTCTGAGTAAGTCACCTGCTAAGTGTGGGTGTGATGACCAGGGCACGGCTGAGGTGCTGATACCCGCCTGCGCCACTCCCATGAAGGAGCCGCTCTGCGGTGGCCCCTGCTGCAGGGCTGCTCTGTGGCCAGGGGAGCAGAATCCTACTGGCAATTCCAACAAGGCCAGCTGCAACTGCCAGGAAGCCCTGGGGACAGTCTGCCCAGGTCATTGTCATTGGGAGAGCTTAGGGACCTCGTTTGAGGAAGCCTGGCCCCTCACAGGGCTGGATCGGGGAGGGACTGGAGCATGGGCTTTGTTAACCCCTCTGCTGATTGAGCACCTCGCCGGTTACCAACGGTACTAGACAGTGAGCTCACAGAGATCAAGAAGACCTGGCCTCCTCTCAGCTGGCAGGGAGGATGGACTAGCACATGACGTCAACACATTCAGAAACGGGCATCTGTGTGGGCTCTCCTAGCGGGGTCTCACTGGCTGCAGGACACCCCGGTGTGAATAAAGTTGGAGTGTCACTGGCCAGAGCAAGGAAGCACAGGCTGTCCCCAGGGTGGCAGTGAGGCTCCTCCTGCCAAGTCCTGGGAGGGTTTTGGACCTGGAGCTAGCCATAAGGTGGACTGGGCAGGGAGAAGAGGGAGTTTCTGGGACAATCCACAGCCTCGTATTTGGAACGCCCAGGACTGTGGAGTCGCTGTGAGGCCGTGCGTCCTGTGGTCCTGGCATGGGACCCGGGGGCCTGAACAGACTGGGGACGGGAGTCAGAGCGCAGGTCACCTAAGATGAGCTGCAGGGTCCCGCCTGACACAGTCTTGCCAAGTCACGGTGCAGCCCCTTGAGAAAGACGGGTCCATTTTCAGTCCTCAGTGTCCTCCCTCCCGCCCACCTGCCACCCTTTCCTTGTGGTCGGCTGCTGTTCACATTACTTCAGTTTCTAAGTGAAGACACTCAGAACAAGGCTCATCCCGTCCACCTCAGCAGAAGCTGAGCCGAGACGCCATGGAAACCAGGCGTCCTGGCTCCAGTGGGCAGTCACACCGCCACTCTGACCGCCCACTTCACACCCACGTGCCCAGCCGCTGATGTGGGCTCTGACAGCCTGGGTGAGCTCCCGGGGGCAGGCCTCACCCCACTGCACCCCGCTATTCCCTCGGCTCTGACATGAGACTAGTGCCGGGATCTCCCTGCAGGACCACTGGGAGGAAGGACTGGGGCAATGGGCCAGCGCCCGCAGAGGAGCCTGCCGTGCAGAGAGCTGACACGAGTCCAGGTGCGTCCTCGCTGTCTCTGGGACTCAGCCGAGCACGTGCAGACTGCAGCTGTGGGGAGCGGCCTCCCAGCGTTTAACTGAGTCCGAATGCAGGCCAGCTCCTGGGCCTGAGCCCACCTTTCTGAGGAGCTGCCGGGCGCCTGCAGGGACCACGCCATCCAGGTCTAATAACCGTCCCGCGACTCCATGCCCCACTGTTGGACAACCTTCCCCGGAGTGGTGTGGGGGGAAAAACGGCTGGCGTCAGAAGGGCTGGCGGCATTCTGGGTTCTCCACTTCACAGTGGTGTGGCCTTGGCCACTGGCCCCATCTCCAAAGCATCGGGGGACTTTACAAGGAAATCTCCATCACTGTGAAGGACTCAAAATATATTTGATGCACGTTTAAAACAAGAGGTGAAGTACCATGTGCAGCTAGCGCTCCTTTGCAAGGCCACTCTGCTCCTTTACCGAAATCCCCTTCCTGCGGAAGCACCCAAGCTCCTCAGTCACCAAGGCCTCCCATCAGGAGAGGGAGTGTGCCCACGACGGACGGATGGAGAGCAAGGGCATCTTCTTTGGCACTATGGATAGCTCAGTGGAGGAACCGGGTAAAAGGCCCACTCACCAGAGGGCTGGAGGACCTTCCATAGAAGGCTTCTCCATTTTAAAACTCAGTTACAATTTGGTAAGACACCCAAGCTGTCTGATAGCCAGTCCTACCTTGCTCCTGCCTGTCCACGCTGGGTGTTTGTGTGCAAGGCCTTCTCCAGGCCTATGAATACGCTGGCCACCAGGAACGTCTGTCGTCCTGCCATCTACCCACTGTGACCAGGCACTTCCACGCAAGTAAGAGACAGTCATTGAGAAACACGGCAGGAGCTTTATCATTGTGTGTGTGTTGGGTAAGTCCATTTTTAAAAAAAGCTATTCTTTTTAAAAGAAAAATATTTTTTAAGTTTTTTAGGTAGACACAATATCTTTTTATACCTTTATTTTGTTTATTTATTATTTTTATGTGGTGTTGAGGATCGAACCCAAGGGCCTCACGCACACTAGGCGAGCGCTCTACCGATGAGCCACAACCCCAGCCCAAAAGCTATTCTTGATCACCTACTGAATCCAAGATACAGCAGCAGTGAGCAAGACTTTCTGGACACCTTCTTGTTACCACAAAACAATCTACACAGACTCAAAATGTGTGCCTCCCAGGCAAACCCCAACTCTGGCCCTTGAGAACGGTTTTCAGATTCGGCAGCCCATGTAGCCTCAGCCAACAGCCGGAACCTAGCAATCCCAGCGGAGGAGGAACCTCATGGTGAAAGGACCGTGGATCCACAGAGGCCTGGGTTCTCGTCCAGGTTGGCCGCTGGCCAGCTCATGCCCTGTGATGGTTTAGACGTGAGGTGGCCCCCAAAAGCCCATGTGTGAGACACTGCAAGGTCCAGAGGCGACGTGGTAGAGCGATAGCCTCATCAGCGGATTACCCCCACAGGGATTAGCTGGGCGGTAACTGAGGGCGCGGAGGCTGTCTCTGGAAGAGGTGGGTCCTGGAGTCTTGCCTGGGGTTTTGTCTCTGGTGAGCAGAGCTCTCCCCTTCCTGACGGCTGTGCTCTGAGCTGCCTTCCTCCTCTCACCCTCCCCCACGATGTTCTGCCTCATCGCGGCAGAGCTGTGGAGCCAGGTCTAGGGACCAGGGACTGAACCTCTGAAACCAGGAGCCACGACCAACTTTTCCTCCTCACTCTTCTCTTCAGGGCTTCTGGTCATAGCACCAAGACGCTGACTAATACCTGCCCTTCCCAGCCGGTTGCCTCTGAGCCTCTGTCCCACTGTCTGCAGAGTGTGGGTCTGAAAGATCTTAGTCTCCCCCTTCCCTGCATTCTGTCTGCTCGTCAACATGCCCCAGGGACCTCAGGTGTGCACTGTTCCCACCAGCCACACTAGACGTGACCACTGTGAGGAAGGCAGACCCTGCAGCGAGCGGCCACCCCAGGACGCAGTGTCAGGGAGCAGCCACTTCAGATTCCTGGCACCTTTTAGACTCTCTGCCTGGGAAACTGCATTCACCCCTGCTAGGCAGCCCTGCGTTCCCTGACCGCTGCCCCCACTCCTCCGGTGTCTGCCCCAGACCCACCCACCACCAGGGGAGAAAGGCAGAATCGTCTGTGCTGGGTTGAGCCCTGCTGAGCCCCTCCCAGGGGACCGCTGGCTCCTCCGCACGCTGCAGGCTGGCGCAGGCAGGATGTGCATGCGCAGGACCACGTCTGCCGTGGGAGAGGAAACCAAGTGCCTGGGGTGGGAAGTGACATGCCACAGGCACCTGCCTGTTAGGGACACGGTGACGAGATCTACCCCAGCCTCCCGTCCACGGGGAGTTGGAACCCGAGTAGAGAGAGCAGGAGGGGAAGTCAGACGCTGCAGGCAGGGACAGCTGCGAGGGAGCTTCATCCGAGATATCCCGGCCAGGAAGCCGGGTGACAGTGTGGGACACTATCAGACCAAGCGCAGTGAGCTCTGCTCGCAGGAGTGCGGGGAGGACACCGGAGGGGACCGGGCTGGTGCACGGGCCACAGGAAGGCTGCCCAAGAGAGAATATTGACTCCTCTCTCGAACCCAGAGAGACCCGTCCCCGCCCCGGGTGAGCATGAGTCGTGTTGTTCAGTGAGGCAGGAGGGGCTCAGAGACAGGCTGAGCGCCCTGCTCAGCACCTTTGAGCAGGCTCACGCACTTTCACTCTTCTCTAATTGTACCTGTGTCTAAGGTTTGTCTTCCAAGGAGATTAAAACTCCCGAAGGACGGAGACTAGTTTGATTCTTCCCTTGAATCTTTTTACCACTCGCAAGGAAATACGAGAGAGAGAGAGAGAGAGAGAGAGAGAGAGAGAGAGAGAGAGAGAGACTGGAGTCTTCAGAGCACAGGTGTTCAGAGTCACAGCTGCAGAAGGAGCAGGCTTAAACGACATGGGCACAGACGGTGGGGCCTGAGTTCAAAATTAAGAGTTGGTTTGACACAGCCCACAAAAGACACGGCTGAGGGGCGGCCAGGGCAGAACTGGTGGCCTCCTGGGAGTGCCTGCTGAGCTGCGGGCAAGGACATCCAGCGTGTCTGACCTTCGCAGTGGCCCTGCAGGGCAGTTCCAGCGGCCCCAGTGGCACAGTGAAGAGAAGACCCCAGAACTTACGTAATTGCTGCCCAGGATCATAAAACGGCTGAGTGACTGAGCTGCGTCCAGGCCCAGGCCTGCCTGGCTCTGAACTTCAGTCCTTTCCCAGAGCCCATCTGCCAGGGGCCCCGGGCACAGCTGTCCCACCCCTTCAAACAGAGCAAAGAGGGAGGGCGGCCAGGGCCCAGGACGGGAGGCTGTGCCTTCCTCAGTGAGTGGCGGACTCCAGTCTCAGGATGATCTTGTCAGACAGAACCGGCTTCCTGTCCTGCTGCACCCACGTGGCCAGGAAGGTGCTTCATGGAAGCGCGGTGGGTGCGCCTTGGAGTCCATGGATCCGAGGGCCAGTGCAGGTCCCTGGCTGGTCATCTGCAGGGGGAGAGTGTGGGTCCCAGAAGCCTAGAGGACTGCCGCTGGGCAGGGTCCAGGGGATCGTCAGGAGCAGGCCCGACTCTGTGGGTCTGGGTTGAGACCCGAGACTCCATGTTTCTACTGCACGTCCAGCTGACGTCCACCTGCCAGGTGAGGACCATGCTGAGTTGCTCGTCCCCGGAGAGCTGCAGTTGAAGCCACTCCTGGGTGTCAGTTCCCCACCTCGTCCCCCGGCATGTCCCACACGTGTCAGAGAGCGCTGCGGGGAGGTGGCCCCAGCTTCATTCATGGCCGGTGGGAACGCACAACGTTGCCCTCTGTCAGGGAAACACCTGGCACTTCCTGAAAAGGCAAGGTACACTGAGCTCTTCTGTGTCCTCGTCCCTAGAAGAACCCACTCAGACATTTCCCTGGAACACACAGGGTTCGGCCACATCCTTTCTGGGAGCGAACGAGAGATGGCTGTGGTGTAAGGAGGAAGGACCTCATCTTGGAGGCGGAGGTCCTCCTGCGACTCCTGTGGGACCCTTCTGAGTGTCCCTGAGCCTCGGTGTCCTCTTCAGTAGAACAAGGACAGTAACACCTGCTGGGAGTGTTAAGGAGACTCAGCTCAGTTAGAGAAGGGGTGACCCCCATGAGCTACACAAACACAGATCACTCCGTACCCTGTGACCAGCGCGTGGTGCCCCGGTGTGGTGCCTGCAGCACCGGGAGAGGGGACAACACGGGTCCTAAAGTCCAGTCAGACCAAGGGCCACAGGCAGCAGGCCGCGAGGACGTTGCTGTTTTGGAATGATAGTGTGTGAACTAAGTGTTTAATTGTTCGAGATTCAAGGAGACAGCTGTTTGGAGGTGAATGAAGGCAGGACTGGGCCGGGCGGAAAGAAACAGGGAGGTGATTGACAGAGGGATGAGCCAGTCACTTGAATGATCTAAGTCACTCTCTTCCTCATCCGTGAACTGAGATTAAAATGAAGCCTGGGGGCTCCGTGAGGTAAAGGAGATGGTGCAGCAGGCGGCCAGCCTGCACATACAGTATGCACCCACTGAATCCCTGCTGCCATCCATCTCTTCATCTGACTCTCTCTGGAATCTGTCGAGGTCCTCCTCCTGGTGGGACTCTCTGGTTTCTGGGCGCCGCTGCTTTCCGCTCCTTTTCCGAGGCATGCAGCACTCTGTGGCCGCGGCATCTCTTCCCTGGCCACGAGGACACTGAGGTTTTCCGCTCCTGGAGAAGGACTGGTTTTCTCCAGAAGTTTCTTTCTCCTGTTTGTCTGTGGTTTTCCTGTTCCACCTTTCATATTTAAAGTTTCCTCAAATATCTAAGTTTTTCCCGAGTAGAGGCTGCTCTTCCATCGTGTGGTCGGTCACCTTTCTCATGTGGACGTGGTGGCCACTGTGGAGCCTCAGAAGGGGGTGACCAGCGAGGCCGGCTTTCCACTGAAGGGCCCAGGGATCCGTCAGTGGAGGTCTTTTCCCAGAGAAGGATCCTCCTGCGCCCTCCTGGGACCATGGGCACAGGGGGGCACAGAGGCAGGGCCCAGGTCCTCTGAGGAGGCGGACATGGTCCTGACTGCTCCCTCCTGGGGACCCCCGTCCTGGGCCGGGGGATGGGAGGAGACAGGTGGCCAGGGAGGGGGCCTGGGGGGCGGCTCACTCTTACCACACCTCCCACTCCCGCCCCTCCAGCACCCAACAGCCTGTCCCCTGCAGCGCCAGGGCCGCCCCTCTGGAGACACCGGCGATGACCCCACTCTGCTGGGCCAGCCGTGTCCTCCCGCTTTCCAGGGCTGGAGACTGTTCATTCTGTTCATCTTGTGCTTCATGCCTCTAAAACATCACTCCACGTCACTCTGCTGGACTCCCGGAGAGTGAGACCCACCCAGGTGTCCCCCCTCGGAGTCTGAAGTCCCCTTCCTGTTTGCTTTTACTTAACATGTGCATCTAGCATGCTTTCAATAGGGGAAACTAGATAATGAGACATTAGTAAGGAATAAGGCCAGAAAAGAAGTAGAAAATGGGCAAAAAATGTTGATGTTTACAAATAAAAAAAAGTTTACAAGTGGCCCTTAATCACAAAAAGTCTGAACTTTACTCATAAGAGAAACAAAATGAAAACTCTGCTTAGGGGCTGGAGTGCAGCTCAGTGGCACAGCCCTTGTCTAACACGGTGAGGCCCGGGTCAAATTCCCAGAACCTCCTAACAGATAACCCAACCCATGTCTACACCCTGTTTTCCACCTTTCTATCGCCATGTGTGTTTTCAAATATATAATAGGAGGAAAGAAAGAAGGGGAGGGAGGGGAGAAACTCTGCATTTGGCATTGTGAAAAGTCAAGAACGCAACCAGGAAAATCATGGTGGATGTTGGATTCCTGGTTTGAGAGGGAGAAATAAGACAGAAATAAACAAAGTGGGAAGTAGGTGAATGCTAAGGCTTCCAGAGTGGGAGAGGCTGGGTGTCCCTTGTTAGGCCCCTGAGGGTGCACTTATTTGAAATGGAATTTGGTATATGAAGCTGACTAAACTCCCACATGCAGTAGAACGTGGACACTAGGATCAGATCGCCTCCGTGAGAATCCAATAGTGAACCGGAATCCTCATGTGGGAGGACTAAAGGAACCAGGGTGCCCGAGAGCTCTCCTGCTCACCTTGAAGCAGACGTCACAGTGACTCCCAGGAACCAGATGAGACTTCGGAGCTGATGATGGCAGTTTACAAACGTTGAAAGCCTTGTGTCTTCAGAGCTGCTTTGAGCTGGTCCCCCTCTTTTGCAGAGTTTTGGGAAAACTGATAAACCCTCTCTGTCGCGATATAACTGGGGGCGGGGGGCTTGGACAACTAATGGGCAGATCGTCTTGAAGGAAGAGGCTCTCTGCAAAGATCCGGTCGGGTGGCTGGTGCCGGGGCTGGGCGCTGGTGCTCACGTCACACAGCCAGAAGTGACGCCCCTAGTTAGTGCCCACCTCGTCCAGTAGTGGCCAGCAGAAGACAGAGGCTCTCCAGGATCCTGCTCAGGGATGAGGCGACTCCCCTCCCATCTGGGAGCTGACCTTGGTCTGTCCCTGTACCAGTCCTGGCACTGTCCTCTTAGACACAAAGCTAAAATAAGATCATTGCCACCTCTTCAACCGGCCGCAGCTGACCGTGGGAGCTTGGTACCAGAGTGCAACCCAGTCGTGAGGGTGATTTGGGAAGATCATTTTGAGTGAAGCCTGGGAGCCCCCATGAACACCGTGGACCCAGGCCCTGACTCTGCAGGGTTCGAGGGTTTCGGAAACAGGCGTGCAGGCACCAGGTGCTTGGATGACGTGGAGCAGGGGTGCAGAGGAGGAAGCTATTCCTTCTGCTGGGGAGGCTGCAGGTGGGTGGAGCCTTGAAGGCTGCGGAGGTTTTGTTTAGTGGAGGAAGTGAGGGGCAGGCTGGGCCCAGCATAGGTGAGGAGGAGAGCACAGCGCATGCTTGGGAACCGAGCAGGTGGTCAGACTGCAGCAAGCACTAACACGTGTGATGGAAAACAGGACCGGAAACTGGCAGGGCAGGCAGCCTTGAGGCCCTGAGCGCTTGTTTAAAAGATTGAACTATCTTAAGAGGTCAACAGGGAGCCATTGAAAGTTTTTCGTGGATGACTCTGGCAGCTGCCTGGAAGACCGGCGGGAGGGCAGGCTGAGAGGCTGAAGGCAGGAGCCGGGAAGCGGAGGAGCACCTGTGCTCAGGAGCTCGGAGCACCCGACAGGACCCTGTGCACGCCACAGTCAGCAGCCTCGTGGAGCAGGCCCGGGACACTCATGTTGGCTCAGCATCAGGAGGGCTGGAGACCACTCTGGGTTGTGACTGACCCAGGCCACCCGTAGCCATGCAGGCAGACGTCAATGCACTTGGAGGAGAATCGGGGTAGATAGGGAGTCTCATAGTAGCTCCCTGCAGACGCTTACCAGATGCTGGGTTAGAGCCCTGCTCATGCAGAGAGCGTGAGCAATTGACCACTCAACCATCAGATGGGAGAACCTCCTACCCCACATCACATGGGGTCTCACAGAGTCTCCCACAAAGGACTCCTGAGTAAGGCGGGGGTCAACTCCACTCAATTAATGGCGGCCAGAGCCTTAGGACCGACACCCTTGTGGTGGGGTCGGGGGATGAGGAGGGGGAAATGATGAGAAAGGGGAAAAGTCAGGGGAGAACATCTGCTAGGTTTAACTACTAGAGATAAAATGTGGTTGTAATGGGAACTTGCATTTGTTCACTTAATCACTTGATTTTAGAAGAAGTCACCTCCTCGTGGCCACGAGTGCCTCTGCTTGGCTCAGCAGCCCTCCTGGTGCATTCTGGGGCAGCGCTCCAGATCCAGGGGTGCTGGGCTGTGCGTGTCCCCAGCTCGGCTCACAGGGCCGCCCAGCTCCAACGTGGTCTGCAGCCCCTCTGCATCCCCATCGGGGGTGATTCCCAGCATCAGTGGGAAGTTCGGCAGACACCACTCTAACTGAGTGGTCAAAGTAA